>NC_143553.1:73995000-75195000 GCF_054136105.1 Typopeltis vanoorti | reverse complement strand
GCATATCATAAGTAGCTCCAGAGAAGAACAGAACTCCAGCTTCACACTCATCCTGTGTGGCAGCTTGTAGTTGGGAAAAAATAAATCCAAATGAGATTTTGTAAGCACCAAATGCAGAAAACTTGTTCAGATGCATTCTAATCTTTTGGTTCCTTACCAAGGTCATCAGATGTAACTTTTTCCTATTCATGCTTTGAAATCCATACTGTACCATTGCAACATTATCCAAAGACAGGGTGGACCTACTGTCATCATTCCTTTGCATTGATGACCAATGCAAAGTATACTCCACTTTACCAAAACTGATCACCTCATGTTACCCCTGGTCTTTTGTCAGAAAGAAATTGGAAGATTCTTTGAATAACTTAGACACTTGCTCTGACGGTATACGCCTCCCCCCACCGTTATGCTAAAAACTTTTGTTCCAGAATTAACAACTGGCCTACAGAGCATGAACATAAGTCTATATTTATCCCATTCAGAAAAAAGGTGATAAGTTCTCCTAGCAATCTATTGTCCAATTACTCTTTATCCCTTGCAGTTTAGTAACCAGCATCCTTTCTGGTTGTTTACTATTTCATCATTGGAGTATCCCAGATCTCAAGGTTACTTCAGCTCTGATAGCATGTCCTAGTATTTCACTCATGTTCTTGCTCCTGTACATAAATGAGCTTGTCTCACTGACTTGAAATTCTCTCCATAGCTAAGCTGTGAGCGCGCATGCACGCACACACACACTCTCAGTTCTTCTGCTTCATTTGATACTCCTTGTAGTACACAGTCAGAACTTTCAAGATCTCTTCAGGTTCTTCCATGACCAACACCTTAAACTCTGATCTTTTTGCTATTCTTTAGTGTAGCATGATCAACCTTGTTGAGCTTCAGTGCTACCAAAACACAGTCCCATCTTATCTCTTCCCACTACCCAGACCGGTTTCGATCTTTATTGAGGTCTCATCAGTGTGAGCTAGACCTAGAACAGATACCAAGGATGAAGTAATGCAGAAATCATATTGTTATATATGAAATATGACATTTTGCCTTCCTTCAACTTTGGTATCTCTTCTGGGTCTGGCTCCCACTGATGAGACCCCAATAAAGGTCGAAACTGATTTGGGTATGGTCCTTCCTATAATGCCTAGCATTATACACTTCTAAAAGGAGGTAGTACTAAGGGTGCAACTACATCATGAGATACTAAAGCAATTGATGTGAAGTCAAGTAGCCCAGTCATGAAGATACTTCCTGCACAAACTTTGTTTGCTTACACTTGGATAATGGAGATCTGCAGAGAGCTTGTGTAGCTCAGTGGAAGTGGTGTTTGCACTCCTTAGTACTAGACCACCCGAAGAAAGAGTGTCTTGAGTTTGATTCTAGTCGTGGACTATAGGAACTTTTCCTTAAGCGACTCCATAGAGCAATTGGAAGAATGATGGTACATTATGCACTTCAACTGGAAAAGCCTAAGTTCGATTCTTGTCATGATGAGAAGAATCTTTATGAGTTTTCTCAGTTGGAGGTAAGTTAGCTGATCTCATATGGAGGTAGCAGCATTTTTCTTTCCACATACAAACAAATTGGCCTTGAGAACATGCAATTTACAGACAAAAAATGCTGGTGGTGGTGGGCAGTAGATGGCATTGGTGTAGATGATGGTAGTAGCAGTTCACTATAGTTGATGGATTAAGTGGTGAAAACAGAGGTTGCATAGTAGGTGCCCTCCCTCGATGAGTCTTTGGACTCCTTGGAGATGTCACATAATAATAATAATAATAATAATAATTAAACTCAGAATATAATTTCTTGGCATCTTTAATTTATTTTAAGAAAAATCTCACTTCACTTCCCTTTATACTTGATAATATCTAGAGCTCTTAAATGGGATTAGATTTCTCTTCTGGGACTAGCTTACACGTCTAGCATCACCTGATACAAATATCTATACTTCTTCAGCTTCCAAAAGAACCTCGTGTATTTTTCTACTTGTATAACTATTTCATCAATTGTCCAACTGTTAACATTGTATAAATCCTAATTCTAATCCTAGTGCACCTGAAATATCTCTAAGAATGCTTAATGCTATTCAGAAGAAGGCATTATAGTTAACTGATCATTGCTCTACTGAATTTGCCACCATCGTTCCTCTGCTTTCTTCCAAGATTGTAAGCAGCTGCTGGTCAACACTCGTTTTCTGTCCCAGTTTTAAATTTGAAGGGAAAGGGAATAGCTATACTGTTCAGTGCTGCACATTATGATAAACTTCTTGAATGGAAGCCAATTACAAATATATGAATAGTGATGGACAAATTTTAAAATGGTGTGTTCTTGTGAACCCGCTTTTCCTTTGTCAGCCAGAGATATTTCTGTATCTCAGTCACAAACATGTTTTTGGGGAAAAGTTAGAGCTAATGATAAGTGATCAATAGCATCAAACTGTTATATTAGTTTATATTATATTAGTCTATGTGATGTCTGATTTACACTGTATAATTGAAACATTTGCTCGAGACACAGATTAGTGATTAAACACAAACTCCATATGAATTTATGCACAAAAAATGTGCATAAATTCATATGGAGTGAACACACACAAGATCTTTTCTATTTTGTTGTCATTGGTAGCATCGTGCAACCACTGGTTAGTATTGAGCTGGATAATGAATATCATGTTGAAATGAAAAATGTGTATTGAAGCTTTGCCAATATAAAAATACAAAACAATATACAAAATTGTTACAACAATCATTAGTAACAGAATACAAAACAAACTAGGTTTTTGACAAACTCCAGAACAAGCAGGATTCAGAAAAAAAACTATAGCACTATTGATCATATATATATATGTAATAAGACAAATTGTTGAAAAGACATTAATACCAAGAATCCTTAGGTCTGGCATTTATTGATTTTGAAAAGGCATTTCAAATGGCCTTAAACAGTACAAAATGGTGGTACAAACAAGATCTGCATGCTATACAGTACAAAGCTCAAATGCTTTTAATGACGTTGTCTTTTCAAAAATGGTTCGATTTAGTGCAACATGTATGTGTGGTGAAATGTGAATGATGACTGAACAGGAGATGAGAGAAGATATGGATTTGTAGAAAGGGTGATATTTTGCTAGACTAAGAGTTATCAACGAATGCAAAACAGACTGAAAGAATGAAAGTTAGCATAAACATGGGTGCAAAAGACAGTGTAAATAACAGAACGAAAGGTAGTGATGTCAGGCTGATGGAGTAAAAGAACATAACAGATGAGAAAACAATAGGAAGTACAGTAGGAACGAGGAAATGGAAGAAAGATGGAAAGAAATTGAAGGAAAAAACCTTTTGTGGAATGGGAGGAAATGACACTACGGGAACTTCTGAGAGTGAAATTGTCAGAATACATGATTTGAAGAAAGAGCTGTTCAAAATAAGAAATGAAATGAGGAATTTGTAAGGTGATGTTAGATGTTTAGTGGAAACAAAAAAGTTTAGTGGAAAGAAAAAAAAAAGAGATGACAAATGATGCAAGAATAGCAATGCATATTATAGGTTTGATTAATTAGAGAGCCCAATAAGGCCAGTTTTCCAGGAGGGAAAATAAGCATGATAATTCATGCTTGGGATATGAGAAGGAGGAAACAAGGAAGAGAGTTAGTGGTGATTGTGAGAATAAATGATTTAGTCGGACATAAGGAGAATGCAAGGATGAATATTAGAGGGTTATTGAGAATGAAAGATAACAGTATATTGTGGGAAAGGTTGTCGGTGTGTTGCTGAGGTATGACAATGATGAGTTGAGGTGGAGAGGGAGAATCATGAATGATATGCTGGAAGAGCTGTGTGAAGAGAAGGAGTGCAACTTGAAGATGGGGTAGCATGTATTTGAAGGAAGAATGGAATCATACAAAAGCGATGGACTGCATTTGAATGACTTTAAAGTGAGTAAACTGAAGAAACTGTTACTGGGAGGAAGTGTAGTGAATGATGCAAGCAAGAGATCAGAAGTGAAGTGAAAGATCAGGAGAGTAGAACAGATGAGACTGAAGTGCTTGGTAATGAAAATAGTAATAGTGTGAGAGAGAGAATGGGAATGAAGAGGAACAGGGGAAATGGCAGAGCCAGGTGAACAGGGAGACAGTATAGGGAAAGTGGATGTTGAAAGTAGTAGTGAATGTGTGTGGTGGGAGAGGGGGATCAACATAGAAATGGATCAGGATGTGGGGGTGGTGAGTTGAGACTGAGGAGATATATGGGATAAGCATTGATAAATGTGATTTTGCAAGGGCAGGTGGGGTAGAGAAATCACAACAGGTGACTTTGGTAGGACTGGTTATAGACCTAAAAGTGAACTGCTGTGTTACTTATTTGCAATAGCCAATAGTTGCATCAGAAATAAGGGAGATTAAATGGTTTTGTCGACTGAGTTTATTCACCCAAAAATAGTTGGAATAAGCGAAACATAGTTAAATGAGGATGATATCCTGACAGGAATAGAAATGGAATGACACAATGGTGATAGCAGAGGAATTATGTCCACATAAAGTAGATATGAAAGAGGAAAATAGTGTCAATGGTTTGAGGCATTGTGGTGTGAGCTCGAGGTTGACAGGAAGAGATATTTGGTTGAATATTGCTATAGGCCAGGGAATTTTAAGGGCAGTGATAAAGAAATGTACAAGAAACTTGGGTTAGTGAACAAGGGAAGGGTAATTATTATGGTGATTTTAATTATGGAAGTATCATTCCAATAATGAACAGATAGTATTTGAGAATAACAAAAACAAATTTCTTGAGAAAGACAACTATCTTAAGAAGTATGACAAGGAGGGTATGTAAGGATTGAGAGTTTTAGATCTGATTATTTCATCAAATGTAAATCATATACTTCAGCTGTGACTGAGACATGAGCTATACACATGATTTACGACTCACTGTGATTCATCGTTTGAATGTAGTTAACAGTCTATCTCTCTGTCTATCTTATATATCATAGTCTATCATATATATATATATATATATATATATAAGGTTTGTCTTACCACTTTACCGGTAAGAGCCGGTAAACTTTACCGGCTCTTACCGGTAAAGTGGTAAGACAAAAAAGTGACATAAAAACGTTTCAAATTTCAACATATCTTTTATGGTTTACATTTGAATGGATTTGGTGTACGGAGACTTGAAAAGGTGTCATCGAATGTAGTGGAAGTGAATGTGCAGAATCAGGGAAACTAGAGTTATTGGGGGGGGGGAGTAGATATGCAGACTTTAGGGAGACAGTTGAGTGTGTGAATGTGTGTAATTTGCCTAAGTGAGTAGGAAAGACCACGAATCAGAATGGGATAGTTAGTATAAGGCATCAAAATAGGGATTGGACAAATCGGCTTCTGCAATTCATGTATACTAATGCCAGAAGTATTAGGAACAAGAAGGAAGAATTTTTGGCCTTGGTTGGCACTTCCAGACCACAGGTTATTGGCGTTAGTGAAACATGACTGACAGAAGATGACACAGCTAGTGAGATGGAATGTGAGGGGTATGGTGTGTTCAGGAGTGACAGGGAGAATAAAATGGGGGAAAGGAGTATTATTGATGATAGCTGATGAACTGCAGCCAAGGAGAATAGAAGTGGAACTACAGGATAGAGAAAAGAGCACATTTGAGGCTATTTGGTGTGAGATTGAAACCAGTAGAACAAAATATACAGTTGGGTGCTGCTATAGACTAGGTGGTGGAATAGATGGTGGAGATAGTATGCATAAGCAAATAGAAGAAATGAGTGGAAGGAGGGTAATTATTATGGGAGATTTCAACTATGGTAACATAGATTGGAAGGAGGAGAGGACACATGGGAGGAAGGAATTGGAATTTATGCGGTTATTAAGGGATAACTATCTGCGACAGCATGTAATGGAAAATACAAGGGGTCAGAGAGTGCTTGACCTAGTAATTGCATCTCTGAGAATTTGACTATAACGAATACGACCATGTTGCCACCAATTGGTAAGAGTGATCATAGGGTCTTGACTTGGGAGGTGGCTAAAGGTGTGGAATTTACAATTAAGACAGGGTACATGTGGAATTATCGGGCTGGTAAGTATGACAAGCTTAGGAGTTTGATTGGTTCAGTGCCATGGCATGTACAACTGCAAGTGCTAGAAGTTGATAATGCATGGGAGGCGGTTAAGAAGTGTTTGCATGAAGCAATGGCTGACTGTATACCTAGAGTCCGAATAATAAATCAAGTAGGAGTTAGATGGATGAATAACACCATTAAGCTTGAGCTGCAAAAAAAAAAAACAACTATGGAGGGAATTTAAGGAGAAAGGTGACCGGCAGGCACATGAACGGTATAAAGCGCAGGGCAGAAGGATAACGAGTGTGGTGAGAAAAGCAAAAAAGGATTATGAAAGAACATTGGCCATGCAGGCTAAAGAGAATCCCAAACAGTTTTTTTGATATGTTGCAAGTAAAAGAAAAAATGTGGTAAGGAGGTAACCGAATCAGTTGATATAGTTGAATTACTGAGCGAGCACTTTGCAAGAATATATCATCCAGGTGGTAACATTGCAGAAATGAATGAACCGATAGATTATACGGGAATTGTGGTGAATGAAGTGGAGGTGAGTAGTCTATTGCAAAAAATTCAATATCAACACATCTGTGGGATTGGATGGTATACCAGCTCGTGTCGTACGTGAAACAGCTAAAGAATTGTCAGTAGCCTTGACCATTTTGTTTAATTTGTGTCTCGGGTCTGGATTAGTCCCAAGGGGGTGGAAAGAAGGGAAAATAGTTCCACTGCATAAAGGAGGTTCCAAGACTGCTGTTGTAAATTACCGACCGATTAGCATATCAGGAATCATTGTCAAGGTCTTGGAGAAATTAGTCGAGAGAAGAATACATGATTGGATAGATGAAAATGGGATACTGTATGGGGGGACAACATGGTTTTGTGAAGTGTAGATCATGCCTCAGTAACTTGCTCATGTTTTATATAGCACAGTGACGACTGAACTGGATAAGGGTAATGGGTTTACAGTGATTTTACTGGTCCTGTCAAAGGCCTTGGCAAGGTCCAAGGCCTTTGACACGTGGAACTCTAATCAGTAGTCTGGAGCAGATGGTGATGGATATAGGGTTGGTGAGATGGATAGGAGGGTGGTTGATGGAGAGATACCAGAGAGCGGTTTATTCAGGAGTTGAGTTCAAAAGACGGCTTGTGACTAGTGGTGTGCCGCAGGGTTCTGTTCTCGGACCACTACTTTTCAATTTCTTCATTAACGATATAGCAAAGGATCTGAGAGGAAGTGTTCACTTGTTTGCTGATGATGCAAAGTTGGGTAGAGCAATTGTGAGTACACAGGATGTCAAAATTTTGCAAGATGATTTGGATAGTTTGGAGGACTGGGCTGAGGAAAATGGATGTCAATTTAATGTAGCAAAGTGTAAGATTATGCATTTTGTGGTGAAAAGATTAGCAGCAGTATATCACATTGGTGGAACAGTACTCCAGGAGATTGAGGCCAGGGTTTGGGAGTGTTGGTGGATAGGGAGTTGAAGTTCGGGGAGGGGGGGGGCACATTGTAAAAGTGGCTAAATCAGCTCATCAAATCACTTGGCTTCTGAAAAATACTTTAACAAGCTATTGTTCCTTTGTATCGAGCCTTGATAAGTCCCCATCTTGACTACTGTGCCCAGATATGGGTGCCAGGGTTTCTTCTTGATGGGGAGGAGGTGGAGAGGATCCAGAGACGAGTGACCAAGATGATAGCAGGTCTGTGGAATGAACCTTATGAGAACAGGTTGAAGATTTGTGGGTTGCAAAAATTGGTTGATAGATGGAAGAGGGGTGATATGATTGAGTCATTAAAATTACTGAAGGGTTTCTATAAGATTAATCCAGAAGATATTTTTGAGAATAGCACTGGTGGTGGGAGGACTAGGGGCAATACATGGAAGCTGGGCAAGAATGTGGTTAGCAGGGGTGTTAGAGCTAGGTTTTTTACTCGGAGAGTGGTGAATGAGTGGAATGTGGGTGCTATGACTGTGAATTAGTTCAAGGCGAGGTATGATAGATACTGTGTGAATGTCGAATAGTTGTTCTTGACATGATGTTAGGGCCTCCCTCGATGAGTCTGTCGACTCCTTGGAGTTGCCCGAAATAATAATAATAATAATCTTTTTATATATAGAAAGTAGATATATAGAGTAAAACTCCGTTTTTACACTTTCCAGGGGGATTGATGGAAAAAAGTGTAAACAGTAGAAAATGTAAAAAATGGGGTATTTTACATTTTAAAAAAGGCTAAAAGATGACTTATTGCTAGTATTTGACTCTACATACTAGATTACAAAATTTAATAACTAAAAATAAATGAATTTATAATTACTTATCTATTTTAAAAGATCTTTAATTGTTGATCGTTTTTGCTTTTTCTGCACTCTTATAAATTCTACTTGCCTCTCCACAGTGTATAAAGCATTAAATGCCCCATCGTCTCCTGATGCACTTGCAATATACCGCCTGAAAACAGAGACAGCTTCCATTGCTTCTTTACTAGTAGGGACGGTAGGTTCTTGATCACAGTCTTCTTCAACCACTTCTTTCTCTTCTTCTTCACCAAGGTGGTTGGAAAGGATGTCTTCTATAGTTGGTACCGTTGATGTGATCACACCAGCATCCACATAGTCTTGAAATGAGGAAGACTCATCCATCACATTCAAAAATGAAAATATATCAGGACATCGACGATGTCCTGATATATTTTCATTTTTTTGACATAGCACCAGATTACTTTGCATTGAGTTCAATGCTTGACCTGTTTTTTACTATCGTGTTCAAAGTGAACACGGAGAGTCCAAGATCTTTTGCTAATTGCACATGTGTTCCGGCATGCCAATCTACAGAATTGCCATATTTTCTTCTACTGAAATACATTTATTGTCTTTTTTCTCCATGTTACTAACATGGATCATCCACCACTACAACTCGAAAGCAACTATCACACTCTAAATTACTTAGCAGAAATTCTGCAATATCAATTCATACTGTGATTGAAAAATCAAGGTATCGCTCATCACTACATTACTGCTGCAAGCGTGCAAGTCACCATGATGGTGGAAACGAAATTACAGCCTTGAAAGAAACACCCATCTGGGAACAGAAATGCACAGATTTCTGCAGAAATCAATTTGAATGAGAGGAAATAGATTCGAAAATCAGTGTTGCAACCCGATTAAAAAAAAAAAAAAAAAAAAAAAAAAAAAAAAAATTCCATCATTAACAACTTGATGTGGACGGGAAATAACGTCCACATCAAGTTGTTAATGATGGGAAAACTATTACATCGTAAGTAAGAATAGGCCTTAAGACAAGACCAACGGAAAATGATGTAAATGGCAGGAAAACGTAAATTGCAGGAATGTAAAAACGGGGTTTTTCTGTATGTAGAAAGATATATATGTATATATCCATTTCAGCATATTGGAGTTTTTATAAAAAACTGTATAATTTTTGTTACATGTGTAAGCCATGAAATTTATTTTAATATGGTATTGCAGTACCATAGTGGACTATATAATTAATTTAAAAATGAAGTCACTGATAGTGCTCTGTCTTTAAATATTTAAACATGCATATACTTATTTAGTTTTAAATAAACAGTATTTTTGAAGCCATACAGAATTATACTTTTGAACCTAGGAAAACCATTAAAAATATGTTTGTTTCAGTAATAGATTCAGGAATGTTTTTTTTATTGTTTCTTTTAAGGGATTGAATATGTGAAAAATATACAAAAATTTTTGTTTCAGTATATGTTGTATATATTTAGGTAACATTGCTGAGTGCCTTCTTTTTTGTTCACACATCACCCCGAGGACTTCACATATATTTTGCAATTTCTATAACACTTATTTGCTTTTCACATATAACATTGGTAAGTTTTATTTCCAAATATTTTTAATTGATTAGAATTAAACAGTATCATTTAAAAAAAAAAACTGCTAGTAACTAGAACTTTATAATATATTTGTGATATAAAGTAAACACCTATTAATTTGTCTCGGTGTGAACATGTTATATGAGGTGTGACGATGTTTAATTCCCGGAACGGCCATGTAGTGTCTCCCGTGTGGTGATTTGGTTGGAGTCACTTGAGTAATAGTCTATGTACATGTTTTAACTAATATGTGCATAAACCTCAAGCCGATAGAGCCATTTGCTAGTTGGCTATTGCAAAAACAATAGAGATCTACTTGTAAACTTGGTGTAAAAATGTGTGATCGAAATTTGGAGCAGCATGTTAACAAATCAACAAAACTGTTACTAAAACATTGGAGTTGTTGAAAGTGGCATATGGTGTGTATGCTCTAAAAAACTCAAGTGTCTGAGAACTTTTATCGTTAAAAGACCATAAGATTTAATGATTACAAATACAAAGAGCCAACAAGTTTTACTAGCCACTGTCTAGCATTTTCAAGGCTGTACTGGTGTGAAAAAAAATGCATCAAGTTGCATGTTACATTTGATAATTCGTGTTTGATGGCGTGCATGCATTCAAATGCTTCAGTCAGAATCCGGTACATGACCACGTGTTATGTAGTTTTTCGCATATTGTGGTTCTGTTGAGCTGAGAGAATTGATGAGATATTTCTATATGTCTTTAAGAATAGCACCTCCTTGATTTCTATTTAAATTATTGCCTGTTCGTAGTACCACTTCTGCTTCTTTGAAAGTTCTCTGTCTGTAGTCATTCTCGATGTAAGGCATAGAACTGTTTTTCCAATCTATAACGTGATTTGATATTGAGAAATGATGAGCTAAACCAAATGTGATGATTCTATTGTGATTGACATCCCCCACGTGTTCCTTCTGTCTTATTTCAAAACTTCTAGAGGTCTGTCCAATGTAAAAAAGGCCACGCATGCATGGAATTTCATATACTCCAGGAAATTTGAAGAAAGATACCTCATCTTTTGGGAGATCTAAAGACTTGCCTGATCGTGGTAGTTGGTTTAAAAACCACTCTGATGTTATAAGCTTTTAACATTCTCGCCAATTTTGTGGACACTGAATTATGTATGGAATGACAGCTGTGGACACATATCTGTCTTATTTCAAAACTTCTAGAGGTCTGTCCAATGTAAAAAAGGCCACGCATGCATGGAATTTCATATACTCCAGGAAATTTGAAGAAAGGGACCTCATCTTTGGGAGATCTAAAGACTTGCCTGATCGTGGTAGTTGGTTTAAAAACCACTCTGATGTTATAAGCTTTTAACATTCTCGCCAATTTTGTGGAAACTAAATTATGTATGGAATGACAGCTGTGGACACACATTGGACTCCATTCCACATTGTTGGGGGTTGTATTTAAAAAGCAATTTGTTTAAAATTTTAGAATGGTATCCATTCAGAGACAGAGTGTTAGCTATTTGTGACAGTTCTCTCTGTACATCTCCTTCTTTCGAAATAGACCTTAAGGCTCTATTACGGAGCATGTGAATGATGCTGTGTTTTTGTGATCTATGATGGTTGGATGAATAATGTTGATATCTACCTGTATCTGTGGGTTTCTTGTAAATGGATAGTTGGATATTGTTATCGTCTCTCCTCACTAGGATGTCAAGAAAAGGAAGTTGTTTGTTCTTCTCTAGTTCTATAGTGAATTTGATCTTATTATGTAGTGAGTTTGATTTTATTAAGAAACACGAGAAGGTTTTCCATGGCATCCTTCCAGTTGATGAACACGTAATCGACATATCTCCACCAAATCAATGGTTTAGGTGAAATGGTGGAAAAAATATCCTTTTCAAGTTTTCCCATAAATAGGTTTGCACATGGTGGTGAGAGGGGCTACCCATGGCTAGACCTTCCTAAATTTCCTGGAGTATATGAAATTCCATGCACGTGTGGCCTTTCTTACGTTGGACAGACCTCTGAAAGTTTTGAAATAAGACAGAAGGAACACGTGGGGGATGTCAATCACAAGTGAATCATCACATCTGGTTTAGCTCATCATTTCTCAACATCAAATCACGTTATAGATTGGAAAAACAGTTCTATGCCTTACATCAAGAATGACTACAGACACAGAACTTTCAAAGAAGCAGCAGTGGTGCTATGCACAGGCAATAATTTAAATAGAAATCAACGTGCTATTCTTAAAAACATATGGAAATATCTCATCAATTCTCTCAGCTCAACAGAACCACAATATGCGAAAAACTACACAACACGTGGTCATGTACCAGATTCTGACTGAAGCATTCGAACGCATGCACGCCATCAAACACGAATTATCAAATGTAACAGCCTAACAGTTATTAAAGTAACTTGATGCATTTGTTTTCACACCAGTACAGCCTTGAAAATGCTAGACAGTGACTGGTGAAACTTGTTGGCTCTTTGTATTTGTAATCATTAAATCTTATGGTCTTTTAACAATAAAAGTTCTCAGTTTTAACAGCTTAGACCAAAAATGAACAGTTTAACTTCACAAAAAAAAGTCGTGTCTTTGAGTGGCATAAGAGATTCAAAGGTGGTGATAAGATGTGAATGACGATCCCAGAAGTGGGCAGCCAAAAACAAAAATGGCAGATGTAAATGTGAACAGAGTGCAAGATTTGGTATGGTCTGACAGACGATCAAGTGTGCGATTAATGGCTGATGAATTGCAAATGAGTCGAGAAACAGTCAAGGTAATTTTAACTGAAGAATTGGGTATGCAAAAGATTTCTGCGAAGTTTGTGCCTTGGATTTTAATGAATAAACAGAAGCAGTGATGGCTTCAAGTTTCAACTGATCTTTCTGCAAATAAGCACGTTCCTGAGAGTAATTATGGGTGATGAAATCTCGTTCTTCCAGTACGATCCCAAAACAAAACGGCAGAGCATGCAGTGGGAAACCCCCGAGTTTGCCATGTCCCAAAAAAGTATGCATATTATGTTTACAGTTCAAGACCATGCTGGGTGTTTCTTTGATCACAAAGGGATAGTCCACTATGAATTCATTGAACAGGGACAAACGGTCAACAACAATGCTATTTATAGGTGCTGAAAAGATTGAGATTCTTTATGGAGTAAGAGATCTATTGTTGCCTGACAAGTGGCTCATCCATCATGACAGTGCTCCAAACAATAGTGCACTCATTGTGAGAGAGTTTCTGGCCAAAAAATCGATTACTGAATTAGGTCATTCTGCTTATTCACCCGATTTTGTTCCCTGTGATTTCTGGCTGTTTCCAAAATTAAAGACTGTGCTAAAAGGACAAATTTTCTTACATTGCTGATATCCAGTATAATGTGATAAAGGAACGTAAGAGTATTCCGGAAAAAGAGCTCCAGGCCTGTTTCCAAAAATGGGAACTCCTAACAAGTGTGTAAATGCACAAGGGGGACTACTTCAAAGGCAGCAGTAGCCACTAATGTATAGTTCTGAATGTAGGTTTTTACAGGTGCATTCTGGAAATAAAATTGTCACACCTCGTACTGCATTATTAAGCATATTTAGTACACAGTAATACCTACATTAATTGTATGATACTATATGGTTTGGTGTACTAGAATCCTTAGAAAAAAAAAAAAAGCTTTCTATTTTAAGCATTAGTACACTTTGATTTTACTAGATGTCACAAGTAACCAAGCAATATAAAAATTAAATTATCTATGATAATATTGTATACTCTCAGAGAAGTATATTCTCCTTGTTTATTTTATACAAGGAAAATGTGCTATATTTATGTATCCTCCTAAATATCTATATTTATGAGGATGTTGGATATTACATACCGAGTTAAAGATGCAAGAAATTATATTTTTGATTAATCCTTTATCCAAGTGTAAGCAAATAAAGTTTGCACATGAAGTATCTTCACAACTAAGCTACTTGTATATAGCTAGTGACTTTATATTAATCTTCTTAGTATCCCACAATGCAAAACATATATCCTTTCAGGTGTTCATAAATCCATAGTATACTAGCCTCATATGGAGGAAGCATGGTTTTCCCTCCTAGAAACTCGGGTATTTCATCCTGCAAAACAATCAAATTGGCCAGAAGAACACACGCGATTTATGTTGAACTCACTATCCTATATTTACATCATCATCATCAAATTCCTGACATGTACCCTCAAGGGGTGTACAGGATATGATAGTACTACATGAAAAATTTACATCATTACTAACTTCCTATCTACATCTTTTAAGGTTACATGGTGATCAGCATCCATATTTATGAATTTAGGGACACAAAACACACATGTTGAAAAGATTGTTTTACTGATTAATAATAAAATAATAACTTTACGTTTCGACCCCTGTATTGAGGTCATCTTCAAAAGGATACATGTGTATAAGAATAAGCTACATGCTGTTGCACTCTATACAAGTAAATTACATCTATGTTGTTAACTAATCTTTTTTCTTAGCCTGCCCTCTAGTGATTAAAATAAAATAAAATTTACACATTTAAACCTTTCTTGCTACTGGAGAAAGGTTTAAATTACGCCATTGCTCTAAGGTCTGTAAATAAACTAGATATAATATATCATATCGAGAGAGGTTTAAGATCCCTCCCCACCAATTTAGTTGACAAAATACGGATGGAAACTTCCTGTTTACTAAATTCAACCAAAAAATTAAGCAGCAACCTAAACAAAGCAGATAAACTGGCCCTCAAATCCCTAAAAAAAAATAACCGTGACATTATTATCACAAAAGCAGATAAAGGGAACGGCAGTGTTGTTTTTAATCGGACAACCTACATTGAAAAAATGAACCATTTGGTATCGGACCACAACACCTACCAAATGATAAATTGCAACCCCATGCAACGTAACAAAAAGAAAACTACTGAACAACTTAAATCAGTTAACAAGTGGCCGGAAGAAACGATTAAAAAAATTAATACCGCAGTATGCCCACGCGCCCAGAATTTATGGCCCTCCAAAAGTACACAAAACAGACATGCCATTACGTCCAATTGTGGAAGGAATTGACAGTCCGAATTACTACTTAGCCAAAAAATTAGTGGCCACACTCAAGGAATTGGTTGGTCATTCCCCTTCCTACATAAAAAAAAACACAACAATTCATAAACAAAATTAAAAATATTACACTCAACGACCAAGATCTATTAGTCAGCTTTGACATAACTTCCCTTTTCACCAATGTCTCAATCAATGATACTTACTCTTACAGAACATATTTCCACACGACATCATGGCCCCTCTTTGCCCACGTACTCTGCTCCGGATATTTCATGTAGCAAAACAATTTTTACCTTCAAAAAGAGGGTACCACCATGGGCTCACCACTCTCCCCCCCCAATAGCAAACTTTTATATGGAAGATTTTGAGCAACGAGCTCTAGAATCGTGTGCCTAAAGCCCAAAATTTGGCTCTGATAAGTCGACGATATTTTCGCCATTTGGCCTCACGGCCGCCAAGCACTAGATACATTCCTTAGCCACCTGAACAAACAACACAAACGCATCCAATTCACCATTGAAATTGAAAAAAACAACTCTCTTCTGTTCCTAGACACACTTCTCATACGTCTTCCTTCAGGCTGTTCTCTCCTTCTCAGTTTACCGCAAACCTACACACACAGGCCAGTACATACACAAAACTACTTATCACCACCCAACACAAAAACTAGGGGTCATAAGTACCCTTAAACACAGAGCTCAAACCATTTGTTCAAATGAACAAGCTCTTAACCATGAATATGAGACCATCAAACATACCTTTATAAAAAATGGATACAGTATAAAACTATTCACAAGATCCTCCTTAAAGATACCACTAATAACAAAAAAGATTTCAAGAATGCTATTGCTATACCATATGTTAGAGGCATTTCAGAAAAAATAGAACACTACACAAATACAACATCAAAACCACCTTTAAACCCCCGACAAAATTAAGACACCTACTCAGTTCTTCGAGAATACAGAGACAAATGTAAGAAAACAAAACATTGTGTAAAACTAGCTAAACAAAAGTCATGGGTGGACTTTGGCAAGAATATAGAAAATAAATATCAAGAAGGTGGCAAAATATTCTGGAGGTTGTTGAAGAAGCTTAGGAATGGAGGAAAGAGTGCTATAAAAGGAGTTAGAGATGATAAAGGTGACATGAAAACGGGAGAAAAAGATATCCTTGAAGTATGGAGTAATTACTTGGAAAACTGCTAAATGAAACAAGCAGTGACGACAGCACAGTGGTAAAAAGCACTGACCAGGCATGCAGACAGGAGTACATATCCATACTTGAAGTAGAAAAAGCCATCAAAGGCTTGAAATGTGGAAAGGCAGCTGGAGTAGATGATATTCGACCAGAAATGCTAAAGTATGGTGGTATAAGAGTCTTACAGTGGCTGCACTACATAGTTCAGAAAGCCTGGACAGAGGGACAAATTCCCGATGATTGGAGTAGAGCTCTCATAGTACCCATACATAAAAAAGGAAATAAAACTGAATGTGAGAATTACAGAGGTATTTCCTTACTGAGTGTTCCTGGCAAGATCTATGCAAGTATACTTGAGAAACAGTTGAGAAGAATTGTGGAAGAAAAGCTTGGTGAAGAACAAGCTGGATTCAGGCCAAACAGAGGCTGTCGGGATCAGATCTTTACTTTACGACAAATAGTCGAGAAAGCATGGGAATATAACAAAGATCTGTAATTAAGTTTTGTCGATTTGGAAAAGGCATATGATAAGGTGTCAAGAAAGAAGCTATTCAATACGCTGCAGTTATATGGTGCCAATGGGGCATTATATCAAGCAATACTTAGTCTTTATTTGAGTTGCAAGTCAGTAGTTAGAATTGAAGTAGAGGAGGATGGTTTAATGGTAAATCTGGTGTGAGACAAGGATGTACATTATCCCCTCTGTTATTCATTATCTATATGGATCACATTATGAAGGAAAGTGGTATTAAACATGATATCAAAATTGGAGATGTTAATGTCAGCTCTTTGCTTTATGCGGATGATGTTATACTTCTAAATAAATCTGCTACAAGTCTGCAAGATTCTCTGACTAAATTGAATAGCTGTTGTAATAGATATGGTATGAAGGTCAGCAATAAAAAGACAAGACAATGAAAATAGGCAGTATCATTGAAAATGTCAACTGTGTTGTGAATGGAGAACCTGTGGAACAAGTAAAACATTTTAGCTACTTAGGCACGAGTTTTAGTGAAGATGGTAAATTAAATATAGAAATAGACAACAGAATCAGCAAAGCTGGTATGGTGGGAAGTCAATTGAATAAATTCATATGGAATAAGAGAGAAATTAATTGGAACACTAAATTAGCTGTATACAAGACAGTGTTCAAACCAGTTTTAACTTATGGATCTGAGAGCTGGGTCAGAAGCAAAACGCTTGACCAAAGACTAGAAACCACAGATATGAAAGTCCTGAGAAAGATTAGAGGCGTGAACAGATGGCATCAATGGCAATATCATATTAAAAATGAGGATATTAGGAAAGAACTTGACATTGTCAGCATCCAGGAATGTGTTAGCAGAGCTAATCTCAGGTGGTATGGTCACTTAAACAGAATGGGCGAGGAAAGATCAGCAAAACAAGTTTTCTCTTCCAGGTTGGCAGCAAAACGACCCAGAGGAAGATCAAGATATAGGTGGATTGATACGGTATAAAGTGTCTTAGACGATAGAAATATAAGATCTAATAATGTTGGAGTCTTGACAAGTAACAGAGTGATTTGGAGGAAAATTGTAGATAGGCAGTTAGTAATGATGTAATTTTTTTCATGTAGTACTATCATATCCTGTACATCCCCTTGAGGGTACATGGCAGGAATTTGATGATGATGACTCAGTTCTTCCAAGGATCCCCTGCTACACTTAGCCCACCCAGGGGTTTACAAAATAGATTGCACGTGTAACATACCATACATAGGGGGAACCATCCAATTATGAACACAAACGTCACATAAAATACCTCCATTTTGGAAAAATGGCCTTTCTGACCACGCACTCCAAACATACCACAGAATTGACTGGAAAGATACTAAGTCCCTACACCGCACCAAAACCTGGTTCGAGCAGAAATTCAAGGAAGCATGTGAAATGCTCAAACATAATCTGAATAAAAATGATGGTCTAACAATTCCAAGAATGTGGAAGACCCATCTACAACCTTCATAGCAACCACGAAGAAAAATTTCAATACAAGACTTGGTGAAGTGTTTTTTTTTTTTCCCCTCTTGAACGTTCAATAGCAACCTGTACTGTACAAATCCAGAAGATAATCGTAATATAACAATATAAACTGTATAATTCCATAAGAATCCTAGTATGTGAGGACTTTAGCAGAGTTTATTGTAGTTTTTATTTTATTTTTGTTTATTTTATTTATTTATTTAATTTCTTTTTTTTTTTTTTTTTTTTAAATCACTAGAGCACAGGCTAAGAAAAACGATTAGTGCAACAGCATGTAGCTTGTAATTATACACATGTATCCTTCTGAAGATGACCTCAATACAGGGGTCGAAACGTAAAGTTATTATTAATCAGTAAAATAATCTTTTCAACACGTGTATTTTGTGTCCCTAAATTCATAAATATGAATTCCTACCTACAATTTTCCTCCAAATCAGTCTATTACTTGTCAAGACTCCAATATTATCATTATCAGATCTTATATTTTTATCGTCTAAGGCATATTGTACCGTATCAATCCACCTATATCTTGGCCTTCCTCTGGGTCGTTTTCTTGCCAACCTGGCAGAAAACACTTGATTTGCTAATCTTTCCTTGCCCATTCTGTTTAAGTGACCATACCACCTGAGATTAGCTCTGCTAACGTATTCCTGGATGCTGACAATGTCAAGTTCTTTCCTAATATCCTCGTTTTTAATATGATATTGCCATTGATGCCATCTGTTCATGCCTCTAATCTTTCTCAGCAATCTCATATCTACAGTCTCTAGTCTTTGGTCAAGTGTTTTACTTCTGATCCAGCTCTCAGATCCACAAGTTAAAACTGGTTTGAACACTGTCTGGTATACAGCTAATTTAGTGTTCCGACTAATTTCTCTCTTATTCCATATGAATTTATTCAATTGACTTCCTACCATATTAGCTTTGTTGATTCTCTTGCCTATTTCCATATTTAATTTACCATCTTCACTAAAAATTGTGCCTAAGTAGCTGAAATATTTTACTTGTTCCACGGGTTCTCCATTCACAACACAGTTGACATTTTCAACCATTCTACCTGTTTTCATTGTCTTTGTCTTTTTAATGCTGACCATCATACCATATCTATTACAACAGTTATTCACTTTAGTCAGGGAATCTTGCAAACTTGTAGCAGATTTATTCAGAAGTATAACATTGTCTGCATAAAGCAAAGAGTTGACATTAACATCTCCAATTCTGATATTATGTTTAATACCACTTTCCTTCATAATGTGATCCATATAGATATGAATAACAGAGGGGATAATGTACATCCTTGTCTCACACCAGATTTAACATTAAACCATCTTCCTGTACATCTTTCAATTCTAACTGCCAACTTACAACTCAAATACAGACTAAGTATTGCTTGATATAATGCTCCATTGACACCATATAACTGTAGCATATTGAATAGCTTCTCTCTTGGCACCTTGTCATATGCCTTTTCCAGATCTACAAAACTTAAATACAGATCTTTGTTGTATTCCTATGGTTTCTCAACTATTTGTCGTAAAGTGAAGATCTGATGCTGACAGCCTCTATTTGGTCTGAATCCAGCTTGTTCTTCACCAAGCTTTTCTTCTACAATTCTTCTCAACCGTTTCTCAAGTATACTTGCATAAATCTTGCCAGGAACACTCAGTAGGGAAATATCTCTGTAATTCTCACATTGAGTTTTATTTCCCTTTTTATATATGGGTACTATGAGAGCTCTACTTCAATCATCGGAAATTCGTCCCTCTGTTCAGACTTTCTGAACTATGCAGTGCAGCCACTGTAAGACTTTTATACCACCATACGTCAGCATTTGTGGTCGAATATCATCTACTCCAGCTGCCTTTCCACATTTCAACCCTTTGATGGCTTTTTCTACTTCAAGTATGGATATGTATTCCTGACTGTATGCCTGTTGTATGTTTTTTACCACTGTGCTATCACTGCTTGTTTCATTTAGAATTTTTCGAAGTAATTACTCCATACTTCAAGGATTTATTTTTCTCCTGTTTTCATGTCACCTTTATCATCTCTAATTCCTTTTACAGCACTCTTTCCTCCATTTCGAAGCTGCTTCAACAACCTCCAGAATATCTTACCACCTGCTTGATATTTATTTTCTATGTTCTTGAAAAAGTCTTCCCATGACTTTTGTTTAGCTAGTTTTACACAATGTTTTGCTTTCTTACATTTGTCTCTGTATTCTCTAAGAGCACTAGCTGACTTTATTTTTCCAGGAACTTTTGATATGCTTCCTTCTTTTCCTTCACTGCCTCTTTAACTTCCTGTGTCCACCATGGAGTCCTGATTTTTCTATCCTTGCAGACAACCTCACCACATGCCTCTCTGGCTGAATCAATCATGGTTGTGTTCATGGTTTGCCACTGAATCTCCAAGGTTTAGTTCCTGTTCTCAAACTCTTTCATTTTTTCTTCAATTATCTTTGTGTATGTTAGTCTACAGTTCACATTTGAGAGCTGCTCAACTTTTTATTCACATTAAAACTTTCATACATGCTATTCTTTTCAATATGAAATTCAGTTTTATCCTGCTCAAGACTAAATAGTGATCGCTTCCAATTTCAAATCCTTTGTACACTCTGGTGTCCTGCACCAGGGAGAAAACATCACTATCAACAATAACACACTCAATGAGACTTTTCTTATTCCTTGCTTCTTCTCTGGTTATTACTAACACCATGTTGAAACATGGTGTTAGTAATAACCAGTCCATGTCCTGATTAGAAATCCAACAGGTATTTGCCATTGTTATTAACTTTGCTCTTTTCTCCAAATTTTCCCAAAATATTTTTGTATGTCTGACAATCATTTCCTGCTCTGCTTATTCAGATCCCCAACAAGGACCAACTTTTCATTTTTCATTGTGTCAGTTGCTTTTTCTAAAGCTTCAAAAAATTCCTCCACTTCTACCTTAGTAGAACCTTCTGTGGGACCATAGGCACAAACAAGTCTCATTGTCCAGTTCTCCATTCTCATATTTGCCCACATCACTCTACTTGAGACTGCCTGCCATTCAAGAAGATTAGCCTAGTATTTTGTTTTGAATACTATGACTACTCCTTCTTTTTCTTGATTGTCATTGCCTGAATATAGCATTTTGTATTTATTGCTCAGAAAGATTTCAACAGTTTTTGTCTTGTTTGTTTGTTACTCCTAGTATGTTGATCTGGTACTTATCTAATTCCTCAGCTAGCTCCATTTCTTTGCCATTCAGACTTCTTATGTTGATAGTACTTATCTTTAACTCTGGTGATGTTGAGTTGGGATGTGTTTTCAGATTTGTTCCAGTAACTTACTTTTTGCTGTTCTCCCTGGTTCCCTGGCGAAAACAACAGGGCCTTGTTTAACCGGGCGATGCCCCAGTCGACATGAAATTTTGTCATGTTGTACCATCATTTTTTATTTTGGTTTAACCAATAAGAATACAATTTGGTTGGCTAAATCCCAAATTGCCAGCCAATCCTCGTTCGTTCAGTATCCAGGTAGATACCCAACAGGGTGCACCATGAGAAGGTGAGGATTAGACATTAGGTCAGAATCCCTGGTCCGTTCTCCGCATTCCTTTAAAGTCTATGTGGAAGTCTCCTCTCAGTTATACAGCTTTGACCTTTAAGCACCCTCCTATATTTACAAGTAGCCTAATCATGAAGATACTTCATGCTCAAATTTTGTTTGCTTACTTGGATAAAGGATTAAACAAGAATATGATGTCTTGGCATCTTTAAATTAATTTATAACCATGTGAAAAAACTTTCAACAACTAGCTCCAGTTCAGTACCAGTTGTTTGCTGATGGTTGAAAGGGGTGAATGGTATATTTCTGATATGAAATTCCTGTTGTATTTTGAACAGATCATTACTATGGACATATAATGAGTTTTTAAATGTTGCCAAGTTCTTTTAGCACTTCTGCTCTCTAACCAATTAGACTGAAGTTGAATCCTAGTTACAGAGGTTTGTGAATGTCTTCAGACAATAGATGAATTTCATTTCCCAGTTTAATACCACCTGCTTATCAGACTACGGACGTGACTTGACAAAGTTTGTTTGAACAAGTTTTCTTGCTTATTTCATTCGTAGTTCACCCATGGCACTAAATATATGATAGTGTAAAAGTAATCATAATTTATAATTATGAATCTTTTTATAATTTCTTCTCTATGTTAGAATTTTTTTTTAGTTTGTTTCATAATAAAGTGTGATCGATCAGTGCTTGCCATATGTTTGTGGACTCCCAAGGGGTGAACTGAGATACACCAAACTTTGTGTGAGACTTTAGGGTACTGTGCCCCAGCCTATCCATTAGTTGCCAGATGGGTAGCCAAGTTTAAAACTGGGCATCCTGAGACAACAGATTCTTCCAGGTCAGGAAGCTTAAGGGTCAAAGCTGTATAACTGAGAGGAGACCTCCACATGGCCTTTAAAGGAATGCGAACGACCAGCTCTTCTGACCTAATGTCCAATCCTCACCTTCTCGTGGTGCACCCTGTTTGGTATCTACCTGGATAATGAACGAATGAGGATGGGCTGGCAATTTGGGATTTAGTCGACCAAATTGTATTCTTATTGGCTTAAACCAATATAGAAAATGAAGGTACAACAAGGCAAAATTTCATGCTGGCTGGGGCGTCGCCCAGTTAAACAAGGCCCTGTTGTTTTCACCAGGGAACCAGGGAGAACAGCAAAAAGTCAGTTACTGGAACAAATCTGAAAACGCACCCCAACTCAACATCACCAGAGTTAAAGATCGGTACTATCAACATAAGAAGTCTGAATGGCAAAGAAATGGAGCTAGCTGAGGAATTAGATTAGTACCAGATCGACATAATAGGAGTAACTGAAACAAAAAAGACAAAAACTGTTGAAATCTTTCTGAGCAATAAATACAAAATGTTATATTCAGGCAATGACAATCAAGGAAAAGGAGTAGCCATAGTATTCAAAACAAAATACTAGGCTAATCTTCTTGAATGGCAGGCAGTCTAAAGTAGAGTGATGCCGGCAAATATGAGAATGGGGAACTGGACAATGAGACTTGTTTGTGCCTATGGTCCCACAGAAGGTTCTACTAAGGTAGAAGTGGAGGAATTTTTTGAAGCTTTAGAAAAAGCAACTGACACAATGAAAAAAGAAAAGTTGGTCCTTGTTGGGGATCTGAATAGCAGAGCAGGAAATGATTGTCAGACATACAAAAATATTTTTGGAAAATTTGGAGAAAAGAGCAAAGCAAATAATAATGGCAAATACTTGTTTGATTTCTGCTCAGGACATGGACTGGTTATTACTAACACCATGTTCCAACATAAAAATGTGCACAAATTCACACAGAGAGAAGAGACAAGGAATAAGAAAAATGTCATTGACTATGTTATTGTTGATAGTGATGTTTTCTCCCTGGTGCAGGACACCATAGTGTACAGAGTATTTAAAATTGGAAGTGATCACTGTTTAGTCTTGAGCAGGATAAAATTGAATTTCATATTGAAAAGAATAACGTAAGAAAGTTTTAAAGTGAATAAAAGTTGAGCAGCTCTCAGATGTGAACTGTAGAGTAAAATACGCAAAGATTATTGGAGAAAAAATGAAAGAGTTTGAGAACAGGAACCAAACCTTGGAGATTCAGTGGCAAGCCTTGAAGAAAACCCTGATTGATTCAGCCAGAGAGGCATGAGTCAGAGGTGAGGTTGTCTGCAAGGATAGAAAAATCAGGACTCCATGGTGAACACAGGAAGTTAAAGAGGCAGTGAAGGAAAAGAAGAAAGCATATCAAAAGTTCCTGGCAAATAAGTCAGCTTGTGCTCTTAGAGAATACAGAGACAAATGTAAGAAAGCGAGACATTGTGTAAAACTAGCTAAACAAAAGTCATGGGAGGACTTTTTCAAGAACATAGAAAATAAATATCAAGAAGATGGTAAGATATTCTGGCAGTTGTTGAAGCAGCTTAGAAATGGAAGAAAGAGTGCTGTAAAAGGAGTTAGAGATGATAAAGATGACATGAAAACAGTGGTTGTTGAAGAAGCTTAGAAATGGAGGAAAGAGTGCTGTAAAAGGAGTTAGGGATGGTAAAGGTGACATGAAAACGGGAAAAAAAGATATCCTTGAAGTATGGAGTAATTACTTCAAAAAATTGCTAAATGAAACAAGCAGTGATAGCACAGTGAT
The DNA here is from genome assembly GCF_054136105.1 of Typopeltis vanoorti. NCBI lineage: Eukaryota > Metazoa > Arthropoda > Arachnida > Uropygi > Thelyphonidae > Typopeltis > Typopeltis vanoorti. Next base: position 75,170,614 of record NC_143553.1, on the reverse strand, counting down.
AAAGAAACACTCAACAGGAATACATATCCATACTTCAAGTAAAAAAAGCCATCAAAGGATTGAAATGTGGAAAGGCAGCAGGAGCAGATGATATTCGACCAGAAATGCTAAAGTATGGTGGTATCAAAGTCTTACAGTGGCTGCACTGCATATTTCAGAATGCCTGGACAGAGGGACGAATTCCTGTTGATTGGAATACAGCTCTAATAGTAATGGTACCCATATATAAAAAGAGAAATAAAACTCAATGTGAGAATTACAGAGGTATTTCCCTACTGAGTGTTCCTGGCAAGATTTATGCAAGTATACTTGAGAAACGGTTGAGAAGAATTGTGGAAGAATAGCTTGGTGAAGAACAAGCTGGATTCAGACCAAATAGAGGCTGTCAGCGTCATATCTTCACTTTCCGACAAATAGTTGAGAATCATAGGAATACAACAAAGATCTGTATTTAAGTTTTGTCGATCTGGAAAAGGCTTATGACAAGGTACCAAGTGAGAAGCTATTCAATACGCTACAGTTATATGGTGTCAATGGGGCATTAAATCAAGCAATACTTAGTCTTTATTTGAGTTGCAAGTCAGCAGTTAGAATTGAAGGAAGTACAGGAAGATGGTTTAATGTTAAATATGGTGTGAGACAAGAATGTACATTATCCCCTCTGTTATTCATTATCTATATGGATCACATTATGAAGGAAAGTGGTATTAAACATGATATCGGAATTGGAGATGTTAATGTATGCTCGTTGCTTTATGCGGACGATGTTTTACTTCTGAATAAATCCACTACAAGTTTGCAAGATTCCCTGACTAAATTGAATAACCTGTTGTAATAGATATGGTATGAAGGTCAGCAATAAAAAGATAAAGGCAATGAAAATAGGTAGAATTGTTGAAAATGTCAACTGTGTTGTGAATGGAGAACCTGTGGAACAAGTAAAACATTTAAACTATTTAGGCACAATTTTTAGTGAAGATGGTAAATTAAATATGGAAATAGACAACAGAATCAACAAAGCTGGTATCGTAGGAAGTCAGTTGAATAAATTCAAATGGAATAAAAGAGAAATTAGTCGGAACGCTAAATTAGCTGTATACAAGACAGTGTTCAAACCAGCTTTAACTTATGAATCGGAGAGCTGGGTCAGAAGTAAAACACTTGACTAGAGACCACAGATATGAGAGTCCTGAGAAAGATTAGAGGTGTGAACAGATGGCATCAATGGCAAATCATATTAAAAATGAGAATATTAGGAAAGAACTAGACATTGTCAGCATCCAGGAATTCGTTAGCAGAGCTAATCTCAGGTGGTATGGTCACTTAAACAGAATGGGTGAGGAAAGATTAGCAAAACAAGTGTTCTCTGCCAAGATGGCAGGAAAATGACCCTGAGGATGAACAAGATATAGGTGGATTGATACAATACAAAGTGCCTTAGAAGATAGAAATATAAGATCTGATAATGTTGGGGTCTTGACATGTAACAGACTGATTTGGAGGAAAATTGTAGATTGGAAGTTAGTAATGATGTAGTACTATCATATCCTGTACACCCCTTGAAGGTACATGTCATGAATTTGTTGATGATGAAGACATGTCAGAGGTTTTGAAGAAATTTGAAGATACGGAAGTGCGGGCTGTCATCAAGTTTTTCATGCTGAAAGAAAAGTCTGCAACTGGATAAACCAAACTTTGTGTGAGACTTTACTTGTCTTTACTTTACTTCTTTTTTTTTTTATACTTTACTTTGTGGACATGACTGGCCTTCACAAAGTCTTGATCCCAACTCTGTTGAACATCTCTGTTCAACAGAGTTGGTTGCATTGTTGGGATCACTCGATGCATCAGTCCAACTCTTGAACTGATGCATCGAGTGAGGTCAAGGGATGTCTGCCCCACAATAGTTTAGGATCTCATTACATGCTAGAGAAAGAATGGTCCAGAATTTCCATTGATTGCTATCATATGCTTGTGGAAAGTATGCTCCATATGATTGCTTCAGTCATCACAGCAGAATGATGTCCGACATCTTATTAAAGTTGGTGCCACGGCTGTTTGTTCCTCACACTATGATGTGTGTGTGTGTGTGTTGACTTCTTTCCAAATTCTAATGGTAGAATTAGTCAGTGCGTGAGTAATCTTATTCTCTGAAAGATAAAGGAGATCTTAAAAGTCTATAGTTTTATTTAGACGACCTTGGATCCATTTAGTTTTATAGTTATGAATCTTGTTCATGACTATAAATATAGTTGTTTAGTTTTATTAAATATTTATTTGGTCTTAAGTTCAATCCCTGGATTCTAAAAGGAATTAACTCATTGCACCAGTAAGACATGAACTCTTGTGAATTTTTATAACACTCAGTATCAAATAGGTTTGGTGCATAAGATAGATCTGTAGCAAGTTTGTATACACAAACAAAAACAGTAGGTTTTTTGTGACCTCTTTTGTGTAGTATCTGCATTAAAAATAAATAAAGTGAAAGTTCTGTGTTTTGAAGAGATTGTGAACTTAATTACCATTAAAGAATTTAAGTATGAGTTTCATAACCTCACTATTATGGGAGTTCAGTAAGCAGTGGCTTATAGTAAGCAAGTTACTAGCAGAAGCAATAGATGTTTTATTGGGTGAATTGGAGAGGGGGAGGTTTCGCCTCATTTAGTCCAACACTCAGTGGGCATCTGCATAATAATACTCAGTAAAGGTTTTGGAATTAAATCTCTCTGCTCGCAAGATTCATCCTTAATTGTACATTTTGGAAGAATTATGTATCTTTTGATTTGAAAACAATAGATATAGGTCATGTGATGTGAGAAACTTGGTTCAGGTTTTCAACACGAAACAAGTTAACCTGCTTGCAGAGGATACCAGGTTGTTGCTTCCATTAAAAAAATGTACTGGTGAATACAGTTAAGCATTAATTTTGAACAACCAAAAAATTGCAAAAAGGCAATTGTCTTCATTTTTTTTTTTTTATACACATGACAAGTCTGACAAACTCGGATTTCTATTCTCATTTAGAGCAGGCTTTTACAAACATCCATGCCCAAAGTGGGATCAAACCCATAACCTGTTGGTTAAAGAAAGAGTATGCTATCCACTTGCCCTCACTAAACACAAGTAGAGCATTATCAAATAAAGAAACATGCTTCTACCATCACCAATCACATTAAACTTTTGAGGCATGCATGCTAATGGATAGCATGCAATGTGTGACATTCATAGTATAAATATAATAATTGTTAGAATTGTTGTTTTACACTGTAGTTTTAAAGTTTTACAGCATTATGATACTGCTTTGGGTTTGAACCCAACTAATGAACAAGTGGTCTCTGTATATCTTTTTAAAAAATTCACTATATATCTTTTAAAATCCCCCTCTCCATTCCTGAACATTACATGGTGCATTGATTAATATCTGCTTGAATGTTGAACTAAAAAAGGCACACTCACATTTTGGAATATACTGACTATTTTGTATTATGTATTTGCTGAAAAGTAAATTTATTATGATATGATATGCTGATGATGATCATCATCATCACTAAATTCCTGATATGTACTCTTGGGATGGTGGTTGGATATTGTGATAGCACTACATGAAAAATTTACATCGTTACCAACTTCCTATCAACAATTTTCTTCTATAATCTGTTATATATCAGGAGTCCAATATTGTCAGATCTTGTATTTTGGTCTTCCAAGTCACTTTTTACTATCATCCACCCAGATCTTGGTTTTCTTTTGGGTCTTTCTGCCTGCCATCTTGGCAAAAGCTAACCTTTCCTTTCCATTTAAGTGGCCAATACTACCTTCAATTAGCTCCGCCTCACATATCCCTGAATGTTAACAATGTCTAGCTGTTCCTAATTTTTAATATAGTTCTAATTTAATATAATTTTTAATATAGTTCTGCCACTGATGCCGTCTGTTAACTCCCCTGATTTTCTCAGAACTCTCACATCTGTGGTCTATAGTCTTTGATCTATAGCTGTATGTCTAACCCAGCTTTCGAACCCATCATCATCAATTTCTTGATATGTACCCACTACGATAGCACTACATAATTAAGTTTAGCTTGTTATTAATCTTCTATAAACAGTTTTTCTCCAAATTAGTCTGTTACCTGTCATCACTCCAATATTGCTGTATCTGACATTTCATTCTTCTAAGGCAGCGCTTCCCAAACTGTGGTCCACGGCCCCCTTGGGACCGTGAAATAATGAAAACAAATTTAAAATCTTTTAAGACTAAGTACATTTTTTTTATCTTAAAAGAAACGTATTTAATTTTTATTATTATTTCTTTTTTGTTATTTTTTATATTTTAATGGAAAAAAATCACGCATTTGTGTGGGTTCACAAATTTTGCTTCCTGCATATTTCTGCGCTTAATGAATATTAGTAAATATATGCTAAGTTTCATTTCAAAGCAGAAATCTAAGAATTGCAATTTCAAATATTTCATCTGATATTGGTAGCAGTATTGAAACACATCCATCACATTAAATTGTTATTAAACTTATTTTATGTTTTTAATTCTTTCTTTATTACTAATCGTTTTACGTTTCATGTGCTTGTACTGAAATGTACAATAACAATATATCTATCTATATAAAAATATGAGATAATGTGCCATGTGTGTATGTAAGATGCTAAAAATGTGATATTTGCATTTGATTTTTGCAATATTCGTTGTGTATGTTTTGTATTGAATATAAATATAATAAATATTATAATGATAATATATGTCTATATTACGATTTTTTTTCGAGGGGGGCGTGAAATATTTTAATTTCTCAAAAGGGGGAGCCCTGACATCCAGAAGTTTGGGAAGCACTGTTCTAAGGTACTTCTGATTGAATCAATCCACATAGACTTGGGTCTTTGCCATCTTGGCATCAAGCACCTGTTTTGATTAACCTTTCTTTTCCTGTTCTGTTTAAGTGACCATACCACATTAGCTATGCTCACATATTCTTGAATGCAAACAGTATCTAGTTCCTTGAATGTCTTCATTTTTAATATGATTCTACTACTACTGATGCCATCTGCTCAGGTCCCTATTTTTCTCGGAGCTCTTATTATCTGTGGTCTCTAATCTTTGATCAAATGCTTTATTTCTAGCCCAACTCTTAGATCCATAACATAAAATGTTTGAGCAACTGCTAGTTTAGTATTTTGGCTAATTTTTCTCTTATTCCATATAAATTGGTTCAGCTGGATACCCACCATACCAGCTTTGCTTAATGCATTTGTCTATTTCCAGATTTAATTTGCCATCTTCACTAAAACCGTGCCTAAGTAGCTGAAATATTTTACTTGTGCTATAGATTCTCCATGAATTCAGCTGAAATTTTTTATTTTCATAGTTTTGGTCTTATTGAAATTTTTATGTCAAATTTGTTAGAGAGTTTAGTTAGCGAATTCTTACACTTGCAGTGGATGTAGAAGTGCATCACCTGCATAAAACAAAGAACTAAGTTTGTTATCTCCAATTCTAATATCAAGTTTAACGTACTTTCTTTCATAATGTGATCCACATAGATGAATAATAGTGGAGAATAATAGCAGCCTTGTCTCACGCGTGATTTAGCATCAGACTATTTTCTTGTATCTCCTTCAATTCTGACTTCTGACTCAGATGTGGACTAAGTATTGTTCAATATAATGTACTTTTACACTATATAATTGTAACATTTTGAACATTTGAACTTTTCTCTTGGCATTTCTTCGTATTCTTTATCTAGTTCTCCAAAAATTTGCAGATTCTTGTTATATTCCTACACTTTCTCAATTATATGTGATAAAGTATCAAGAACAAGCTGAATTCAGCTTGTTCTTGATAGCTAACTTGTACAGTGAGCAAGAAACTCACTGGTAAGAACAGGTGTTGGATTAACTGATTGGCTTCAGGTTGGAAAGGGAGTTTGGCAGGATGCCTACTTTCTCCTCACTTGTTTAGTATCTATGCTAAGGACATCATACATGTAGCATTGGATGAGTTCAAGACAGGAATTAGGATAAGTGGTAGATTGATCAGTAATTTGAGGTATGCTGATGATACAGTACTCCTTTGTAATGACAAGAAAGAACCAGGACAAATTCTTGACAAAATTAATGAAGTCAATAAGAACAGAGGACTTCAGCTCAATCTTAGCAAGACAAAGATTATGGTTCTCAAAGGAACTACAGACAGGAAAGTGCCTGAGAAACAAGTATATCTTAATGGAGAAAGAATTGAGGAAATCAGCAAGTTTGAGTATACTGGAACCCATTATTAATGTGAAGAATTGCTGTTCAGAAGATGTCAGAAGAAGATTAGGAATGGCTAAAACAACAATCAGAGGCTTGTCTAAAATCTGGAAGGATGGATCTATCTCCACAGGAGCAAAGATGAGAATTTTGGATGCAGCTGTTTTTCCAACTGTGGCGCTAATGGATGTGAGACTTCGAACCTAGAGAAGTTTGGTAGTAAAAGAGTAGCTTGCTTTTGAGATGTGGTGTTAAGAAAGCTGTTGGAGATATTGTATACTAAAAGGTGGACAAATGGATGTGTGCTAGAAAAGATTAGTAGAACTTTAAGGCTCCTTAAGGATATTGACAGAAGAAATTTGTAAGACTTTGGATGCATCAAACAACAAACTGATGAACAATCACAGTAATCCACCGATAATCCACTATAAACAAATATGGAAATCATCGATGCCATTAATTACTGACTCTGTTGAAAACTCTGTGTAGGTCTTTCAACATGGACCACCCACCTTCTTGATTTGCAAAATTCAAGACCCTGATTTTATTTAAGAAAATAAAAAAGACAAAAGGATACATCAAAAGGATTGAAGAAAGAATTCTCAAAACAGTAATAAAATGTAAAGTTCCTGGGAAAAGAGGAAGGGGTGGACTGTCAGTGAGATGGATGGGTGTTTATGGAGTGACTGATCTTCAGAGACTTAAAGCCTCCAGAAAAGCATATAACAGGACCACATGCTGAGGACTGGTGTAGCAAATCACCGAGCATCTGAGTGACCTATTGATGTCCAGTGAACAGATGAAGATGGATAGATTAGCTCTGAAGCAAGGGATTTTGAGCATCGTTGGGGAAATGTTGCTGGAGTCAGAAGACTTCTAGCATCTGATGTGCTCATAAACTCGCTAATAATTCATATTTGAAGCAATCATTTATCTGTTAGAGGAGAATTGTAATTGTTTATCTGTTAGAGGGTTGGAGGAGAATTTTTTTTAATTACTTATATACACTACTTTGGAGGGTATTTTTTAAAGCAATTTCAATCTCACCCACAGAAGTTTGGTAACCTATAGTACATTTGGTATTGTGACTGGCTGAGGATAGGATTAAATAATCTGAGAATTCTACTCTAGAGACCAAATGCAACATCTTTAAGCCATTTCAGGCCTCCTGTGACCAAGAGATCCATCTGACAATGCTACAGAACTGCTATCAGAACAACAATTACAAGCATATGGTGTGCAGGAGTGCTATCTTGATGTAAAGGACAGAAGCATGGAAGCAGAGGTTGGACCAGTGGCTTTAACAATGTAACAGAAAACAAGATAGTTATTGGTTGTGAGCTACTTACATGTGAAAGTGAGCTAGTACACTTAATAAGGTATGTTTTTATTTTTTGTGCTATAAATCAATAAAACTGCTGACTACTTTTAAGCAAAGGTTAAAACAAAGTTGGTTTACATAAGCACCTTCACTTACTGTCTTTAAAAATTTTCTTTCAGATCTACTGGTATCGTCAAGGAGATGTTGATCCCAAATTTCGTATGCTCATCTTTTATAATGCTTTCACTCTTGTTCTTATCAACATTTGTGCTCTTTGTTACTTCTTTGGTACACACACAAAAATATGCAGAGATGATGATGACACATGAATAGAACTTGTATATTTAGATTGACAGTTGATAGTCATTGTAGAAAAATATTCCCAGTATACATATGATCAGAAGCTATGAAGGATTAATGAACTGATACTGTCCATGTAGCTTATACTGATTTGCTTGCATATGGTAAACACCATTTGTGATGACATTAATAAAATATGAACTTCGAATTTCATCATTCCTGATTTATGTACATATAAATGAAGTTAAGTGTGCCTACTTAAATTTTGAATAATTTGTGTCGTTATTCTTAATTAAAATCTAATTGTTTAAGAGTAGGATGTTGCCACAAACAATCTGTTGAATGAGATAAAATCCCTCCATGTGAATAACAAATGGTATATCATTGCGCAGAAATTCCTTGTGTTATAGATTTAGCAGAGAAGAAAAGGCTATCCCAGTTGACGACTGTTGAACAGTTTGCTTTTTTTTTTTTTTTTGCTTTTTTAGGAACAAAAAAAAAAGGTGTGTTCTAACTTGTTAATCATTGTTAAAAGTGAATTTCTCATACTTTTTAAAATAGTTTTTGGTATCTTTACACTGTTTTTGCTTACATTTTTAAGAATTGTCATAGAAGATATATAACATGTTGGGAAAAACTGACTGTATTTCCATATGGATTTGGGCTAATGTTTTGTATAATAGTTATTCAATTGTTCATCTTTGAATGAGGTATTTGTGTTATCTGGTTATTTGTATTATGAAGTATATAAAAAGTGATAATATAAAGGTTTTGTTGTTAAAAAACTGAAAGAAAGTAAACATGACATTTTAGAAATAAATACTACTTTTCAGATATTTGCTGTACCAAAGTGTTCTCAATGAATACAGAAAAGTAAATAGTTAATGACATATTCAATTTCCAACTTTGTCAATTAATTAATTGTGCCACATTAGCATATGCTTAAGCTTATTAGCCATTATTTCAGAAATAAGATAAGCTAAGCCATTAACTCACTTTTGGGAATTCTGCAGAAAAAAATAACTGTTCAAACTCTTGTTTGTTTTAGACACCCTCAATTGCAAGAGTGTGAAAAATGAAAAACAGCAGTAAACATTTATAAATATATCAGTGGTCACTAGTATGCTGAATTGTTCCATATGCATAATTTATCTCGCAGTTATTATATTCATATGAATACATACTGAATAAATATATATGAACATATAAATATAAAAATCACTTATCTAAAAATGTTATTTGTGTGTGTGTGGTTTGATGTTTATCTGTGTCAGTTAACATAATATCAGGGCCACATTTTTACATATAAAGAAATACAAATAACAAGTGTCTAAAAGAAATATTTTTGAAAATTGTTTTTAACTTACATTATGTCAACAATTCATAATGGCATTGCATTTGAAATAACAAAATAGTCCTTAATTTTTTTCATATGTAACATCAAAAATTATATCAGTTGACATTTTTTTTAATGTATTGACTGCCACATAACCTATATATGTACTTATAGTTATGGGTAGCACAAATAATTTCTGTTTCTTCTATGCTGCCTGTATACAGATTGAATATGAGTTTCTCAGAGGTGTATGCTATCAGAGACCTCCATAGTGTCAAGGACTCATTGAGGGAGACCACATATTACCTGTATTATTGACACCCCTAATTAGATTTAAGAATGAATACAGCACAGAGCAATAATTAAACACAAGTTTAATAGTTCCTGTATTCATCTCTATCAGAGGTATTATCAGGGATCCTCCTATCCTAATGCTCACACGCAGATCCACACACAGTTTACCGTGTAGGTATTTGGAATCGAAATCGCCTGGAATAGGTTGGTTACTCCTTATTCCTGGATGTGTCGTATGTCTGTAGAAGTGTGTGTTCACGGGGCCAGTTTTCCTGTTCTGGGGGACGAAAAATCCAAGTTTCCAAGTGAAAAAAAACCCTTTATCTCCGTATAAGACCGGCTAACTCACCTTTCGTCGAAAGAGACGAGATAAAGGTTCCTTGCATCACCAACGGAAATCGAATCCAGGTCTTTCTGATCAAAGGGGATTTCAGCTATACTGACTGAGCTATGGAGACTCCTCAGGGATGCAGTCTTAAAATTGTAATAGCACACACACAAAACAGTAAGTGGAAAAAAAGGCTAGGAGCCTAAAGTTCAATGAGGGGTGCTATTGGCTAGTCTTAGCTTTTGAAAAATTAAAGTTTTCCAAATCTTGAGAAGTTTAACACAACCATGTCTATTTAGATTAGTTTGGTTTTTAAATCTGCTGCTGATCCTAAAAAAGTTTTTCAAGTTTGCATTCATTGCAGTGAAGCATAGTAGTTGTTTTCCATTTCATTTTGCACAAAATATACAAGGCATGATCAGTTCTAGACTGATCATAGTTATGGCAGTGGATGCATTTCTTGTGTTCATCAAGGCAGATGTTGGAAGATCTCCCAGTTTGATCTTGTGAAATGAACTTATGTTTAATTATTTCTCGGTGCTGTATTTATTCTATTAAATCTAATTATGAGTGTAAACCAGTACCTAAGTCTCAATACTTGTTTATTATTAACACTAGCTGTCATACCTTTGTTTCAGTAATGAAATATCATGAGTTGGCATAATCAAAAGAATTCTAAAAACAGAAGAAAACTCATGTAAAAACTTTATTACTGTAGAATTTTTGCCTAAGTATTATATGCATTGCACCTGTACTGACGACGCCTATGATACTTAGGCGAAAATTCTACGGTAATAAAGTTTTTACGCGAGTTTTCCTCTGTTTTTAGAGTTCTTTTGATTGAGCTGTCATACCTTCTCTCAACCTTACCACTCTTCAACTGGCAGACTTCCACTCACTCACAACTTTGTGAGAGAAAAATCTTAGCTTTCATTCCTTTAAGTGCACATAAACTCAATTTTCACATTTGTCCCCTCCCCACTTTTCATATAATGAAATCTTTCATCAACCAGTATCTTGCAACATCCTTTAAGTTTATAGCCTTCTCTCATATCACACCATTTTCTACTGATTGAACCAGCATCTGCAATCTACATAATCTGCCCTCATAATCTACATTCCATAATTCAGATGTCATCTTTATACTCTTCTTTCCACCAAGTCCATAGTTTTTCATCTCCTACCGCTATGTTGGATGAAGAGATATAATTCCAGAACCTCCTTCACGCTCACTTATATGTGAGTGTGAAGGAGGTTCTGGAACTGTTGCATCACCTGTATAAGAATTCAGCAATGGTGCCAGATGGAGTATGTGACAATAATGCCATGATGCTGAAACAAACATTGATGTTAAAGATAAGAAAGTCATTTTGGCTATTACAAGGCATTCTGGATGCCATAATATTGTTAGGCATGATTTCACATATGCCAAAACTGAATGGCCAAAGAGTGACAATCAGATAGGTTGTAATTAAGGTTAGTATTAAAATGGACTGTATTGAGGATAATTTCTGTTGATTCCCCAGTTTTTGTTTTTTTTTTCTCCAAGATATAGCATCTAAAAATATTTTCTGATTTGTTCCGGATCACTGGATGAGTGACAGTATCTTCATCATTAAGGTGAGCAGAATTAAGAACATTATTAGATTGTGCACTAGCTCTATTTCTGCCATATGTGATGTCTCTCGCATGTTCTTCCATACGCAACTCAATGAATTTCTCTGTCTGACCAAAATAGGAGATATTGCATTTACACCAAAGACGATAAACTGGCATCCAAAATGCCTTCAAATGTCAGCAATATGTTTGCAAGTTAATTTATAGCTGTTGTTCTCTTGTAATGTATATTTTTTTTTTATTTCTCTTTTCATGTTATGCACCTGAAAGTCTTCTAAGAAAACTACTTGTGCATTCAAATAGTAACTAGTTTTTTCTATTTAGTGTCTCTTGGCTTCTAGTCCTTAAATTTCTTTAATTAATTAATCCACATACACACCTTTGGTTATCAGATGACATGAGGTTCAGATCCTCATATTATTCTGTCATCCCACTGTTGTGTAACTCTCAATTTTTAGTCTATTTGTGAGTCATGAACATTTTGTTCTCTGGGCTTTTCCCATCTCACAGAAATTTCTTTTTTCCTTGTGCTTCATAAGTTCATATAACAAAATTAATGTTTTTTCCATTTTCAGCTTGTATTATTAATCCGTCTGTGTTGCAGCCTGACTCTTTTTCAAGAATTTAAAAGCAAAAGAAACCCTCTTTTGTGGACTTGCATGGGAGAACACGTGAAACCTGTGTGTGTGTGGGGGGGGGATTATAAAGCTACATAGTTACTAATTCTGTGTCTGTTTTATAAATACCTTAAGTACACAGAAGCTTTGTTTAGTTGCAATACAAATGTGCATTAGATGCACATTGGTATCACTAAATAGTACTATGTACTGTTTAGTAAGTTATAGGCTGCATTATCAACATATTCAGAATATTGAATATGTTAAGTGCAATTCAAATTAATTTTATTTTGTAAATTTTTTTTTAACAGGACAAAACTGCAGGTATCATTTATCAGTATTATGATTTTAGTTCAAAATGAAAGTCAGTTTAAAATTTTATATGTGATGTTGCAGAAACAAATATGTTTTTAACAAAAAACCAAGAAGTTTACAATATTACTAGCTTCCTATCAACAGCTTGCTTCCAAATGACTTCATCGATTGACCTAGATTTTTGGTCTTTTGATTTTTTTCATCTTTATGATATCAAACAATGATTTTTGCTAAAATTCTCTTTCGTTCTTTATTGTTAAATTATTTGGTCACTTAACATTAAAAGTGAGTTATTTTCTTTTGGTTTTATTAGTTGACCATAAATATTAAAAGATCTACACAATTGTCAACAAGTTTCACCAGCTACTCTGTTTGACTTCAAGACAAGAAAGTTGGTACAATAACGTTTACTGACTTTCTTGTTCTGAAGAAGCCAGACAGAATAGCTGATGAAACTGTTGACATTGCCTTTTAAATTTCTCTTTCTGTTTAAGTGATTATACCACTTTAGATTAGCTCTGCTCATATGCTCTTGAATGCATTGTTTCTTTCAAATTTTTTGTTTCTCTATAATAGATTTAGTTTAATCCTTTATTTAGTTTAAATAAATTTTCAACATTTTTGTTTCTCTGTTTCATTGTTTCTTTATTTTGATATGATTTTGGCATTTATGCTATCTATTTGAAGAAACCTATATCTCTGAGAAACCTAATGTTTCTCAGAGCGCTTATATCCATGGTCTAATCTTTGATATGTTTTATTTCTAACCCAGCTCTCAGATCCATAAGTTAAAACTGGTTTTGATCACTTTTTATATACTGCTAACTTAGCATTATGGCTAATTTCTCTTTTACATCATATAAATTTATTCACCTGCACCCTGCCATACCAACAATGCTTATTCTTTGTTTCTAATTTTAATTTGCCACCTTCACTAAAAGTTATGCATAGATAGCTAAACTATTTTATTTGTACTATAGTTCTCCATTGAGAATACAATTGATGATTTTCATGTCTTTTTATTGGTAATTTTCATACTAGATTTCTTACAGCAATTATTCCATTTGGTTAAGAGTCATATTGATTTAAGAGTGTAACTTAAAGCAGTTATACTCTTAAATCAATTGATTTAAGAGTATAACTGATTCATCATCAGTTGATTTAAGAGTATAACTGATTCATCATCAGTTGATTTAAGAGTATAACTGATTCATCATCAGTTGATTTAAGAGTATAAAATAATCTCCATGAAGTTAAAAAGCTTGATATCATCGGATTTTATGCCACTTTCCTTTATATTGCGATTCATATGGATAAGGGCTTAAATCTCATTTAAATCTACTGGTCACACAAAATTTTAATTGCCCATAGTTATGACCTCTGGTGAAAGGTGTGTGTACAAACACACACATATTAATGATACAATTTAAAACAGCCAAATTCAAATTATATGCAGTAATTTGTAAGATCTGGCATGTCTCTTTAACTTTGCCACTAACTTAATAAATAATCAGGTTTTAACTGTGGATGTATTTCTCCGACATGTTTTGCTGTCTATATAGCCAACAGCATCTTCAGGAAGTTATTTAATATAGGTCAAAAAAAAAAAAATTCCCAATAGCTGTTATTTCTATAAATTGAAAAAGACTGGAAATGATAGTTTAATCACATATATCATTAGGCAGGTTATGTGCAGTTTGTGTTGTGTATGCTCTGTGATTTCTGGCATAGGAAAGGTCTAGAATGTTAATTAATATTTTCCAAATGTTGTGAAGGATTAGTGTGTGTGTTTTGAGTGAATGGTCTCGGATGACTCCGTGAATCTGTCGAAGTACTTCTCTTCTTAGTAAGGTATGGAGGATGCTTGCCAATTTACCATGTGACATTCTTTGTGGATGTGCACTTTTTTCTTCCCTTTTGTTTTCAACATTGCTTAAATGTTTTTATTTTTAATACAGATTTCGAAAGTTCTCCCAGTTTGAGCTACATACACTTTTCCACAAGAACGTGGAATCTTGACTCCAGGATGTTTATAAAATGAAACTTTGTTTTACGGGAACATAGGAAACTTTTGTAAGGTCTTAACTGGTTCGAAGGCTGTTCTGATGTTGACTGATTTGAATATTTGGGCTATTTTTCTTGATGCATTGCCAACCATATGGTAAGGATACTGTGCCTTTGTAATTAATTTCTGAGTTATCACTGGGTGGTTCGCTAGAAAATAAAAGTTTCTTTAGTACCTTTTTTGAGTAACCATTTTGGAGAAGCTGGCTAATTAGGATTAGAAGTTTTTTTTTTTTTTTTAATGTCATCATTTTTGAGTATATTTAAAGCTGTTTTCTAAGGTTTGGATTATACCTGAATTTTGTTCATGATGGAATGAGCTTGCCTGTAGATACCTGCCCCTGTGGGTTGCTTTCCTGTAAACTTCTAATAATAATTCTCTAGTAATGTTTTTCTTGATAAAGGATGTCTAAAAATGGTAACTTTTCATTCTTTTCAAATTATAATGTGAATTTGATTTTCAGATGTTGATTATTCAGGAAACGCACAAAATCTTCAAGGTCTTTAGATGTTTCCAAATAATAAAGATATCAACATATCCTCAATAGGCATGTCGTTTTAAGATTACATGTGTAATAGCTGCAACTTCAAATTTTTTCCATGAATAAATTGGTGATAGGAGGAAATAAAGGTGAGCCCATTGCTGGACCATATATTTGGTAGTAAAATTTTTCTTTCTAAGTAAAGAACGAGGATTTGAGGCAGTGATCGAAGAGAAGTGATGTCAGGAGGAAATAGGTCTTGAACGATCTTTATTGATTCTTCCACAGAGACATTTGTAAACAATGAAACTATGTCTAAACTAGCTAATATAATATATCTGATGGGGTAATTTGTATGTTTGAAAGTTTATATACAAAATTTATTGTTTTTCAAGTAGGAATTAGAATGGCCAGTATGATGCTTGAGGAGGCCTGATAAGTATTTAGAAAAACATATATTTAATAGCTTCTATCATCCACTATTGGATGAAGGACGATGTCTGTTTTATGCATTTTAAGCACTACATACAATTTTTTATATGTGACGACCAAGTGGGATCATGGTCCATTTCTGAATACGTAGAAGAGTGATAACATGGAGGCAACCTTATTATCATAATCCACACTATTTAACATGACTGTTGAATTCTCTTTATCTGCTTTAAGTATAACGATTTTATCATTGTAACATGAACTTCTTAAAGTATCTTTCTTGAATACTGGGATATTATTTTTTGGCAGACAATTGTTTAATAAAACCAAAGCACTAAGTAATCTTGTAGATAATGCTTCTTTGTGTGACATCAGAAATATAATATCTTTTTCAATACTGGCCATGATGTAAACTTTTGGAATATGTTTTGTAATACTAATTTGTAATAATAATAATATAACCAATGTCTTTGTTTAGAACTGAAGTTTCTAAACACTAAGATTTATTAAGATAGAATTACTAAGATTATAAAAATTTAATACAAATTTATTAGGTCAGAAAGGTACATTTTCATGAACTCTGTTGTTATAAATGCTTGAATATTTTTGAGTCTATGTTTACATCCTTTGTGTACTCTTGAGACTTTCTTCACGTGCATACCATCTATGGCATTCCATATACTAGGGGATATTGAATTAGCCAGAGTATTATATAGGTGATATGCATTTTGTTCAGTGGAGAAAAAGTCCAGTGATTTTTTGCCCAGCATGCTGCCTGCTAACCAATTACTAGTCTTCCATGACAAGACGAACTTGTTCATTTCACTCTCTCATATATCAAAGTACACTGCAGCTGACTTTTGGAGAAGAATTATGTAAACAAATTCAATTTTTTATTTTATTTATATAGCTCATATAATGGATGAGTTTCTTCTCATTTGAAATATTTAAAGAGGCATTTAGAAGAAGACTCATTAATGGTCTTTGATTTCCTTAACCAATTTTTATTTTATGGCATCAGCAGTAATCAGCACAAATTCTTTACATTTTATGTCATTTGGATGCAGTTCTGCTACTGGACATATAAGTTATTGAAGTTAATAAAATGTTTATTGAATTTAGCTTTATAAAAGCTGCATTCAAAAAGCCACTTCAGGTGTAGAATCCATCTTTCTTTTTCCCTTTAGGAAAGGCTAGATGTATATTTCATGACTGATTTCTGGCCGAGTCTTTACATTTTTTTGTGGAAATTGAGGGCTTATGAAACCTAAATGTTTAAACTTTAAAAAGGTCTCGAACATCTTGTAGCAATCTAGAGTTTCTGTCAGCAGTCTCGGGATATTTTTCATATATATATATATATATTTATTTATTTCAGAATGCAATTTTGTCTTTATAGCACAACCAAGTAATTTGTCTTGAAAGTACATCTTGATTGTTTTTAGCTGATGGCAACAGAACTCTTTTCTCCAGCTTTTTTAATATATTCTGATCTCTCACTTTGCCTTCAGTTTAGCACTTCATAAAACTAAAAGGTGTAATATGCATTTCCTTTCTAATGTTTGAAGAATAATAGGTTGGGAGTGAAATAGAATATATACCCTTATTAAGCAAGAAATCCACAAGATGATAATGTAGAAAGAATATTGTGAGAATAAGAATGAGAGGAGTTATGAAATATATATATAAAGTTCAGGCCAGAGAAGTAACGAGTATTGTGTGGAAACTAAATCTGAGTATGAAAAGAAATTGGCTATCGGCAAGTCAAAGGAATTTTATTGTTATGCTACAAGCAAAAGAAGGAATGAATGTGGAAGAATAACTTTACTGAATGCAAATGATACCCTAGTCTAGTGTCAGAAGCTAATGAGATTGTTCAATTAATTAGTGTGCGCTTTGTTAAGATGTAACATGATGCATAGTGCCACTGCTACATTGAAGAGTTAGAGGTTCATGAAAATAAAGTTGAAGAGCTGTTGCATAACCTGGATAAGAATTTGTCAATAGGGACAGATAGACTATCAGCATGTTTGCTAAAGGAGTGTACAGCTGAATTGGCTAAGCCTTTCCATGTTTGTATAACTTGAGTCTCGGCTCAGGAATGATAGTTCCATTGTACAAAAGGTAATTAAAAGAAACACACATTAACTACAGTGAAAATTATTTAATTGTAAATATTTCATCCTAAGTATCTTAGGAAATCATCAGTATAGTAGTTTAAAACAATAATAGGAATAACATACAGTTAGGGCACATGATTACAATAGAATCTCATTAAACGTGCATAACGTGTTACAGAAAAAAAAAATTAATTAATTAATACAATTTTGTATGACAATTTCCCATACTTTAGGAATAGTAAGAACATTTGCAGTTTAAGTTTGGTCTGTGTAGCAGGGCTTCAGAACTTTCTTTGTATAAACGTTCATGTTTATATAAAGATTATGTAAAAGTTTAGGCTTTTCCCAATGGATCCTGTGATTTGGATTTTCAATTCCATGTTAAGAGAGGCCAGATTTCTGTGATTTAAAAAGACAAATGTGGTTTTGATGTTCCGAGATGCGTTTCTGAACAGACCTACCTGTCTGTCCAAAGTAAGACGATTTGCATGTGCATGGAATTTCATAAACACCAGGCAACATCAAAGGTGAGCGTTTGTCCTTAGGAGAAGATAAGTTGTAAATTTGGTTGATAGGTTTGTAAGTAGTGGCAAAATTGTATTTCTTCATAATTTTAGAAAGACGTTCGGAGATGCCTTTGATGTAAGGTATGGGAATCCTATGGACTTCTTCCTGTCTGGTTTGATGTGTGGAGAAGTGACTGATGATTTTTTGAGTTGTTTTCGGATTACATCCATTTAGGATGGCTGTATTTTTGATTACTTCTAATTCCTGGTTTAAAGATTCTTCAGAGGAGCAGAATTTGTGTGCTCTGAAAACTAGTGATTTAATAATGCCAGATTTCTGAGATGGATGATGAGCGGAAGAATTGTGAATGTAGCGACCTGAGAATGTAGGCTTGCGAAAGACAGACGTGCTGATGGAACCGTCTTATTTTCTTTGCATGTGTAAATCCAAAAAGGAGATACCCTGTGGAGATTCTTTTTCTAACATAAAGTTGATGCGATGATGAAGAAGGTTAATTTTATCTAGAAACAGTTGTAATTCATGTTCGGGATGATCACAGACTGCAAATACGTCGTCGACATATCTTAGCCAAAACTTTTGGTTTGGGTTCAAAAGTGAATATTTTTTCTTCAAGGTGTTCTAGAAACAAGTTTGCTAGGTTTGGTGATAAAGGAGATTCCATTGCTGTTCCTTCTTCATGCGACCTTTCCAGGTGAAGTAACCTGATGCAATAACAAACTTGAACAATTCAACTATATCAGACGGAAATTTTTGAGTTAGTAATTAAACCGCAGAAATCTGGCCTCTCTCAACACTGAATTGAAAATCCAAACCATAGGATCCATTGGGAAAAGTCTAAACTTTTACATAGATCTTTATATAAACATGAACGTTTATACAAAGAAAGTTCTGAACCCCTACTACACAGACCAAACTTAAACCGCAACGACGTTCTTACTATTCCTAAAGTATGGGAAATTGTCATACAAAATTGTGTTAAATAATTAATTTTTTTTTTCTGTAACATTACGCACGTTTAATGAGATTCTGTTGTAATCATGCGCCCTAACTGTATGTTATTCCTATTATTGTTTTAAACTACTGTACTGATGATGTCCTAAGATACTTAGGATGAAATATTTACAATTAAATAATTTTCACTGTGGTTAATACGTGTTTCTTTTAATTATGATCGCTCCACAGGTTTCGTTGTTTTAAAAAAAAAAAATTGTACAAAGGTGGTACAAAAACTTGCATGTCTAACTACCGACCTATCAGTATCTCTGGTGGTGAAGATTTTTAGAGAAGTTGGTAAGAACTTGCATATAGAAATGGGTAGACAAAGACAAACAAGCTATACTCTGCAAGGAGCGGCATGGGTTTACTAAAAGGTCATGTTTTAGCAATTGCTCATATTTTATAACAATGTTATGGCTGAATTGGATAAAGGGTGTTTATGAAAATGGATATACTATTGTTGTATGTTGGATTTTGCTAAGGCATTTGATAGGATACCACACGAAAGGCTGCTGCATAAACTGGAGAATATGTGATTGGAATATAAATTCTTGACTTGGAGTCATGGATGGTTGACAGACATATATCAAAAAGTGGTATACGGTGGGTGTGAATCTGCCAGATTTAAGGGGTTCAGTCCTTGGGCTATTGTTTTTCACTCTGTACATTAATGACATTAAGAAGGGTCTAATAGGAGATGTGCAACTGTTTGCCGATGATGCGAAGATAGGTAAGGAAATCGGGGATTTAGTGATATTCAGCACTTACAAAATGTTTGTCTAGACTTTGAATAGGCTGGAAATTTGGTCAAACAAAAATGGCTATCAGTTTAATGTTAGTAAGTGTTAAAGCTATGCATGATGATGAGATTTCCAGCAGCATATTATATCAGCAGGGTTATGTTACAAGAAACTAATGAGGCTAGGGATCTTGGCATAATGGTGGATAGCAAAAGTTTCAAATACAACTCATAGGATAATTGTGATGTTGAGGCGAACCTTGACATGTAAGGATAAGGATGCCATTTTGCCTTTTTATAAAGCCTTGATACAACCATACCAAGAGGATAAAGCTGTGGAAAGGGTACAAAGAAAAGTTACAAAGATTATATCCAGATTATGGGATTTAGATTATGAGGACAGATTGTGAGATGTGAATTTCAGACTCTGGTTAACAGGAGAAAGAGGAGTGATATGATAGAGGTATATAAACTTTTGAATTGGTGTTATAGGATATCGTCTGAAATTTTTCATTATATGGAAAGTTGGGAGAGAACATAGGGGCATTCATGGAATTTAAGTTTGTTTGCAGTCAAGAAAGGGATAGGAGCTAGGTTTTTCTCTTGCTGAGCAGTGAGTGAGTGGAATAGTTTGCCTTTAGGAGTAGTGAGTGCATATAGTGTGAATGAATTTAAGAGAAGATATGACAGTTGGTTTGAGTAATTTATAGCCTCCCTCAATGACTTCATGACTTCCTGGAGGTCTCAGATAATAATGATAAAATTCATAAAATAATTTAGTAACAATGACAACTTTATGAAAACAACAGAAAATGGTCAACACTTGCAACAGAGCCAGACTAACTTTTTCATGATATGTCTATAATATGATCCTGCCTCTGTCTCGGCTTTGCAAGTTAATAATGCTGTTAAAAAGCCTTTTCATCATGTATGCCCAAGTATATAATTATAATAAATTTAGTTTAATCCTTTATCCAAGTGTGAGCAAACAAAGTTTGTGCCTGAAAATATCTTCAGGACTGGGGTAAGGTATATTTTACTGTATATATATAATCCAGTAGATCTGAGATTTTGGCCGTGTAGCAGTGTCTCACAACTCAGCTCTTACTTATACAATTTTTCCATGGGGGAAAACTGTTCTTATGCATGACTTGGGTCATTTTCCAATGAACCTTCATGCAGAACATTTGACTACCCCTATTAGGGATAATAGTATGTTCTACAAGACCAGATTGTTCTATCTTATGGTCTTGAAATAATCTTGATAATTTTCATAATAGACAGGCTGCAGAGCTACCAGATTGACTAAAGGTATGATAAACCAAGTTATCTAATAAACACCAGAAAAAGCTAACATTTAATTATTCTTTCTCCATAAACCAGAAACTTTGTCATAACACAGCTCAATCTATGTGGTGAAGCATCCTCCTTTATTACTGTAGCAGCTTATTTTTGTATGTAGCCCAATTAATCATTTTTATTATTATTACTCTTATTATCTACTAGTGATATTATTGGCAGACAAGGAAATATCTAGCATAGATAATAATTGAAGTTATCTATTATTTGTCTGGTATTGTTTTTAATTCCTTAATCCTATCAGTGCACAGTGAATCTCCTTCATTGAAAACCTACTTGTTTAATTAAATATACTTAAATAAACCTAGATAATAAGAGTGAATAAATATTTTAATTTTTATTAGTTTTTTTTTCTTTTGTTTTTAAACACACTTTAGTAATTTGTATGTGTGGACATTTACTTTGTCAAGTTTAGAACAGAATTAATAAAGGAAATTAATTTTATATATTTTCAGTTTGAGTAACTCTCTGTATTGGGTAGTAGCATCAAATAGGTAATGTAAACTCACAGAAGATGTGTAATGGACAGTGTAATATTATGATGAAGAAAAAGACTACTCATTTACTTGGTGCTCATTTTTTTTTTCCTCCTTGGGATGGTGTTCATATATTTATTCATTGTCAAATAAAGATTAACATACCTATATAACTAAACTCTGAAATAAAAATAGCTTATTTACTTATTATTGTATTTATATCTGTGGAGTATATCTATGTGATGAGTAGCTTTGTACTGATAGGTGTATAATCTATAGAAGTATGGCAACCGAGCATTTGAAGAAACAAATTAACTTTCCTTGTTTTACAAGAAAATTTCTTAGTTTAGCAAAATACAACAAAAATATATTAAAATTTTAGAGGTTTATATATGTAATGATACAAGTAGAAAATTTTAAAAACAGGATAGGAAAAGAACAACTTTTACAGTATAATTAATAATTATACTATAAAATGTAAAATATTTCACTTATTAATAATTATGAAAACAGGATATGCATTACAGTATTATGCATACACTGCCTAGTCAAATTAGAAACCCTACTTAAAGCGTTTCAAGGAAATTATGCAAATTAGATATGTTGTGATGTTATATAACTGACTTAACAGGCATAATAAAATCAGGAAGAATTTTTTGTATCTACTTAGTTAAGAAACCACATGTAGGACCTAAGTTACACATCTGGGGAAGCCTAAGCCTTCACTCAAAACATGCAAGATTTTTTTCTGAAAGGAAAAAATATAATGAGAAAGCTTCACAAAAAGTCTGTATCCTAACTGACATTATGGATTAACGAATAGCGATGAAAACAATTTCAGTTAATGGGTTTCATTATAAAGTTAATTATTTTTATAAGGTCAGAAGCTTGGACAAAGAGAAATAAATATGAAATAAGAGAACAAAAAGAAATGTCCATGTTGCATAGAAGTTCTATGCAACATGGTGATGAATAGAATGGAATGGTGACACTAATTAGCATCATCCTAAACTGTGAATAAAACAAATATAAAAATATTTAATTTAATATCACATTGTTATATTCAAAATAACATGCATACATAGCAATTAAAAAATAGCAGATTTCAGTGAAAAGCTCTTAAAAGAAAACAGTGTTGATTTTTAAAAAGAATATGAATGAATGTTTGAAAGAACATAAAGCACTGAGAGAATCGAGCATATGCAAAGGGGGAGGGGGCTCAAATTTATACAGCCCACTGTTGCTCCTACTTTATTTTCTACTGCCATAACACCTCAATCATATTTAGTTCTCTTTTTCCCTTTGTGGGTGGGACTGCTATGAAAACTTAGACTTAAGTGTCATTACATTACAAGCAAAAACTGTTTATTCATGAATGCAAAAGAACCTGCTTGGTTTTTCAAAATCTGGTTGCTGCAAGTTTGTAAAATTCATGACTTTCAAGATGTTCATGTAGCTTTTTTTTTTTCCTTAATATAAGCATTCTTCCATTTTTTTTTTGAAAATGCAAACTGACATATGCACTTTCAAAATAAATCAGATATTGGCTTTGTTCTGTTATATTTAAGTGACCAGTGGTGTGCCCCAGGAATAAGCCCTTGGGCCACTGTTGTTTAATCTGTACATTAATGATGTTAGAAAAGGCCTGACATTAGTTGATGATGCAAAGATGGGCAGGGCAGAGATGCTACTGATATACTGCATTGACAGGGTGATTTGAATAGGCTGGAAGCATGGGTAAACAATAATAGCTATCAATTCAATGTTAGTATTTGTAAAGTTATGCACTCTGGCATGATGCGATATCCAGCAGTATATTATGTTGGTAGGATTATGCTTGCAGTAACTGGCAAGGCTAGAGATCTTGGAGTTATGGTTGATAGAAAGTTGAAATTTGAAGATTACATAATAAAAATATTGCAAAAACAACTTAGAGCATAACTGCAATGTTGAGATAAACATTGACATGTAAGGAAATAGAAGTTGTGGCTGCCTGGTCTACTGTACACAGATTGGGTTTGGAGGGGATAAAGTAGTTGTGGAATAGTTACAAAGATGATATCAGAACTATGGAATGTATATTACAAGAACAAATTGAGAGTATGTGGACTGCAGGCACTGGTAGATGGAAGAAAAAGAGAGGTCTATAATCTTTTGAGAGGGGTATTTTAGGATATCGAAAAGTTCAAATTTTTCATTATATGGAAGGTGGGGAGAGGACAAAGGAGTGGGTAGGAACAGTCTGCCTGTTGAAGAAGTGACCATCTAGTGTGAATGAGTTTAAGAGAAGGTATGACAGATGATGGAGGTAATGTATTATTATAATACAGGTCTCTCCATGGAGTCAGAAGACTCATTGCAAGAGATTGATTGTATAGGCTCCTTTGACAAGTTCAACTCTCTGGAGGTCTAATAATAATATCGAAAAGTAACATTTTTCATAAGCTATTATCAAAATTAACTTTTTGTTTTGTTATACCAGTTCTCTAAAAAAAAATTGATTTTAAGATGTTTGTTATTTAATATTATTCATGGAGAGTCCAGATGATTTTGGAGATAATATTACAATCTCTCTTTCTGAAATCACTGCTCTACTTCACATAGTTTGGTTACCACTGTCTGGGCTAGAGTATAGAGATAACTATGTAAGATGATGGATGCTTTTTTTTTTGTCACTTCCACTGTCACTTTAAGCTGCAGAAACTGAAATAATATTATATGGAATATTCGCACATAAAAAAAATTAGGTCAATTCATAACACTGATGATTACAGTTATGTACCAGTTCATCATCAGATCAGTCAGTCTAACAGCAGTTTGAAGAAAATATTGGCAGAATCAATTATCCACATTAGCACAGTTTACCCATTAATTGTTGAAGACTAAGAGGTGTTATTTGCTAATCCAAATTCATATTACACAGGCTGCTTTTCATATATTAGTAAAATCCATCACATATTAGTAAACTGAATTCTGTTTTTAAAATATGTATAAGTCCTATGTGATATTGAGGTAGGATTTTTAATTTTCTGGCTAGGCAGTATTATATATCAAGTATATACAGCTCATTTTGTTCTTTTGAGAATTTGTAATTTTAGGTATGCTTGAACAGTTCATTTTGGCACATCAAAAATAAAACTTAATAAAATATAAAATGTACCTGTTATACAGGCACACAGAAGTTGCACTGTTATTTTTAACTTTCTTAGCCATGAATTGTTTTATGAAAGGTCTAAAAGTTACAGAAGTTCTGAATATATATTTTTTTTTAAATCAAGAAATGTTGCAGCTTTTGCCCTCCTGTTTACTTTGTCCAGAATGTGAACTTTGGCGAAAGGGAACAGTTTTGCTCCGTTGCCTGGCTACAGCTAAAGTGTCATTACTAACATAAGAAATTCTTACACCACCATAAGCCCGTCGAGGTGGTAACCTATAAGGATCATCTTCTTCAGAGCTAGAACTTGAGCATGTACTGCAGCACTCATCTTCATTATCTCCATTTGTTTGAGAACAGAGAAATCTGTCAACAACTGCACTTTCAACAACAGGATCAAATGTAACTCTTGTAGTCTTAGTTGAATCTTTTCCTTCTTTAGAGTATTTAGTTTTGCGAAGACAAGTGCTGAGTTCAGACTTAGCCACTTTATTTTTTGTATGTAAAATGCTACTTTTTGTAGGCATTTTAGGTGCACTGGTAGCTGATTCCACTGTGTCCACACAACTAACATTTGATCCTGAAGGTGTATTAGTGCTGGCTGTAGAAAATGAGGCATTATTACTGCCACTTGGACCAGCCTTAGAACTTGTATGATGTAATGATTCATTGTAAACTGCAGAGTCATAAATAGCTGCTTCAGATTTTTTTGCACCTGGAGAAAAGCACACCATAACTTTCCTTGTGGATGAGCTGTTATCTGTATTTGTAGTGCACTGACTAGTTGAATAACTTTCACGTGGTGGATCACTCTTTTGCTCATTGGTACTGTTTCCAGTCTCATGTAAAGTAGGCGGGGAATGTGGTGGTGTGTTTTGTATAGACATATTAGTATCTCGAGTCAGGTCTGGCATTGAGAAATGAGCCGTTGTGCGTCGGTGATGATATCTACGTCCTGCAGGAAGACGTTGTTGTTCTTCAATCTCTTCTATGACCTCAACATAAATAGCAGAGTTAGCCATCAGGGCATCTAATGTTAAATCAGTAAAGGTAATAGGCTCTCTGGAGCGTCCAATGTGAGATTTCTGTACAACTTCACCATCTGTTATCCTTTTACTGCATGCAGGAACTATCTGGTTATTGCTTTGTTTTGGAGAACTTTTGGTTTCTTCGCCTTCTGATGATGATGAATCACTCTTTACCACAGAAGAGCATTCTTGTAGTTGTATAGTCCCATCAGATCGACAGTCAGGTGACGATTTTTGGATTGAGCTGGATTTTACATGATGCTCAACAGATGGTGCTGATAAAGGAGCATTTGTTCTACGCCTATTATGGATAACTGCATCACCTGTGCGAGGAGCTGTAAAACAAAATATATACAAAATGAAATCAAAAGCAGCTAACATGATTTCATTAAAAATGCAAAAGAAATTATTCTTATTCATATGCATCTATTATCAGATTTATTCACTTTTCATATTACTGTGATATGATTTAATTGATTAATACAACATAACTATAAAGTAAATTTCATCACCATTTAACCAAGGCATTCTCAATGTAGAGCAATCTCAATGCGATCACAAAGACACTCAAAGAAATGAGTAAGGCTGCAAAAGACCCAAGCTAATAATTTGATAATGACCGTTGAAAGCATTCAAGGTTGGTTTTGTTAATTTTGCAAAGGATGATAGTTTCCAAATTACTGGCAATTTGTCACCAAATTTTTTGACACAAAAAATCTACTTTTTCCCCCCTTAATTATCTTGTTTATTACATTGTATTTATTAAGTATGCTCACTATCTGTTTCTATATTTCTATTTCGTCTTCCATTTTTCTTCTGTTTATCATGTATTGTAATATAAAGTTCTTTAGTTGGGGTGCTTAAGGGTCAAAGCTGTATAACTGAGAGCAGACCACCACATGGCCCTTAAAGGAATGTGGAGAACCGACCAGGGCTTCTCACCTAATGTCCAATCCTCACCTTCTCATGGTGCACCCTGTTGGGTATGGGTATCTACCTGGATACTGAACGGACGAGGATGGGCTGGCAATTTGGGATTTAGCTGACCAAATTGTATTCTTATTGGCTTAAACCAAAATACAAAAAATGATGGTACAACATGACAAAATTTCATGCTGGCTGATGTGTCGTCCGGTTAAACAACCCCCCCCCCCCATTGTTTTTGCCAGGGAACCAGGGCAAGCAACGAAAAGTCAGCTACTGTAACAAATCTGAAAACACACCCCAACTCAATATCACCAAAGTTAAAGATCGGTACTATCAACATAAGAAGCCTGAATGGCAAAGAAATGGAGCTAGCTGAGGAATTAGATAAGTGCCAGATCAACATAATAGGAGTAACTGAAACAAAAACTGATGAGATCTTTCTGAGCAATAAATACAAAATGTTATATTTAGGCAATGACAATCAAGGAAAAGAAGGAGTAGCCATAGTATTCAACACTAAATACGAGGCTAATCTTTTTGAATGGAAGGCAGTCTCAAGTAGAGTGATGTGGGCAAATATCAGAATGGGGAACTGGACAATGAGACTTATTTGTGTCTATGGTCCCACAGAAGGTTCTGCTAAGGTAGAAGTGGAGGAATTTTTTGAGGATTTAGAGAAAGCAACTGACACAATGAAAAAGGAAAAGTTGGTCCTTGTTAGGGATTTAAATAGAAGAGTAGGAAATGATTGTCAGACATACAAAATATTTTGGGAAAATTTGGAGAAAAGAGCAAAGCTAACAATAATGGCAAATACTTGTTGGATTTCTGCTCAGGACATGGACTGGTTATTACTAACACCATGTTCCAACATAAAAATGTGCACAAATTCAAATGGAGAGAAGAGACAAGGAATAAGAAAAGTCTCATTGACTAGGTTATTGTTGATAGTGTTGTTTTCTCCCTGGTGCAGGACACCAGAGTGTACAGAGGGTTTGAAAATATAGGTGGATTGATACGGTACAAAGTGCCTTAGAAGATAGAAATATAAGATCTGATAATGTTGGAGTCTGGACAGGTAACAGGCTGATTTGGAGGAAAATTATAGATAAGAAGTTAGTAGTGATGTACATTTTTCATGTAATACTATCATTACATATATGGGGGGATGGTCTCACACCAGACAATGAAATTCATCACCCACTTAAAGACAATTACAAACATCCATACCTGCAGTGGGTATCCAGAAAATTCACCGAAAACAATTAATTGAAAAAACCATAAATCAAAAGACAACAGTTAATCAAAAGGCAATTCATAATAATAACAATATGGCAAAACTACAAATCACTGAATGAACAGTTCATTGAAAAATGAATTATAAGACATGAAATGAAATGTCTTATACTGCAGCTTTTTTGATTAATTTATGATGCAGTGAAGCTTAACATGATATCCCCTTTACACACACATATAT
Source organism: Typopeltis vanoorti (assembly GCF_054136105.1). Taxonomy (NCBI): domain Eukaryota; kingdom Metazoa; phylum Arthropoda; class Arachnida; order Uropygi; family Thelyphonidae; genus Typopeltis; species Typopeltis vanoorti. The sequence continues at coordinate 75,142,447 of NC_143553.1, read as the reverse complement.
ATACATATATACACACATATTGCATTTATTGACTTTGAAAAAAGCATTAGACAAAGTTAAAAGAAATATTATTTAACATATTAAAAGAAAGACAAATACCAAATAAGATTAAATCACTAGCTATCATATACGAGAGAGAGATAAACCAAGGGGTCTGACAGGGATGTCCCCTCTCAGCAACTCTTTTTAATATCTATTTAAATGAAATAATAATAAAATGGAATAAAAATTTACATCAAGGAATTAAACTTTCTTCTACAGTAAACTTAAACACTCTCCTCTTTGCCGACGACCAAATAATAATTACAAATTCTGAAGATAAACTACAGAAAGCTATTTTAGATCTAAATAAGATATCCAAAGATTATGGCATGATAATATCAACAGAAAAAATCAAAGATTATGGCCTTTAAAGGACAAGATCCAGCAAGAACAAAAATAGTAATAGATAACAAGATCTTAGAACAGGTGAATTCATTTAATTACATAGGATGTATGATCACATATGAAAATGAAAAAGATATAAACATAAAAATTGCAAAATATTTAAAAATAACAGGTGTAATTAACTCTATATTTAAACCAAACCTAGTTCAAAAACAAACCGGACTAAAAGTATACAATACATTAGCCCTACCAGTCTTAATGTATGGAAACAAAATCTGGACAAAAAGGCAAAGATTAACAACAGCAGAAATGAAGTTTATGAGAAAAACTGCAAAGTATACCCTATTTGATCACAAAAGAAACAAAGAAATTATGAAAGAATTAAACCAAGAACCAGTAATAGAAAAAATTAAAAAATGTAAACATAAATGGATGGAACACGTTTAAAGAATGAAAACAGAAAGATTACCAAAACAAGCCATTAGGAAAAAGAAAACCAGGACATCCTCTTAAACGATTCAATGATGACTTCTAAGCCAGAACAGGCCATGCTAGGCCTAAATCCTTGATATGCATGATGATTATTTTTATTTTTCAACATAATCTCCCTTAAAGACTAATACATTTATTCCAGTGCCATTATCCCCTGTAGTAGTTCTTGGTAAGATCTGCAAAATGTCCCTCTACAGCTGCAATCACCTCTTGATTCAAAGAAAAATGCTGACTAGCAATGATGTTCCAACAATTTATAGTGCAGATCCCTTAATTTTTCCATTGCCAAAACATCTTTGTGGGCAGGTGCATTGTCCTGATAAAGATGATTTTTTTCCTTCTGCAAACCGGGTCTTTTCTCACGAATTTTTCCATCTAGTCTGGTTAAAAGATTGGAATAACATTCTCCGGTTATTGTTTTACCCTTTTCAAGATAATTAGTAAACAACATGCCTTTAGTATACCAAAACACTGATGCCATGACCTTGTCTTCTTTGGCGCTGAACAACCAGCTTCTGTGCACTGTTTTGACTGCTGTTTGGATTCTGGTGCGTAACGGTGAATCACAAGTCTCATCCATAGTAATAAATCGACACACAAAATCAGTTTTATTCTTGTTAAAATACTCTTAATACTCGAGATTTTGATTTTCGTTCAAGTGTGTTTTTGATTTGCCGGCACCCATCTTGTGTAAAGAATTTCCATTTGCAATTCTTCATGCAAAATATATTCTACACATTCTTTTGACTTGCCGGTCATCCAGTACCATATTGTGCACTGATAAATGATTTCTGGTGTTACACTTTTTGGACACCCTTCACATGGATCATCTTCAAGGCTGGTACAGCTGCATTTCTTAATTGTCAAAAACAAAGGAGAAGACTCTTGCCCATAAACTTTTATGAACTTTGAATGAATTTCTTTTGGCTTAAACTTTCTTTTACAAAGAATTTTATAACTGCACGACACTCAATTTTATCCATTTCAAGGGATACACAGACAACACTTTGGTTTCTGACAGCTGTATAAAAAAAAAAAAAAAAAAAAAAAAAAATTGACTTGCAATTTCACATCTATGCTTATGACAGATGTACCAACTTAAAAAAAAAAAAAATTTCCGATAGTTTTCCCATTTACGGTTGAGAACTTTTCAGACCACCCATATACAGGGTGTTCGGGATAAATTTGACAGTTTCGTAAGGAAAAAGAAAATCTTCTTTGTATCTATTAAATTTAATGAATTGACAAAAAAACATTACAGGCAGAGTTAATTACAATACTATCAACAAGATTTACTCAAAATAACCACCATTAGCATCGATCACAGCTTCAATTCTGCTTCGGAACCTCGAACAAGCTGATGCTACAGTCTCCCTGGGAAGGGCCGCAAAAACTGTTTTAATTTTATCCATTAACTGGGCTTTTGTATTACTGGAAGTGCGATTGGTGTCTTTTTCAACTGCGCCCCATACAAAATAATCCATGGGGTTAAGGTCTGGGGAGTTTGGAGGCCAAACATTTGGACTGGTGAAGTCGTAGAAATTTTCAGACAACCATTTTTGACTTTTCCCAGAGGTGTGGCAAGGAGCCGAATCCTGCTGCCATACATACGGCCTACCATTGGCTACCCTTGTTATCCAGGGCTTGACTACAGTGTTTAGCAACTCCACGTAGCCATCTGAAGTCAACCTGAGGCCCTCTTGGAAAAAATGCGGAGGCATCACATTGCCTTCAGAGGATACACATCCGAAAACCATCACAGTTTGGGGAAATTTAGTCTGCATTACACGAGGAATGTCCTTTGTACTGTATGCAAGCCATCTGTTATTCTGCGTGTTGTGTTTTTGATCCTGGCAAAAGTTTTTCTCATCGGAAAAGAACCAGATTGTTTGTGGTTCCGCAGGATGTTTCACTTTGCTTAGAAGTTTCTTCGCGTTTATCAAACGTTTTTCACGGGCCTTTTCTGTAAGCAGCTGACCTTTGCGGCGCTTGTATGAGTAGTAGCGGAGGTCTTCATTGAGTGCAAGCTTCATAGTAGAGGCTGCAACATTCATTTCACGTGACAAAGCCCGAATTCCAATGCCAGGGATCTTCAACACCTGTTCCTGCAGATTTGCGAGGAATTCTGCTGTACGAACGCAATCAGATCGTCTGCTAGGGATCTTTCTTCTTGCTACATCCTCGTAGTCACCATTGCAAGTCTCTAGTTCATGCCTGATTGTTTTTACTGTATTCAGGGAGCATTGGGCAGCAGTCGAAATATCCTTATTTTGATGGCCGGCACGAATCATCATGATACAAGTTATTCTCTTCCATGATTCAGGTGGGTTCCAGCTATCCATCCTTTCTGACATCTTGTATATGAATGAAGAAGGATCCAACCTTTTAAATGAAGAGAAGTGTGTGTTAATACATGTAACTTACGGAAAAATATAATTATAAATATGTCAAATTTATCCCGAACACCCTGTATATATAAAAGATGTGTGTAGTAAGTTTTTTTTTTTTTTTTGAGAGAGAGAGAGAGATATTCCTTTCAGTCAGTATATAGATTTCGTGCATATACATAATCTCTTCATGATTATGTAAAAAACTTTATATTGAGATGGATACTTTATTGCATGGAATCCTTACATTCCTGATTAAAGTCACGTATTACTAGTAATTATTATCATTAATAGTAGGTGCATTATTATTATTCCTTTTCCTCTCTCATCAACCTAATTGTTGGTGTGATAGCAATGCTAAATTACTAGGGCATAATAATAGAATAACATGGTTTCCTGTTGTCTTTATTATCTGGTAAGTGTTTCCTGTCTCTAAAGAAATGCATGTTCATGGGATTGGTTTGCTTGTTTCCTGGAGGAAAAACACTGCCATCTCTGTATGAGGCCTGCTAACACTCACTTTCAGTTGAAGAGGACTAATAATTATTCATGTCAACTAAAGGGCTTTGTTTATACTGACCGAACTACAGAGGCTCCATTATTATTATTAGTAGCAACAAATTTTTATAAAAATTTCACATACCAAATTTGAGTAAAATATATCCCATATAACTAGTGTAGATGCAGAAATTATACGGGATGAATTTTACTCAAATTTGGTATGCGAAATTTTTATAAAAATTTGTCGAACTGTTCCAGCTTTCGGTTAAACTATATTTGAAGCAACAAAAGGGACAACATGTTGAAATTATATATTACAATACTCTGACTTATTAGTGGAATTTGAAGTTGTCTGTACAAGAAGTTGAGTTTTACTTCCAACTGAATGATGTTTTGAAATGATATTAGTAATTCTGCTCTAGCTGGATGAAATTTAACGAAATTTTATAGTTAATATTATATTAAAATTTGTCAGTTTTGATTTCAGTCTGACTATTGTTGTTGTTGTTGTCTAGAGATAAATCACTATGAACATGATGAAACAGTATGTATACTTACAGAAACTTTGTTCTAAAATACAACAAAATAATTATTACGTCTCAATGACTACTTACATATATTGTCTGTAACTTGAGTAATATTAAGTATTGTTACCAAACCCTTTAAACAATAATTTGCAAGAAAAGTACTTTTTCGAAAAATTATCGATGAAATTGTTGGAAGTTTTCCACTTGGTTATACTAAAAAAGATATCAAGAAATTATATACTTAGTTTAATCCTTTATCCAAGTTTACGTAAGCAAACAAAGTTGGATAAAGGATTAAACAAAGTATATAATTTCTTGATATATTTAATTTATAATATAACCATGTGGAAAACTTCCAACAACTATCTCTCATCCAAAGTATTTTAATAATAAGGTGCGACATCTTTTGGCTACTCGTATATAAAAATGACTTTGGCATTACGTCAACCTTAGTATCACCTCTGGGTCTGGCTCCCACTGACGAGACCTCAAAGGTTGAAACCAGTCTGGGTAGCGACCCTTCCAATAATGCATAGCATTATACATACCCGTAAGGATATGTGTTTTGCATTATGGGATACTAAGGCAGGTGATGTAAAGTCATTAGCTTCTGTATACGAGTTTCCCCAGTCCTGATTCAGACTCAAACTTTGTTTGCTTACACTTGGATAAAGGATTAAACCAAGTATATAATTTCTTGATATCTTTAATTTATCAATGAAATGTTTGTTTCAATCAACTACATTTGCGACGAATTGTCATAAGATGAACTGTGGTTCAAAAAATTGTTTATTCAATAAATTACCTTTTTGATGAATCATTTATTCAACGAATTGCTTTTCACTTTATTGCCATTCAGTAAACTGTCTTCCGATTAACTCACGGAACCTCCACAGTGGGATTTGAACCTATGAAGTGTTGGTTGGAGACAGGTATGCTAACACTCGGCCAACCAGGCTGGCAGTATGCATATATAATTTCATTTCTGGATCTATAATTTCATTGATACCACTTGTTTGATGTGACTTTTACATACCTTCCTTGAGCCATTTCCCCTCCTCTCTCTCTCTCTCTCTCTCTTTCTCTCTCATTACCCATCCTGGAACCCCCTTTCTTAACCCAAATGGTTCCCCTTTCACAGACACAATACTTAGTCTTTATTTGAGTTGTAAGTCAGCAGTTAGAATTGAAGTACAGGAAGATGGTTTAATGTTAAATCTGGTGTCAGACAAGGATATATATTATCCCCTCTTATTATCTATATGGATCGCAATATGAAGGAAAGTGGTATTAAACTGATTTCAAAATTGGAGATGTTAATCTCAGCTTTTTGCTTTATCCGCTACAAGTATGCAAGATTCCTGACTAAATTCAATAACTTTTGTATTAGATATGGTATGAAGGTCGGGGCCGGTTTTATCATTAGGCGAACCTAGGCAATCACCTAGGCACGCTAAGTTTCGGGGCACCAGATTTTGCTACATAGTTCGGGGGAAAAATATACAGAGACAATGTACAGGGGTGCCTAAATTTTCTTTGCCTAGGGGCATCAGATACTCTCTCAGACCAGCATTGATGAAAGTCGGCAATAACAAGACAAAGAAAATAGGCAGAAGCATTGAAAATATCAACTGCATTGTGAATGAAGAACCTGTCAACACTTCAGCTATTTAGGCATGATCATTAGTGAAGATGGTAAATTAAATATGGAAATAAACAACAGCATCAACAAAGCTGGTATGGTAGGAAATCAACTGAATAAATTTATGTGGAATAAGAGAGAAATTAGTCAAAACACTAAATTAGCTGTATATACAAGGCCGTGTTCAAACCAATTATAACTTATGGATCTGAGAGCTGGGTCAGAAGTGAAACACTTGACCAAAGACTAGAGACTGCAGATATGAGAGTCCTGAGGAAGATTAGAGATGTGAACAAATGGCATCAATGAGAATATCATATTAAAAACGACGATGTTAGGTAAGAACTTGACATTGTCACCATTCAGGAACGTGTTAGCAAACCTAAGCTCAGGTGGTATGGTCACTTAAACTGAATGGGAGAGGAAAGATTAGCAAAACAGGTGTTCTCTACCAGGTCGGCAGGAAAAAGATCCAAAGGAAGGCCAAGATATAGGTAGATTGATATGGTAAGAAGTGCCTTAGAAGATAGAAATATAAGATCTGACAATGTTGGAGTTATGACAGGTAACAGACTGAATTGGAGGAAAATTGTATATAGGAAGTTAGTAATGATGTAAATTTTTCATGTAGTACCATCATATCCTGTACACCTCTTGAGGGTACATGCCAGGAATTTGATGATAAAATGTTTTCAAGAGCAGGAAGCTATTGAATTACATAGCTTAATATTCTATAATTATTTCACCAAAAATATTTACATAAAAATTCATTAATTGTATTTTTTAATCTACTGAGGGCCAAAGAATTTGCACTGAGATTCCGAATTAACATTTTTCTGTATTACAAATTGGATGGGAATGCATTTGCAGTATTCTATATTTATTCCTAATCATAACATTCTGTTTCTCTCCATTTATAAAAATAAAAAGATGAAATTGTTTCTCCTTGATGGTAACAGGAATGTAGCTGATTAATGCATATTTGTCTAAAACAGTAAACTTCATAAGTTTATTAACAAGCTTATATTATTATTGACCTCCAAGGAATCAAGACCTCTAGAACTGACTTCAGTTGCCTTTCTTCAGTCTCATTTGCTTAGTGCGAGTACCTGCATGCATATCATTGTTTTGTGATCCCTGAAGATGGCAGTATAACATTGCCAAAATACAGAAAGGTGTTGATTAAAGATTTTAATTAATATTCTAATATATGTTTTCATTTCCTGAAAAATTAAAAACTGTGTATAAATACAAAGTAAAAGAAACTGTTAATGATTTGGGGACACATTTTGACATGTGATCTGATACTTTTATGATAAGCAATCATTAAAAAAAACATATAGAAAACAAATATGAATAACAAAAATGATGTACCTTTACTACACTGAATTGAACAGTAAATGAGTCCTCTTCGTGGTAGAAAAGGTCTCCCAAGGAGAGGTGCACGGCACCGATGACACAAAAAGCATGTCTCTGTTGCATGCCAATGTTGTCCCTCATGAGACATTTGACCTTGGTCAACTCCTATAGGTTCCCCACATGTATCACAATACTCTGCAAACATTGCATCAAAGCAATGGAGGCAATAAGGCTTTCCATCTCTCATGATGTACCTTTGACCACCAAGTTGCCGATCACATTCAAAACAACAGAAATGTTTCATATGCCATGCACGGCCTTCAGCTTCTGTGCACTCATCAGCAAAGATAATCTGAAATGAATGTTGGTGAAATTAATGAAATTCTTTGTGAAATATTTTCAATATAAGAAAATGTGTTTATGAAAACTCAAACTTCCCAATTTAACATCATATTAAGACAAAAATTATGAAACAAGAATACAAAATAACATGCATTTGCAAGAAGTGTTTCAATTACTACAAATATATAGAGCTCTTGGCCATGATTTTTAAGATACTTTTTAAAAGAGGAGAGGGATAAGTTTGCACAACAGCACTCACTACATTTGAGAAAGCTACATGTTACTTTTGTAGCATACAAAGGAAATAAACATAACTTACCTTTAGTCAATTTCATTATGATAGACAGAAAATGAGGAGAGGAAACAAGAAAGGAAATAAAACATGGAAAATAGTAATGTATAGAGTATTAAAACGAATAAATACTCTTCTTCCTCGTGTCTTATCCCATCTATTTGGGGGTAGGTCTTTTTACATGATGTGACTTTACACAAGCGATCCCAACAGACTTGTCACAGAGCCTGACGGGGGGGTGTCTGTAGAAGTGTGTGTTCATGGGGAGAGTTTGCCTGTTCTGAGGGATGAAAAACCCAAGTTTCTGGGAGAAAAAGCCTTCCACCTCCATATGAGACCGGCTAACTCACCTTTAGTCAAAAGAAACTAGATAAAGGTTCCTCATGTCATGGACAGGAATCGAACCCAGTCTTTCTGACCTGGACTACTCCATCACACGTAACTTGCTGGTATCATTCAGAAAGCCAGTCACCAATCCATCTAACCAATCTACTGTCCATTCCCATTCACTGCAACTTATACAGCAAGCTATCAATGATCAATCCTTGTTTTTCCTACACCACTTGCCTGATTTCACTGTTCATCCATTTAAATCCTACTTTATTTATTTGCTTAACTCTTTGTATGTATACAGTTGTGCACTACTTATGTCAGATGCTGCCTAATCAGTTCTCATGCTATGTCATCTTTTCTGCACAGCTCATCAACCCAAGGTTGACAGAGCTTCTCAACATCACCTATCTTGTAATTTCACACACATCCTTTTTTTTTGACATTTGGCAGTAAACTTTTCCTGTTTAACCACCTCTCAAAATCAGTACCCTATGATCAGAGCATATGGTTTGCTACCAGTTGCCTTGATATTTCATGATGTTAAAGAACAATCACTATAGGGATTTGTGAGTATCGCTTGACTAATCATCTACTGCAAGATATGAGGGTAGTCTGAAAAGTTCTCAGCCCTAACAATGAAAAAAAACAAATTTATGATTTCAAAATTATTTTTATTTTTCAACATAATCTCCCTTAAGACTATACATTTATTCCAGTGATGCTCCAGCACCATTATCCCATCCCTGTAGTGGTTGTTAGTAAGATCTGCAAAATGCCCCTCTATAGTTGCAATCACCTCTTGATTTAAAGAAAAAATGCTGACCAGCAAGGAAGATTTTTAGTTTTACTAATACATTTATTCCAGCGATGCTCCAGCACCATTATCCTGTCCCTGTAGTGGTTCTCAGTAAGATCTGCAAAATACCCCTCTACAGCTGCATTCACCTCTTGATTTGAAGAAAATTGCTGACCAGCAAGTCAGAGGGAGCCAAATCTGGCTCCCTCTGACTTGCTGGTCAGAAGGATGTTCCAACAATTCATAGTGCAGATCCCTTAATTTTCCCATTGCCAAAACACCTTTGTGGGCAGGTGCATTGTCCTGATGAAAGATGATTTTTTTCTTCTGCAAACAGTCTTTTCCCACGAACTTTTTCGTCTGGTTAAAAGATCAGAATTGTTTTACTCTTTTCAAGATAATTAATAAAAAAAATGCATTTAGCATCCCAAAACACCGATGCAATGATCTTTCCTGCTGATGGAACTGACTTTGTCTTCTTGGGCACTGAACAACTGGCTTCTGTCCACTCTTTTGACTGCTGTTTGGATTCTGGTGTGTAATGGTGAATCACAAATCTCATCCATAGTAATAAATCAAAATCACAAAATCAGATTTATTCCTGTCAAAACACTGTTCAGAGATTTTCATGCGAGTGCATTTTGATCTGCTGTGAGCAAGCGTGGCACCACAAGCATGCACAAAGCTTTTTCATATGCAATTCTTCATGCAAAATATGTCCTGCATGTTCTTTTGAAATGCTTATAGTCTCAGCAATTTCATGCACTTTGACTCACCATGTCGTGCACCTCAATGATTTCTGGTGTTGTTACACGTTTTAGACATCCTTCACATGGATCATCTTCAAGACTGGTACAGCCATGTTTAAACTCGGTAGCCCATTTCTTAATTGTCAAATGAAGGAGAAGAGTGGCATTGAACCTTCTTTTACAAAGAATTTTATAACCGCTACTCAATTTTATCCATTTCAAGGGATACAGACAACACTTTTGCTTCAGACAGCTGTAAAACAAACTACTTAATAGAATGACTTGCAATTTCACATGGATGCCTATGACAGATGTACTAACTTAAAAAAAAACTTGCCGATAGTGTTGCCATCTATGGTCGATGCCAAGAACTTTTCAGACCACCCTCATACAGTGTCTTGTGCTATATTATGTTATACTGGAACGTATTATACCAAAATTAGGGTGGATACCAGATACTATATTTGTAAGGTTAATTTCATACTTCATGAACAGGTAAAAAACAAATTATATATTTTCTTTTCAAATGTAAGATACTCTATACCACAGAGATGTTCAATTTATCCTGAGAGGATGAACAGCTAGCTAACAATTTTAATGTGATCTTCAATAATATATCAAAAAATCAGTTTCTCTATGTATGTATATAAAGTCAAATTATCATAGATGAGCATATATTCAAAACAGCCACAGCTATGAACTGTAGCTGCTAAAAGTTTCAGCCAGAAAGGCATATTGTTACAGGAGACCTCCAAGGAGTCAGGGACATGTCGAGGGAGGCCACATATCACTCACACCATATCTCATACCTTCTTTTGAATTCATTCACACCATCTGCACTCAAAACCTTCAAAGGCAAGCCATTTTGTTTATTTACAAAATATTAGGAAAGAAAAATCTGCATATCACCCCTTTGACTACATTCATTTCAACTTCCATGGACGTTCTCTCCCAACATTCCATAAAATGAAAAATTCCATCACCTGCTGGTATTTTATGACTCAAAATTTATAGATTTCTATCATATTATTCCTCTATCTCTGGTTTGTAGTCTATAAATTCTCAATCTCTCTTCGTATTCTACAGTCCCAACATCATCTTTAACACTCCCCTTTCCACTGTATCTGCATCACCTCAGAAACCAGCACACAAGATCTGTGCACAACAGTCCAGATGAGATTGTATCCCAGCCTTGTAAAGAGACAAAATAACCTCCTTATTCTTACATGTTAGTGTTCATTTCAGCATTGCAGTTTTCCTCACAGTTGTGTCTGCAATTTTTGTTATTTTGCTATATGATGACCCCCTAGAACTTCAACTTTCTATCTTACTAAGTCTGGTCAGTTTCTTCCAGCATAATCCTAACATTATAATATGCTATTGGACATCTCATAACACCAAAGTGCATGACTTTACATCTACTACATTAAACCAGTTGTCATTTTCACATGGCCACAATTCCAGCTTATCGAAATTGTTCTGCAAGTGTTACATGTCAGTTGCATTCCTGATTACCTTATCTATCTTAGTATCATCAAACAGCTGCAAGTCACTTGTTAAATTCCTTCCAATGTCAATAATATAAAGAGTGAATAACAATGGACCAAGGACTGATTCGTGTGTTATACCATTGGCCATCTCAAATCTTATAGACTCACATCTCCCACATACCACTTTTTTTTTTTTTTATTTGATATCTGAGTAATTTTATGTTTCAGCTGCCTTTCTACTGAAACTAAATTCTTCTTACTGAAACTAAGAATTATAAATTCTTAGTTTCAGTAAGAAGCTTTAGCAAAATCCAAGAATATCATGGTGTATCCATTTCCCTTGTCTAACGTAACCATAAAATTATTATAAAATGTGAGCAAGTTACTCAAACATGACCTTCCCTTAGTAAACCCATGCTATTCATTGCAAATTATAGCTTCTCTGTCAAGCCATTTCTTATGAACTTTTCCAAAATCTTTACTCCAAGATACCGATAGGTCAATAGTTAGACACATCAGTCTTTGCACCACTCCTGTGGAATCTTTCCTATGCTGAGACTCAAGTTATACAGCTATATATATATATATATCTGTATATATATATGGAATATCAGTCCCTATTGCCAAATTCATATTCAGTATATATCCCTATGTTCAGTTCAGCTGAACATGGGGACTGATGGAATATCAGTCCCTATTGCCAAATTCATATTCAGTATATGCAACAGCTAGAGTAATTCCTCCTCATACACCTGAGTTTCTTCCTCCAGTATAGCGGTAGCAATGAGCTCTATGTTCCATAAAGCTGATGACTTTTAGCAAAATAGACGTTAGTTGAACAATCTGTTCAGCATCTACCATCTGCACTGACGACAGTTATTCTTTCACATTCATTCTTCCTCTTACAACATTAGAATTCTTTTGCATTGTCTTTAGCTTGCAGAGCTAGTTGTAACTCTTCTGGCCTGTGTTATTAATTTTCATAACTGGCATCACAGTTATGCATACAGTATTCTTTCATATCTTTTTCTTAGGCATCTCTTGTTTAATAAGACTGGACACCCATTTCACATCACCCTGTTTATTCTTTGAGCTCTAGAGACACATTCTGCTATTGCATTATTGATGTATATTTTAAATACCTCCCATGCACTACTGATATCCTTTCCATCTAGTGACCAATACCATGGGATCAAACTTAGAAATTCTCCTCAGTCGGTCATAATTTTCTGCTTTGAAGTTCATGTTAGCTATCTCCCATGTTAGTACAGCATGATCACTGTCACCAGCTGGAGACAGAACAGTCACATCTTTTACTGAAACTCCCTTTGATGCTATACTCAGGTTCTAATACTTTTTGACCTCAAGTTTTTTCTGTCATATGCTGATTAAGGAGGTTGCCATGCAACATCTCAATAAATTCAGCTTCATTCTTTTCATGAGATTTCACTTCTGCCCAGTCAATCAATGTTCAGATAATTCAAGTCACTGATGATGATTAATCATTTAGTACCCAATAGCAACATCATAGCAACTAAACTAGCATGTCTGTAGAAATACTCTTTGTATTTCATCTTGTTATACTCTGCCTCAAACTCACTGCTACATAGAAAACTGTTTCTAATATTGCAGTCTTAGCTATCCCCCCTAACTGGACTCAAGTCATCCAATATCATTAGCATCACCCCTCCTCTCCTATCTTGTCTGTCCTTCTTCCTAAAAATACTATACCCTTGCCACTCAATACTAGTTAGTACATCTACCTCTGAGAGCCAGGTCTCACAAATGCCTATAATCTGAGGCAACGTATTCACTAAGGCAACAAAACTCAACTCCTTTGTTCATTATATGCTTAGAATTTGTGTACAGACATAAGTTCTTTCTATGCTTTTTTTTTTTTGTATATTCTCCTCTATGGTCTGTCTGCATGATCCAATTGGACAACTTTCAGATTCTTGTTCATATCTAATGCTTCACTTATACAGACATCATTACACATACTTAAGTCTGAGCTCGATGAACACACCATCATCCTTTCATCATAATCACCTCATGATACAAATATAATCATTAATGATTATATTTGTATCATTAATATAGTTGCATAACTTAATCACTCTTATATACAGATTCTCACCATTTCTCCCATCAAAAAATAGTTTCTCTGACAATATTAGGTCTCATACTAATCAATAATTTCTCCAGACTCTTGCTATACCAACAAGTGCAGGCCAAACCCTCAAAAACAACCATTCTTTCTACAGGGTGTTCGGGATAAATTTGACAGTTTCGTAAGGAAAAAGAAAATCTTCTTTGTATCTATTAAATTTAATGAATTGACAAAAAAACATTACAGGCAGAGTTAATTACAATACTATCAACAAGATTTACTCAAAATAACCACCATTAGCATCGATCACAGCTTCAATTCTGCTTCGGAACCTCGAACAAGCTGATGCTACAGTCTCCCTGGGAAGGGCCGCAAAAACTGTTTTAATTTTATCCATTAACTGGGCTTTTGTATTACTGGAAGTGCGATTGGTGTCTTTTTCAACTGCGCCCCATACAAAATAATCCATGGGGTTAAGGTCTGGGGAGTTTGGAGGCCAAACATTTGGACTGGTGAAGTCGTAGAAATTTTCAGACAACCATTTTTGACTTTTCCCAGAGGTGTGGCAAGGGGCCGAATCCTGCTGCCATACATACGGCCTACCATTGGCTACCCTTGTTATCCAGGGCTTGACTACAGTTAGCAACTCCACGAACAAAGCCCGAATTCCAATGCCAGGGTTCTTCAACACCTGTTCCTGCAGATTTGCGAGGAATTCTGCTGTACGAACGCAATCAGATCGTCTGCTAGGGATCTTTCTTCTTGCTACATCCTCGTAGTCACCATTGCAAGTCTCTAGTTCATGCCTGATTGTTTTTACTGTATTCAGGGAGCATTGGGCAGCAGTCGTAATATCCTTATTTTGATGGCAGGCACGAATCATCATGATACAAGTTATTCTCTTCCATGATTCAGGTGGGTTCCAGCTATCCATCCTTTCTGACATCTTGTATATGAATGAAGAAGGGTCCAAACTTTTAAATGAAGAGAAGTGTGTGTTAATACAAGTAACTTACGGAAAAATATAATTAATTATAAATATGTCAAATTTATCCCGAACACCCTGTATATCGACTACGCATCAACTCTTTTTTTTTTTGCTATCATAGCCCTTCTTAATTCTGTGTTGTCATATCTAGGTGATATACTATTTTCACTTCCTCACTCTTACTTTTTCCAGTAGTCCTTTCATATATGATCTCGTACTGTATTTATCACCAGACAAACTGTTTGTTCCTAACAGAACTCTTACTTTTCTTCCTTTCATTTACATTCATAAAATTTTTGATTTTAGCACCAAGAAAACTCAAAGTAGTAACATGGTCATTAATTGCATGTTTCATAATTGAATCTATATCATATAATATCCTCTTTTTTTTAAGTGATTTTACCTACTTGATTATCATTACATAATTTTACCAGATTCAGTGCTTTTTTTTGTTATTGCTTCTCTTTTTGCTGCTTAATGTTCGTGTCTTTCCTGTGTTTATCTAAATCACTTTTCAACTTTTTCCAATTCTCTTGCCATTCATCTAATGATTTGCTTTAGTCTAAATATCTCCAAACTTCATTCATACTCTATATCCTCGTTAATTTCTGAAATAGCATGCTTGTGTTCGGTGGGGAAAGCCACCTTGTTGACAATTTCACTACATTAAATATTATAAATTTACAAAAATCAGTGGTAATATTACTATAAAAATAAATTCTCAGAAAATAAAAAAAAATAAAAAAAAATCGCTATTTCACAGGAGTGTTAAATACACTATTATGTGACACTTCCAAGGAGTCCAAAACTCATTGAGGGAGGGCACCTACTCTAAAAAAACTCTCCTTCCACCACTCAATCCAACTACAGTGAACTGCAGCTACCATCTACTGCCCACTACCACTAGTATTTTCATAAACAATCACAAACATCTGGCAGGATTTGAACTTGCAGCCTTTTGGCTGCAGAGCAGATACGCTAACCATTCAGCCAACCAGGCTGGCAATTATGAAGCAAATGGCCATGGATAGCTCTGTAATCAGCATATCAATACCATATGATGATGCACAATGAAAAGTGGTTCATAAAGCATGAGAAATGGTTAAAACCCATGCGACACAGGCAATGTACAGCTGGTTGCAGAGCAAATAGTTTCTCCACTAAACAGGCTTTGGGAATGTCTTCAGGTGGTATATGACTTTCAAGAGTTCAGCTGAATAAGGTAAAAGCATAATAGATGAGTGAAATTAGGCAAGCAGTGTGGAATGTGGAAAATACATCAGCAAGGAGATATAGGCAACAATCTGCTGCATGTAAAATCATATAAAATGCAAGCTAAAAAAAGTGACAAGCATGGTAAGAAAAGGAAAAGTGTGATATGAGATGAAAATGACAATCAATAAGGAAATTCAAAAGCGTTCTTCCACTGTTTGCCTACACGTGGCAATGCTGTCTATTGATTTTGTGACGTCTTGTATATGGGGTCATAAAAATTGTGTGGTTTGGAATTGTTTAATGAGCTCTTTTTTTCAGTATTTCATTTTAGCATGAATAATGATAATGTACAAGGCAAATACTGAAAAGACTAGAAGTGAATGAACCAGGGTAATGAGCAGACTTAGATGTTAATAATGCTGTAAGGCTAAATGATATATCACCACATTTTTTTGGAGAATGTGCTAAATAGTTGACCGGGACCTTGAACTTTTGTTTTATGAGAGTTTTTGTAATAAAGACAATTCCAAAAGAATGGAAGGAGAGCAAAATAATGCCACCTGCAAAAAAGTGAAGCTAATACAGATGCATATTAGATGCATCTGTATTAGATGCATCCAATTATATTATTGGATGCATCTAATCCAGATACAATACAATTATTGGATGCATCTAATATGATGCATCCAATTATAGTATATTTGAGTTGTGCTTAAGGGTAGTGAAGTGATTTTATTAATAGAATAAAACATAAATAAAAAACAATTGACAGATATAGGATTCTCTAAGATGCTCAGTGTCATTTATAAAGGGTAAGTTTTGATTTAACTCTTTACTTGCATTTGATGAAAAAGTGGTGAATATGCTGGATAAGGATGAGTAAGTACCACTCAGATTGTGGCATTTGCAGCTGGTTTGCATCTCAACTTGAAACCAGCCTAGAATACTTTTTAAAATAATTGAGTATTAATGTCATAGCCATTCTTGATGGACTTAGATCTCCTACTGGAAGGATGAAATAATAATGAGAATGTCATATGTGGTGATTTTTTGGACTTCGTGGTAGTAAGGCTGTTGCATAGCAAATTAGTGTACAATCTAGTAGAATATGGATGGATAATAGGTTAGTCAGGATAGGAGACTGGGTGTCTCCCACTTATACAGCACTCACTTGTATCTTTAAAATATCAATGAGTTGTATATGGATAAGTGGAGGCAACATCCCAGACAAGGAAGATAACCAATGGCATGCTTCAAAGTTCTATATTTGGGGCACTACTGTTCAATTTATATGTTAATGATGTTTCATGTGGATTGATAGAGATATACATTTGTTTGCTGATGATGCAAAGCTGTGGAAAGGTGAATGATACTAATGTCAAGTCCCATCAGGAATAGAACTAGATTTAGCTTTGACAGAGGAATGGGATGGGATTGCTCTTTTAATGTTAATAAGTGCAAGGTGTTGAACTTTGGAGTACAGAAGTGGAATGCTGCATACTGTTTGTAGAACTGTGTTCAGGAGGTGGATGGAATTTGTAATCTGGAAATAATAGTTAGAGGTCTGATATTCAAAAGGTGCATTGCAAAGAATTACGAAGAGAATGCATGCATTGCTGCTATAATAAGGACAGTGACAAATAGAGATAAGGAGATGGTTGTAGCACTGCACAAGATCTTGATTGGACTACATATGAAGACTACTATGTGCAAATTTTATCATCATGTGGTTTTCAGTATGATGAGAAAACTGGAGATTGAATGGGATAATATAAGATTCTAGAATGTTGGCATGGGCAGTGGTTGAGGAAATGCAAACTGCAGAGTTTAGTGGATAGGGAAAAAAGAGGTGATATGTCAGAGATATTTAATTCTACTCTCACCTCCTTATATAACTCGAAGTTATATAAGAAAGCAAGAGTAGATTTTTTATGTGGAGAATGTGGGTGAATGGAATGCTTTGCCAAAAGGAGCTGCGAATATTAAGATTTGAAGAATTTTTACACTCTTAACATTCCCAATGAATGAATGAATATTAAAACATCCATGCGCATGTTAAAACATGTAGTGGCCATCTACCAGATTGCCTGTTACTTCTGTTTGATTTTTTTAATTCCAGTTGCATCAGCATTATCATAGATTTGCAAGCGAACTTCTCATATGAAGCTGAAGAAATATGAAACTAAAAATATAATGTCAAACAATCATCTTTGCTATTCATTGTAAAGTGGTTACAATGAATAGCAACTCTGAAACTAGGGTTTGAAAAAGGTTTCCTATATATAACTCCAAATAGCCATTTATATGTATATTATTTTTAACACAGTAGTAGACAAAAATTAAATTTTGAAACCTTTTGATAAAACATTTTAATTAATTCAATTTTTTTCTATACTTGTACATTTATTATCAGTTTTCTTTGACTATGTCCTTCTCAGTTTTTGATATTGATGATGAGATATCTAAATAAAAATACTGAAATGAAAATCATTTGAATATTTCTATATAAGAAAGTGTAGAATGTGAAGCACATTTCTGCTGTATGTGAACAAGAGATTAAGAAGAGAGAGGGGATGTTTTTTTTTAAACCAATTTTCACTTGTAATCAGGCCCCATATCCACAAAAGGTTGGATACACTCCTCTAGGATATCAAAATTATCCTCAATACTATGAGCATTTTTATTTCAAATAAATTTCATAAAATAATAACAAAAATATTTTGATAAATTGGCCATACTTCATCGCAGGCAGCACAGCGAGGTTTCAAGCTCTCAGCATGGTGACGTCCACAATACAGTTTTCTATCTTTCAAAAAGTAAATGAGGTCCACTAGTAGTTCATGACATATGCAACATACAAAACAGCTTGGATGCCAGCTACTACCAGGTCCAGCACGGGAGGCAAAAATACAGATATCACCACTAGGCAAGGACTCCTCACACTGAAAGAAAAGTATAAGTCATAAAGATTGTAATTAAATTTTAAATGCTCTTTTATTGTATCCTATACAAAGTAAAGTATCCAGCTGAATAAAGATTACTGATAACCCTTATCAATAATTCAGTCTCATGTGTTATTTTTACCATTAGATTTTTTAGCTCCATCATATTAGCTGATGTACTAGGCCAAAATAGGCCTATTCAAGCATTACTTGAAAAGAATACTGAATCAGACAGCACAGATTTTGAAGCATTTCAAACATGCAAACATAAATGTTGAAGATCTGATAGTTTTCTGTATTGAAGTGTAGCAGTTCAATATTAGTATCACAACTGAAAATATGCAGGGAAGGACATGGGAGGGGAGAAGATCCTAAATGAATATTCATCTGTGCTTACAGCTGCATTCAGGAACTAGATAAATTTCATCAGATGATAGTGAAAGTTTTAAAGCTCTCCAAGATTGAAATTCTTTGTAATAAATTTTTGCATTTAAAGTGGTTGGTCCTAATGAGATGAGGACAAATAGAACTAACAGATTCTTAACTATCTTATTATATGTCATTTTCTTGTAGTCCAGCCACACTTATAATCAGCCATACTGTAAAATGGCATAACAAAACTGCTTTAACAAAAAAATCAAGACTGTGCAAATCTATGTGTAGTCTTGATTTTTTTATGAATTATATTTTGAACATGAAAGCTAATTATATATAAAAAATAACATCTTCAAAGTGTTAAGTAGCATGGATAATATCATAGCTTTTAACTTAGCTTTTCTATAGTAGTGTACTATATTTAGAGAAGTCAGGTTATCAGGTCTTAAAATGATAGTCTCCCAGATCTTTAGTAAATTAATGAAACTATACTTATTGAGGTTAGAAGAGTGCTTCATTTAATTAGATTTTAAGAGTTTAATTTATTGTGAATTTAAGTAAAAGTTTTATTATTAGGGACCTACATGGAGTCACAAGTCCATTTTATCTAAGATGAGCCTACCTCTTAACTGTCTATCATATCACTCCTTAAATTCATTCTCCATATAGAAAAGCCACTTCTCACTCTTTATGCACCACTTCCATACACAAATAACTTTGAGGGATTGCCTCTCCTTGCTCCTTCCCCTTGTTCTACCATATTAAAGATCTCACTGGTGTTGATCCTGTAACTACCTCTCAACATTTTAAATGTCTTAATCATATCAGCTCTGTCTTCTATCCATTAACTCTGCAGTCTCATGTCCTCAGTCTTCCTCATAACTAATATTGCACAGTCCTGATATCATTTGTTTTCTGCCCAGTGGCGCACTCTGGATTTAATCTTGGGGGGGGTGGATGAGTTGAATGGATAAAAATATTTTTAATACAATGAATTTGCATTAAAAATATTTTTTTTCCATTCAACTAAAATTTGTTAAATTTTATTCATTCAATAAAATTAATTAAGTGATTATAAAAAATTTATTTAAAGAATAAAATCCAATTTTCTTTTCTTTTTACAAAGCTCTTGAATTATTTCAGTAATGGTTACATTAATCTCTCTGTATATATACAGCAAAGCCAGTCCGTTCAATCATGATTGTGTTCATGGTAGATCTTAAATAGGTTTTTAAAAGGCGTAAGTTAGAAAATGACTTTTCACTGATGCATGTTGTTACCGGAAGTGTTGCAAATATTTTTAATAAGTTATAGATGTTAGGATATATAATTTTGTCACACTTTGAAACTGCATCAACAGCATTTTTGCATGGAGCTATTGCAAATGGTTTGTCAAATTTCTTATACCACAACTTGAATTCGGCGTTCAAAACTGCTGGATTTGTATAAGGCAAATCACCAGCATAAAATTCACACAACTGATGAAAATCTTCCATTGCACTTGCTGTTGGAGCATCTTTTCCATTTGGTAGAAGAGAAAAAAGTTTCAAAATGTTGCAGTGCCGAGTGAAACGTTCCTGAAGTTGAGTCAATATTTGGTCAATAAATAGAATGAAAATAGTTCTTCTAAAATAATCTTCTACAGAATCAGCTGGAACATTGGCTCTTAATGTTTGTTTTGATGTAGTCCTTGGCTTTTTAATGTCAATATTAGAATTATTGGCTTTTATACATGCTTCATCGTAAATATCTTTAAATGAAGAATCTGGTGTTTCACAAATGGTATTTAATTGAGCCACAACATCAACAAAATTTAGGGCAATTAAGAAGTCACTGTCAGATTTTTGCATTATTTTAGACAATGATAAGGTGCACGCAAATATATTTTGCAAGCTAAATAAAGATATTATAAAACCAAATTCACACAATGAATTATTCGAAAGTTTTGCGTTAGAGGATGAGTCTCTGTCTTCCCAAGAAATGAATGTTTCAAGACTATGAATCACTGCATCATATAATTCCAACATGGTCATGATGGCTTCATGGCGTTCCACCCACCTAGTCGGGCAAACTTGGCATAGTTTGTCTCTTAGTATCCGGTGTACATTTATCAATGTTGTCAACAAGGACATCCTTTCTCTTAAGGGTATTGAAGAAATTGTGTACCTTTTCAATTATGCCAATGCAATTTCTTATTTCAGTCACAGATACAGCATTTCCAATTGCCAAATTCAAACTATGTGATGCACAATGAACATATAACACTTGTGGATATATATAGCTGATATGTGAGATTGGATACCATTAAACTTTCTGTTCATTGATGCAGCACCATCGTAACCTTGCCTACGTAAATATGACAAATCGATGGCACAATTATTTAAGCTTTCTAATATTTTGTCGGATAAATTTTTTCCTGTAGTGTTTGTTACAGGAACAAATTGTAAAAATTGTTCACAAACTGTTGTCATTTTCTTCGTCTATATGCCTGGCACACAAGGAAAGATGTTCAGTGGTGGAAATGTCACAAGTTTCATCGGCAAGAATTGAAAAACATTTCGCCGAATTAATTTTTTCGACTAAACAGTTCAAAATGATTTCATTACATGCATTTATAATTTCATTTTGTATGTTCCAGCTAATGTAGGTAGCGTTTTGGGCAGAATGTTTAAAATGTTCAGCCAAGTTTTCATCGATTCTCGTTCTTAACAAAGCTCGAAAATTGCCTTCATTGGCTATTGGCTCCTGTTTAAATGAAAATTCTCCATAATCATGATGTCCTCTCAAGGGTATATTTTGCATTGAAGAATTTACATACGGTAAAGGTTACTCTTCAGAGATGGAAAGCTAAGTTTCAAATTCAAGACATGCTTTTCAACAAACTCCATGCAAAATAGCACAGAATATGAATGTATCGCGCACGACCTATGACTGAGCATCTGCAGTGATTCGCCAATACATGATACTCATTATCCTCTCTGGCCCGGCTCGGACAGCTATAAAATATTTCTCACCCTTTCTAAGCCCAAGGACCAGTACAATGCCTAAAACAATTCTATGAACCACTAAGTTATGTATTTTTTTAAAAAAAAACGTATGTGGGGATTACCAACATTTGGGAAAAACTGTGCCATTTATAACATAATAAATCTACAAGCATGTTTTGAATATATATGGAAACATAATTAACTTGGAAGTAAATGACTAAAAGTGTATCATCATTGAACAAAGTTTTAATTTTTATTAAACAAGTAAATAATATGATATAATTATGGATGAATGAGCTTCTCGGCCTTGCAGAACATCTGGCTCACTAGTGGTCAACTTCATCGAAGATCAGCACACACTAAGATGAATTCTGCATTTTGTTTTTATTTGAAGGAGCAATGAAAATCTTTTCTCACAAAGATAGGTTGTAGAAAACTGCATGACGATTTTTGATGCCTCTTCAGATAATTCGGGAAATTCACTTCTCACTGAAGGTGAGATCCAGGATCAAGCCAAACCACAATCATGGAATTGCATTTTAAGTCCATTGTCACTCAAAAGCTCAATTAGCTGTTCTTTTTTCGATAACGAAAGGTCGTTCCTGTGACTGCAAGCCTGAAATGGATCGTGATCCCAAAGAAATTTCTTATAAAAGTTATTCAGAAAATATGTTTCCAAATTCTGTTTCAGAGTTTTGAGGTGAACACAAACCCTTTCCCAGTGGTTAAATTCTAAACTAATAAGTTTGAGGCCCTATACAAAATAATCCATTGTATTTACCTTTGAATACTATCCAGGGAAGCTCCAAACCTCCCCATCCCTTTCATCACGTGTTCGTATATAACCATTTTTGATACTGCGCCATTGTAACGATTGAGGTCTTAATGCTGTATTGTAAACGGGGGTATTAACTCTTTATTTTAATTATTGCAGTGCGCTTTTGCTTTCATAACCTCTCTTACTTATTCTATTGAGTACTATGTTCATCCACCTTTTGCATTCACCTAGTCATATGCCTATGAACACTGGAAAATTTATCTGTTAAGACTGCGCCCCAGTATTTCTATATCAGCATAAGACTCAGTGATCTGTCCAGTAGATCTCTCTCTCTCACTAGCATAAATTCCTTCAATAAAGTTTACGTAAACAGTCGTGTTTTCTCAAGTACTTAAACTACGCTTGATATGCCTTAGTTGTTTCCCGCTCACAAGTTTATTTAGGAACAGTGTATAGTAATTTAAAGAATCAAGCAGCACTCCATTGACATATAAATAAAACATTTATTTACATTAATATCAAAGTACATTAATTAAACGATAGGGAGGTTATTGTCTCTACCTATCCATTAGACTTTCAGCATAAAGAAACAAACTTTCCCTTTTCAATACTAATTAACTATACAATACAATTACTTCTCTGCTTATTAAATGAAATTATCGAAAACTCTGATTTACTCATTAAGAGATTAGCCAACTATGCCAAGTTATTTCACAATTCTTATGCCAATCATTACCATTCCAAATGACTCTCTTATGGACACTTCTAATAGTAAGAAGTGTCCATAAGAGTGTCCAAATGACTCTCTTATGGACACTTCTTATTACTATTAAACTAATTCTTATCAGTCCATCTATGACATATCTCCTAGATTATAAAAGGAAATGTACAAAAAAAATAGAACAAACTTACAGAGGCTCTGTATCGCACATTAAATCAAAAGTCTTGCACTAAAGTCTCTATGGCTTTTCTTTCATCTCAGGTATTAGGCTTCCTTCAGGAGTGTCTTGCATCAGCAGTATCTCGTCAGGAATTGGCGGGCTGTGGACTGCAACCTGCGGTACTTAAATAGCTCCGGCAAGAGGTTGATCTCCCATGGCAAAAGGACTTCCAAGCAAAACTGCTTTGGCTATTTACATCGGCTGTTCTCTCTTCATTCCCAATTTTCTCCTCTGGCATAGGTTTGCCGTAACTTCTGGTCCTTTGGATCCTACCCCCGGTATTTCTACCTCTAACTGCCGACGATGGAAACTCCCACTCGACTGCCGACTGCAATGACTCTAATTGACTGCCGACCATGATATTCAGCTCAGTCTCTTTTTATTTCATGTTTTCCGGCACCTTGCACGACAGGTTGTAGCTCCCCCGAAGAATTCGGCATGTCTCCTTGATCTTCTTTTAAGACTGACCTGTTCATTCTTCTCCTCCGTGCACTCTTTTGATTATTTTGTCAGCCAGCAGAAACTTGTCTGAAACTTGCCGATCTCTTATACACTGACTTGAAGGCGTTTATGCACAGAGTTCGCAAGCAACTTTCTCATACACTAAAATCGTAAACAACTTTCTTATGCTCATACACAGAGCTATTATACAAAGTTCCAGTGGCAAAGCATTGCCTTTGTTTTTGATATTCTAGAAATTTTAGTTAAAACAGTAAATACAGTCAATTCCCATAGGGTTATTTACAATAATATCTAACATAAAATATACAGAGACAAACAAGGTTATTTTTGCAGCATTCTCATGGGATTTGACCTCTGTAAAAATCGATGTAAAGTACTTTGGTATTTCCAAGCTACATTGAGTTTTACACGTAATCAGGCTACTGTTGATATTGACTTTATATACACATTCAAAACTGTAAACAATTGTTGAATAATAATACAATAATGTAGGCATACTTACTGTAAAAGGAGAAAAGTCACAAAACAGAAAAATGTTCCTACAAAAAAATAACCAATTTTATTTACCTTTGAATACGATTCACTGGTTGAGTCCAGTAAGTCAGCAAATCTTTCCTTTCGTTCAGTGTATTAATATTATCACATTGCAACTGATGGGAATTCTGTGTTTCTGTGGATTCGTTAGAGACCTTTTCTCTTCAGAAACTACACACAAACTGTCATTACAAACTCGTTTTGTATTATCACTGTCATCCGAGCTAGTTTTCAGTTTAAAGAAGGTATCAATGTACTTATCCATAAATGAAATACTGTACTTACTTGCACCCCTGATTTTACTTTTCGAAAAAATAAATTAAAAAGTTTTGCATATACCTCGCAAATGAAAAAAAGCTGAAGCACGTTCAGAGCGGGGCGATAGTAACTTGCTTCCGAAGTAAACAACATGCCCTCCCCAATAGCCACTATATTGCAGAGGCAAGAAAAATAAGCACTTTTATTATGTCAGTGAATAAGGTACCAGCAGTCCGTGTAATATATTTCTCAACAAATAGTGCAATTAGAGACAACTGGGATAAAAACGACACTAATTAATGAATCATATGTCCCCTCATACAGAAACTATGCTGTATAGACTCAGGCAAAACCATAGTTTTCCAGTGCAAACTATGGTTTTTAGTTAGATACATGTGTTTGCACTGGCAAACACAGTATCTAACTAAAAACTATTGTTATTAATTAGATGTGTACGAGTTTGCTCACCACAAAGCAGCAATAACATTCAACGAAACGTGTTAAAACTAAGAAATATATATATAGTGAATGTTGTTATGGCAGTTTCACATCTTATTGGAATTCGGTTGAAGAGAGTTAGCATTTCAACTCAATTGTCAGCTTGCTTTTATCTTTCCATCGTACGTTTTCCGAAAAATATATAAATACTGGGTTTAACTCACAACACACTTTGTCCAAGTATTACTTAGCACTTCTGAAGATATATTGAGCCTTGGTTGAAGGAGGAAAACCTTTAACAATAAAAATCAATAAACAACAAGCAATTGGGTGAAATGTGGATAACACATGCTCACTTCAAATCTGACAAAACAGCAAGGGAAGGCGGAAGCAATAAAACATATTGTTGTTCACTTCATCCCTCTTTTATTACTTGTCATTCTGCCACTACAAATTAAAATAGTGGCAGAATGTTCATCATTCTGCCATTCTGAATGAACATTCTGCCGCTATTTTTTTTAAGTATCCATTTTATTTCAATAATTTTTACTTATTCAATTTTAATTTGTTTTGTTTGGATAATTAAAATATATAGATCTATTTGGTTAATTTAAGTCTGCCTGTAGACCACCTGTCTCCCATCGTCACAGAACATAGGTTGAGAAACACTGCTATAGGGTTCTCTCACTTTATGTGACCCCTAATTCATAAGTCGTAAGGAAACAGAAGCCATGATACAACATAAATAAAAAAATGAATTTTAATTAGGAAAAGTATTTTGGAAAATTTTCTAGTACTTTCTTTTTTTTTGGGGGGGGAGCAGGGCCCTTCCCCCCTGGTTGTGCCACTGTACCTTCTCCAAGGTTAATTTATCTCTTTCAAACCCAAGTGATCAGTTCTTAGCATGATAATCCAGATGTAGGCTGATCAGGACTTTATACAGCAGAATAATCACTCATCTCTCTGCTGGTTAACTTCCTCAGGATTGCAGTCCTCTGGGTCACCTTCACAATATGTCCCCTACACTTCAAATTTCTTCTGGTCATCATCATCACAAGATCATTTGCTTCCTCCATTTCCTCTACTATGTTTCCACCAAAAGTATGCAACTTTCCATCACTCGACCCAAATTTCATAACCTTACATTTGTTACACTAAAATGATATTCACATTCATTTACCCATTTCTCCTGCTTATTCAAATCCTCTTGATGGGCACTATCATAACTCTTCCCAGCTTCACCCTGTGGAACCCCAACTTGTGACTTCCTACTTCCTTGACACAGATCCTTCAAACACAACTTTCTCATATTTATCAGAAGCTGATCTCCAATCCAGTTCACTAATCTGATATCAAAATCCATAGACTGCAATTTAAATATCAGATTATCATGTGACACTGTCAAATTCTCTTGTAAAATCAAAAGGGGGAGAAGGGAAGAGGAATCTTGGACAAGTACATTTTTTTTTGTAGTGAGCAAGATTTTGCGTAATTTGTCAAACTGATTATAATCACCTGTCTTTATGATTCCACAAATTCCTTTCTCTGTAATTCCTCTGCATGTCTATTCATCCTCCAAGTTAAGATTACAAGATCACTCACTCCAACCAAAGATGGCATCTCAGTTCCAATCAGATCTTTTGATGCTAGGACCAAATTCAAAACTCCTGAACCTCATGTTCTCTCTACTACATTTTGCTTAAGAGATTTATTCTTCAAGAATTCCAGAAATTTCATTCCCTTACTACTACAGTATATGCCATTTGTTATTCCCAATTTATAGTGCTATGGTTATAATTTCGTGTAATGATTGGTTATTTTGCATTTGTCAAACTTAACTACCTAAACATCTCCTACTCTTCCTCTGCATTCTTTGGCCTATAGCAACATCCCACTAATGCTTTAAAAACAATTAGTACCATTTTCCCTCTACATTCACCACTTCAAGAAGACAATCCATCACTTATCATAAATAATGCTCCAAAATCCTGCTTACCCTTCCTATCCTGCCAAAATAAGCTATATCATATTTCTGTCAGGACATCCTCTTCCATCAACCACATTTCTCTAATTCCATCAATCTTTAGACAGACTGAAGCTGTTAATGTTACCAGTCCATTCCCTTTATTCCTGATATGCCTGTCATTTGTATAGAGAAGCATCAGTGCAGGCTATCTCTTGACAATAGCAGTTTCACTTCCATAACACCCTTTATTGTGCAGAAAACACCTCTTGCATATAGCTCTACCTTCTATTATCAAATGCACTCTAAGCAATCACATAAGGCAAGCCTCTCTCTCTTGACACATTCTCATTAGCACGTCACTCATTATTCTGCAACACAATCTCTAACATTAACTTCAGATCTTTTGCCATCAGATTTACTCTACCTCTCAGATCATTCATATCCACTATCACCTCATCCACATTTTCACCCTGATCGCCTTAGTCACATTATTGTTCCTCCAGCATTCTATTTTGCACACCATGAATCATTGAATCTCCATACATACATATTCATCATCAGTCATCTTCAATCCACTGCTGGATGATGGCCTTTCCAAGATGACTCCAAAACTGTCTGTCAAAGCGTTTTCTCCCAATGCCACTCCTGCAAATCTGATGACATCATCGATCAACCATGATTTTCGTTTGTGTCATCATTTTCCCTCCTATGGAATCCAACCAGTACTTCTTTGTCCATCAGTGATCCTGCCTTCAAGCAATATGCCCAGCCAGTCCATTGCCACTTCACATATTTCACTCTTTCTATGATGTCAGAGACTTTGGTTTGATTTCTTAATCCACAGATTCCTTTTGTGATACCAAGCATACTTCTTTCCATACTAAACGATATTGGTCTTAATTTTTGAATTTCCTTTGCATTTAGTGCCCATGTTTCACAGCCATATGTCAATATAGAGAGAATGCATTGGTTAAAAATTTTCCTTGTAAGAGATGTTACATGACACTTCCAAGGACTCATTGCAGGAGGGCACTCTACTCTAGTCCACTCTGCTACACGCATCTCAACATTCCCCTTCTACTTAATCGCAACCAACAAGAGTATTAGGAATAGTATATATATATAAGATGTATAGAGATATATAAGTTCATATGATGAAGATTGAGTTGAGAAAAGCACAAAATAACTGGTAAACATTTAATATTATCATGACTTTGTCCTAATTACATGGCACTCTTTCAGGTGTGAAAGCAACATGAAATATAAATGGATAGAACTTATAAACAGAAGAGATTAAGGCAACAACAAATATGGTATCATGTAGGATTCTGATAATTCAAATTAGTGAATGAATAAAAAAAGAAAAAAAAAACATTAGCTCACCAATGGTACTAATGTAAATTTACAATTTTAATAATGGGAATCACATAAAGACTTTATATTTTATGTTTCTTACACACCTGTACTGTGATGAAAGTAATTGTATTGAAATTAAATACTCACCAGTCATTTTGTGTTTACTTCATTCCAGATTCAGTCATATGAACTTTTCTATATATCCCTATACCAGCCAAGTTCATGTTCCAATATAAGAAATTTTTTTAAAAAAGTGTGAAAGAATGGAGAAGGAGAAAATTAGCATCATCATCATCATCATCATCAAATTCCTGCCATGTACCCACAAGGGGTGTACAGGATATGATAGTACTAGAAAATTAGCTCTAAGCGAATATATACAAGTCGACTTATACATAGTGGAGCGATTCTTGTGCATATTACTTTATGGCCAAATAGTGGTTACTGAATATATGGTTCAACTTGCTGTTCTCCCCCCCCCCCTTTCTCCCTCTGTAATGGGCTAGTTTTCCTCTGGGTGTCTCAATTCTGGCCCTTTCACAACATATAATCGACTTGGAACACATTTGGTAGAAGTAAAATGATGATCACACAGTAATACCCCACCTTATGACGATCCGCTAATGACCAGTGCCCGTTTATGCGATGCTGCATTTGCTCATACAATGGTCTGGACAACATATGCTCCTATGAATCAACAATGCTTTTTTGTGAACTATTTGTTTACAACATCATTGTTCGCAACGTCTGTGTTTTGGTGTTTCACTGTGAATTATAAACTGTCTATAACTATATTTTATTATTAACAATCGCCTATAAAATTCAAAATAAAGATGCTGTTGCTTCCAGTGAGAGGGAGATGCATAAAACCTGTTATATTACATACTAAGATTAAAATTATTACATTTAGTGACGATAGTGTATCAAACACCAAGATAGACTGCAGGGTAAACTTACTTGGTACTACTACTGTTATCATTTAAAACAAAGAAAATTTAAAACAAAGTTATTAGTGAAGTGAAAAGTGCTACACTAGTTAATACAGCACTACAGTTATCCGTAAAGTGAATCTTATTGCTGTAATCGAAAAAACTTAATGCTTTAGATAGATTTTATGCATCTACATGCATAAAATCTATATTACATGCATCTACAAGTAATTAATAAATAAAGCAGTGAATATCCACAAGCATATTTTGTTCATATGACCGTGATATGCTTGTACTGCAAAGTATTCACAGATAGACCCCGAATTAAGTAAATTCATACTGAAGTCTAAAGTTTTGAAAAACTTTAGACTTATAAAAATTTTATTTAACGCGCTTAAGTTACTTGACTTATAATAAGCTGACTGTGCAAAACACATCACTGACGAAATATTAACTTAAAAAATGCAGATGGAAATGAATTGGATGCATACTGAGAATGAACAGCAGAGAGATTCCCAGAGTGGCTTTGACATGGACCTCAGAAGGAAAACGGAAAGCCTAATTAACTTGGCAGAGAATGACAGAAAAGGAAAGAATGGCTGGCTGGAAGAGCTGGAGAGAAGCCGAACTGATGGCTCGGGACAGAGGTATCTGGAAGAAATGGATCTCGGCCTTATGAGGCATGAAAAGGATAAGTAGTAATAGTAAGTTACTTGCACGTCACCTAACAGTGGTCCTCCGCAAACAGCTTAAGTTTATACGTGCACCTTTCATACTCTCTCTCCTTGCTTATTATTGAACCCGAAAATGCTGTGCAGGATTTTTGTTAAGATATATGCCGTCCCTGAATTCCAGAAAATATGTAAAATTAAAAAAAAAAAGAAAAACGACGTTTTTATGGTTGAGATACAAGTTTCCAGGCTTGCTGCTCTCCAAAACTTATCATTCCAAGGCACTGCATTCGTTTTTTTACCAGGCTACAACAGCCCTGGTGCTGCGTATTTGTATAGTTTAATAATTTTCAAGGTTTGCATACTCTGCTGTAGAGTACAATCATGACTGAAAAAGAAACAGAAGTGAAGAAATGCAGATGCAAATGAATATTGGATGCATACTGAGAATGGACAGCAAAGAGATTCTGCTGTCCATTCTCAGTATGCATCCAATTCATAGATAAATAGTGAACACTGTATATGATTACTTGGTACCAACAGTATCATATACGGTGGAGAAGATATCTATCACCTTTATCTGTTAGTAAATATGATATCTTGTCCACAGTGACATCAGATATTATTACTGGATATGATATCTTTATCGCGCGGGTTCCCTTCATCACAAACTATATGAACTAATGATCGCTAAATAACTCAAGCGATTATCTTTCCTTTCTGTCAGTTTATATTTCGATAGCTGAAATCCATCCAATATGATAAACGCAATTAAATATCTCTCCCCAATACCTTGCGTTCCATCCCAAACACTTTCAACACCACTCACTACCCCATAGTTCGAACTTAAAGCAGACATAACTCATCTGCCATCGTCAGTAATATTCCCCTCTCCCTTTTTATCACTTCTGTCTTCTCCAAAAATACCATACCGTCATCTTCGATTCCAATCAAAATCTCATTATATCAGTCAACCAC
The DNA here is from genome assembly GCF_054136105.1 of Typopeltis vanoorti. NCBI lineage: Eukaryota > Metazoa > Arthropoda > Arachnida > Uropygi > Thelyphonidae > Typopeltis > Typopeltis vanoorti. Next base: position 75,111,222 of record NC_143553.1, on the reverse strand, counting down.
ATTTGTTATCCCGATCATTTAAGCTAGGACTGAAAGAACTAAGGTCAAACTCATCTTTCTTCTTCCTTATAATTCTTGCATTGAGGTAGTGGTGGAGAGTATTTTTAAAACTTACTCCAAATTCTACATTGTTTACCAGCGAACATTATTTTCGCCAGCCATCCCCACTTCCTTCTATCCTAATAATTCTGATACCCATGCATTCCCACCGTTATTAGTTTGTAATGTTTACCTGTCAACCAAATTACTAAAAGAAAATACATAATCCATACGTTTTTATGTACTCAGTTGACTATAACGACAGCAATTTATGTTATCTTTTCCAGGTGCATTTCGCAAAGTGCATAAGCATCTATTAAATTCTTTTTGTCTCCCTCAGTACGCATGTAATTCTTCGCTCTATCAGGACAGATTTTACTGAAATTTGTTATTTAGGAACTATGCCAAAATGTGTCGAGTCATTTCAAGTTGGCTATTTAATGAAATATTTCATAATATTTTGAGGTAATCATAAAAAAATTAAAAAAAAAGGTGCGTTTCGTAAATACACACTATAGTAATATCATGTATTATCGTAACGGTTAAACACCTAAACCCATTTCCAATGTATTGGAAACATATATACATATATATATATATATATATACACACACACACACACACACACACACACACACACACACACACATATATATACACACACGCAAATGAAAAGAAAAATGTTCCTGATGAACCAAAATCGAGATGCGAAAAATTAGTGGAAATTCTCAATTTCATTAAATTCCTAATGAAACTCAAACCAAACGATGCACTTGCAACATTGGATAAAATATATTGGAGTTTAATACATTTACATTTTCTATACATGTGCCAGCCGTTATCAAACTAAAATATCATCTTATACAGCATGTAAGCCAAAATAGCTCTATATTTAACTGTAGCGGTAACGATTTGCATTCTCTCTATTATATAGAAGCTGACGCGACTACAATTGTGGAACGCACTTTTTTTTTTTTTTTTTTTTTTTTTTTTTAATTGTCTCAGATGATCTCCATGCACGCTTTATCATATTTAAAATCAAATTCTAATCCAAACGTTATTTATAGCATATAGATAGAAAATATTACACAGTTTCACATATTTGAATTATATCATAAGAATATTAAATTGTATGACAGTTACATACATACATTACCTAGTCACCAGTATTTGCGTAAATGCTGGCTGCTAGTCGGACTCTACTCACCGAAACGGGAACAATCTCCAAATAACGTGGGACATCAGAGAGAGTGAAGAGAGACTGCGAGGGCAGCCAGCGTATCCCCCGCTCCGGACAACAGAGCGATATTACTCATGAAATGTCAAGTGCACAATTAGAAATACAGGGATGGGGAAAAGAGATTGAAGTAAGTGTGGGGAGGGTAGCAGAGTGAGGACAGCTGATGTGTCTAATGAAATGGTTGTAAGGGATCGAATGGCATAGCATCCAGGCGGTGGTAAGTTGAGCATGAGTTCTAAAAGGCAAGTAGTGCGCGTATGTTGCTTATTTTTTGTAACAAAATGTACAGAATACAGATGTGTACATATCAAGTTTCGAACGAATTGTCAGAATTTTTAAAATACTTTCAAATTAAAAGAACTAAATAGTTTTAATGATTTCGAGAAAGAAATTCATAATTTTTTTTTTCTTTTCCTAACATGAAATGCTGGGTTTTTTTCACAAAGTGATGAACAAATGTGAAAAATAGCCTCAAAGTGAAACGAGCGAAAGTACTTTTACTATGGCTGGATGATATGACAAAGCGCTATCCTATTATCTGAATGGTCCTGAGTACAAATGTTTCAGATGAAAAATTATGAATTAATAAATATATTCATTCTCTAAAGAATGAATTTAATCAATAAAAATAGTATTGATTATCCAACTCCGTAAATGGCAAGCTAAGGACATTTTAATACCCCCCCCCCCCGGCTTTTGGATTGTTACTTTTCGACAGTTTTATAGGAATCCCATCAATCATTATTGTTAATGTGTTAATTTTTTCCCCTGTATATTAAAAAGCAAGCTCCATTTTAAATATGCAATTTTATTTATTTTTTTACTTCCATTATCCTCATTTATTAATTATTTAAATAACAAACCGAACATGAAAAAACTTTGAATAAATAGAACATTAAACAAATCTAAAATTAAATATAAATAAATGTAAAATTAATATAAACCATTAATGGTAATTATATTTCATGTTCTGTTTGATTATTTAAAACTGAATTATTGCCTATGTTTACTTTACAATTTTTATAACGGAATTTCGTTCCGTAATGTAAAGTATGTGGCGTCTCTTACTGTGAGGATCCATAAACAGAGTCTGAAATGTGAGGTTTGTTTATACCATTAACAACAATAACAAAATTGCTTAGAGACAGCGATCTTATTGGTTGATTTACGTCATTATGAAAACAGGTAATTCATCTCCTTCTAGTCATATGAACTAAGTCATCCTACTCTGGATATTCCTTCCATGTGCATAATGGAAAATAATTAACCGTTCGTTGGAACTTAAAAGATCAAGTGAACAACCAAAATACGACCAGCATTCGAATGTGAAATGAAAACCATTATACGCTTTTTGCTAATGGAAATTGTAATGAGGATGGTATTCTGTTCGTGCTGTACGTAACCTTGTTGAGAATTAAATATTTCACAAGCTCATCTCCATCTCCTTGTCTCTTCCCCCCCCCCCCCAAATCCTGTCCTCTTCAGCTGATGACGCACAACACTTACATGTCGATGCTCCAAGCATGGAGAGGCGGGAGAGCGCACGCGAGAGAGGTTATGTTTCGTGTCATTACACAAATTAACCGGCGGGAGGGAAAGAACACGTCATGCATAGGAAAAGCAGAAAGTCATAACTTAAAGCTATAAAACTCTTCCGATAAGTCGTTGACTAACTTCCACACATCAAGAATTTAATTTAATTTTGGAATCAACAAATTATAATTAGTCTTTTGCTCTTTTAAAGGATCCATGTAAATTATCGAGAAACCATTAATGGTAATTTATGCTGTGTCCGTATAATTTTCTGTGTGATCAATCGGTTTTCCAGCTTTCCTTTACATCAGATATGCAATAATGAAAATTAAGATTCATCTAACATACAAACAGTTGAACTTCTGTCCAACTCTATCACACATCTCATTGTGATGAGAAGTTACTACAGAAGGAAACGCTTTTGTTGCTATACGCTGTTTGAAACGAATATCGTAATGGGAAACGAAAGAGATTTCGTAAATTACACCTAATTTATGTAACCAAACTCAATCTGTGATATAAAAAGTTGCTGTTTCATATCCAGAAAATATTCTAACAACATAAATTCCAATGGAGACTGTTCGTTCACCACTTCAATAAATTTATGAAATTTTCAACTGATGTTCGTTTTTAATTCCTGAAGAGATTTCAGAGCACATTCAACTCGTACGTGGATACACAATTTATTAATGATCATAACAGGGTAAACCACGTCTCATTTTATTTAAATTCACAATCATAATGTTATGAAATGATTTTAGAGACCGTTGAACTCAAATTGTGATCTAATACCTCACGTTACATAGATCACAGTTAAAATAAATATTCAGAAATAGTAATTTTATAATTTTATCTAATTTTTTATTAATGAACTGACTACATTCAGCATCATATGTCTAACTGCGTATACTCTGTCTGGTTTCCCAGATTTTAGGTGATGAAAAAGCAGAATTTCAGAAGGGGGGAAAAAACACTACTCGGCCAAACATATGAGACCGGCTAAATCATCTTTAGTCGAAAAGATCATTCAAGAGAGGTGATGCGGGAGAAAAGCAGCTGAATGCTGTTTGAGGGGCTTAAATTAAAAAGTTCTATTATGGACAAGGAGAAAAGCTGCATTAAGAGAAGGAACTTGGAAATTTATGGAACATCTACATTTCATTTTTATTATGGGGGTGGTAGGTTGGGATACAGGAGATTCGTGGAGTAAAGTTAATCTCTACAGGATGCCTCCATTCAAAAGTTTGTAAAGGACAAACTCGTTTGCGGAGGAATACTGCAGAGTATTTTCCAAGATGATTATTTGGGGAGAACCGACATTAGGAAATTACACGAGGCACATAGAAGGGGAAGAATTCAACTGACATGGATTAGAGGGGTGAGCTTTATTTCTGGTTAGACATGAGTAGTTAAGGATATCTAAGGAAGAGAAAATCAGGATAATTATGCATTGTATGATCCTTAAAAACGTTGATTATTCATCCCACAAGCAGAAGTTTTCTCCTTATTATGGATATTAAGTGTGAGAATTAGATGTTTTTTTTTATTAATTATATAAAAAGTTTATCCAGGATTTAATATAATCCAGGCTTACTGTTAGGTTTCATTTCATACTTAAATTATAAAACTAGCTCTACCTTCTTACTCCTTAATATATTTATTTATTTATTTGGAAGCCGTTGGCCGAGCATTAATGTACTCGCTCTCCAATCAGCAGACTGTGAATGTCTTTAGATAAGAGATGAATTTCATCGCCTGGTGAAAATATCTCAGCTCATCCACAGTGTTGATTTATTAGAGGTTTGTAACCTTTCGAGGCAGGCAGCCACATAAAAATTCATATATATTGTCCGAACAAACGTGAGAATGAAAATATGCATAGAACTATGCAAGGAGGCCTTAACTTATCCTTGCTTTCAGTAATAAATCTGAATTTAAAAAAAAAAAAGTTCTTCCCTATTCATCTATCTTCACTAGCCAGAGTAGGAAAATCTTTTAATAGTTTTCCCATTTGATCAATTTAATTGGCCTCATTAATGTTTTCACACCGATGTTCAAAGATCCAGATAAGCTTGTTGTTCTGAAACTCTGATAGGAGCCTCTCGTGAGTTATATAATCTAGCAATCGCTTATTAAATAAGTTCATCTTGCATTATCCCTTTAATCTCTGAAAGTGAAATTTCAGAGATTCTGGTCTGTTGATCTCGATCATTTATCATCATCCAAAGGACGATTCACGGTGCTTTTTTCGAACCAAGTGGCATTCATATTTGCACAGCAAAGACGCTTTGTTATGCTGTATGGAAACAGTATAACATAGCCCAAACATTGTAACAGTACAATCAAAACTGTCTATATTATTGGTATCTATATTCCACATATTGATATCAATATCTCGCTTCTTTATTTTTCTTTTTTTTTTTTAAAGATACAAGCAGCCAGGTGGAAAGTACCAGTTTTCATGTTGTAATCTGTGCAATTTGTTTCTGAGATGACATGACTCTCAGATAAAAAATATAAAAGATAAAAAGAGAGCAAAACAAAAGATAATTCTAACATAAGGTATAATAAAAATATACATTATTCTCAGTCATAGCCAAGTTAGCCGGTTTTGGGCGTGGACAGCAGGTTTTTTTTTTTTCCCGGTTTACCCTAGGGTTTTCCCTCCCACAAAGCAAGCAAACCGGCCCCGTGAACACACGCTTCGACAGACATGGGATACTACCAACCTATTCCGTGGGATTATTGGTTACGGAAGCTTACGCGGTAAAATGTGTAGGCCTGCGCGGAAGGGTAACATACGATGACATTATTCCAAATAGATATTAACCGTATATGTCAGCGTATAAGATGACTCTCAAATACTAGAGAAAACCCCTCGAAATCATGGGTCGTCTTATACGGCGAGTATAAAAAGGGAAGCTTAATTTCTTGGATGAACATTTAGGTAGTTACAATACATCGTTATATAAGAAACTAGGCTGTGTTTATAAACAAATCAGATTAATTTTTCGTTACATAAATTTATTTAAAATATTACAGTTTATGTAAGTCTTAAAAACCAAATAATGTTAATTTTCTTCATCATCTGTTGAAATAGTTCTTCAGATTCGTTGTTTAAATGACGTCATATGGATCCCAGTTCGAATCCAGTGAATTGATTTCGTTTTCATCGTCATCATTGTTCCACAACAGATCATCTTCCGTACCAGCTTAGAGATACCACAGTTTTTAAACGATTTTATTACAGTCTCTACTTTTTACTTTATTCCATGCTTTGATGACAAAATTGCACAACATATCAAGTGATGCAGCGCGCATAGATCCACCGTTTGTAAATGATTTTTCACCAGTTAACATCCAATTATTCCACTCTTCTCGCATGTGATCTTTAAATGGTTTGTTCAAGCAGACGTCCAGTGGTTGCAATAACAGAAGTTAAACTACCTGGAATAACAGCAATTTTTGTGTTATATTTTTCTAGAAGACTTAGTATTCTCAGTTAAATGACTACGAAAACATATCACATACTAATAAACTGCGTTTCTTTATTATACCGCCTGATCCACACATCTTTTATCCATAATTTCACACAGTTTTCGTCCATCCATCCTTTTTCGTGAAAATGTACAAAAATACCTGAAGGAAATTTTATGTGAGGTTTAGTTTTACGTTTGAAGATGATCACTGGTTTTAACTTGGCTCCATCAGCCAAGTATGACAACACAATCGTAAACTCTGTTTTTTCATGACCTGTACTTCGAACTAGCTTTAGACTGCACTGTTTTATTGCTTATCAATCAAAGCTCATAGGAGTTTCATCCATATTTCTAATATTTGACAATAGAAATTTATGTTCTTGTCTCAACTGAATAATAAATTTATGGAAACTGGTAAGTTTGTGGTCAAGAACTGCTGGTAGTTTTTGAGCAATTTTTCTTTTTTTTGTCGTATTACCAGATTTTATCTGTTCAATAAAACGATTACACCATCCTGAAGTAGCTTGAAATTATGTACTTTCACCCGGATTCAATCTTGACCATTTTAGTGCATATGCTCAAATCATACTTCTTGTAACAAGATAACCGTTCTCCCTTTGTTCGAATACCCATTCTGCAACGTGATTTTCCAGTTGCGGCCATCGGGTGATCCCCGTTCTCATCGCGCATTTTTTCTTTGACCAATTTTTTAAAAACATCTTCATTCTTCCTCCATTCCCTTACCATCTTCTCGGGTTATGTTAGTCTTTCTTGCAGCAGCGCAGTTATTAGTTTGCTTTACCATTTCAATTACCTTTATTTTAAATCGAGCTTCATTCTTTCTTCGTTTTGTTGCTAGTTTCATGATTTTAAATCATAACAATTTTAATAATCCTAAAATTTAAAAAAAATGCAAAATTAATAATTAAAATTGGGGCTAATCACTTTTAATTAGGATAATTTGCGTAAATACTAAATCTATGCTATGCAAAAAAAAAAAAGAAAACAAACCGGATATGAATAGATATAAAAATAACGGATTTACCAACGATACCTAACTTTGCGTTAATACAAGAAAGAAGAAATTGGGGATCGTCTTATACAACCGACATAAACTTAAAACCTAAAAATAGCCTAAAATTTAAGCCTCGTCTTATACACAGACATATACGGTATTTAAAGTAGCTTGCTAAAATCTCGTAGACTGGTTTCGTAGAAGCCCCCCCCCCCCCTCCAGAGCATGTAAAAGTTCTGCTAGTTCATTTTGTAACTAAGTGTTGATGAAAACGGACTAAACAAATTGATGGTCGCTGTTGAAACAGCTTTTATCTATCCTTCACTGTGACTTTGTATCAAAAAAGCAAATTAGCAGTCAGCTGTATTATCTCTGTAATAACGAAGGAATACGATTTGGCATATAGCTGAATCGAGATTGCATAATACTACAAAAATTGTGGTCGTCACCTTACAAGAACTGAAGCACCCACGTTGTTGTTGTTTGACAGCTTTCGGGTCCTCTGAACTTCATTTCTGAACATTGTACATCGTGTAAAATAAGTTGCCGTTCAAGTAAAAACTAACCACCTGACCTTGGTACTACTTTTTTTCTCGGGGGGGGGGGGGGAAGACCTGTGAGTCAAGTATGTTAAATAATACTGCTAATACGTCATCCGTGTTCTAGCTATCTTGTGCGGCGATTTTGTTTTTGATTCTTCCAGATTCAAGACTTATTTATTTTTTCTCTACCAGTACAGTATATTGCAGACTGAATGCTTATTACAACGCAGACAAGCAATAAAAAGTAAGAAAATCGAGTCACGGTTACCAAAAGTAATATGTGTAAATTAAATCAGTCTCGGGATCAAATTATTAGCACGAGTTTACCACACTATATCAACAGAGTACATATTTACATCAAGATTTCTGGCGCATGTTAGCCGGAGTTAACGACAAAACCACACAGTTATGATTATACACACTTAGTATACGAGGTCAGCTACAAAATATAAGTTCTAGTGACCAGTATTTCATAACTCCTAACTCCAGCTATTGTTCAAGACATTTCATGTTCGTTAGTGTCATGTGGAGAGGAGGAAAAGAGATCTGTTGCAGTTTCTGGAATGCAACCCAATACAGCTGCCTGAGGATATAAAGCATTTTGGAAAATCATTCTAATATTTAGAGATATACGTCGATTTTGTAGGTTATGGGGGGGGGAATTCTTAGAGAGAAAATAGTTATCCTTTTTATGACGTGTTATATCTCCCTTACCATCTATTTTTGTCTCAGCATACAGATAGTTTCTTAATTCTTAATTTTGCATAATCTTCAACCATGGAATATTGCTCCATATTTGAGGTGGTGCACCAAAATCCTCTCTATGACTGCTCGATTCTGTCCAGAAGAGGGCAATCCGGCTAATTAACGATCCCCCCCTCTCTCATAGGCATTCAGTTTCTGCCCTGTACCTCTTCTACAGATACTTTCATGGATAGTGCTCTTCTGAATTGGCCACTATTATTCTTCCACTCTCCTCCAAAATCATTATTACAAGAGTCACCTGCTAACCAACACCTTTTCACAGTCGATCTTGAAGAAGCTCACTGAACCAAATTCCCCGCCTCCTCTTTCATTCCATTTACTTCTATCCTTTGGAACAGTTCCCCCCCCCCCTCCACTCTGCCTTCCCAAAAAGATTACCTTGAGCTGTTCAAGCAAAATACGAACAGATTTCTGCTTTCTTTTCCTTTGGTCCACACACACACCACTAATGTGCTATAGGTCTTGTGGTCTTTCAAGAGGGAGGTGGGGATTAAATATGTTTCAGAATATAGAGTACATTTACTGTAAGTGCTGTCTGTATATACGCAGTTCTGAAGCGATGTCAATAACTCTTTTTATTGTAAATTTCACAAATTTCTTGAAATATTTGCAATAGTTGTTATTACAGACATATATAGGGGTTATGGAAAAAATAAATAAAATGATTTTTATGAAATTAACTTTTAAAATGATGAAAAGTAAATTCAGACGTACTGTTCATTAGTTTTCGTTAAGTTTTATTGAAATTCAAATTAATAAAATGAAGTCTTGCTATGATTCATTTTTGATGGCCCTCTAGTATTAGAGCTTCCAAAATGCAGTCGTGAAGATGACGACGCAACATTTGACCTTCGGTTGGAAATACGCGAGTTCGAACCCCCATGTAGAATGCGAGGAACATTTATAAGCACACACCGGATTAGCAAATGATTACTAGACCAGTTTTCAGTATATTAACGAATATCGAAACAGATAATGAAAACGCCTGTACTGTCAGGTGTTTTCGTTACATGTTTCAATATCCATTTATCGATTATGTATTTTGGGAGTTGCCAAAACCATATGCAACCAGGAATTTTTGGGATATACTTTCTTCTTCTTCATGTAGCTTCCTCAGTGAGAGGGTGCAGCACCATGTCCTTCCAGTTCTCTCTGTTGGTGGGTTTCCTTTTTGTTTCTGCATGGCCATGTGATCCTGTCCATGATCTTATATCTTCAAACTATGTTCTTCGTTTTTGTCGATTCTTTTCCCATAATTTTATCTTCTAAAACTGTTGGTATCCTCTGTCCTACCGAACATCTCAGTACATGTCCTGCCAATCTCATCTTTCTGTGGATCATTTCCTGTAATGGATCCTGATAATTTCTTGGGATATTCTAGATTTTTTTAAGAGGTGGGGAAAGTCAGGCAAATACGTTATGCCAGGAGGTGTGCAGTATCCCTGAATACGCTCCTTCTATTAGTGAATTCCCCAATCAAAACTGATAGGAAGCACTCATTAGAATATAGAATTCTTTAAATAACCAGTCTTCTATGTTCTTTCAACATAATATTGGTTTTAGGCTTAGCAGAATACTTTACAAGTTTGATTTTATACTATACCAAATTACATTTCAAGAGATCTAATTTTAATTTGTGTGAGTTAACTGCCAAGGGATAAAGTTGCAACCACAAAAAGTGTACACAGTAGTTACCAACGATTTGAGGTCCTCGGAACATACTCTCGATGTCCTTTTACAAACCTTTGAGCGCTTCAATTGACTTTTGAAGATTGCTTCTGTATCCTGGGGTTTTGTATGACAGTAGTTATTCACTACGTGGTAACTGTTTTAAACGTCACTTTTTGGATGATATTTCGAAATTTCTGCAGAAAAATGAATTTTCATTTTTATTTAAAATATTTTGTCTCAAAGGTTCAAGTTTTGTTATTTATAATCTGGAATTACCAGATTAGAATTCTTCTCTAGCTATAGCTAGTTAGCGGCAACATATTGAATAGAATGAGGGTTACCAACTTTTTTTTAAGTAGATTGGTAAACAATATTTATTTCTAGCTTCAGAAATAGAATTTACTTCAATATCCAGTACGCGCTCTTCACTTCAAGAAATTTAAGATACAAATCCACTTATATGAGGATCTACATTTTATGAATGAATTGTGTTATTTTGAAATAAATCTGTTTTGTTTAATATAAATATATCTGCAGGGAAGGTTACTAGGGTAACTTTTGGCGACAAAAAAATAAAAAATAAAAAATAAATAAATAAAATAAAAACAGGAAATACCGATCTAATATAATCAGTACTAGCGCAGATTCAAGACTTCAGCTGAATGGTGTGCGAAGTGATATCAGTATAAATAAGATGTGCAAATGAGCGAAGAATTGCTGATTTAAATGTGGTTCTAGACTCATGATATTAATAACAATCCTCTAGAACTACGATACTTACGTTTTCACAAGTTACTGGCACTTCCAAGGTAACCGGAAGCTGACGGACCGTACCCCGGCCGAGAGCCTCGCGCTTTCTTTGGATTGAGAAAAGGCGTAGTTCCTTCCTTTCCTCTTCCGACAGAGTATTACAATAGCGAACTTCATTGTCATGAGGAGGCAGCTGGTGAAGAAGTTGTCGAATCCGATGCTTCTCTCCGACACTGTTCACGTAAGGTACTTTGTCTTCCGGTAAAGCGGAGAAGTACAGATGCACCTGTTTTAATGAAACACTGAATTTTTATCGGCTAGATATAACAGTTTGCAAACAGCATACATTTTTGCATATAAATAATTTTAATAAAGGCTAACTTTTTTTTTTTTTTGGCAATTTTTATCCAAAAACATTACGAAAGAAATTTTTTGATCGACAAGAAATGTATACAGATTCATTTTTATTTTATTTCGTGTATTAGAAAAATTAAATTCTAACTTAAAATTGAAACAATTGTAATCTATGAAGCTATCACGCGAAAACAAACGAGGATTGTATCAAATCAGACATTACACATAACGCTCAGGGTAGAAATGAATTATTTATAAAACAAAAATTCTACTCTCTTGTTATATGAACACCACGTGTCTCTTGTTATCTAATTACAGCCCCGACTATGAGCAAGAATCTCAAGTCGACATAATTTAATTCAATCCAGTCGTTTACAATTTGTATACCAATGCCAAAAGAGAATCTGCAGCAAGAAAGAAATTTAAACATATTTCTTGCCGCAGATTTCTCCCCCCCCTTTTTTTTTCCCCAGAGAAGAGACTAATACATATACACTCGGGTCTCTTTTTATGCGGATCTTTATTATGCGGTATAGTACGCCCACAGATACGAGCCCTTTCGACACTTCTGCGCATGTCAACAGAAGGAGAATCCATTCCGATAATAGGGTAATCCAGCGTTTTCCAAACTTTTCCTACGAGAACACTTTACAAATCCTGAAATTTTCATGGAACACCTTGGTTATTTATAATATACTAATTAATAATTAATATATTACAAAATATATTATACCCTACAATGCGAACTTGTGAAGAAAGTATTCAGTATTACTAGATCTGAGAACCGCATTCCAGTTCTCAGATTCCAGTTGATACAGGCTACCTTCATCTTCAATTTCAGTGGAAAAATTCTTTATACTTCCTTGCTGATTGATCACTAACATTTGCAACACAGATGTTATTTCGTCCAGTTTTGAAACAGAGGATACGCCACACATTGTTATAATCGGCTTGCAGGCAATTTTTATGACCGGTCATAAACAGTGGTATTCCCTTTTCCGAATGTTGAAAGGTTTCAATGTGTGCAAATTAACGATAATTCATAAATACTTCCACGTTTAAAAATACACGGCTTGGTCACTAACATTTGCTACGCAGATGTTATTTAGATGTTCTGGGTCTGAGTCGTGAATATGTCTGGGTCGACATATTCACGAATGTTATTCTTCTCAAAATATTTCCACTATAGCATATTTATTCATTAAAAATGCTTAGAAAACTAAATGACAAATTCCAGGAGATCTTCTCGCGGAACACAGTTTGGGAAATCCTGGGGTAATCAATCGGTATTGTGGGATGAGTTGTATTACACAGCGGAAAATTAACTTCTCTTTTATGATCATTGTATATTTTTAAACTGGTAACTATTCTTCTTGTATAACAGTTGGAAATTTTTAGCTATAAAGCACGTGATTTCGCGTGTTGTTGACCAATTCGTTCATCACCGTTATACACGAGGAACAGCGTGTTGCAGCACATTCTGGCGTAACGTGATAACGTATAAGCAGTGAGTGTTCGTGAAATTTAATTTTGCATGCAAGTGTTTGTCTTTTTATTATCGAAAGTCTAAATTTTGCTAATTGTTATTTTAAAGATTTAATTTGGCCCAATGGAGAAAAAAAAACACCAAAGAAAAGCAATTTCTTTGGAAATGAAAATTGCAATTTTAGATCGCTTAGCAAAAGGAGAGGGATTTACGGCGATTGGTAAGCATTTTAATTTAGGCGAATCTACTATAAGAGCAATTAAAAGAATGAAGTCGCAATAAGAAAATTGCAATTTTCATTTTCTGGCACAAAACTAAGTGCCAAATTATCATCGTACTCAAGAGATGCTTTATTAGAAAACACGGAACGAGCGCTCGTAATTTGGATTGAAGAATTACCTCAAAGAAAAATTCCTATAAGTGGGTATTAAATTAAACAAAAAGCTCTTCGGTTTTATGAACAGATGAAGCAATTGGAGCCGTCTACTTCGGCTTCCCAGGCTGATAAAGAATTTTCGGCTAGCGAAGGATGGTTAACCGGATTTTTAAAAAGGAATGCACTTCATAACGTGAAGCTTACAGGCGAGGTTGCAGCAGCAGATGAAGAAGCAGCCAAAAATTTTCAAGAGATGTTAGCCAAAATTGAGGTTGGTGGATATTATCCCGCTCAAGTGTTTAACGCTGACGAAACAGGATTATTGTGGAAGGAAATGCCTAGTCGAACGTACATCGCAAAGTCTGAGAAAAAAGCAAGTGGGTTTAAAGCAAGAAAAGATCGAGTAACGTTTGTTATTTTGTAGCAATGCATCAGGAGATCGAATGTTGAAACCCCTCCTAGTAAATCGATTTCTAAGACTACGTGCTCTAAAAGGCAAAGATCTAAAACAGCTGCCAGTACATTGGATGGCTAATACAAAGGCCTTGGTAACAACTGCTGTATTTACTGAATGGTTCAATAATTGCTTTGTACCAGAAGTGGAAACATATATGAAACAAAAAGCTCTCGATTTTAAAGTTTTATCAATTGTCGAAATGCACCAAGTCATCCGCATGTAGAATATCCAAATGTGCAGGTAGTGTTTTTTCCACCCAATACAACAAGCATTATTCAGCCATTAGATAAGGCATAATTGCTACTTTAAAAAAATATTACGTTAAGCACACTGTTCAATTTATATTGGATAAACTATAAAATGAATCATTAACAGTAACTGACGTTTGAAAAAAAAATTCTATTTTGTACTGGTTAAATCATGTTGCATCTGCTATCGCTGAAATAAGACCACAAACTTTAAATGTCTGCTGGAAAGCAGCTTGGCCTGGATGTGTTGCAAACATATACATTATCAGCTAAAATCATTACTTTGGCACATGAAATTGGTCGGGAAAGTTTTTTTACATTTAACCAGAACGATGTAGACGAATTCATCATCAACAACAACCATGGGTCCAATGCCCGTAGGTGTCTGCTGCCATCTTGATATGATTCTTCCATTGCATTCTGTTTTGTGCAAGATGACTCAATTTGTGTATAGAGTTTCCACCATTTGACGATGTCATCGCCCCATCCTCTGTTTGGTCTTCCTCTTTTGTTCTTTCCTTCAATCATTCCAAACAGCAACGTTTTTAATTTTCTCTCATCATTCATTCTACATATATGGCCAAATAGACGTAGTTTCCTTTTGATTATTTTCTGGATTAGGTTCTCTTTTGGTTGTATTCGTCTGTAGATTTCCTCATTGTTCACTTTCTGTATCCAGCTTATTCTCAAGATCTTTCTATAGTACTTCCTCTCAAATGCCAATATCCTCCTTTCAGATTCTCTCAGGAGTACCCAGGCCTCGCATCCATAGAGCATGCTGCTGGAGATACAGGCTTCTACAATGCGCAGTTTAGTTTACATCTTATATCTCGGCTCTTCCATATTTTGTCCATGCCTTTTAAAATAGTTGTTGCTCTGGCTTTCTAATTTTTGTCTCTTTTTTGGGGTCTAAGTCATGCGTCATATGGCATCCAAGATATGTGAAGTGTTCCACATTTTCCAGTTGAAATCTGTCTATCGTAACTCTGTTCAGTAACTCCTGTTGTCCGAATATCATTGTTTTAGTTTTTTTAGTAGACGAATTGCTTGTGGATAATGCCTTAAGTGATGATAATATTATTGGATATCGATTAACTTTAGATATCGTCCAAGATCCAGAAAACGATAGTAAAGCGGAAGAAAAACCTGTCCCCCTCACTGCAAATATAATTCGAGGTCTTGAACTGTGCAATAAATTGGAAAATCATTTTCTTGTTAAAGCCACAAATTCTGAACGAGCCTTTAAATTCCAACTTGAGTTGAAGAACTGTATGTCTGGATATCGCGAGCTGTATAAAAAATTAGTGAAATCATCATCGCAAAGTTTAATCACTGATTACACTGTCAGAAGAAAAAAATCAGCACAGAACGAGGGTGAAGCTAATTCTGCTTGTGAAGAACCATTACCATACAGATCTGATGCACTGACTATCTCTTCTAGTGATGAAAGTGATTTTGCACCAGTTCGCAAACGTTGCCGAATATTGTCTAATAGCGATGATAATTCTGATGGGATAAAAAAATGTTACTTTTCAATAAAATTAAATGAATAAAGCTTTAAAACAAACTTAAGCATTCTCATTTTACTGAATTTTCATAGACTTTTTTATGCGATTTTAGGTTTATTTTAATTCATTGCTTTGGTTTTATGCGGTTTTAGAAAATTATGGAACGTATCCCTAATTTTTCAAAGTAAGTTAAGCCTTTTTTGTGCGATTTTTTATATGCGGTTTTCTGTGGAAGGTATCTACCGCATAAAAAGAGACCCGACTGTGTGTGTGTGTGTGTGTGTATAAGAATGAGGACTTTAATTTTGAAAATTTATACCATAAATACCTAATGGTACGTATGCGGGTAATAGATTTCCTCTTGTGTTTACACACACACACATACAGCGAGTAACATGAGTACAGTATTTTTAATTCTCAAAGACCACAAGAATGATGTGCCAATTTTTGATGTTTTATGGTCCACAGACACAAACAATTATACTCATATCAGGTATAATAAAATGGAAATAAACTTCCGACGGTAATATCATGATTTATTTTTGGTTTTATTTCTGTACTTTACTTACTTCACTTAAAAAAAAAGGACGTGAAATTCTTCTAGGTTCAATAAAAAGCTTACTTTTTGAAAGAGAAAATGCCATTCTATGGAGGTGGTCGTGTTCAAACAAAGGATGCATTCCTATGCTTGATTATAAACTGTTGAGAATATAATAATAAAGAAAAAAAAAGACCGAGAATTGCAAACTGTGGCACCATTCCATTGTTTGAAACTATTAGTGTAAGTGTTCTTTTTATCAGTATTTTTTTACGCTACAACAAGGTAATCATAGAACCGTGTCAACAGGTAGTGTTAATCTGGGAACAAAGCTCCCATAAGAGAGTAGGGCCAATAATAAAATACTTTTAGTCTTGAATCGCTGCTCGCGCACGTGAGTCAGAGTAATGATCCTTAATCTTCTGCCCGTTCTCTTTGTTAGAAAGAAGAGAACATAAAAAATACATAAAAAAAAAGACTCATAAAAAGCTGAAGTCTATTGAGATGATAATGAAAACCACAGTGAAATTAAAAATTTTGCAAACAAGGCAAACTAGTTCCTGGGAGAAACCAGCAGTCCCACATCTGTTTCATGAGATTGGTTCACACTCCTTGAAAGTGTGAAAAGACGGGATCCGGATCTTCTTTCCAATAAAGCAAAGCGTTCTTAAATTCTTACACTGTTTTACAATGGTTCACTTTATTTTACGTTAGCTGTTTGTGAGAGCTCAGAAGAAAAAAATCCTTATTAAAGGAATTATAAAAAAAATAAAAGAGGAAACTGATGAAATGGATGCAAACAGAGAATCCGACTGATGGAATCTGCATATTGTTGCCTACCAATTAATGTCAGATTTTTTTTTTTTCTTTCTCTTCCAGACTAATTCTAAACGCTTTTGGATCGTAACTCACTGTCATGTTTCTAATTCAGTACTGTCGTGAGCGACTAATTCACTGCAAGAAATAATCGATTTTTACTATTCGTATTTTCCCTGAATGGTTTAGCAAGAGTGTTGAAAATATCAAAGTTGGAACAGCTTGAAAAGTAAATGAGACTCCACGGCAGAATCCCATCGTATCAGCTTAGCAATATTTCATACGTTTAATGAAAAGTGTGTTCGCTGAAAGCGTTGATGCTAGCTACATTTGTTAAAAAATATTTCCATCAATATTTTTACGTTCATTATCAAGTATGAAATATTCTCTCATTTTTGAATATTTCTTTCCTTTTCTCATAAAAAAAAATTAAGTTAAAAACTTGCCTTTTTACATCCCAAAAAAAGCCATCGGGAACATTTTAGAATATGCTTTATTAATCTTTAGTAATAACAAAAATATTTTATTAAACATAAAACATTTTTATCGTTAACCATTATGCATAAACGTTACACTATGTTCTTCCCAAAAGCTCTAGAACTTTTGTTTCGCGAAGAAGATGCAAGCATCGTGAATCATGAAGATGTTTGCATTTTATTTCATGTTTCTGAAACTAAAAGCATAATTAATGTCTCAAAATTTCGAACAACCATAGCGCAGTTAATGTTTTTAAAACCAAGGTTGTATTGCGAAAGCGTATGGAATACGATTTGACAAAGATTCATATAAGATCTTTTCGCTGACGCTACAGAAGACTGAAAACTTCACATTAGAATCGCTAATTTGGACTTAACATTCCGTTTGGAATCTTCTAGTCAAGCGCTGTCTTTTCAAATCCCACGCTTGTCACAATTTTATTCCCAGAAAAGATGCTGACAAGCAAAACGGACGACAAGACTGATTCTCTTTTGCAGTGTACGTGGAAACAGAAAGCTGAGGAACAAATAAGCTGAATGACAAAGTTAGTTTCGATTTAATCACTCAGAAACACCGAGAGCAAAATTCCTCTCCTAATAACAACCACGTCTATAACGCAATTAAAGCTGCCCTACGATTTCTCTTGGTAGTACGCGTTTTAGCTTGAGATGACTTATCGATTCGTTTCAGTAATCCACTCTAATTTCGCTAGAAAAGAAGTAATTTTTATGAACTCTTCCTTGGAAAATAAAAAGATAATGAAATAAAGAAACCGTTGAAAGAAGGAACGAATATTTACATAACAGATTGTACAAACAATGCACTTTTCTTTCCATAGAAGAAACAGTTGAAATCTTTTAGTAAACAGTGTCGTGATTTATTATAATAATAAAACTGAGAACAATCAAGTCTTACGATGTAATTTGGTATATCAGTAAAGCAGTTAAAGTCATGTGACATGTAATATGTTGCTCTTTGTTATTTTTTTAATGGCAATCTTAAATGTGAAAGCTCAGTACACAGCCAGCGGATGGATGTAGGTTCGAAACTGTACAAGAAGCTTGCTTAAATGACATTTGACTTTCTGAAGACTATAATTTTCAAAATTGCGCATGAATAAACTCGCCATATTACCAGTCCAGGAAAAGTAATGCTGCATCAATGAGCAAATAACAGACAGAGGTGTCTTGATGTGTGATCGAAAGAACAGAAAAAAGCAATGAGGTCATGAGGTAGCATAATTATGCCTATTAATTTGAGTATGCTCCGCCTTTCTGCATGTTTGTTTATTTTGCAAGATGGAAAAATCCAAGTTACAGGGAGGAAGACTGCCATCTCCGTATTAAACCCCAAAAGAAGTACAAGAAATGGATTAAAAAAAATTAATCTGAAGATGCTGCTCCTGTCATAATCGACTATTTCAAAAGAGCAAATTTGAAAGGTGCTTTGCTTTCAATAATAAATTTTTTAAAAAAATTTAGATTTTAGAAACCGCAACCTTTGTTCCTGTTTTTTTTTTTTTTCCCTCACACGGAGCTAAATTACCGTTTGCTATTGTAAAACAATCTAGCAAATGACATTAGACAATACTGGAATCGTGCTGTCATGAGAGTACCACTAATGCGAATCCTTAAAAAATCGTTTAAAATAGTTACTTTATTTTCAGATCTTCTATATTCACAAGTGTTCCATTTTAACTCCTCCCAATCGGAACTGAGTTCTGAAAGTTATTCATTCCGGACATTAAAACCCAAGAGTGAATGCCAACAAATATATTCAAACTTGATAAAATAAAAGTAGTAAAAAGGATCTCCTTAGCCTTTTTTTTTTTTTTTTTCACTTAACAATAACACTAATTCAATGCTCCGAATTTTGAAGGAAATAGTTCTTAGACACTTTTCTAGACTTGTTTAGATAGTAAGCAGACTTACATTGTTTTAAAATTAAAAAAAAAAAATAGTAATTATTAATATAATAATTCCCAACACTGTTACGTCACCTCTTCCGAATTTTCAGTGACGAATCATCAACAATATTTTCCGCTATCAACTGTTCATTATACATTTGATGACTGTTAAACACATCAAAATACAGATCGCAGAATTGTATTAAAACGACTTTCTCTCTTCAAACAGATGTATTATTAACCCGGGAAAACTCATGCAGTAGATCTGTAAGACGCACTTTCCGTTACACGAGTTAATAAACATCTGATTTCACTTCCTTGGCTTCACAACTGATAATTTTCTCACAGTAGAAAATTATCAGTTGTAAACAACATACGATTATAACGTGATGAGAAAGTTTAACAACCTCTCCGCCGGAAGAAGGAAAAATGGAGAGGGGTATTGTAGGATGTGTTACGAGTCGATTTCGTGTCTCATTTCATATTCGCATCACGAGATATTATGATTACCCTCGACTCCATCAAGCCTTATTACAGGATGGGCTACGAAAGTAATGTTAGGGAAATAAATGTAATCAGGAGGCCCACAAAATGATGTTGTGATCTTTTAAAGCATTGGCTCTTCAATTTTAATTGGCACCGAGAACTCATGAAACGGAGAATTCGGATCCAAACTCCTTCAAGCATCGCATGCCGAAAGAAAAAGATAGATATAATGCAATGTTTACGAATGACTAATTTTCTACCATCATTATATTTAGTATTTTGTCCGACTCAGGTGCAGAGTGTGTACCTTGAGGGTAGCTGGGCTGCTTGTCGTAAGATCGACTCATTTCCTCACGTAAAAAATGTTTATTAATTATAGTTGTAGGTAGATTATGAATGAGGAAACAGCTACTTATATACAAAAATGTCTTGCTAAGCAGAAAAATGTATTGTGATATTTTTTTTCTGGTTAACTTCCCCCCCCCACACACACACCTTCGTTTCATAATTCGAAATAACTCGCTGAAAGTATGACAAAAACCTCAAAGAATACCATGAATAATTGGCTCTGAGTGTTATCTGCATGTTCGAGTAATATTTATTACAATATTTGTGGCTTACTGAGGTCAAGTTAAGCCGGTTAGGCGCCCCCCTAGGAGGAGCAGTTTTGTTCGTATTCTCTTACCTTGTCTTGTGCTAAAAAATTTCAGCAATTTTGTGTTTTCAGTGTCAATGCGCATATTAAAATAATAATGAAGGGAAAGTTTGGTATTCGAGAAAATTCATATGGTCGGCTCACAATATTATGCACAAAGTTTTTTCTTCATTTGAAATGGTTGACATCTTATTTCCTAAATCAACAGCCTGAAATGTAGTCGATGATTATCCCCATCATTTATGGAACAATTTTTAGTACATTTAAAACAGATATTAAACGGTGAAAATCTCTGTTTTGCATACCTTTATGCCTAAATCTTTCGTAGTCAGACGAACTTCTTGTCCACAGCCGATCTACGTGGAAAGTGATGCTATCAAGTTGTACGTACTCGTAATGTTCTAGCACAAACCTCTACAACTGTAAACTTCGTGAACTCATTGACAGAATCTACTAATGCATGACAGAAGAAACGAACAGTCCTTTTCAGCACTCTCCTATTTGTTCAGTTTATATGGGTTGCCTGTTTCTTTGATTTCTTTTACCCATCACATTATTAATGAAGATATCGAATGTGCTAATTATACAATCGTATGACTGATTCACAACGAATACGATAGCCGATGATATCTCATTGGAACTCTAACCTAGTCCCATTTCGTACTTTACAGTAATCATTTATGCAATATTCAAGAAAAACGGGAGTCCGTATAATCTTGCAACATAAATAAGCATACTGATACGCACCATATGTCACCTTAGGCAACTTTTTGACAGGCTTAGAGCAAAAATTCTACACATGACGTCTGCTTTTGCGCAAATGTCCGATTAATGTCTAGACCGGCCAGCCAATTATTGGCTAATTGATTAGCAGCAGTGACGCATCTCCATACTTGTAGAACTCGTCAGTTTCGGGATTTTTATCTTCCGTTTCAGGGAGAAAAGCTTTCCACTGCCGTACGAAACTGGCTAACTCACCATTTGACTGCAAACACCTGATAAAGGTTCCTTACGTCGGACGGGATACGAACCTGGGTCTTTCCAACCAAAAGGGCTCGTTTGGATCAGCTGAGCTACGGATGCTCAAATAACAGCAGGTAAACAGTAAATCACAGAAAATATTTAATGGTATCAAAACATGTACACAAGTTTGTCTCAAGAGAACAGAGAGAAAATTTATTTTGCTTTCTTATCTGATTTCCTTTTTGTTTTCAAAATGATCCTTCTTTAATTGGAGAATTTCTTTCCTTTAATTTTATGCACGCCTATATTACGTTCACCTATCTCTCCCTCTTAATGTTTCTTTTTTTCTCCCAGTATACCGTAATGCTTCACTCATCTGAAGTCCTAGCACGAGATTGCAGGCTTCGCGAATCTAGCACGCGAGCCACATAAAAAAGAAAGCCACTGACAATAGCATCATCATCATGGACATTCTTAGAAGGTACATTAAACCCGGTTCACAGAAAATCAACGACAAGGTGCTGATGCCTGTCAAGATATTTACCGCAAATTATTATTTTAGGATCTTCTGATTACTTTAGTTTCTCTCTATAACAAGAAGAATACCTACTGAAACAACGAAACTCATCTAATTAAGAGAATTTACTGTCTTAGGGGCATAAGGTGGAGTTCTGTTAATATACTTCGGTACTTTCGATAGTGGCAGTGGTTAGTAGTCTTCGCGATACGATCGCTACTGCGAATAAAAAGCCGGCACTCCCAAATTTCCAAGACCTCTGGAATGCTGAAAACACGACACAACAATGAATTACCTTGGAAGGCACTTCTTTTGGAATAATGGAGAAACACTAGAAAAAAAAAATCCCTCGACTTTTTTTTCCCCCTCATTTAGCATGAGAAGACTGAGGTAAGGGTGAATTTATAATTTATTTATTTATCCATAATTTCGAATGAAAACAATCGAATCCACATATCTTGATTTTCAATGATTATCGAAAAGAAAGAAAGAAAGAAAGAAAAAGAAATCGCGAGCATATTAACGGAACTGTATGTAATTTCCAGTTTATGAAACTTAGGAATGAAAACAAGAATCCCGATTTCTATATAAAATTAATCAATATCAGAAAATAGGCAATATGCAAAGAATAAATAAAAGTAGCTACCATCATAGTTTTAGTGCACAGTTTGTGATTGTCATATCTTCAACAGTTAATTGAACGTTCATTCTTCTAGAAGAGTATGAAAAAGAAAAAAAAAATAATGTCATTCTCTTCGACACATACCGAGCTCGACTGTGAAAAAAAAAAATTCTCAGTATACGTCTCCGGTACATTCATCCAGACAGCGTTACGACCTCTGACCGTCTCCATAGCTGCAAAGCATTTTGGGAGGTACAACCTATAATTTCGTCTTTGCTCGTTTGGTCGGCCCGAGGGGTCGCGCCCGTCCCTCAGGAGTTAAAATGCTCTGATGCGACGATTAATTGCAGCCGCTCCTCCCTTAGCAGAGAGAGAGAGAGAGAGAGAGAGAGATGGTGGGGAGGGGATAAAAACAGTCAAGGCAGTAGTAAGCTGAGAGGCAATATCCGCAGGTTACATCCTTTCCTCGACAAACTTGTCTGATAATTCAACAATGGAATGCAATAAATAATACAACAGGAACGCCTTGAGAAATTTTAGTCCACGTGCAGACTCAATACTGTAGGCGTGTCTTTCCAAAGGACGTGTACCAAGTTGTAGTCTCTTGTCTTTCCAAGTGTGTGTGCGAGCGAAAGAAAAAAAAAACATTTGATCCAATTATGCATCTCGGAAGCATGATGGTGTCAATAATATTCTTTTCACACACACACACAAATAGAGAGAGAGAGAGAGAGAACGGAATAATTTCTATTAAAATGTATACAGCACAAATTGCATGGCCATTGGGTTCACAAACAATAATCAAGATTCTCTCTGCTTAAATGGCAGGAAGTCCCTTTTCAGATTTTCATTTATATTTAATTTACATATACTTCATGTTTTTATGCAATAATTTCTTAATATTTACTTATTAAGGACACACACACACACTAAATCACCATTAGATATCGAAATGAAAAATCAATTTAATCCGAACAATTTCAGCAATTTATTTAAATAAAAATTCTGTTTGATGTCCTAAAACATGGACAATCTTTTCAGAATGTAGGTCAGAGAGTTAATTTTCTATTCTCGTGGCGGAGGCTAATTAGGCCAGAAACTAGTTACTGATTTAAATGGGATTAGTTGTGTTCACAGTTATAATCGGCTATCTTCCCTTCTTTGCCTCTCCTACCTCATCTTATTCTACGTCCGCCTTTAGTTTGAGAGCCGATCTAACAGGTTCGGAGCAGTGCGGACAATTTTGTTCAAAAAAGAGACCGACCTAATATCGTCTATTTTATTATTCTCAAATCATCAAAAACAAGCTTCTTTTTTACGAATTATCGAGTAATTGATAATATGTAGACATTTTTTTTCACTAACTTAAAATTCTGATCATTGATGGTTAATTCAAACCATGGTCCTGAGTTCTGTTCTGTAAACAAAGTCACAACAAATACAGCAACAATTCTATTTTCTTGTGATAATTCATACCACAATTAGCTTGTTGTCACTTGTTCATAATAATGCGCAACTACATTGTTGAATAATATCCAAAATTGATTTTATCAAGTACCAACATAGAAAATTTGCTTCGTGTCTAAATGGACTTGTCGGCAGAGTGGATAGCGTATCTCCTCTCCAACTAATAGATCGTGGGTCCGAATCCCACTACTATGAATGCTTGTGAATGCGTTCAGGTGGTAGATTAATTTCATCGCTAGCTGTGAGACTACCACTCTGTTTATTGGAGAGTTTTTTTATTTTTTTTTTAACTTCGCACTGAAAACATTGCTACATGCTATGGTCCTACATGAAGGAGAAGTAGAAGCCCAAGTCCCAACAATATCCTGCGCTATCCGACTCCAGACCGGGGGATTCGAGAAGTAATTCTCTGGTAGCAAACAACTTAATCGAGAAATTAAGTACAAAAATTAAACTCCAACTTTACCTAATAATTCATGTGCTCCTCTGTTCCTAAGAAGTTCATTAATTCGCTTTGTAATGGACTACCAACGTAGAACACATTTCATATTTCTGCATCTCGAAACCATACTTTTATAATGGATTATATTAAGTAATCCTTTGTACCCCGATTTAATTTTCCAAGTCTCTTTATATCTACATCCCACAGATTTCTATTAGGTTAATGTCAAGAGAGTTACCTGCCATTAAAGCAATTGGATGTTGTGATTTTTGAGGATTTTTTATTTTATTTTATTTTATTTTATTTTATTTATTATTATTATTTTTTTTTTTGGAATTGTGGCATGGAGCGAGATCCTGTTGGTAGATGAGTTCTTTGTTATTCTGGATCTGTGAGGCCACTCTTTTTCTCTAATATTTTTACGTATTGGTCACTTTTCATCATACTATCAACAGGCACAAGTGATTCTGGACAGTCATGTGTAAAACAACCACAGAACATCTTTTTATCTGGGTGTTTAGGAGCTTGTTGAAGGCATACGGGAGAAGTCTTCTCAACGGCTGATTTGCGAGCATAGGGTACTCGCTCTCCTTGAACAAAGAAATGACTCTCATCTGAGAGTAAGGCCTTCTTCCACTTCTCAACAGTCCAATCTTTGCATACTTTTGCCACTGTAGCCTCTTTTTCTGCATAGCCTTCGTAAACGGTTGTTTCTTCTTGGTCAGTGGGCAGTCCTCCCTGCTTCCAACAATCTTCGATGGACTGTCATGTCAGAAATATTAATCTCACTAGTTGCCAAGTCTCTGTTTAAGTCTTCAGCAGGTAATCTTGGATTCATTTTGCTTCCCGTAACTAGTAAACGCATGAACAACAAAAAAAAGGTACCTGTTCTCCCTAAACTACTTTAAAACCGCATTAACAGTACCCAAACTAACACCACACTCATTGATAATTTATCTTCGAGTCATGGATATGTGTGCTGAGAAAGAATACATATCTTTGATGCATCCATTTTATAGCTACACAAAATGAATAAAACACTACGAATGTCAACTCGTTTACACTACTAAAAATGCACAACACTATCAATAAACATCATAGAGATGGCTAAAACACGCAGCACTCAATCATAATAGCGAAATGAAACCAAAACCAAAAACCTGACGTAAATTTGGCTTGTTCGGATTAATTTATTCACTACTATAAGTCCTCCATTCAGTGCATGGAGATACATGCCCTGCATTCTGTACATGTCTTGCAGTGTAACCTGCAAGGCACGCAAAGAGAGTATCTTGAAATCACACCGAGAGAGAGAGTCTAAATCTTATTAAGTCCATATAACTTTGCTGACACCATACACCTTTAAATTTTGGTATGATGTGGTGTTCTTCCTGAAGTAACCGTATCAAATCTTGGTTTTCAGCATAGCAGGCAGCTTTCTCATGATGGAGCGTAGCGAGTGGTCGCCCGACGTTCACAACTTGTATGTCAATAACGACTAACTCGCCTCCTCTCTTTACTACAAGGTCAGGCTTCCTCGATCCAATGTTAGTCCTATAGTGGGTTTCTACTGCCGTTATCCAACCTTTGTTCTTCAACCTATTCTCTATAAGCCTCGCTATTACATTGTGTCTTATCACACACATGGAGTACGTGTCAGAACAACAATGATCAACATAATGTGTTCAGTCCCTAGAGGGGGTCCTTTAATTTTTTTTAATCATTATCCAATCAACAGTGCAAAATGTACTGTAGGTTATCAACCTTTCGTAAGCGGGACGCATATAACAAGAAAAAAAAAAGAAAGAAAGAAAAGAAAATCAGCTGTTCTCCATGTTTAAATGACATCTGGCTTTAATATGGGAGGAGAAAAAGTAGTCATCAATAAAGCAGAAACTGAATGTAGTATATTGAATAAAAGGATATTATGAAGCCATCATTATTTCAAAACGAAATATCGGAAATTTACTTTAAAAGCTTCGAAAGTGAACCGAAAGCTTATGAAGTTGTCTTGGTATAACACTACTTCAAAGAGACGAACTCTGCACAGAGCCAGTACGGTCGCTTTTTTTTTATTTTTTTATCGATACTTTTAATTAAAGGTTTCGCTATCTTGACAGCTGTTTCGAGCCCTTTTCTCATCATGGATCAGTCACAAACTTTAAGAGGGCAAACATCTTTTCAATGCCGTGACAATCCCATATCAAAAAGTTGTATTTTACCTAAGTGAATTTTCAATAAGTGAAGAAATTATGGTATTGAAAAAAGGAGGCCAAAAAAGATCAATTTAAACTATTAAATGATATAATGAATCCATCATTAGTTCAAAGCCCACTACGTGAAACATAATTAAAAGCTTTGAAGTTGACTGAAGAAGGTTATGTGAATACGGGTACAATCTTCGGCCTCGTAGTTCTCTATGTAGTAATTACACATATGGCCACTGAATACCGCGTTGGGCTTCCAGGCATGCGATTGCCAATACTGATCGTAAGTGACGTATATCTATATAAAGGTTTTTAATTCAGTGCCTGGTATTTAAAAGTCAGTGGATCATTCAATATCTTTCTTGCATTCCTTTACTTAGACGGTTAAAACATATCCTGGTAAGAAAGTTCACCTAATAGCAACTTACTCGTCATCGAACTCCCTAATGAAAGTCTCGTCTTTGTTCTCCGCCATCAACTGTTATTTTAGCTTTTCTGTTCATGCGGCTTAAAAATTGACCCGGTTTCAATCTGTCATATTTTTGTTAATATTTTTGCTTCGATACTATCTTGGAAATTCTTGTCTGATTGATGACAATCAGTAATATCACCGCATGAAACTTGTGCACAGTTAGTAATAAATGCCTTGGAAAGGTTTGTAAAAATTCAGAAAGGTATTCTTGACATTTCAGAAGGCATCATTACAAACGCCCACTAAGCACATTGTCATTACTGAAAGAAATACGTGTCTGTTCCATAAAACTGCCGCAATGTAAGCAGCATCTACTTGTAGTATATTCGTCGGCATTATAAGGTCCTAAACCTTATTAGCAAAAAGCAATTCCAGACCATTATACCCCGTTGCCAAAAGATGTAGCATGATTCGCTTCTAAATATCACATTCAACGCTCTATAGATTAATTAAGTTTCTTTACGCCAGATAGTCTGCATTGCTGTTTACTATAGTTGATACGAGTGTCTGCAGAAACCGAGATTGTGCAGCTTGTTAGGTAACGTTCTTCTTCTACTACTAATCTGAATTCCTCTGACTGGTTGTTCCATCATCAGACTGCCGAGATTTCTATATTGCCCTTCCGACCACTCTTTGGTCCATTGGATATATCCATACAATGGTCAGTTTTTAAAGATACCTACATATTTTATCAAATTCAACATATTTCTGGTGTAGTATTCTACACCAGAAAATATGATAAGTTTCATCAGATTTCTTGGAGGTTGGATTCTGTGTGCTCGTCACGAACATTTTAATTACGGTAACTACATTCTAGAGATACTTAATGAGATTGAGATCTAGTGAATGAAGGGGCTAATCTTTTAAAGGTAAAGTCAATGAGTTCCTTTAACTACTTTTCCAAGACAGCATATGACCTGTGACATGGAGCATTATCCTATTAGACATGTCCATCATATGCACAGTAAATGGTCGGCATGATTAAATTTACAGACTGGAAAATGCGTTGGGCCATTACCCAACACCTATTGTAGATCTGTAGACCTTAGATTTTGTAGATCTATCACGATAGATTCGTGGATTCGAGTGTCGTAGCTAATGCCTAGCTTGGTGTTCCCTCTGCATGAAATAACAGTAATTAATTTACCATGTGACTTTTGTCCAAGCAGTATCTGTTTGTTTCTGTGGGATAGGGTATTTAATATACTTCTGAACTGGAAACGATTCAGACGCGACTCATTTGACTAAATGCAGAACATCTATTAGACGTTAAGGTACTTTTGCTCCTTTGTTTTCCTCTTGCATCGATAAGCTATCCCCCGCGCTTGCATGCCTAACTTAAATGTTTTCGATTTATCAGATCATTATACACCCGAGACACCTGCATGAAATCATTTCAGATGAGAAGATTTCTAAAATATTTCCATCGGTCCTCCTAGCTCTCACTGTCAGTCTCTTGTTTAAGTCATTAATTCATAAAATTTGTCTATTTTAACTTGATGTTTGAGCTTGATTCCATTTAGCATGGAGATGTCTATTTTGACCATTCACTCAGTGTGTGTACTGCAATACGAACGTGGCTTGGTGTTTCACAATTCTTTTTTTTTTTTTTTAAACACACTTCAATACACTGTTTATTCCAGCTTTGACTGCGCTAATGATACTTTCCATTAAATTTACAGATACTTCTGCCTGTATAGCTTGCGGAACGGATAAATTTCCTGCGTAATAGGTCGTGGTGGGTCAAATTCCTCTGCTGCATGGATCTGCATGAATGTGTTCAAGCGTTATATGATTTTCATTATTCTGTAGGCCTCATCATCCTGCCTATTGAAGTTCTGAAGAAGTACCATGTTTGGTCTCTAATATCTCTAGCGGTTATTCCCTTTGTATGTCAATACCCATCTGGGAAGGTTGAAAACTTTTCGAGGGCGAGATAATCATATAAGTGTTGACTGATTATCATAAAAATGGCCCTTTCTTCTACCAAAATGACAGTCAATTACCGTGATTTATTGGACACATTAGATTTGCTTCCACCTGTTGTTTTAATTCTTCTCAATGATACTCTTCGCTGGAGAGCAATCTTTTGTACTCTTGTTTCCTCAGACTAGGTCGCCAGGGTTGTTGCAATATAACATTATGTATTACAATGGATATTCAACTGGCATTCAAAAGAACCGTCACGACACACAGAACTGTCTGGAATATCATAAGATTTGGTATTAATCTTTTCGGACACTGCCAGAGAATCATTTCCAAACCAGAAAACGCATCCAATGACACCACACTTACTGTGTGAGATACATATGCTGGTAATAATGTTCTCCAGTCAGCCACCATATCAAAACCCAGTTCATCTGATTTAAACACTTAAATATATCACAAAATTTTCACGTAATGAGTTCAGCCTCGGATTCTAACGGATGGACTGACACGTATAAGCCAATTTTCCTATTCATCACTTCATAGAGTAGTTTTCCCAGGAATCGGAATATTGTTTGGCTCATACGAACCAGTGCCTTCCTTAGAATCCGAGGCTGCGCTTACTGAGCGTAGCCTCGTTAAGTACTGAGCGCCGCTCAGTACCTAATGTTGTGGAAGAACGTTACGTACTGGGCCTGAAAATTTACTACTACTATACGACTGCACAATATCCTTTTCAGTACATCCCTTTTGTGTGATCTGCTTGATTGTTCCCTTAGCTTTATTTTCCTTAGTAAGTTTCCATTTTAACGATCTCGAATGCGCTAAGTGAGCTACAATGAATGACTGAAATCGCAGCCTATAATAATTCCTCGGTGAAAGTCTGTTATTATCTTGGTCTTTATATTTCTGCGTAACATAGTTTGTCAGCGGCATGCATTATTTAAAAAAATGGGAGTGTATGTACGAATAATTTCATAATTCAAGTATTCCATGTATCCAAATAATTCTCGCCACATATGAAGATATTAACATCAAAGAACTTTTAGAATCGAATTTTTCAGTACTAATCAAAGCCGAGTGTGAGGAAGTCAAAGTCGGGTATTATTTTCATCTTTTTCACGTAAGTGCAAAAGTCGTATTCCGGGAAACATCTTTTCTTGATTTCCAGGACTAGACGTACATTTTCTCCTTATATCTATAGAAAGCCGATTTGTAACCATATGAATCAGAATGATTGGTGAAAAAATTTAATACAAGAATTCATGTAATTTTCACTATTCTCTATTTCCCACGCAGGTCTTTTGTTCACCTAAACACAATTTTCGTATTTCTTGGCGCTTTCTTAATTTCTCAACTCTTTAGACAAAGATTTCTTTACTTTTAATCTTTCTTGAAATAAGACCACATTTACATTATGCAAAAATGAACAGAAAATCCACAAAGGTATTTCTTTTGTTCGACATTCTGAACCACGTGGCTCAGTACGAAGTCTCAACGTACCACTAAACCTACTACTTCAAACGGTGGGTTTGAATTATAGCCGAAGCCACAAGGTCAATGTACTTTGTCTGTGGTTGGTTTATTTGTTCAGCGTAATGAGAAATCTTAGTTTCCAGGAGGAGAAAAATACCTTTCACCTCTGTAGAGATCGGCTAAGTCAACCTTAAAAGGACTCATAAAAGATTTGTCGTATATCAAGCCTGATACAAACTCAAGTATTTCCCAATGAAGAGCAAATATCAAGAGGTCCACATTCGTCCTTTAGCCTCAGTATGAGATTGTCTAACTC
Organism: Typopeltis vanoorti; assembly: GCF_054136105.1. NCBI lineage: Eukaryota > Metazoa > Arthropoda > Arachnida > Uropygi > Thelyphonidae > Typopeltis > Typopeltis vanoorti. The sequence continues at coordinate 75,080,473 of NC_143553.1, read as the reverse complement.
AACCCTGAAAAACACTTTAAAATGGGTTCGAATATTGTACGGTTCAAATTCAAGTTTTTTCCAGATGTAGGGCAAAAACATCTATACTTTTCCCTTGATAACTGGGCTATAGAGATAACACAAACACCCCTCAAATGTAAGAATGTAATTCTTATGTAAACTGACCTTCATAATTCTTCACTTTCGTGTAAACTTCCCTGCAATAAGTGACTAGGGGATTTTTCCAGTTTCTATGTTACATTTACAATTACAGTATTTTAACCTATGAAATTTCATGAGTTCCGTAAACGTCTCTGAACATTGGACAGCTGATTATCATTTCTTCAGTTTAAAACAAAGTAATTTCCATGCCATACTTATTTTTGCTATTTACATTAATCTCACTGTGTATTTCCTGAACTATATCCATAAGTGTTTCCTGTTCCCAACTTCAACTCAATCCATCTCTAGAACCATTAGATCAACAACGTTTCATGATTAGTTTAGGATTTTGTAGTACTTAATTTAAGATCGCACACAAAAAAGTAATTGCAAGCAATGTTGGGAGTTTTCTGATTTTCATATGTGCATCACTAATCCGTTATGCGCGATTAAGACAGCGATGCAGATAAATTATCGTATACAATACAACAATTCTGACCGATCACGTATAGCATTTCTGTATGTGACATCGCTGACGATTGTTCATTCAGTAAAAAACTGACCGATTCCAGATCCAACTTGCCTTAGATATCGAGAGTCAGAGAGAAATTGGATTGGTTTATTTGGATTTAAGGCGAAGCGACGAAACCAGTATATTATGTCTGTTAATTGCGCGTGTTATAATGACCGATTTGCCTGTTTTGAGAGATGAAAAGTCCTATCTTTATGAGACAAGCTAACGTTGGGAGAGCAATCAAAGATACAACTACTTGATACTGATCATTAATTCAATAAAACCGATGGTATTCCACATTATAAAATGTATTTCTAACCATTCGACTAAATAATTAAAGTTCTCTATAGATATTATTAATATAATTGTTCATTCTAAGTATTTTCACAATGAAATATGTAATCCTTGTATAAATTCCTAGATTTTGCTTTCGTTGCAGTAAGGTAGGTTTTTTCTTTCTTTTGTTTGACTTTGTCGCTTGACAAGGTCGAAAAGGTTGTTAATAAAGCAGCATCTGATTCTGACCTCAGGAAAGCAAACAATTAATCATATATATTAGTGGTATTTTTATCCCCTGGAGACTGAAAGTGCGTTTTCCTAAAATTTTAGCACTGAGGGTCGATCCATTCATCTTCTTGTGGAAAAACTAGCCTTTTCTGAATGCAGAATGCTAAGAGAAGCTTCCGAGAAGCACAGGAGTGACCTCATAGTTTTCAGAATTCGTCTGTGTATGTTTTCATTTTTTATTGTGTCCCCTAATTATCAGTTATACCTGTTCTGTATAACTCCAAATTAAAGAGTGTGCGTTGTGAACAAGATGATATAAATCATTTATGTTTACTACTTAAACTATTTGGGTGATCTAAATTGTCTAAAGAACTTTTATTTTATCAGTTCGAACTTAGATGTACTGCGGCCAAAATAATTGAAAGCATCATCTGCAAAGAAATTCTTACCAATTCTCTATAGAAGGATTTCTTGAGGATCACCGTTTCATCAAACAAACTATTGCCTGCGATAAAAAGTGAATTGACTTTAATAATCTGAACACATAAAATTAACGGATCATTCTGGGTAAAGAAATATTTCCAGTTTTGATAAGAGGACAGTTCGAGGACATGGCTTTATATTATGAGATTTGTGGAATTTCGAGTGTATAGTTCGCGTTGTGCTAGTTCTAGAAGGGTGCTCCAAAGCCGATCTCTGTTCTCACCAGCTAGAGCGAACGAATGTTGTTCTTCCCTAGAGCTACCACTGATCAGGGGAATATACGATCCTTCAAAAACGATGCCAGACCGCATAGCGTAGCTAGGTGCGAAAAAAAAAAAAAGGGGGGGGGGACTGATTAGTTCCCCTAGGCCTGTGGCGCAAATGTGTTAATTTCATGTTATTTAGCTAGTTTGCATGTTTTGTGGGATATTAAAGAACGAATTTCCTAGAGGAAAACAAACTGGAGATGACTTTCCACACCCATGCTGGATGTGGAAAGTTTTCTTTCGGAAGAAATAAAAGATGAATCGAGAACATAGAATATACCTTACATTTTGTTGAATAATGTTCTTCAATTACAATTTCTTGAAGTTTTGAAATAAAAATGTTACAGTTTCGAAAACATTTGTATTTTCTAGAGATATTAGTGGAGTTAGTAGACTGCTTCAGAGAGATCGAATGGACAATCTGCCTATTTGTGAATATTTAGTTCTTCTTTGGCAGATCTTTTTTGTTTTCCAAATACGGATCCAAATAATGTGTATAACTGATTTTTTTTTTTTTAAATAACCACTTTCATGTCTTACGCAATTTTATTTTCACCCTATCCACAACATATTAGAAACTAATAGCACACTCTTATCTTAGGTGAGCCCGAGTGAGATAAACCAATATGACAAACATGGCATTTTTCATATCACTTCATGCATCCCAGGTAATGGTCTCGCACTAGTTTCATTCTGTGTCGCTTACCTACGTTGAGACAATAATATTGAAACGGTTCAGCTGAGTAACAAAATGCTCATATACACTATGTCACTCAGCCAGAGATCAGTGAACATTGTGGGAAGAAATGAGTGCAAAGTTAGCCTGACCAGCACAGGCTCCCAAAGTGAACCTTATAGAGCACCTTTTGGAAGAGTTAAGATGGTTGAAGGAAACACCGTCTGCTACTTTTAAGGCCTGTGATAGAAAGACACACACACACACATACAAACACTCTTCTCTAAAATCCCCTTATATAGGGTAGCCAGCAGTGCCTGAATTCGAGACTTAAAAGTTACTGTTGTTTCAGATTCATCTTTACACATAAATCCTGCCAAAAGACATGGGGCATCCCTCCGATTACAAGAAAATAGATGCGACCGCGGAATTCAAATTTCGTAGTCTATAAAGCAGATGTCTTATATTACAGCCGAATCAACCAAGGGTATAAGTCCAGTGTATTATATTCTGCAAATTGTGTTTGTTCTTCTGGCCAGTTTGTCTATTTGCGAAATACAAAAAATAAAAATAAGTTTCCGGGAGGAGGAACCCTACCACCCTCGTAAGAACCGGCACCACACATCTTTAGACGAAAAGCTCTCAAAAGGTTCTTAGCATCCTAGATAGAATTCGAAACTCAGGTCTTTTCCAAACGTCGATACCATCTGAGATATGGAGATTCTCCGGAAAGCAGTGGTTCTTTAATGGTTCTTTTCCAAAGAATCATAGTTGGCAACGTTCTGAAGAAACTCAAGTCTAAGGGAACAATGAGCTCAAGATAGCCTATTGGGCCTAAACCACAGCAGCTGCTGCTTCTTGAGAAGGCTGGTTACCTCATCTCGTCCTTAAACCCTAGAGAATCTTTGAAGATTCGAGCAGCTACAAGCAGGTCCATGATATGAATTTTCTGAGAAAGGTTGAAGCCCACAATGCTTTGTTAACATCATCGAATAATACACAGAACTTAGAAATGGAGCAACGGAAATCAGTTCTGCGAAGCAATAAATCACCATACGCTCTTTCAGGCTGATGGGCACGTTTAGGTGTGGAGGATGCCGGGAAGACGATTATCTGTTTGATATAAATCTCACTCACGAAAAGGGTGTACGCTTATAAGACATTAGTACCATGATTGGACTAAGGGTGTGATACTCTAATCTCAAAATCCTTGCTCTACAGATAAAACATGGAACTTCTTTTTTTCTAGCTTTTAATAAGAATTTCATTCGCTAGTCTTTTACTGCCAGATGAAATTCATTTATCACATCAAGACATTCAGTACCATTGTGATAAATAAGCTGTAAAATTTTAATTATTTTACATTTAGGATTTTGCAAGAAAGCTGTTCCAGAGAAGAGAGATAGATGAAACAAAAGAAAATAAGAAGCAAGTTCGGTGTGTTTGCAATTGGAATAAAAACAGGAGTTCAGCAGTTGCTGCTTTTGTTTCAATAGGCACAACAGAAATTGGAGGAATGATAGCTGCCTGTTCAGTGGAGCAGTGTTTATGAAAGCACCTGAAGAAAAGAGAGATGAAATAGTGCGAAATAGTAAAAAAGAATATCTTGTTTTTCTAGGGGTATAAAAAGCTGGATGTAATGTGTTATGCTAAGAGAGGCTGGCGATAAATGTCTATAAGTAGAGAGAGATTCGATCCAGTCTGGTGATTAATATTACTTTTTGCGACAGCAAAGTCTAGGCTGCCTTTGTGGTATATTTTATTACATTATAATTGCTATTGTTAACTTAATGCATTAATGAAAATGATTTATATAAATGCACAAGTTCCCTCATGCTTTTTATTCCCTAAAGGAAGTAGGTGGAACTCTTTAACCTACCTTCTGGAAATTAGCAGGCAATCGATCTCCACTCAATCATTACCGTAGTTCAATTCATAGTTATCGATAAATTGAGAGCAAGAGAATTAAATCCCAGTGTCAGAGGCTAGTTCTAAGCCGACTTTTATGAGTTGTTTGCAAGGTTAAAAATCAGTTTTCTGCAGGTAAAAGTCTATTTTGCCTGAGTCGTCACAAAATTACCTTACTGAAACCGGCTGAACAACAACAAAAAGCCTAAAAACATCTAACAACTAGAATAGAATCTACAACATGCCTTCTTTTGGCAAACTAAGGCTATGCACACAGATTTACAACAAGGTTATACAAGTACCGAAAAAAGGTTTTTTGGGGTTCGAGGCTAAATCGTGAAATGTCTTGTGTGTATCACTCTTCCTGTAAAATAAGCGAATTTCACTTGTTTTTATTGCGTTTCTCTCTTAGAAGATTTAGTAATTAAGAACATTTTATTGCTGAAATTTGTATTTTCATTGCATCCAACTGTATCTTATTTTCTAATATATTTGGTGATATACTGCAAATTCAAGTAGTGTGCAGGATGGCACGAAAACACTTAAGAAGAATAGAGAAGTATTTAAAAAAAGCTAATCTAGATATCGAATTCGGGAAAAAAGAAGACCTACTAAACAGAAAAATGCTAGTATTGATACAGATGAGAATATAGAAAATGAATTAACTTATTCGGTATCAGACCACCGTAGCTCAGTCAGTTTGGACAATAACCTGAGATGGAAAGACAAGTTCGAATCCCGTATAGGACGCGAAGAACCTTTATGATGGCTTTTCAATTGAAGGTGGGTTAGCAGGTCTCATACAGAAGTTTTTTTTCTTTCTTCTCTTCTTTCTCGAAAATACAAATTGGCTATACGAATATGCCGCACAACACAGATATAAAAGACTACGGAAATTTAAATTAACCGTTCAAATTGCACTGGATATGGTTTAGAAAGCCAGCATGGTACGGTTTGTTCTACTTGTAAGCGTAAAACAGAACAAGATGAAGTATCAGGACTAAAACGAATTATTAGATTAACGATATGGGAAGTGGCAAAAGTTGAGAAGTGTTTAGAGAAACAGAAAGGGATTTCAGGGATGAATAAAAAGAAAAAAAAAGAACTAGTAAAATGAGAGCGGCCAAGGTACCGACTCATAAGATACTATTGAATAATAATAATCAGGTAAGTAAAGTTGAACATAACGGTGTGGTGATGACTACGTTACTTCTTTTCTGATAGGGAAAATTAAAAATAACAAAAGAAATGAGACTACAGTTCTCATAGGTACAAATGGTTTCATTAGTGATAAACACGATATGTGATGAGATGCGAGGGTGAACAGACAGAGAGAGAATGAAAATCGTTAGTCTGCTGCTAAGACATGATAGTATTGAATTAAGGAGGTCTGTAATGGAAAATGATTCGATGCACAGGATGGAATGGTTGCGAAATTTTAGGTGTGCAGAATGAATTTGATGAAAGAATAGATTATGTATGAGAGAAGGCCTGCACTTGAATGCATTTGTTGTCAGAAGTCTGGAGAAATTACTTTTTTTTTTCCTCCTTCTCCTCCTCCTTCGCAGACATCACTAGTTGACATCCTTCAATTAGGAATACTTTTTCTGAGTTTTCTTATGATCATCCTCTGAAAAATTCCGCTTATTAGACTATGAAGAAATGAAGGAGAGGATAGTGGTTATAGTGTTTACGAAGAAAGGATTGAAACCTCCTCAGCTACTACGGAAGTCCCATCATTCAACCGTTTTCGATCAAACTTTGAATATATTTGTTTCTTACGATGTTGAGAATCCCCTGACAGTTTCGCGCATAATGAAACAAATGGAGGATGGAATTACAAAAGGAGAAGAAAGAAAATGCTATAAACACAGCTGCAGGTCGCATCATTCAACTGATTTCGGGAATTCGTTTTCGATAGTTTTACATACTTTAAGACATAAGCACTATTTCATAAAAACGTCTTAAACAGAATAAAAAAAAAAATGAGTAAGTACTGAGGAAGCAAGTCGGTCATTATTAAAAAAAAAAAAGGATTACTTAGTGGATATCGTTGAGAATATAAATACCCTTTAAATTAGAGAGATACCACAACAACAAAGTGCCACTAAATTATGCGAATCGATGTCAGCAAAGTAGCCGCTTCTATAGTGCAGCAGTTTCTTAAATTGCTTTCCTCAGTATTTAGTTTTTTTTTTTTTTTCAAATGAGGTTTTATGTCAACGTAAGATAGTATTATATGGTCTCGGAATTTTCGCATATGACAATGAGATTCTTGGAGCTAATTAAGAGCAGAAGTGGAAAGTACAAGGTTTAAATAAAGAAACAGCCAAAACTAGTGCGAAAACTAGTTTAGGCCAAAACGTCAACGTAATTAAAAAGGAAAAAAAAATGTGTAGCTTAACAGAAAGAATGCTCGCAGTCACTTTCGATAACTGTAGAAAGGCCGTTATTATTGCTATTCCTAGAATAGCAGATGCTATTTTAAATAAAAAAGTGGAGGGAAAACATTATCAACTTCATAATCACTACCTTTCTTTCGCGTCTGATTGTGTAATTTAATCACGTCGTGCAAAATAGTCATAAGTCCAATGAAGTCGCCGCTCAGTTCATCAATTTCTTTTGCTAAGTTGTCACATCGAAATAGATGGTCAGCCACGTGCTTTTCACTCCCCTATCTCTGGGCCTCTGGTCGGTGTGAATTAAGCCACATTCTACCAGATCTGGAATGAGGACCTTGGAGACGTCAGGAGGTTTTGATGACCATGAAAATGCACGAAGACGTTAAGCTGTCTTTAGCGTTCTTTAAATTTGGTCTTCTAAACGTCAAAAGCAACCCAGCACAACAACAATACTAATTAGGCACGCAAGACAGGATATACATAGGATGGTGTTCCACTGTGGGAGGTCTTTTGTATCCTGTGGTGTATATTTGAGATTTTCTAATGCCTATTTTGTGTCCGAGAGAGAGAGAATATAAGCATCAAGGATGAATAAGAGAACAAGAAACAAATTACAAAATAAATAAAAAGAAAAAACCGTAAACACACACGACTGCGGAAATGGTGAAAAGATTCTTAACAAATGATTGTACGTTTCATAGAGATTGTTGACGTTTTCCGGAGGCAGAATGCTATGACTATTCTTTTCTTCATGTAAAAGATCAAGATATTTAGGCTCTTTCCTTAGTGTCCCTCATTTTTGTTAGATTTCCTTTAATTATTCTTGGAGAACAGGGTAGAGTGGTTTGGATTAATCAAGGCAAAATTGTAAGTGTTTTTCTGAATATTTAAGTATTAACCACTCTTGGATGCTTTAATCTAAGTTTTTCTTGGTGGAATTACATCACAAATATCATCTCTTCGACATCCAATCCAAGAAAATGATTTCCCTGGACATTTACTTCTAAATAAGTATCACTCTGTAAAAATTCAAATCGCCGTAAGGTGTCCCTAGGCATGCTTGCCTCTATGCAGAAGAGAGCAATTAAGTTGATTAATGACCCCTCCCCCACCGACCTTCAGGGTTGGATGAATTTTTTACATATATTTCCCACGAGGGTTTCTTAATAGAAATAGCATCTGCAATTCCCCTAAACTTGCTAAGATAACAAAAATTTTTCATCATCTGTTCACAGTTCAACTTGGAACTCCCACACTAATTTCCTATGTTACTCTTTGTAAGGATTTGCAGAAGTAAAAAATCGACATGTAATCTTCACGAGTTTCTTCCTTCTCTGACTTAATTACATTATTGACATAATCAAGGATTAACCTTTCGTGTTTCAGATCATTAGAACAATAATAAAAACTTCTCCAACAAGTACACTTGACATACTTAAAGGCCTAATCGTGTGTGTGTGTGTGTGTGTGTTTGCAAGGGCATATTAGGAAGTATGTCCGAATGCGATTGCCAATTTTAATAACCAATGAAAAACCATCGGAAGGTTAGGAAATGTATTGAAGTGAAAAGAAACAAATTAGAAAACGAACAAAAAAAAGTGAATATTTGAGGAATATTCCTTTACATTTTTTTAATAAAGCCAACCAACATATATCAAGTCAAAGTAAACTAACTGCTTTTCAATGCTTTGAAATTTGTGTTTATTCTTCAACGAACGTATATTTCTTTGCTGTGTCCTCCACTAATAGAATTAAGCTTATTGTGTTTGAAGCAGCCTATTGAAACGAGGGGAAAATGCCTTCATACTTCAAACCCCATCAAGAACTCTTATATTACAGATGCCAATCTTTTGGATGAATAAAACCATGGAAATTACAAAAAAGGGATGAAAAAAAATGGAATCACTGATGGAAGGTGCAAATTGGGGTAGGCTGTTCTGAATTACGGCTGAAGCAATCAAGGTTATCAGGTCGTGTATGATGCCTGTAAGCGTGTGTTCTTGCCTCTATGCAGAAGAGCCAAAAACACGTCATTATGAGGCCTGCTAACTCATCTTCACTTGAAAGGATCCTATAAAAAGGTTCTTTATAATCTAATCCCATCTAGAAAATGGGATCCGAACATTTTTTCTTTATTTCAACCAAAGGCTATCAAGGGATGAATCTGTGCGAAAACTTGTTACCGATTAATGTAACTACTGTCTGTTGAAGAGCGTTGTTTAAATAAGACTTTAAACAACACAACCCCAGTTGTGTAAACACCGTATCTGATAGGACAGTGGGAGGTTACAAAATTAGTTTTTCTGTTCAGAAAAATGCGGCTTACAAGTTACACGAAACGATCTTTTAGATCGCCGAGGAAGCTTTTATTCAATTTATTGAAGCCGAAGAAAAAAAAAAAAAGGGGGATTTGTTGGTTTTTTTTCTTCTGAGGAAAATTATTTCTAGAGACGTGGTATTATTGAAGATAAGATAACAAAATGAACGAGAAATAATATTACCATTCAGATTTGCTGAATATGTCTCAAAAATAAATAGAATGTCTTCCACACATTGAATAACAGTCTAATAGATGGATATTCAGAATTCCAACCATGATGATCGATTATGAAATTATTTCAGACCTACTGCAAACAAAAATTAAATAATTCGCATTTAATTTTAATGCATCACAAATACTGCAACAGCATGATAAGACTGTAGCATGAATGTTTGTAGAAGTCTTCAGAGGTGAGAGATTATTTTTCATTCGCCAGGCATGGTGTTGCCACCCTACTTACTGGAAGACTTACAGCTTGAAAAAAAGCTTCATGTTTGATCTCTAGAGTTCCCGAATTAACTAACCCATATTCACTCAGGGCATTATATAACATCATCAAATTCCTGATATGTACCCTCAAGGGGAGTACAGGATACGATAGTACTACATGAAAATCTTACATCATTACTAATATACAGGGTGTTCGGGATAAATTTGACAGTTTCGTAAGGAAAAAGAAAATCTTCTTTGTATCTATTAAATTTAATGAATTGACAAAAAAAACATTACAGGCAGAGTTAATTACAATACTATCAACAAGATTTACTCAAAATAACCACCATTAGCATCGATCACAGCTTCAATTCTGCTTCGGAACCTCGAACAAGCTGATGCTACAGTCTCCCTGGGAAGGGCCGCAAAAACTGTTTTAATTTTATCCATTAACTGGGCTTTTGTATTACTGGAAGTGCGATTGGTGTCTTTTTCAACTGCGCCCCATACAAAATAATCCATGGGGTTAAGGTCTGGGGAGTTTGGAGGCCAAACATTTGGACTGGTGAAGTCGTAGAAATTTTCAGACAACCATTTTTGACTTTTCCCAGAGGTGTGGCAAGGGGCCGAATCCTGCTGCCATACATACGGCCTACCATTGCCTACCCTTGTTATCCAGGGGCTTGACTACAGTTAGCAACTCCACGAACAAAGCCCGAATTCCAATGCCAGGGTTCTTCAACACCTGTTCCTGCAGATTTGCGAGGAATTCTGCTGTACGAACGCAATCAGATCGTCTGCTAGGGATCTTTCTTCTTGCTACATCCTCGTAGTCACCATTGCAAGTCTCTAGTTCATGCCTGATTGTTTTTACTGTATTCAGGGAGCATTGGGCAGCAGTCGTAATATCCTTATTTTGATGGCGGGCACGAATCATCATGATACAAGTTATTCTCTTCCATGATTCAGGTGGGTTCCAGCTATCCATCCTTTCTGACATCTTGTATGTGAATGAAGAAGGGTCCAAACTTTTAAATGAAGAGAAGTGTGTGTTAATACATGTAACTTACGGAAAAATATAATTAATTATAAATATGTCAAATTTATCCCGAACACCCTGTATATATATATGATTTTTATCTTCATGATAGCTATTTCGTTTATTGAATGAATTTGTATGTTATCATTACTATACATCAGGAAGTAGATGGACAACAAATGTATAAAAGCCAACCAAACAGCCGCATGGTGGGTGTACTGTCACTTGGTCATACCGGCTACGTGCATTTATTAAATAATTTTATGAGTAGTGTTATCGCGATTCAAGATTGCTTTAAAAACATGCTCTATTAAACGTTACAAAAAAAAAAAAAAAATCTATCAGAGACCTGTGCTTCTCCACCGCCTTAAAAACACGCGTAGGTCCTCAACCATGACTAGAAGCTGAGAAGAGATTTATTGTTATACTTATCGTATTAGATGAAGACTACAATTTTTTTTTAATATTTTCATTATTCATTGCTCATCGAAATTAATGGATATAAAACACTACGACATAATGAAATAATTTTCTCTCACGACTACTTTGAAATCTTCAATAAAATCACATTTATTGTTACAATCATTGTAAATGGTTTCTTAGTTATACGCTTAGTCTTACCTATTAGATAAACATGAGAATATCTAAAACAAAACGTACTTTCCTGCAATGCTTAGATTTTACATAGGTCAACAATCACAACCCACAAATAAGCATTCGCATTTTATCTGCACATTATATTTTATTCAAACACATTAGAAAAATGTGTAATCATAAAACACTTAAGCACACAAATTGTCCCACACGATATTGATGAGGTCAGAAGCACCATTTTCACAATAACATTTTTAAGGGCAGTAGGTTAAGCCGTGTACTGCCACGTAGAACGCATGAGGATGTTTTTAGAAAGTAACAATAATAATATTCAATCAAATGTTTCGCTTTCCTATTTCTTTTCTAGAGATACGCAATATACGCATGTGCTGTCCTTTTTCATACGAAAACTATACAAAGCTACGTAATAATAATATTTAAATAAAATGAAAAATAGATGGGAAGATGGCACGATAAAGCAGTCACCTCTAAGTGACCCGAATCCAACATCCGGTTCTAGGGGAGGGGGTAAAGCCATGGGAGGGTACTTCACATTGCTTATATATTACGACTGAAATCAATGGCCTTACCAGGATAGAATTACATAAACTGTATTTGTAAGTACAGCTTCGATATTACTTTGTATGTATTACCTTCAACACACAGCTATCGTGTAAGCAGTTTAGTTTTAATAAAGTAATAAAAATCGCCTACATAAAAAAATAAATCTTGTAATCACTCAATTGCCTTAAGCTTTAACAGTGTGTAACAGGATCTAGAAAATCCGTTTGCATGATACTTTCCATTATCATGATTAATATCCTGATTAAATGTCCTCACGAAAATCGGTGCCAAGAAAGACGACAAACAACATGAAAAAACACGCACACAAAAACAATGGCGGCTACTCTTATTATTTAAAAAAAGGTAAAGAAAATGATAAATCAGTATCTGACACCGTACTCTAATTATTTTAATTATGCTACATTATAATTAAGTTAAAAACAAGAAACACACAACAAAAACAGCAGTAACTAGAGCAGTTTCCTCATATCCAATTATGTAGCACAATAACCGAGTACGCCTAATGAGAGCAAAGTTAGCAGGACGAAACAACAAAATCACAAAGCGATAAATATATCAAGCTTATTATGACTAGCCTGATGTGCGCGGTTTTGTACATGAAGTAAAAAATAAAAAGCTGCTGGCACAAAGCGCTAATGATAACATCGATGTTAATGTTGTTACGCAGGGTAAATAATTTGCACATTAACCTACTCAAGTCTAAAAGCCTGAACAAACAACTTACTGCTTTAAGGGAGCCGAGGAAGGCCATGTTAATAGATTTCGAATAAATTCGACCTTCGAATAACCTAAGTATTTATGACTACATAATGATATTCCGGAATTTTTTTTTTTTTTTTTTTTTTTTTAATTGAGAGAGCTGTGCGGTTGGAGTCGCATCAAATACGTGATGGACTCTGCACAACTGTCTTATTCCAAAAGTTCTATGAGAAAGACGATTATGACAGTTAAAAATTTTGTGATTAAATACAATTACTTCAAACAAACCTAACTTTGTTTGAATTCATGAGGTTTTTTTTTTTTTTTTTTTTTTTTTTTTTTTAAAGGAAGGCTTTGATCCGTTCTATTTGAACGAAGAACTATGCGATGAATGAATATTTCGTGTCATTTCAACATGATCAAAAATCTTCTAATTAGTAAGCAAAACAGTTACTCGCATTATTTTTGGCCATTAATGTACTGATGAGGAGCAAAATATAGTCTCTCACAGTCAAAACATTCCATCTTTCCTTGGTATGGCCTGTTTCCACAAACCGGGTTCTAGTGAAGCGTGTGCTGCCACTCTTATAAGCATATCTTCCCTAGTTGAAGCAAATGCTAACTAGAATTTTAGATGGTTAATGATTTTCATTGCCCGGTGAAATACCACCGCCATGATTAATCTAAGCGTAAAATGGCCATCATATTTTGTTAAGCAGGGTAGTGTGGGTGGTGGCCTTACAGGGTACGCTTTCCATCCCATTATTCGTTACATTATTTTGGATTTACGACCGAAAAAACTCGGGCTATGAGGCCACTGTGTTATGTTTGTTAATTGCGTGTTCTTACGGCCGGTTTATCAATTTGGCGGGATGAAAAATTCGAGTTTCCGGAGGGAACACCCTTTCACCTCCGTATAAGGCTCGCTAACTCACCTTCAGTTGATAGTTTTGATAAAAGATTCTTCGCATCTCCTAGACGGGATTTCAACCCAGGTCTTTCCAGCCGAAGGACATCAATGAAACTGACTGAGCTAAGGATATACCATAATTATCCATACCGTAATTATTCAGCTAGGGAACGTGCGCGCACTCCATTCGAGGGTAATAGTAAAACGGTTTCCGCAAGCCGGCCGCTACATAGCAAAAGGTTTTGGAAGGTTTCCTAATCAGCTGGAGAATAATCAGGATGTGATCCAAGTATAGCAGCTTATTCCCCTGCCCCGCTACCAGAAATAACAACATAATAGTGTTACTGGTGATTTAAAAAAAAAAAAAAAAAAGCACCCATAAAAAATTCAATATATATATATATATATATATATATATATACCGAAGTCTTGGAAACATCCCTTTAATTAGTATTTTTGTCCATAGTTTTTACAACATTCTTAATTTTCCTTCGTTGCATATAAAGCAGAACTAAAATCTCTGCTCAAGATTCACTAGCGGCGTGTATTGAACATTGTGTTTCATTGGAATGAGGGGCTCTCTTCGGCCAGAGTATTTTACAACAGGTTTGATTCCTTACTCACATCTGACAAGCACAGAGAACAGGCTGAGTTAAGTGTTCTTGGGCACCCTGTTACCAAGACCCATGCTTCGATATACAATGTTAATCTTTCCCTTCATCATCGGGAAGCCAGTGCTGCACGATATATACTGTTCATAGAACATGGAAGGTTTGGTTACTTTTTTTTTTTAATCTCGAAAAAACTTCCAACTTTTGTAAAAGAAAGATATGAACAGCAATCCTCAAGGTAGGAAGTGGTTCACGTAAGATCACGGCATGAATGAAGGATGCCCTTCATCCGTTACGTGCATCCTTCAATCGATGAAGTGTCCAAATTTTAGGACAGTTGAAATACAAAGAACACTGTTGGCAGAGATTTGATGATCGCGAGGCGACTTCACCAAGTATTGCCGCTTCGTATACTTATAAGAAAAGCAAAACTTGATATTCTTTTTTTGTTCAAAATGCTACTTCTCTTTGCTCATAAACTACTGACCCAGTACATATCCCAAATCAGTCCAACCTTGGAATACTGCTCACACCATTTTTGGGGTAGTGCATCAAAGATTTAATATAGACGTTCGGAGTTCTACCTTCTGTTCCTTTTAGGTATTTCCATGGATAATGTTCTACCGAATCATTATTCCTCCAAATTCTTCCAAGAATAAGAAAATAAGCTAGTTAACATCGATTTATTTTCGGTCTAGCTTCAAACCTACCGAACCAACTTCTCTTATTTTCCATCTACTTCTGTTCTTTGGAACAGTCTCCCTTAGTCTGTCTTCTCCAAAGACCTTCAGCTGTTCAAAAACCTCGCCAGTGGATTATTTCTCGTTAACCTCTTGCCCATGCACGGTAATTAATGTGATATAGGTTTGCATATTTTGGTGTATAGATTTTATTCAATCCTATCTTCCATTTTCGTGTTAGACTCAATGGATTGTCACGGCTAAGTAGCTTGGGCTATTAGAAACCTGATTACTGCTTGTTATAGGATGGTTTAATCCTATCTGCTGCGTGTGTTCTTCTAGACGGTTTGCTTGTCTTTGTAGGATGATAAATCCTACCACCTCTGTATGAGGCCGGCTAACTCACCTTTAACTTTAAGCCATGATGAAGGTTCTTCGTGCCCTAGATGAGATTCAAATCCATTTCTTTCCAACCAAACGGCGTCGATAAACTGAGCTACGCAAGGTCTATGTGGCCTTGATGTAAAATAAATGTCTGAAAGGAATATAATACATTTTCGATCACATTACCAAAACTTTGATTTTTGTTCTGTGAAATGTTTCAAACATTATCATTCTGGCTGGAGACCATTTAGTTATTTGATACTAAATTTTCTGTTGCTTCTATTTCATGAAATAAATAGAATAACCCGTCACAGTGGGCATATGAAATGACACAAAACACATAAAACTTTCGAAGGAAAAAAAAAAGTCAAAACAAAATAATCGCAAACTAGAAAAATCCAATTTTCAATATTATTTTTTCTTTGATTCAATTCATTCGAATAGTTAGTTCGAGTTAAATTTATAATGTGTATAAAATTAAAATTAAATTAAAAATGATATGAAATACAAAACTAACCATAATGCAAAATATATGAACCAATCAGTTCATATATTTTGAAATTGAAGAGCGCATTTCTTTCTTTACATTTGCGCCATATGCTTAGTGGCAAGAGCAATTCTGACTAATTAGAGATAAGCTATACTACAAAAAATGCGTACTATAACCTTTGTCTGGAGCAAACGCACGCATAATAGATGTGGTCAGTTATTTCAAAATTAAAACAAGGTGAGAGATACCGATTTATTATTTTTTTAATAGAAATTTCTGCTTGTGGAAAAACGTTTTATTGACACTCAAATTGTTAATTTTCCGTTGAATAATCTCCAGTTGAAATTACTCTAAAAGAGGTTTGGCATTTGATAATACGAAGAATGATAATATAAGTGTTTATATTAATGATATCATTAATGATAATAAAAAGCTTTTTCAAAACCTTTTAAATACAAAAAATTAATTGTAGGACAAAGTAGGTAATAGGAGTTTTTATTGGCAATCTTAAATGTGGAAGGCGATTACATCGACATTACAGCAGATTTGTTGAAGTTTAAGAATAGAGAAAATAATTGTAAAGAAAATATGTTAGGCTGTAATTTTCAGGAAATTTACACAACCGAAGATTCTTGTTGTTCTCAAGATGGGAGTAAAGCAATGAATAAAGAGAAGAAAAAAAAAAGTACAAAATTTTATTTTACTGAACAAGAACTGAAATAAAAAAATTCAGTCGTTTATTACATTATTTCGTTCATATGACGTCAAAGATATCATCAACGGTTTTTGCTATTGTTTTACATTTTATGTAAATGTCTTTATTGCTCTCCATATACGTAACTGAAGACAAAATTTCACACTTGTTTTCGATTCTGTGGCGAAACAAAAAAAAAAAAAAAAGAATTAAGGAAATAAGAAAAAGTTTGCTAAACGCTAATTCTCAGTAAAGAATCACCGAGATTTGTAATCCTGTTTTTAATGCTAGTCAAACTGACTGTTTCTACAAGAACTTTTTTTTTTTTTTTAATCATACTACCAAATTTCAGTATAGGATCGATTTAAAAAGCAAGAGATTAGACCGTGAAGCAAATGCATGGAAACTTAACTTCGAAATTACATTTTCTCCAGTCATGAAATCATAATGAATGTTATCTTCTGTGCAGTCTCCCCCCCCCCTTCTTTATTTAAGAAGGACATTAAAAAGTCTCGGGTTTATTCAAAGCTTGCACACATTTACTGAAGCATTTTAGGATTCTTTCAGTGTTTGCTTTATGTCCTTTGTTGCAAAGTTTATTTGTAATCTTTGTGACATTAATTATATAAGAATAGTTTGGAGAAGAGAGAGAGAGAGAGAGAGAGAGAGAGAGAGAGAGAGAGAGAGATGATAAACCCGACAAATTTATCAAAGGAGGCAGGTAGCCCCAATGAGTTGATATTATTTCAGTTGGAAGTGATGTCATTAATATTTTCATAATATCATACTAGTCACTCGAGTTTTATGGAAAAATAAAAGTTTAATCTTACAGCGGCCCATATAAGACTTATTTATTTTTGCATATTTTGTATAAATTTTTGGCAATGTCCATGTGTGAATTGCTCTTTTACACAGCTTTATAAAAGATGGATACGAATCGCGTATATAATAATTTGTACTATTAAAACAGGTAACTATATTACAAAAGAAAAGAGGTCACGGCAATAAACAATAATTTGCATTTCTTTTCTTCCTCATTCAAATATTCATTGGTTCTCATAAAAAAAAATGGGATATGCTTTAAATTTTTCATGCCAAGTTTATCTTCTTGAAGACACAGAACAGGTATTAGACAATGTCTGAGTTAAAAGCTGTGCATATTTAAGAAAGCTAGACTATCAATATTTGTGTTGTACAATATCAGCAGAGAAAATTGCATGACAGCCGTGATGCGGTATGAAAGAAAACATTAGAACAGGTTATGGAATTTAAATGCGTAGGAATCACAATTAAAAGAAATATATAACATAGATAAAAAAAGAACAAGTCTCAAAAAAAGAATAAAATATTAGGATTTTTAAAATTACATAATGCTAAAAATATAACTAAAGAAACAAAATAAAAATGTCTCCATTAGTTCGACCACTACATTAATATTTTCATATGAAACTATTTGAAACATCAAAAACAGAGCAAATAAATATAACTATGAGCGGAAAATAAAAATAGTTAAAAGAAAACTCGATGGAATAAAAAAATGAAAACAAAATGTGAATTACAACTAATAAACGAACGCAATAAAAATGGATTATCAGAATGTAGTGAGAATCACATGGCATACTGATTTTGAACTAAAAAAAGTACTAATAATAAAAGTTAAATGAACGGGGGGAAAAAGTTATACTTGTCAATCGAAATAACGAAAATGCAATAGTTTAAGCTTCAAGTGCAAAGAACGAGGATGATTCATCGCAATCGCACACATAACAAACCCAGTGCACCTAGGAATTTTGTTTGGGTCGGTACTTCACTACAGCAGCTGCGCCTTCAGTCATCCCTAAACCTACGTTGTTTTTTTATTTATTGTTTTTCACTTTCTGGTAGGCATCAATCATTTCATCCACTTTTTGCATATACACAAATACGAACTTAAATGATCAGCAAGATTTACAATTGTAAAGTAATTTAAATTACTATTTACAATTTTTTTTATGCAACTTCCACCCAAGAAAGGTTGTAAACCTATATTACATTAGTACTGTGGATGGGATAGGAAATGTTTTTGCTATTTTTATTAATTTATAATATTTGCATGTTTTATTAATCTTTTCCAGCGGTCTCGCACACTGGACGATGATATTCATCTGCTATCTAAAGACAATCACAAACATCCACGTCCGGGATTCGAACCTACAGCCTTTCAGACAGCGGACATACACTAACTACTTGGCCAACCAGGCTAACAATTAAAATTAATTCAGTTCAATTAATTTTGCAATTGATTTACAAAGTCTGCATTTAGCACTTTACAACTGTAAATCTCACTAATCAACATGGAAAATTCTAACCCAGAATGGTTGACTGAGTTGATAAGTATGCTTGATAAGTATAGTGCTTTTCATCCTCCGTGTTGCGAGTTCGAATCCTCTTCATGAAAATGCTTGCGAATATCTTCAGGTGGTAGATGATCATCGCCTGGTGTGAGACCTGTGGAGATCTAAAGCGGCTTTAGACCTCCAAATCATAGGATCCTTGAAAAGGATCCTATGATTTGGAGATCATCTAACCCTCAGTCCACCCACGGTATGTTAAATGTGCTATAGACTAACCTTTTATAAGATGGAATTGCCACAAAAAATAGTGCACACAATAAAAAAAACTCTAAGGACAATCAAAAAACTAACATTCTTACGAGTCCAATGATCATTGTAGTTTTTACAGTTTTCTCGCATTAGTCCATCGTTGCAAAAACAAGTATGGTTTTCTCACCTAGCAAACTTAGGTTTAAAACTTGGCAACTCAAAAATTGTAGGACTTGCACTATTTCAGACAATAATACCAGTTAGGATTAAGAACTCAAGATGGCGGAAGATTCAGTAGTAACTATAGTCTGTGAGTCTACGAATCGTTCGTAGGAGTGAATTCGAAATGATCCGATGTGTATTGTTGGGGGGGGGGGGGAAGAGGACTGCTGCCTATCAATTTCCGAACGTTAAGTCTAAAAGAGTTCAGTAGAATAAGAGGCATCAGCAGATTTTTTTTTTTTTTAGTTGAAGATTGCTACTTAAGGGATCATTGGTCACTTTAAATGAATTACGAAGCACAGTTCGTGAAGTACAATGAATTATGAAATATGCTATTCCCCCTCAAAAATAAAATAAAAAATGCTGGTCCTGCAGAGTGTAAAAGAAACTGACCTCTACATATCAGGAAACAACACCCATTTTCAGGATGTGACCTGTCGCTTTGTACATGTAAAGCAAAGTAGCTGATAAACCGTCACGGTAGTGTTACACAGTCGGAGAAAGAGAAACAAGCTTCCTCTTTGCTTCCATTTCTTTCTTACGTACAAAAACCGGGAAACCTTCTTAGAAAGCGACACCGCGAATTATTCATCCCCAGCACCAACATGCAGATAAATAACACGATTACACACACACACACGACGAAGGTGCTTGAAATTCTATACTCGCGGTGGGAAGGATTTCGACGTGCCTGACATGGAGAGCAGTGGACTCCTGTGACAGGTTATGGGTTTCGGAAGGGCTTCACGTTCCCGCCACCAGCATCCGATAAGAAAGCGTTATCAGAGGTTGAGTTATTGCGTCAATTATTGGAATTCCCAGTCACGTGCTTTAAGGTGGCTTTGCGATATTCATGAAAAAAAAAAAAAAAAAAAACTGCAAATGCGCGGTACTTTCTTAATTATCATTTTTTTTATTTATTTGCCGTACTAAAGAAACAAAACCAGCGAAAGTTCTTCACGAGTTGGTGAACGAAGCCATCTTTTGTTTTTAAGAAGCGAATGACACGCATCTTGTTAAGGACCGAGTGTTATTAAGTAATTATAATAATTTCCAATATAATTACGTTTATGATAATTTTTAGATTTTCAGCGAAACATTCTTCTGATATAGTCTGCACAAAAATGGCAAATACTCAAGGAATCAATTGAATACCATCTAGGCCAGGGAACCCTTGGCACACGTGCCAAACGTTGCACGCCACGACATGTTTTTCGGCACACAACCTAAGGCGCACCTTAAAAAATAAATATCCAACATCTTCGCTGAGCTGTATACTTTAACTTAAAAGAATACAATTTTATTAAGTAGAGCGATACCAAATAAAATGCAATAAAGAAACAAACACTAAATCAACTGTTTTAGTAATAAGAAAATGAAACAAATATCCTATTTCCAAGCCATCTATCTCGGCGATATACTGACGGACAAGTTTTGTCCCGTTTAGTTGTTGCATCATTCGCCAGGCATCCAGTCATGACGCGACTCCGTCACCATCGTTTTATATATTTTTTCCTATTTCGTAAAGAATTTATCGATTTTCTGAAGTGTGTTTATATGTGAATTTAGATTTAATTAAATCATAAGTCATTAAAATATAGATTGGGAGTATTTATTGTCAATATGTTTAATTTATTAGATATATAATCAATCTTATAATATTCTTTGATTATTTGAAGAGGTTCTCCCAATACTTAAAAGTAATAATATGTTCCCCAAAATTTCGGTTAGCACGTGTGAAAATTTTTGCATCAAAGATTTGGCGATTTTAGCGCGCACACTTAAAATAGGTTACCCACCCCTGATCTAGCCCCCCCCCCCTTGTTGGCCAAGTCTATAGAGATGTCACTCTAATTAAAAGATCGGTTTGTGCTCGAAGTGACTAACACAATACTAAATGTAAAATACGTGGGTGGGATTCACATTTAAAAAAAAAAAAAAAACCTGCTCTAGAAACCAAACAGTAATTTTCAAATCACCTCAATCTTCTAAATACGGTGCTAGTCGAACAAATGCTGAAACTCATCTACCGCAATACAAACATCCATGTTACAGTAGGTTAATGTAAAAAGTCGGTTTATCAAAGATCATTTTCCAAAGGGTAACGAAGACAATACACCTGAAAAGTTTTATTTTTTTCAGTTAATAATTCAGATTTTTTTTTTTTTTCATTTTTCGAGATTTTTTTTCCTCATTATATTATTTTTCAATGGAAGAGAACGACAGAAGTCTCGCCAGGATTTACGTCCATTTAAAGAAATTAATAGATAAAAAGCGACACAATATTTTTGCTAGTGAATGATGATCTGTTTTTATTAGTTTACACGAATTTTATTAGTTTAATATAAGATGGATCCATCCATGAACCAAATGAGGAACTAAACAGCCCTTACCTGTTCAGGCTTCAGACCAGGTGGAACCCAAGTGTATTCTTCTAGAGCGCAACCACTGTCATCATCGGACTGCGATTGCCGCTGCAAGACATCGTTATTGTTTGGAAATGTCAACGAAGTCTTTTGAAGAGGACGCTCACATTCGGCCATTGGAGTAAGAGGACACGTGCCAATGTGATCCTCGCGTGGTGACTTGCAGTTCCGACATACTTTCCTATAACAGAAATAAATTTTAAATCACAATATTTGTCCAGGAATTGATAGACGAATATGTATAAAGCGTGAATTCTGATAACGATCGGGTTAGAGCAAATTAAGAACTCATTATGCAAATAAAATCTAATAATTTTGGTACAGGTATTTTGCCCTATTCTTGTCAAGGTTTAAATTCGTAATTTAAAATGAATACCAATAAGTTCTTTGGAATAAGACGTTTTGATATTCGGTACACACATCGCGCACACACAAGTCTTGTTTGCATGATAAAAAAGGCATTTTTTTTATTTTATTTATTATAGACATGCCCTAATTTCTCACTTGGATTCTTATATTTGCTTTAAGGATAACGTTCATTTTTGTTAAAAGTAAACTTACTGGAATAGTTGTCGAGATCCAAAAAAGTCTTGCTCAGTTGACTTAACTTTTTTTTCCCTTTTCAAATGAATTATATGAATTCCATGCTTAACGTAGCAGCAAGTAGGTCAAATAATTCACGGAAGCTAGTGATATTTACGTGATGTTAGCCAGACTATGAAAACATTTATTCTCTTATACATTAAAAACTGCTGTTGTTCGCAACAATGAAAAATTGTTGATTTAAAAAAAAAAAAAAAAAAAAAACCAAGATCGTGAGATAATAGAAAGACAGTTACTGTTGTTTACTCGTCGTATCTCTTCTATTGTACATCAGAGGAATTTCAGTCTAACAGCTCCCCCCCCCCCCCCCACAAAACAAGTGTTTATATTTTTGATGGAGAAAGAATATAAGAAAACTTCATTGCATCGCATGTACGACTGTTAAAGAGTAAGCCTATCGCCGTAACAAATCGTGAAACTTAACCTGATCACGTGTTTATTCTTGAAGAACTGGAATGTATTAACAATCCTACAGGTTCCTTTTAAGCTGGAAGTAAATCAATACCTAAAGCGTCTGCAATCTGCTTGTTCGAGCGAAGACGGATAGCAGCGACAGGCAAAACTAATGAATACCCAGTAGTTGCATGGGGTAAGTAATTTAAGAAGAGGACGAATGCAAAAATAGAGAGAGCGGATGAACGAGAGAGATGCCTCAGGACAAATACATAAGAAGAACTTACCTCGCAGTGACAGCATTATAATTTGGATTAGAGAAAACTATGGCTTGTCATAAATTATTGTAATTGGTAGTTGAAAATAGGCCTAGCAACGTTCAAGGGGAATCTCAAGACAAGGGACTAGATGGTTTCAATCTTAGAAAAAAACGAACAAAACTTCAGTAAAGCAATCAATCTCTCTGACTGTAAAAAGGAAGGACAAATTTTCGACCTTAAGCCTACTTTAAAAAAAAAAAAAAAAGGTCTTTCGTTATTTATTTTTCTTTCTTTCCCCCCCCTCTTCATCAGTCTTCGGTTTTCCGAGACATTCGCTAAATTCATTCCAAGAATCCTAATGTCAAGAACATAACCTTTCAGCACCTCAGGCTGCCCTATAAGAAAACGAACAACAGGTCAATCTGCACAGGAAGTTTCAGTGAAGTCGATGGCCTACAGAAATAACATAAAACGTCCCATCTCTCATCGAATTTACTATGAATGAACTGAACAATAGTGGGTTCCACTTGCCCACATTTGTCCCTTTTATATGGCAGACGGGTAACCCGACAACTAATTTCAGGTATATCTTTTCAGCATCTAGCATCCCGCCGATTCCACGACACTTAGCGTGATGTAACTACAATAGTCTCTGAGAGAAGTGTCAAGATGGCGACGGACCGTGAAGCCCTTAGTGACTGCCGACAGACCTGTAATTGGTTTGGTGAAGAAACACTCTACAACCCCTTAATTAAGTTGCTGGAATGAAGCAGTTTTTCAAACGCATATTTTCTTATTACTGGTGAACGGAGCCCGGATGTTTAGAAAAATACGCACATACAGATATGCTGCAATATATTGAAGTACACGTAAAACAATAAAAAGCATCGACGTGAAGTGTGGACAGATAGCATCTGATTCAATACGTAGCTATTTGTATAAAAGTTTCTTTCGAATCGTTTGGTTTGGATGTCCTGTTTCAGAGAACTTGCAAAACAAATATTTGGTTTCAGTTGGTGATTAGTCAATTTTTTTTCTTAATATAAATATCGAAAATTTCCTTCTTTAATCTATTAAAAAAAATTTCACGGGAAAAATAACCTCTTAATATTATTCGAACCTCCATAGCTTTAGTATTTACTGTACAAACACTTCTTATCTTTACTTGAATAAAGAAGAAAAAAAAAAATACCGTACGCTGGATAATAAAAAGAAATTCTTAATTTACACGTCTCGTCATCCTTCAATAATCACAAAAAATCTCTTTAATAATAAATATCGCTTACAATTCAAGTTTCACAATTAAAACTTTAATTACTCGACATTATGTTAATTCTAAATTCAGTTCAAAGTATTGGAACTGAATTTATAATTAAATTATATAAATAAAAATTATTATAGACTACCTTTCAAGATATTGAAAGAGTTTTTCATGAAACTGGTAGTTTTCAGATAAAATGCCTTGCCGAACACGATTTTCTTCCAGTTTACTATAGAAATTTCATAATGTTCTTGTTGATTTTCAAAACGCTTTGGTATGAAGGCAACGTCAAACTGAACAATAAAAATTATATTCTTCGTAACCTGCTTTCTTTTCTTTCTTTCAATAAAAATAAAGCGTTTTTCACAAAAAAAAAAAAAAAAAAAAAGAGAAAACAGCGCATTTTGCAGATTACTTTCAGAGACCGAGTGGAGGAATTACTGTACTGAGACACGTGCAGGATAAATTTCCCAATATGAGATGGTGCTCCATCCTGCATGAATAATAGTAGAGTCAAGGCATCTTCGCTGCTGCAGTTGCGGAATAATTAAGTTGCGCAGCATCTCTCGATACCTAACAGCAGAGACGATACAAGTCTCTGGTCATGCCGTGCGAAGTTCTTCGAAAAAGTACGGACCGATAATAAACGATGCGGTGAAACCACACTGCCTTTCAGTGAGTGTAAAGGGGATGGCATGGAACACGTGAGGATTATTCGTAGCCCAAATGCGACAATTGTGTCAGTTAACACTATCGTTCAGATAAAAATGTGCCTTGTCACTCCACAAGATCTTCCACGGCTGTGCATCATCCATCTCCATTTGAGCTAAGACCGTCAAGGCAATCTGCAGTCGAGTTTCCGTATCACCATGAAGCAAAATTTGAGTATGGGGGATCTCGTAGGGGAAAAACCTCAGCATTTGACGCAGGATTTTCCACACAGTTGAGTACGGAATGTCCAGTTGTCTTTGATATTGCCCGAGCACTGCTGGGCACTTATGCGTTATTCATTCTGTGTTCCACGATGGCAGTTGCAACTTCGTCAGTTTGTTGAGGAATGATCCGTTTGCGCCCTCGTCCTGGCCTCACTGCTAAAGATCCGCCATTTTCAAATCGTAAGATCATTTTTCTAAGATTTGTTAGTGGACCTATTCTTCTAGTGCTCCATAGTTCAGTCGGTATATACGAAGCCCTTTGGTCGGAAATACCTGGTTTCGATTCCAGTCCGTGACGTGAGGAACCTTTATCTGATCTCTTTCGACTAAAGTTGAGTTAGCCGGTCTTATACAGAGGTAGAGGGTTTTTTTTCTCCCGGAAACTCGGGTTTTTCGTCCCTCAGAACAGACAAACCGGCCCTGTAAACACACATGGATCTACAGTCAAAAATATATATACTTAGAAGTCCCTCATTAGAGAGCACAAACGTCAACCGGTCCTAAGGGACGGATGAGGAAAATTAGGGGAACCCATACGGCAACAACAACCTATTCTCCTATCCTTCAAACGCCGGAATTCTCGAAGCGAGGCATTAACGTTACCAGCAACGCACGTTACGGTAAGGCGAGATCCGTTTTGGTCTTCCTTATATCCACCAACTCGCCAGTAAAAACAGTGGGATTATGCAAATATCATGCGATTCCACAGAATTTTGTACTTTTTTGGTGTATTGGGCGAAATTCAACCGCCAAGTTCGGTTGAATTTCGTCCAATACAATTTTCGCTACAGAGCTCTGAACACTTCCTCTTTAATTATGGCTACCCTGTAGATAATATGCTATAGGTTTCCAGCCTTTCGTAGACGAGACTGTCACAAAACAATAAACACGAGAATGCAGTTGTTGTAAAAGAACAAAAATTTTATTCAACTGTGATAATCATGACGATGTGCGAGGGGGTTCCGAAAAGTAAGATAACATTTTTTTTTCTCGAAGACGTTTAATAATAGGAAGTTGAATTTATACACCAAGAAATAAGTGAACCACAGTCTCCGAATTTATTGATGCACTTGTCCCAACGATAGATCAGTTTATCAATACCAGTAGTGAAGAAGATCGTGCCCACACCAAGTAACCAACATCTCACCGCCTGATGAACTTCCTCATCCGCAGTGAAATGCCTTCCGCAAAGGTGTTTTTTGAGGGTGGCAGAACAAATGGAAGTCTGAAGGTGCTAAGTCTGGGCTGTATGGAGAGGGGGGATGTAGCAGAGTTTCTCAACGATTACAGAGCAATCACTCACGAGTGGTGTGCGCAGTAGCGTTGTCGTGCACTAAAATCACACCGCTTGACAGAAGTCCCTGGTCGTTTGCGTCGAATATTGGCTTTCAGTTTGTCCCGTGACAAACTTTCAGTTGGTCACTATGCGAGCGAGAAAATCCTCGTCTTTGTCGCTGTATCGCAACAGATTTTCCATAAGCATCCCCATGCGTGTTGCTTTGTACTCCTCTGACAACCGTCGGATCACCTAGCGGAAGCGCACCTTTCGAATGCCAAGGACACCATGAACAATTTCGTAAAGAGTGGACTTACTTAAGTTCACGACTTTTCCAATTTCACTCGCCGGTCTTCAAAAACGATGTCCTTAATGCGCGAAATGTTTTCTTGCTCGATGAAGGTCTGCCCGCCTGATATCGATCTTAAAATGTCATCAAGGCCCGCTTTAAATTCATTGCACCAAAAAAAAAAAAAAAAAAACCTACTTTTTTGACATCACCTTTTCACCATACACAACTACTACTTCATGGTGAATGTCACTTGATGAAGCCCCTTTTGCTTGCAAAAAACGAATAACTTCACGGACACCTGTTTTGGACCACACTCGCACGGTAGCCACCATCTTGCAACTGGAATTAGCTGCAAGGCGACAGTAGCGCCACACTGCAATGGCGGTCGTTTTGAACGTTATTAACGAATCTATCTGTCCACCGTGCTTTATCTCATTCCCATTCACCATTCTTAAGGAAAAATAAATAAATGTGTTGCCTTACTTTTCAGAAACCCCTCGTATATGTGAAGTGTTTATCATGTTAATCAATAATTATTTAGTGAATGTGATTAAAGTCTCTTCCGAAACACACACATACAAAACATTTTATCACAGTTAAAACAAATTACTTTTCTATTGCTCAAACTGAAATTTCGTGTTGTTGAAATTTCACTCAAGTTCTACACGTTTCTAAATCTTTCTTAACAACAGGCTTAGGTGTTGATGGCTATTTATAATAGTGCATTGTGGTATAGCCAATACCAAAAGAGCAAAATAAATAATTCGATTTACTAATATTTCTCTGGTTTTCAAATCAACATCTTAAAAGCAAAAAATTCAAAATGTGGTAGGACATAGTACTCGATTTTTGTTGCAGAAATAATTCAAATCGTAATGGGAAAGGAACTAATTTTCGATCAAAGCGCCCTTCTAGTGGCCGGTAATTTATAGGGTATTAGTTCCTTTCCTATTTTATTGCGATTTGAATCATTTCTGCAACAAAAATTGAGTACTATGTCAGTTATAATTTGTGCTCTGAAAATCCATCCAAATAGTAGGTATCCAATCAATTATTTATTTTGTTCTTCTGGTGTTGTTTTTCTCCTTTTAGGCACTCTTATAAACGCACCTAATTGAAAGCGAAGTCCGCACGCTGACTGATCGTTTCTCTATTTCTTCCTTGATGACTTAACACCTACAAACAGAAGCATACTCTTAAAACTCTGCATTAGAGCAATTCTGTAGCGTAAGTCACGCGGATGATGCGATATTTGTCCTTCGGTTGACTGAAAATGTCTGGCTCAAATCTGGTCTAAAACGCGAATAATTTTTATAAAGGGATTTGCAAATGAAGGTGAATACTACTGTGTTTGTATAGCGAAATATGAGTGATAGAGCGAAGTACATTTACAACGCCATGAAATTAATATATATAATAAACTAGTTCAGGTTTATACAATAGGAAATTGTTAACCAATTAGGTTTAGCTCGAGAAGACGTTCTCGAGCTAAACCTAACAATAAATTTTATTATTAATCTAAGCAGTTCCAAATTACAAATTTTAAAAAATCTGCTCTCGTTAGCTTATGTGTAACTGAAACCCAAACTCGCTGGCAGAAAGAAGGCGAGAGACTTCACATGAGAAAATTTATGTGAAAAACAGAGGGAGGGCTTCCCACGCACGGGCGAACACAAGACGAGTGTAAAGTAAACATGTTTCTTTCTGTTTCTATTTCACTTTGCGCCGTGTCAAGATAAAGTGAAACTGCGCAGTGCCACACCACAACCCTTCTCCACGATTCTGTAATTTTGTCTTTTGAATCATGCGCAGAATGGTGATCTTTCACTTCCCACAGAGAAGCCTTTGACCTGTCGGCGTTCTTCACTGACAGCCTCCACATTTGAAGGTTCGCATCATTCAATGCCAACGTCAGCTAGGTTTTAGAGAGAGGTCGGGCAGTAGGAATTCGGTCTATACCGATAAAAACTCATATTCGACGTTATTGTTGTTTGTTTGCTATTCTGTAGATTTAGAATATCAATAATTCGCTACATTTCGCATCCAACATTACGCAAAAAAGTTGTGAAAAAAAAAAAAAAAAAAAAAAAAACCTTAATAATTAAATTTTATAATAAAATAACGTAAAATTGTACCACATAAATTGAAAAATATGGCTTGAACTTCAGCCAAGAAGTATTCGTATACTCTCTGATTACAGCTTTATATTTATAATCCTTTAAGCGTAAATTAAAGGTAGACTGTGCACTATTCCTAATGACGGATTTCTACAGAAGCAAATTTTATTGATAATGTAAATGCAAAACGGTCTTCTTTCTCTTTTATAGAAAACGGAAAATTTATTAGCATGATCTTTATGTTTCACGGATTTAATTCAAGTACATCGCATTTACCAATCAATGCAACTCTGCATCGATTTGTATTGTTCTAGATGTTTGCTCTCAACTAAAAATTTGGCCATGTAATCAAATAATGTCTTTATTTTCTAAGATGACACTACAAGGTCTTATCAGAAAGAATAATTGCAAGATCTTACATAATCTAAATGTAAAGTTTTGCTGTATTCCTTATTCCATATAATACTACAAAACTAAAAAAAACTCGGATGTAAATTTTAAAACTCAATATCACATCAAAAAATTGTTTACACACACACACACACTACAGATAGAGTTCTGAGAAAGTCAAGCGATCCGAGAGCTCTAAAAGAGATTGGGGAGTAGACAAATAGCAGCATCAATGGTGGAATCATTTTAGGAAGGGAGTTGACATTATTAGTATTCAAGAATGTGTGGGGAGAGCAAATCTGACAATTTAAACAGAATGGATGAGGTAAGGTTAGTAAAAACAAGTGTTTGATGCGAAGATGGCAGGAAAAAAAATCCCAGACCAAGATCTAGGTGGAATGATTCAGTCAGAAAGGCCTTAGAAGACAAAATGTTAGATACGATAATATTGGAGTGCGGAAAAGTAATAGGCTATTTATTTATTATATATTGGAATGGAATGATTTCCTTTCATTCATAGGATGGTAGAGGCAGCTATGCTAGGGAAGAGAGACTATGAGCAAGGTGATTTCCCGTTGCCTTCCTTGCCATGCTATGTCCTATGGCTGTATCTTGTGTGTTCACGGGTCCGGTTTGCGGGATGAAAAACCCCTACTGTCCAAGCCCAAGACCGGCTAACTTATATTATATTTATTTATTATAGTCTAACCAAGTGGAAAAAACTTCCAACATCTTTCTCTAATCCAGAATAATTTAATAATAAGGTGAGACGCCTTTTGGCAATTCGTATAGGTAAATATGACTTCTCCATTACTTCCACCTTAGTATCACCACCTCTGGGTCTGGCTCCTACTGACGAGACCTCAATAAAGATCGAAAGCGAACTGGGTAGTGGCCTTTCCCTTAATGCACAGCATTATACATGTCCGCAAGGAGACGTGCTTTGCATTATGGGAGATACTAAGACAAGTGATGAGAGCTTAGTCCACTTTTACCACGAGTTGCCTCAGTCCTGAAGATATTTCAGGCGCAAACTTTGTTTGCTTACACTTGGATAAAGGATTAAACTAAAATTTATTAAAGTAATAGGCTAATTTGGGGAAATGGTTCATTTTTTTATTTTTATTTCGTATGATGATACAACAACTTTTACGGGGAAGTACGGCACCATCTGAAATCTCTCCTATTTTTATCCGGGCTCGGAGCCGGCATAGCTGACGAATCAGACCTATGGCAGGAGGGACTGTCCTAAATATTACTGACTGTAATCTGTGTGTGTTCACGGGGCCGGTTTGCATGTGCTGGGGGACGAAAAACCCGAGTTTCGGAGTGAAAAAAGCCCCTACCTCCGTAGGAGACAGGCTAATTGACCTTTCGTCGAAAGAGACCAGATAAAGGTTCCTTACATCACGGACGGGAATCGAACCCAGGTCTTTCCCGACCAAAGAGCTTCGTCTATACTGACTGAGCTACAAAGGCTCAAATGGTTTAGAAGATTAGTAATAATGTCAATTTAATCATGTAGCCTGTACACTTCTTGCGGGTACATATCAGGGAAATGATTATGATAAATAATTTTGTAAGAGAAAGTACTTATTGAGATCTTATGTCATGCATGCTTATATTTGAAAAAAAAAAAAAAAAAAGTAATATTGTATAAATAAAAAGTACCCATGAACTAATTAAGGATTCTGAAAATTTCTCCCTAAGTCGTCATCGCTAATTCCTTCATGGTCATATTATCAACATATGGAAAACCAGAACAAGGAAAGAAAAAAAAAATTGTAGATAACATGCAGAATAGGCTTAAAATTATTTCTTAGAAAATATCCAACACATCGTTTTAGTAGAAAAGTGTTCGGAGTAGATAACAGCAACAAGAAACAGTCAGTTCCAATGTAGTCAAAGAGGAGAGCAGTACAGGAAAGAGGGGGGGGGGGGCTTCCGTTCGCACAATGATGTCACTCTCAGAATCCATCGGCAGTCTTGTATGCCTGAAGCAAACCCGCCGAAAGTAATGTGTCTAGGAAAGGAGGAAGGGGGGGGGGGGGGGCATCACATGCTCACACCACACAGCTCTATTCAAAACATTTTAAAGGCTATTATGCAGAAATCGCTAAAGAAAAGGAATTTAGTATTTCAGTCTCAAGTGGCAAGAATTCTAGTTTCGCTCTTAATAAGTCCGGGTTTACGACTACCCTCTCCTGCAACGTAATCACCTTCTTTAAGTAAAGCCTATTACAGAGGCCCAACTAAGAGGCAATCCGCAGGGTAAAGTCGTTGACCCTGATCTGTCGGTGAAAAATCTTCGAGGGGTCACAGAATTTTGATGTGTGCTTTGTTAGCAATATATAATGCTATGCAGTAAGGTGCTGTGGCTTGCATTTAGACTGCTATCAATATGTTTCTAGTGTATGGAACGAATATTTGCAAATCGGAGTATCTAAACAAGTTTTGGTAAGTCGCGAAAGGTCAAAAATACTGTTGCACTTATGACATGTTCTCACAGAAAAAAAAAAAAAATCATTAAAAAAGCCCAGAGATAGTGCTGCATTTTCGAATAATGAGATTTTTAAGTCATTAACCAATGGTTGGTTTCTCATCAATGGAAGTATGTGTGTCAGAGTGGTGTTAAATATATATTTACTCTATAAACAACGAACACGAGCAATATGAAATGCATGAATGTTAAAATGTGCATAAATGCAAAAAGTGGAAAACGACAGATTTACAGTGAAATGATTGAGTTCGTTGGAAAGTGCAACAATGTCACGAGGAGTAAATTAAGTGTTGACTATATTCTGATGAGGATTTGTTTAGAATGGTTTTAAATTCTTGGGGAAAAAAAAAAAAGCATTCTAAACGAGCCATCGAAACCGGTGAAGATGTGTGGACAACATATTTTTCTTTGGATCTTTTTCTTTCTTCATGTAAGATTTCCCGATTTGTTACAGGATAATAAATAAATCATTGATATCGTCACCAAGCTTTCTACGCCTAGCATCCATGAATTTTTTCCGTAGTGAAAGTGCGTAACCCCCCCCCCCCCCCCAATTAAAACCTGCGAAGACCTCAAACAACAAATCGTGTATACGATACCATTTCCGCTCATGCGTGCCACTTTTGTTTTTCTTTTGTTCATTATGTGTTGCAGGTCATGCAAGGATGCTATTTGGGTAACCACGATTACCATGACAACCGTCTTCTGTAGATTTACAAATAAATCCAATCCTAAACTTTAGAAACAGGGTATTTGTGTCGCTCAAAAAATGGTACAACATTTTGAGTGTTACAAATAAAACGGGGCAAATAAAGTGTCAAGATGTGACATTACGATATTATATTGTATCACTGCATTATTACTGAAATAATAATACAATAAATATCCTTCACAGTAATCAAGATATTGGCAAACTTTTTCGGACAACTAATTTATACGAAGCAAAATTCCTTTTTCAAACTTTCATCCGAATTTAACAGGATTTCTTAACGCCACTTCTGATATATCTTTTTTAAACAGGCCATTCGCAACCTTGGAAGAAAAGCACTGCGCTCTTTGATCACGTTCTACCCCAGTGACGTGCCTACGACATCCCTGACGTGAGATACTTCGCGTCCACCAGCAAGTTGACAGGTGGTTATTGGACTCTCCCAGTTTTATTTCTTTTCGTTTATCTCATCATTTCAGATGTCGCCTCGCATACTCCCTTCTTGCACACCACACCGAAGGCGTTTTCCACTTGCCGTTCAGTTTCTTTGGACATCCAGTCATGCAGTAACACCTAGCAGTTGCAGACGTCTATCTGCCTATCCTCGGTCACTCTTTCTTTTATTTGAAACACGAAAGAGAAATTTACTTACTTTGGACTAACTTTTACCAATTTCTTACCCTTCTCAATCACATCGGACCAAATGACCTACTCAAAATGATATATAATAAATTCTATTATAATAGCAATCATCAAAAGATCGCGCGCACATTAGTAAACCTAAATCATTTTAAATACAAAATTTAATGAAGCACAAACCTGCCTGTCGATCGTGAGCTACATTTGTAAATGAAGAATCTTTCCATATATATATATATATAGCACTATCAATCAGCTTCAAGTTCACATAGTTAATTGTACAACAGCAACGAAATGCAAACACCAAGCCTTTTCTGCGCCATCTTAAAACTCCTAAACTCAGAATGCGGCGTTTCAAATATGCAAGAGATCGAGTTACTATAAAAAGCATTTTGCTATCGCCCACACATGAAGGAATTTTATTCTTTTGCTTTACAATATTTGCGTGCACACAAAATATGAAATATAACGGCTGTTACTACTTCGTAAATCAAATGCGATAAAAGAACAGTTCATATTCGATTCTAAAGAAAAATTTAAATATCTGTATATCAAATCAAAAGCGATTTTAAAAAATCCCTTTCTTTTCAAATCTTCCAATTGCCTCTGCGTAGGAGGGTGAAGTGGATACCTGTTTATGAAAGTTTCCGGTCAACTAAAATCGTTTAAAAAAACCGCGAAAGAACTAGAAAGGAGGGGAAAAAAAATCCCTTATTGCAGATAGTCAACAGATAAGTGCTGTCAAGTGTTTCGATTGGAGAATGAGATTACCAGCATGACGGCTGTGTTGGCGATGGCATGCGAAAATTATACCGTGAAAGCATATGGCGTTTATTTCTTTTGCAACAAACATCAAGAGAGGGGGGGGGGGAATCTACTTTGGATCATACCCTATCATCTTTAAGTTCTAGAGATTTAAAAGTAGTCTTTCACAGATGGATTAAATGATGTATCTTAATGCCTTCTCTTATACCCATTAAGGCGTTATCCAGATGGCATTTAGGACTTTTTTGTTGTTGTTCTTTTATATTTTATGATAGCAAGAGAGGTTTAGGAATAGAAAAAATCATGGCAACATCCCATTAGCGCTGAAGAAGTTAATGCTCTTTCGAGAAAATAATATTAAAAGAAGGATGTGTAAAAAATCGAAATGCAAGTCATATGATATACCTTAGTAACTTCTAAATTTAAAGGCTTTCTTTTAATTGAGCAAATAGAACAGCAAGAATGCGAAAATAGCAAACTAACATTGTCCATCCTATATACATTAGTGGTTGAAATAATGGTACCAAATATAAAAGATCGTGCATGATCTAACCATTTTCTATTTGGGAACAATAGTAGCGTGACAGCTGCTATTGTTTCCACATATGGGGGGGGGGAATTTTTTTTTAAACTTATGGTTCCTGCACTATTATTATGCAATCCATTAGTCGCGAAAGAAAATTCAAAGAAATACTCGTACTTCGAAGAAACAGAAAGGATAAAAGGATAAAGCAAATTAAGATTTTTTTTTATATTTCAAACGAAACTGAGTGTTTCGGATTTAAGAAAATAATGGAAACATACTTTGCTTAAACTTTTAAAATACAGTATTCAGTTCATTTACATATTGGCAATCTAATTTTGCCGAATCCCAATTATTAAGTTATTTGGATTAAACAATATTTAACTTTTTTTCTCCTCCTATTTTTCATACGAATAAAAAAGTTCGGGAAATACCTCGAAAAATAAAAAGCCAGAATAATCAAAATCATCTACAAATGTTTTTTGGTTCAATCCTCTTATTAAAAAACGTCAATGTTTAAGTAGAGATCAGGTATTGTTTTTTATGAATATGTATCACGATAGTTTCGTTGCATGAAAAAACTGTACCAGAGACTTAAGTGATTATTTCAGGATGCATTTCTTAGAACTTTGACGCTACATCATCTTTCAATTGCACATCATTAAACTAGCAATTTAAAAAAAAAAAAATTCTTTTCATTAAAAAACTACACGAAGAACAGTAATTTTTAAGGGGGTGGGGGAGTCAAACAGTGACTATATAAAAGCGCACCTTGTGTGTGATATTTTGTTCAGCATTATAATATGGCCTATTATCCCTCTTATAGGTTTCTCTTTCAACACATTTATGAGATGATTAATTTTTATACCAAGCAATTTTGAAAGAGGGCATTTTTTATACAAACATCATATAGTAAAAACCTAAAAGCACTTAAAGAGGAGTTTTTGAAAAAACTTTGAATAATTTCAAAGATCACAGAGGTTGGCAACGGATTTTTAACGGACTGCAAGTGATTTAAGTCGAACTCAATAATTTGCATAGTAATTATTTCAATTTCGTATCGTTGTGTTTTGATGTATGATATTTAAAATACCAATATGCTTTCGCAAAATCTGACTGCTGAAAAATGTCATTTTTTATTCATTAATACTTTTCATTACATTAATAAAGATTCCCTGTAATTATTAGTAATAATTAAAAGAAATTAAAATGGGTATAAATTTAACACGAATTTCTCTTACTAACTTTCTGTTACTAAGGTTTCCAAGATATCTTAACCAGTTTTCTTTCTTTCTCTCTCTTCTCCCCTTCCCTAGTAATAGTAGTGGACTAATAATGGACTGAATTAACTGGGATGACCGAAAAGGAATAAAGGTTAGTTGGTTATGGTTATCTGGAATTAATGTCAAAGCAACTAAGGCTATTATGTCTCTTCTGGTCAGTTTGTCTGTTTTGACAGATAAGAAAAATTCTTGTCACTTCCGTATGACACCAGTAGTTTTCATTTATTTTTTTTCATGTTCTAATAAAAAACCCTTATAAAAAGGTTCTTCGCTTTGTTGACAGAATTCGAACCTAGCCCTTTCCAACCAAGATCAGTTTGGAGACTTTGTAGTTCGTCCGTGACTCGGTGGATCTTGTTGTTGATCTCCTTTCGTAGGTGTGTGGAAGAATCAGAATAACAGTTCAGATAAACAATGCCTATGTATACGGTGGAATGAAACAGTAAAATAGGAACCTTTGACTCATTAAGGACACAAGTCAGTAGATGCCTTCAAATGATAATCAAATTTCGAATTCACAGAAATAAAAGCAAAATTTTCGAGATGCAAACTTATTTTTAGTTTGCATGCATTGGGATTGGCAAAATATCTAATGATTGACGGAAGTGCGATTGATGTTGGTCTGATTTTAAACACTTATGTCATATATAGAATAACAGATTTAAAAGAAAAAATAATAATTTAAAAAAATATATAATTTCGACTTTTTCTCCCTTCACAGTCCGTTCCTGTACTCGTCAGAAAATCCAAATTAATTAATAACCTAATTAAGCCGATCTCACTGGTTACTATTTTCCAATACAATAATGGAATATAATATAATCCAATCCAAGGAATAGATTTATGGCTGTGTATTATGCTTGTGACTTAAGTGTTTTTTTTTACGGCAGATTTACGTTATTTCTATTATATTTACGTCAATTTTAAGTTTCCAGGGGGAGGGGAACATAATCCAATGCAGAATTTGATATCGTGTAATAAAATATGTTTAAGCATCTATATTCAGGACTGACAGAATGTTGTACATTTCTTCTGCCAATACATTATCATGTGATATGCCACCTGATCCTCATGAAAGCCTAAATCAGATTCATTGTAGTAAAACAGCACTACTAACCTTTTGTCACATCAGGATACATACAAATATTCTCCTTTTGGTAATCTCAAGCATACGTACTAAAAACATTTGAAAAAAAAAAAAAAAAAAACAGAGGGATAGCTTTTCATAGTTGTACTATATGGCGATTTCTCTCAGGTTATTTAAAACCGTAACTACAAAGCTAATCCCGTGATCTTTAATGATGACATGACAATTTCAAATAGTGCAGTATTTTTGCAGTCTTTCTTCGTGACTGGAGGCGTCTGACGAAAGGTTGTTGTCTGGAATCAACAGTTATCCAAATGCCTTGCGAACGAAAAAATTTTGCAGTTATAAAGAATTGGTGAGCAGCTGTTGCGCCTGTCCCAAGAGATTGAGAAGAGCGAGGGAATCCACATCGGTCATTCCCTCAGAAAGAGAGAGTGAAGGAAATCGGAGAGAGAGAGAGGCAGGTCATTAATCACCTTAATTGCTCTTTTGTACTTTTTTTAGGACGACCTTTTAGGGAGCTCTTAGTGGCACTACCTCATAATTAACCTTCGCATAGGAAATTGTGAAAAACAGGGCTAATTGCGTTGACGGCCAACCCAACCAAACTTCAAAAAGTAACAGAATTATTAATTTCCACAGTGTATATTTGTGGAATCTCAATAAGCCACAAATCTAAAATTATCAATATCATATTACAAGAGTTGCCTATGACTGGACTCAGAAAGACATACACTCAGGCGTTAAACAGCTAGGTAGACATCACCCTGTAGTAAACAGTAGTACTAACCTTTTCACCACAAGTCTTTCTGCATTCTGAATACGAAATTCCGTTATACTGTTATGCTACTTTAATTAGCATTTACAACCTGAATTTCATCTAGCGATGCAAATAAATACACTACAATAATCATTTTCACTGAAGGGTAATTTTTAATCGTCTTACTCTAAACGAACGTATAAAAATCACTTACGGAGGTTGCTGTGCGGGCGTTTCTTTCTTTCTGCCGTACAGCTGTCGGTAGAGTTTGTATTGGTCGCCATATAACCAACATACTTTCCACCACTGTCGGCAAACTAGGATGGTGCTGGACTTGATAGGCTTTCCACCTGCGGACATTAGTGATCTTATATCCAAATGGGAGGCGAAATAAATCAATGAACTCCAATTCAATTGTAGCGAAGTGCTTCCTGAGAATAACAACACGCACGCACACACAACATCGAGTGCACATCAAATGATTTCAGTCTTATACTGGTAAAGTCGGAATGATGCGAGAGCTGACGACAATAATATAAGTTCGTTGCATCCCCGAACTGCCTTTCGTAACTTTCTTCACACAGTGCAATGAATTCTCTTTTCCTTGATGGTTGTATCTGATTAATTATGTCAGGGGGCCATCATTCTACTGATCATTTATTCCTTGGCGACGGGGGATCACGGTCACAAAGTCAACGGCCTGAATTCACACACGTGACCGACCTAGCTACCAGGTGGCCAACTCATTTATCACCGAGAAGTAAGGTTTAACAAACAAAAGGTGCATTTGGTACAAGTCAACCTTTCTGTTGCATCACATGGTACAGGTGGCCACGTGCTGCGCGAGGAAAGACGATCTATTTTAAAATACACGAATTGAAAAGCAAGTGAAATATCTAATAGGATTTTTCTTTGTTTCTTTTTTTTTTCCCAGTTTATTTCACTGAATTTTAAAATAATCAAGACCGTAAAATAAAGGTCATGAATCCCTTCTTGTGAAATATGAAAATTCAAACTGCTACAATACCAACCGTGTTTCGCATAATCATCGGACGTGTCTTCAATAAACACGGCAATGAAAAGACCGCATGCGAACCACGTAACTCACAATTACAAATTTCCACACGAAGAACAAATAAGAAATTTCAAAAATTGCTTCCGGCTGACACCGATACGTGCAATAACTTTATCAGCTGACGGCAACACTGCCCTCCTCTTCGTCACGACTTTCGGTCGAATTACTCGTTGGGTCACATGAGGATAATGAATGCCACGATTCCGTAACAGTCTTTCATCACGGGAGGATTTATCTGTTTCGGAGGCCTAATTTTATCGGAACAGAACTGCGGGACACTCCGGTCTCGTGGCGACAGCGATCACAATGACCACAGCCAACTGACCACACAGAGAAGTACAAACACGCGCTCTTCTCCTACATCGTCATTATTCATATCACACGCACAAAGTGATGCTAAATCGTCACACTCTTATTTATGCAGCTTTCATCTTCGGCAACTCCCACTGACATGCCAAGTCCGATATGCGGAACTTTTCTGCGCGCCACTAACTGCACTAGTGTTCCGTACCCCCTCTCGTAGAAGACGACTACGGAGACACACCTGTCGCCGGTAGCAAAACAGACCGCCACTAGAAGGGTAGTGGAGCATGTGAGCCACTCCACGCGGAGCAGCATAAAAAGTGGTAAACAACCCCTCCTTGTCTTCCCCTTACCCCAAGAGTCAACCAAAAGGGGCGTGAGGTTGAAGAACACTCCGTCTCATCAAAGTGTGGCACCTTAGCTACGTACCCACTCATTACACGGCTGATGGATGTGGACTGGTCCATTTTTCATGTGGTAGGGAGACCTACTCACACGTGATCGTCATCATAACAAAACTAAAATGAAATTAAAAACGCTAATGCGATTAGCTCAAACAGACATCTAGAATACCATAACAACCATGCCATTTCACTTTAAAGTGCATATTAAATTTTTCGAGGTTTTTTTAAACGTAAGTAGGACAATGTGCTTCTCAACATGTAACATAAATCTCACTCAAATGGACATCGAGTCAGCTTTCTCTATACACAAACACACCAAATTAATTGTGTGCTACATTATCTGACTACTTGCGCGGTGCATCAAATGAATCCTTGTCCATCAACTGAACATTTTAAAATATTTTGAATGCCATAATGTTTATAGGATAGAGGTCACCAGATTTAACATGCGAAGTGATATTTAGTGAAATATGGTCATTTGATAACATACAAATATTATTCTCTATCTTGCCGGTAGCAGAAAAGAAAAAATAAATATTTATCAAACGTTAAGGAAATGATACAAAAGAATAACTCCTCTCTGGGCTAGACGAATTTTAATGAAATTTGGTATTCACGGTGTTCTGCTCTAGCGAAATTATTTGAAACAAGATGTTAAAACAGAGGTCATTCCAGGAAACTATACGAAAACATACATATTTTTCTTTCGATTCATCTTCATACAAACTCCGAAACTTCATAAGTAGAAATAACAATTATAATACGGATATTTAACTTTTAAGAAAGTTAAAATTAATATTTTGCGCCACCGTAATGTAAGATGCTTAACTACAGTGGAGCAAAAATATTTCTCATTTTAACTCTTAAGGGGTCAAAGGAACAGCAATACAAATTCCATTTATTTATAAATTTCTTATTAAGTTCAAGAAAGAAATTTACGTTGGTCTTTGAAATACAGATGAAGCCTAATGGACGATAATTTTAATGCAGAAATTTAATTTCTAAATCTTCGGGAAGTTTCACGCTACATTAACTAGCCCATCATCATTATAGCATTGATTAGGCTTATGTAAAGTCAAGTTACTTATTCGTGATAGACCACTGAAACCAACGCCAAAAGAGAAAGATGTTATTGGAAACATCACATTCTCTTTGAAAAACTCTAACAGACTCTAGCTTCCTCCACAAAAATCAGACATCATATCTAAACTAATCATTTCCAAAATTTTAACAATTAAAAAAATCATTGCATTAAATCTTTTTATATTTTTAAAATGCAACATATTATATTACTTATTACTAGAAAATAATCAATAAATAAATGCCAGTGACATCTTTTGGTATTTTGACACTTAAGCTGAGAATTCCAGATCGAAACATTTTGTTCGAGTCTTTTGTCCAATAAATATCACTATTACTGAAGAAATTAAAGTGAGCGGTACACTGCTCTCTCTCTCTCTCTCTCTCTATCTGAATTACAAATAGTTCGATTCAGTAAGATTGCGAAGGGTGAACTCGAGCCACCCTAGTATGTATGTGTGTGTGTGTTTTAACGTCTATTTGCGTGTTTATCGGAGATGTGGATAACGGTATATACCCAGAAATAAAATAGAAAGCTTACATAGTCGAACTATAATGAACAAGGAAATTATTTATTTATTATTATTCTAAGCTTTTTTATAACTATTTTTGGTTATTATAGGCCCCTCCATTTGTTTGAATCTTTCTCTGTCGAAGGTTTCCAACCATCTCAACTAAGTTATCATTCCATCTCCTCTCTCTCTCTCGGTGTCCAGGCATTCATCCTCCTTTATATGGATGCCACAAGATGACTGTCTTTATCCATCAATCTCTCTCCATCCATGCAACGTCCTATCCGTCTTAATTTTAAAATCTCTTTCCCTATATACAAAGTTTTGTTTCTTTTCTTATATCTTGATTCCTTATTTTGTTTTGCAGTCTGATGTTTAGCATGGCTCTCTCAATTCTACCTCCAGTTTTTCTCCTAGCATCCAATATTTGTTTGGTTATTATTATTACTATTTTGTCTTCTATGGTATAACTGCCAGATTCAACTTGTCTACTTAATGAAGTTCCTCTTCATATGTTTATTATTCTTTAAAATGCTTTTCAAAATCTCATCAGACTACTTATCGAATAATTATTCAGTACTAGACAATATTCATTGACATTTGATAATAAAGCTAGCTGTAAGCGAATATTCATTCTGAATTATCTATTTAAAAAATCTAATTTCATGTCTTGCTATTGTACGAAATTTTCTTTCTATCTTCTCTCCCTTTCCTCTTACTTAAGCATTACAGTAAGACAAATAATTCAACGGCAAAAAAAAAAAAAAAAAAAGACCAAAAATACCATTCATCAGAGGTATTCAAATGAGAAGTTTTCATAACAAACCTGCCTGACCTATCCCGGAGACATTAATCTGCACGCCACAAGTTAATCTAATGTTTATATTCCGAAGTTACAATTCTTTGTAAATAAATGATTCACAATTGTTAAGGAGATCGAATGAAGTAGAACCGTGGCATGCAATTGGACAGTCAGTTGTTTGGAAGGTTGGCGACGTTGTAATCGACATAAACACGAACAGCAATTCAATTACAACGAAGTGTTATTTTGTCCAAAAAAAATAAAAATAAAAAAAGCACGAACAGGTTAAGAAAATTGAGTCTATTTTGCTTGTTCTTCAATGAAACCGATTGCGCAAATGTTGTTAAGTTAAATAGCTCATTTAACGTCTAAATCCATTTAGGAACGTTAAATGGGTATTATAAAGAAAAGGAAAATAAGTCTCATTGCGAGTAATAGGAAATACAGATTACATAATAGAAAAAAAAGAAGTTTAATTGAAAAACGAACTCCAATCCGTTTTTAAAGTGGATTTGATTATGCGAATATTTCGATAATAATAGCCTATGCATTTTTGTGCGTTTCTAAGCAGAAAATCAAAGAACTAATAAGGATTTAATGACTAAAACTATTGTGCATGTACTTATCCTCAAGTGAATAATCTTTATAGCTTCATTGTGACTACGAAAGCTAAGCGGGACTGCGTAGTGCAGCGGGAAGCCTGGCAAAGGCTTTTAGAGAGTATTCTGCAATGATTACGGTGAATACTGATGACGTGGCAGCCCAGGTCATGAGTCAGTTCGAGTAGTGGACCACTGCAAGATTCGTGCGCAGCGCGTTATAGAGATTGAAAGA
The DNA here is from genome assembly GCF_054136105.1 of Typopeltis vanoorti. Taxonomy (NCBI): domain Eukaryota; kingdom Metazoa; phylum Arthropoda; class Arachnida; order Uropygi; family Thelyphonidae; genus Typopeltis; species Typopeltis vanoorti. The sequence goes on along the minus strand of NC_143553.1, from coordinate 75,038,105 downwards.
GGGGGGAAAAATCACCTCCGGATGGTATTTTCATTATATCCGCAGGGTTACCGCACCAGTATTACCGTCTGATTCACTATGTCATCCACAGACATTTATGGATTTCAGCACAGGTAAAGATACATTGTGAGGCGTTTTAGAAGCATGATGTGCTATTGGCTGAACGTCGAAAATCACACACACACACACACACACACACACACACACACACACACACACACACACACACACACACACACACACACACACACACACACACACACACACACAAAGGATAAGACGTGATAAGTGGGGGGAAAAGCAGATTTGATATACCAAGGCGGTGTCGCGACAGTCTTATATATATATATATATATATTTTTTTTTTTTTTTTTTTTTTCAAGATACTTCAGGCCTCCAATAAGTGGGATGGCGGTCTCACACCGGGCGATGAAATTCATCTCATTTTGTTTCTCTGTAATGTAGATATCGTAAATGACTCGTAATTGTCAGTGAGACATACATATTATACAGCTTTGACTTAAAACAACTCGTTAGCTCGTTTCCCCCCCCCCCGCTCCAAAGAAATGAAATTTCTCAAGAACCCACTATGTATTTCAATTTCCAATTTACCCCAGTAGTTCTTCTACCGATTAACTGTGTAAGATGAATGTGGACACAATTGTTCAGAAGTAGCGATGACAATGATGACTTGCATATTTCGTGGCTGACATAACATGTGGTAACAAACAGAAGTTGCTGTTATGAAAATATTACGTCATCTGATTTTATGGTAGAGAAGCAATGTGACTAGACTGCTAAGTAGATTCGAGTCCAAACTCCAATAATAAAATAGCGCAATATTGGTACTAAAATTACCGATTTAAAATGAATGCTTATCAATTTAAGTAAATCTAATAAGATAATTTCGAGAGCGACATTCACATTAAAAGGAGATTAGAAGAAACAGCGCACTTCTCAGCAAGTGCGGCACATGTACGCTTTTATTATACAATTTTTCATTATTATTATTTTATTTATTTATTTTTTTTTTAATCCCACAGCTGGTCTCACCGATGCGATCCTACAGCAGACGCGTATGTTCTGGAAAACAGTATTTAAGTGGTATTAAGGAAGGCGGAAAATGGAAAAAAGGAATCTGTTAAAGACGCTAACAGTGCATGAAGTGAACTCCGTAACCGAAACGATTAATCAGTATGCCCTACGGACTCTCAGTAATGGCGTATAGCTCTGTATTTACCGAAGAGCACTAACCACAAATTTATGCCATGATTTGCTACTTCAGTGCCATTGACCATAGTGGGGGTTTAGGTTGGTAATATCGTTTAAATTAGGTGTCTTAAGGTCAGCAATTTTGTCTCCATCGTAGAAAAGAAGATATATAGACGTGCAAGCCATATAGTCGAAATGGAGCCAGTTGATTAAAGCATACGCACATTGCTAAGAAGAATGACAGAGGCCACAATTTTATTGAAATTTATTTATCTATGTATTTATGCTGCTTTTTCTTCAAAAGATCATGGAACTGATACGCAGATAAAGATTCTTTAATTCATAAAGGTTCCGTTTTTAAATCTAAATGCCATGGTATAATTATAACGTCTTTTTGTTCAAAACGAAATCGACAAACTATCGCTTTTTTTTTTCTGCCAGAAAAATTCAAGTGAAGTCCTCCTAATCGTTTAAAACAGGTCCGTATCTAAACACGAAATCTCAGTCTAAATATCATTAATTGCTGTACGTTTAAAACATTAGTAAAAGGAGAACGAACCAATGAACAACAAACAATCTATTACCATTAATCTACTGGTTTCGCAAAATAAAAATAAAAGAAAAAAAAACGAAAGAAAAAAAGAACATAAACACACGAATAAATAAAGGATTTATACGATGCGCTGTGTTAAAACCTGAAATTTGCATACATGATAGCAATCGAATCGACTAACCAACTCCAAATGAATGATTTGTCTCAGTGATTGGTATGCGGTACAAATGCTAATGAATCCAGTTTCCGTGTTACATCCCTCTCTACCTTCTTCGCCCTTATCGAACCAAGCAATGTAGTTAAGAGGTTTTAATAAAAGTTCAGCTGGTAAAAAAGCGGGTTATTCAACTCTGCCAGTGACCGCGTTATCAGGGGAGTGAGAAAGTCCATAAATTTCAGCAAATAGTTGCTCTTCTTACTTTCCTAATCTCAACTCTTAGTGCGATTAATGTGATTTGGTGCAAATTACTGAGATTAACTAAGTGATATTCATGACTAGTTTTCCTATTTATAAAACGATTCCAGCTACAGATGGAAATATTTCCTGAATCACACAAAAAGTTGAAAATTCTTTTGTTAATATCCAGATTGTTCAATTTGAACTTTAAGTTCTTGATCTCCAGTTTTTTTTTGTTGTTGTTGTTGTTGTTCTTTTGACATAAACTACCCACCAAAAGAAACATATTATTAATAATAATAATAACTGCTTAATACTTTTCTAATTACGTGATTATATAATGGATTTGTTTTGAATGAAGGTTCAGTTATCCAGTAAACTCCCTTTCTAATTCAATGCAATTATATGCTATCGATTTCTGCATCTGGGACCTAAAAAAAGCACAAAAAAAAATAATATTTTATGCTTCTATGATACTAAATGTAACATACCGAAATGTATACACAATAAGGTCATTATTAACTATTAATATTCGTAGAAATGTATATCGTGATCGACTCTATTGATTTTCTTTCCTTTTCTCAATCTCTCTCTTTTCTCAACGTGAAACTGAAAAGAGAAACGAAAAAAAAAATCTATAGAATTCACGTTTCTCCTTTTTTCAAGTAGGCTATACGTTAAAAGACTGCTACTTTTACTATAAAAATCAATAGAAAGATGATCGAAATGTAACAGCCAGAGAATAGTGAAGTTATTGCATACAAGCAACAAAAATTATTTGAAATCAAGCAGCTGGTACTTGTCGTGAGAACCGAACGCACCATTTGTCACAAATTCTGACAATAAAGGAAGTAATGTGTTCACATGCAATATGCTTCGTCTTCTTCCTTTCAAACTAAGCAGGAAACTCTTCATGTTAAATAATGGATAGGAAGAACGTGGGAAGGATGAGAACATGTTGCAGACTAAAGGTTTGCCTCTTAAAAGAAGAGAGAAATGCAGTGAGAGAGAGAGAGAGAGAGAGAGAACGTCACAATGAGATTAAAAAAAAATCGCCGTACGTGAAGAAACAAGTATCAAATAACAGATGAGTTGAATCTTTTGCTGTTTAAGCAATTGCACAGTTACAGAATAATACGTCATTCATGGTAACTCCTGAATATCTTTCACTACTAAATTAGACACAAAAAAAGTCTCCTGGCCCAGACAGAATTCCTTCAATTATCCTGAAGGTCTGTGCATCTGAACTGACTCCTATCCTATGTCACCTGTAAACACTCTCTTACTCCACTGGTATATATCCTAAAACCTGGAAACTGGCCTATATTCAACCCATTCCTAAAAAAGATGACAAATCACTGCCATCTAACTACCGCCCAATCTCACTCACTTCACTCCTATCTAAAGTAATGGAGAAAATCATCAACTTTCAAATTCTAATCTACCTTGAAGGTACCCGGCTATTAAGCGACCACCAGTACGGATTCCGCCAAAGCCGTTCAACAGGAGATCTACTCTCATACACCACCCATCACTGGACAAAAGCTATGGAGAAATTCGGCGAATCCCAAGTAGTTGCACTTGATATCTTCAAAGCCTTTGACCGAGTCTGGCACAAAGGCTTACTAAGCAAACTTCCATCATTTGTACTGCCTCAGGACTTCTGCAGATGGACTGCCAGCTTCCTGTCTGGACGCACACTATGTGTGATGGTAGACGGCTCCCTCTCCTCTCACCATCCAACTAATGCCGGGGTCCCTCAAGGCTCAGTTCTCTCACCGACCCTCTTCCTTCTATATATCAATGACCTACTTCAGTTGACCTCTAACACAATACACAGTTTTTTAAATGACAGCACACTACATTCCTTCCTTTCATTTGACAAACCCTACCCTACACAACTCACTTCAACCCACAAAACATCGACCACCACTGCCCTTAATTCCGACCTCCAAGCCATCCTCCGATGGGGCTCAGACAACCTTATCAACTTCAACGCTAGTAAAACCCAGTTCTGTCTTATTTCTCACAAATAGAACCATTCCCACCAGCATTGTTTTCGACGACACTCAAATTCACAGACAAGACGAATTTTCTCTTCTCGAAATTACCTTGACATCAAGCCTCTCCTGGCATAAACACATCACAACCATTGCATCCTCAGCTTCCAAAAAACTAGGTTTTCTCTTTCGCTCAAGACGCTACTTCATCTCTAAACAGCTGTTAACACTATACAAGTCACAAATCCTCCCAGCTCTCGAATACTGTTCTCACATCTGGACTGGGGTTCCAAAAAACTCCCTCAAAATGCTTGACTCAATACAGAGGAGAGCAATTAGACTAATAAATGACCCATCCCTCACCAACTCGCTCCCCCCATTTTCACATAGATGCTTGGTCTCTGCAATCTGTATATTCTATAAATACTTTCACGGGAAAGGTTCATCTGAAATAGCATCAATAATACCCCAACCCTGTACCAAGTCCATTGGAACACGTACAGCTGTCGCCCAACATCCTTTTACAGTACACCTCGAAACCCACAGAACAAGTTTCTTCTCCTCCTCATTCATCCCTGCTACTGCAGTACTGTGGAACAGTCTTCCCCCTGACGTATTTCCCAAGAAATACAATATACAGGCGTTCAAATCAAATATAAACAAGTTTCTCCTTTCACAACCCATCATCCATATACGATACTAACGTACTATAGGTTGACCAGCCAGCCTCCTGTATATGGGCCCAACATAAAAAAAAAAAAAAACTACAAAATTTTCATAGGAAAATAAAATATACTACTAAACGAAAAACTAATTTTTAACTCTAGCTTATAAATCAATACAATCGGATTGCCAGTCGCATGCTGTATCTGTTCAAATTTGCTTTGCTATTCTCTAGTAACATTAGGCTGTCATTTATGAGAATATTATACATTGTATTTGGAGGAAGTTTCAGGTGAATTTCGTAAAATATATATGTATATATATATTTGTATATATATATATACAAATGTATATATATATTTGCTTCGACAACAAATGCGTGCTTCGATTAAAGAAAATAAGTGGAGATAAATCTTATTACCATCAAGAAAAAAATCAGTTTTCGCTTATTTTTATCCTTATTATTTTTTTTAAATTCTTACTGTTCACATTTTATAATACGCTTTGTCATAATTTGTCTTAATATTTTATCATATTAATTCTAATGTCCTACAGGAATATACTTTATTTTAACCGCATGCACAGTTTTTCAAAGCAACAATATTAATAAAAAAATATTTTGGAAACGTCATGCTAAAAATAAACATAAAACGTATATCAATGTTTATGGTGTCAATATTATATTCTGTAACAGTACATTTTCCCACGAAGACAGACTTTCGTTTCTCTGATTTCAAGAAATCAAATAAAACATATTTCCTCAATTTCGATAATGCTTAAAAAGAAATATACTACTTTTGTCCACACACACACACACACACTTGTGTGGGCAAAATAAATAAAATTCCCCTGCCGGGGATCGAACCCGGGTCTACTGAGCAAAAGCCAGGTATCCTAGACTACAACTATTTACAATATATACATTTGTACTATTCTAATTGGCATTTTGATTTACATTTCTTGATATCTTAATAATATAGATATTATGTACAATTTATTTTTCCTTATTTTTAACATCATAATCTGCTCAGTGTCTGCTTCTTCCTGCAGTCCTTTTTATATGAGCCGAGCAGTATTTTTCTTTTAATGTAACATAACTTTACTATCCCATGGGAAGGCGGTGATTGTTAGAGCTAAACATCAATTCGAGGTCATAAATAAATAAAAAAAAGTGTATAATCAGAATAAAAACTCATTCAAAATAACTTTATTAACACATTAATGTTTACTTGAAAATAGCCACAAGAGCAAAATAATTCGAAAAAGTAACATTCTGTCAATAATAAGGGTGTTTTTTTTTTTAAAAAAAAAACACGAATAAAAATATTTAGTTATAAAAATACTTCTGCGATATCTAATTTCTAATTTCAGAAAATATTCAACGGACAAATATAGTTATTGAGAAACATTCTTTTTAGATTTTTACTGATATTGCATATTTTCGGAAGTAGTGATCTCCATGACAACATGAATTAAACTAAAAAAAAAAAAAAAACTATGAATGTTCCAGTTTAGAATAATATGATCGATTGAAACTGCGGCAGAATGCCCGATATTCAGAAAATATTTCCCTTCTCCTCATGAAAATCTCGTTTCGAAATATCCACCTGTCTGGAACGAATGGTTCGAAAAACTGAACCCCGATAAATTTCTTTCTCACACGATAGCAAATGACGGAATCCTTCTATCGGCACGAACCATGACGGGCAAGGGGAACTTTTTTTGTTGTTGTTCTTTCAGATTATGCAGCAAAAAAATAAACGCGCCATGAAACATCTCGACCTGTCCAGGTATATTCCAAGAACGATATATCCGGAAAACAGTGTCGCATGACAAGTCTTGTGACCTGCGCGTGCCCCCTCTCGGTAAGTCGTTGCCCGGTTTGCATTTGTGATCTACAACCACACGACCGTAACCAAATCTATGAATATATTTTATAATATTTTACAAAACTGCGTGACACACTTATCAATAACCCCATCGGTTTGTCCATAAAAAGTGTTTTCTTCAAAACGACTTACGTAGAAATAAATCGATAATTTATAACGGTTTAAAATTCCTGTCACGACGTGTTTGGGTTCTGCTTTGCACTTGGATTATGTGCACGTTTTGAGTAATCCGGACGATAGCAAATAAATCATCAGAAGCATTTATGCAACGTTGCGTCTAGGAGAATATATAGCGGTTAAAAAAATATTTTAAAAGTTTAACGCACTCGTTCTGTTACTTGGATTTATAACTCTGAAAACGTAGTCCTTTTCTAATGGAATTTATAACTGTAAAAGCCGTTTTATCCGAACGAAAGTTAATTAATAGAATAAAATACTGGCATTTGAATGCGTGTGTTTCAAATGTTTCACTAGTAAAGTATTTTATATTTTTTTCCAACCGTTTGTATAGTCTAATTCAACAGAATATTCATAAGTATTTTATCGTTTAATAACTTAAATGCAGTATTGTATTGTATTGTTTGCATTGTCAAGAAAAGTTAGGAGGTCGCCTTTAATTGAAGTCGTCTTCAATTCTGGATCAGTCGGTCTCGGAATGCAGCGGAGGACTCCTAATTAGCTGCATTTTATTTCACAACATACATTCAAATTGCACGCTACAGACGTTTAAGATAACAGAAGAAAGAAGTAGTTGCTATTTTCAATAGCTCAATTGTGGTTGGCTTCAAAATATTTGATCATTTTTAGATTCAGTGCGTCATCCAATTTTATTTCCAGAAAGAAAACGTATGTCTGTAAAATTATTGCACATTATGAGATCAACTCTACTTACTATTCTCCTTTTCACCTTTGAATTTTCGTCTGTCGGAAATTTCTATTCTTTTGAATATGAATTCATTCAAATTTTTAATATATAATAATGAATGAATGAAATAAAAATGAAAGTACAAAATGTGCGTCTATATAATTGGCTCTGATCATTTCCATCATCATCATGCCTATCAAGGATTTAGGCCTAGAGTGGCCTGTTCCGGCCTCAGAAGTCATCGTTGAATCTCTTAAGAGGACGTCCTAGTTTTCTTTTTTCCTAATGGTTTGTAATTTAAGGCTTGTTTTGGTAATCTTTCTGTTTTCATTCTTTCAACGTGTTCCATCCATTTGTGTTTATATTTTTTAATTTTTTCTATTACTGATTCCTGGTTTAATTCTTTCATTTCCATTTCCGAAATCATTTCCATAAATTTTATTATTATTACATTTATTATCTATTTACCCTAGTCATCTCATTTATCTTATTCATTACTAAATGTCTAGTCATTCGGTTTTGATCTCCATCGGACCATTTTACTGGAAAAACTGAATTCTTTTATCTCCCCTATACCGTAGGTGAGCTAAAGTTAAAATAATCCGGAAAATCTGTTTTAGAAACCAGTCTGATGAACTTTTTAAAATCTTCTTCAGACTGGTCTCACACATGCGATAAAAATCATGCACTATCTAAAGATATCCACAAACCTCCATATCGTAAAGGATTCGAAAGCATAGCCTGTAGGTCGAATGGTGGAAATACTATCTATGAAGCCAAACAAGCCAGCAAATAATACCAATGCAGTACATTTAGCCAGAGGAATTATAACTGTATGAATCGCTTGGCCTATGAAAATTATCTAGCTGTTACCAAAGCTCAGTTGAGTGGATATTTTTGGGGTATATCTTAAATACCAAATTTCATTAAACCCTATCAAGTCAGAGCGGAGTTCTTCCTTTCAGGAAGAACTCCGCTCTGACTTGAAAAAGGAGTTCTACCTTTTCACACTGCTTCACACTTTTTTTGTGCTTCACACTGCACTACACTATACTGAATCAAATATATACAACAAGAAATTTACAAAAAATAATTTTAAAAAAGGAAGGAAACGAAAAAAAAAATAAGCTTTAAAAATTTAAGTAATAAGCAGTTACTTTTTAATCGTTATGATTCGAGTTGTTTTGGTGTAGCTGCTTTCAAAGAAAATGGTCGTGAAGGTTTGCACATCTTCTCAGTTGTTTTCATACCATTTCCTTGGCTCTTCATTTATGATGACTCTATTGTGAGTCTCAACCGCTCGGAAATGTCAATAGGCTTTTGACCCCTCTTGTTTAGCAAACTCTACAACCCCTCTCAACTTTGAAGGGTTGTTTAAGTTCTATTTTTTATTTTTATTTTTTCACAAATGCTGCTGTGCTGCTATCTGTCAGATCTCGATGTACCTTCGGGAAGAGGGTCGACAAATTAAATCACTTACACGGGAATGTTTTTCTTTTAGTGATCCACGAAACAAAAATTGTTCTATGTTTATTAACGCATTACATCAACAAACAGAGAGAGAGAGAGAGAGAGAGTTCTAATTGCAAATTAGAAATCTAAGGTCGGAATGACGTTTACATCAATGTTAACGTACCAAGCTATTTTAAACCTGGTTTTACTCCATTTCCCAAGTAAGCAAACAGACAAACAAGTCAAGTTTGCGCCTGCACGTATTGGAAGTCTAGCTGATCCTCAAAGTAGTGCAAGACCAAGGCAACTCTTGGCAAAAGTAGAATAAGAATAAGAATAAGCTAGACTCGCATCACTTGCAAGCGCAAACTTGACTTGTTTGTCTGTTTGCTTACTTGGGAAATGGAGTAAAACCAGGTTTAAAATAGCTTGGTATTTTTAACATTTATTATACCCAAGGTAAAATACTTTCTACATTTATATCTCCTCCTGAGATTTTTATTTAATAAGATTAAAATACCTTATGGTAACTTGTTCTGGTAAAATACTTATAAGCTCTGTATTACTAAAATCTTGGTATTTCTAGCCTGGCTCCCACTGATGAGATATCGATGGGGGTCGGAACTGGTGGGGGGCTGACTTTGAGAGGCTCTGCTTGGTGATAGGTTTTTGCCTGTCTCTGAGTAGGGCCACCGCTGAGATTATGGCTCTGGCTGGTGGTGGGGTGAGCCTGCCACTGGGTAGAGCCAACGCTGAGAGTTCTTGGTGACGGGGTGAGCTGTCACTGAGTGGAACAACGCTGAGTTGGACGGTCTTTCGGCCACTATGGAGTGGTCTAGGGATCGTCCTATTTTTAGAGAGGTCTTTACTTAAATACACCTCAATAAAGGTCGAAACCGGTCTGGGTAGTGGCCCCTTGCCTTTAATACAAAACATCATACATCTCCTCCAGAGATGTGCTTTGCATTAAGGGTAAATATTAAGATTAGTGATCAGAGCTTATTCTACTTTTACCAAGAGTTGCCTTGGTCTTGCACTACTTTGAGGGTCAGCTAGACTTCCAATACGTGCAGGCGCAAACTTGACTTGTTTGTCTGTTTGCTTACTTGGGAAATGGAGTAAAGCCAGGTTTAAAATAGCTTGGTATTTTTAACATTTATTATACCCAAGGTAAAATACTTTCTACGTTTACATCAATGTATCTAGAACTAAGTTACGCTCATTGCGAATACAATTTCTGTGAAAAAATGATAGTATCAGTATATTTCCTCTAAAATATTAAACGGGGCATTATGGATATATAGAAAATATTTATTTGAACAGAATATACTCAATTATAATATTTATAACTGCGGGCCTAGTTGGCCGAATGGATGCTGTACCCACTTCCACAAAACAGGTCGTGGATCCGAATCCCGTGGTATGGTTATTTGGTAAATAAACGTCTTTAGGTGAACATAAATATTCTCACTTAGTGCAAAACATTCTTATTGGAGGACTGAAATGGCTTGAAAAACATCCCATGTGTGGTACAGCTCTTTATTCCACTCGTGCTAACAAAGTACTGTGTTTACAGTCATTTGTTGGTGGAAGTCACATACAAACATAAATAACGCATTCATTTGGTTAGTTGGTTATTGAACGGGTGTGTTGATCCAAAGATAGTCTTCAGCTTGTTTACTTCTCTACCCCCCCACCCACCGACTACGTAGATTACCTTTTCTTTTTCAAGTTCCTATTACAGTCCATAATTTAGGTTGCCGATTTTTCTCCACTAATTCTACCCTTTCGGGAAATCCTACCCGATTTCAAAATCGGGTAGGATTTCATTCAAAAGCAACAACTTGCCGAAAAATGCACACAATTAACAGTCATAGAAACAGTCGCAATAGCCCTTCTTGTTTTCTCTGTAATTCCAACCATCCTAATCCAACTTTCTGCAAGAGATCTGATAATTCACCATTGGTTGAGAATGCTTTTTTCATTCTGAAAAGAAGAAAGTTCTCCACTTCAGCGATGAGAATCGAACCACGAGTGTTCCAATCAAAAGGGTGCATCTCGGATTAACACGGAGATAATATATTCATAGTTCTGCAGTTATTATGAAAAAAAATCTATGACTTGGACTTTTATGACAGAGTCATGACTAGAAAAACAATTAGTATGTTTTACACTTTGTATTAGAAAATTAAGTACTGTAACTATTTAGAATAGAGCCATCTTAGCTCAGTCGGTTTCGACGATGCCCTCTGGTTGGAATGACATGAGTTCAAATTCCATCTACGATGTGAAGAACCTTTATCAGGGCTTTTCACCTGAAGGTGAGTTAGTCGGTCTCATAAGGAAATGGCAGGAGTTTTCCTCCCAGAAATTCAGTTTTGACATCCAGGGGCAAACCGGCCAGAAGAAACCGCGCAATTTTAGACACAAAATGTACTACGAGAGTAAGGATTAACTACTCTATTCCGCCAGATCTTGTTTCGAAGCCTACGTGGTCTACGAATAAGTGTAGAACAAGAAGAAAGGAAGAACTATTCAGATCAAGAAACTTCAGCAGTAAAAAATGTTAATCATTAATACATTTCAAACCTATTTTAATTTCCTTTATTATTAAGGAAATTAAAATATCCTAGATGCTCTCAATAATTATAGAGAGCATCTAGCATAACAATCAAACATTACGAGTAATAAATCAAAAATACCGTATATATCGGAGTATAAGACGAGGCCTAAATTTTATGCTATATTTAGATTTTAAGCTTATGTCGGTTGTATAAGACGACCTCCCCCCATTTCTTCTTTCTTGTATTAATGCAACGTTAGCTTTGTTATTATATCCGTTTTTTTTTTGCATAGCATAGATTTAGTATTTACGCGAATTACCCTAATTAAAAGTGATTAGCCCCAATTTTAATTATTAATTTTGCATTTTTTTAAATTTTAGGATTATTAAAATTGTCATTTAAAATCATGGAACCAGCAACAAAACGACAAAAGTATGAAGCTCGATTTAAAATAAGGGTAATTAAAATGGCAAAGCAAACTAATAACTGCGCTGCTGCACGAAAGTTTGACAAAACCGAGAAGATGGTATGAGAATGGAGGAAGAAAGAAGATATTTTAAAAAAATTGCCAAAGAAAAAATGTGCGATGAGAACGGGGATCATCCGATGACCGCAACTGGAAAATCACGTTGCACAATGGGTATATTTGAACAAAGGCAGAACGGTTATCTTGTTACAAGAAGTATGATTTGAGCATATGCACTAAAATGGTCAAGATTGAATCCGGATGAAAGTACACAATTTTAAGCTACTTCAGGATGGTGTAATCGTTTCATGAATAGACAAAATCTGGTAATACGACAAATAAAAAAAAAAAAGGAAATTTGCTCAAAAACTACCAGCAGTTCTTGACCACAAACTTACCAGTTTCCATAAATTTATTATTCAGTTGAGACAAGAACATAAATTTCTATTGTCAAATATTGGAAATATGGATGAAACTTCTATGAGCTTTGATTGATAAGCAATAAAACAGTGGAGTCTAAAGGTAGTAAGAGTAGGCTAGTTCGAAGTACAGGTCATGAAAAAACAAGGTTTACGGTTGTGTTATCATGCTTGGCTGATAGAACCAAGTTAAAACCAATGATCATCTTTAAACGTAAAACTAAACCCAAGATAAAATATCCTTCAGGTGTTTTTGTACATTTTCACGAAAAAGGATGGATGGGCGAAAATGGTGTGAAATTATGGATAAATAATGTGTGGAACACGCGATGTTGTGGATGTTGACTGGTGAAAAATCATTTACAAACGGTGGATCTATGCGCGCTGCATCACTTGATATGTTGTGCAATTTTGTGATCAAAGCATGGAATAAAGTAAAAAGTAGAGACTGTAATAAAATCGTTTAAAAAGTGTGGTATCTCTAATCTTGTTGATGGTATACGGAAGATGATCTATTGTGGGATACTGATGACGATGAAAACGAAATCAATTCACTGGATTCGAACTGGGATCCATATGACGATCATTTAAACAATGAATCTGAAAAACTATTTTCAACAGATGATGAAGAAAATTAACACGAAAATTGAGGTTAATAATTATTATTTGTTTTTTAAGACTTACATCTATTGTAATATTTTAAACAAATTTATGTAACAAAAAAATAATCTGATTTGTTTATAAACACTGCCAATTTTCTTATATAACGATGTATTGTAACTACCTAAATGTTCATCCAAGAAATTAAGCTTCCCTTTTTATACTCACCGTATAAGATGACCCATGATTTCGAGGAGTTTTCTCTAGTATTTGAGAGTCGTCTTATACGCCGACATATACGGTACCAATTTACTTCGGAAACTGAAGCCAAAACTGCAATTATTTGCGTTTTCGACATTCAAAAATAGGACCTGAATTTCATTTTTTTTTTGTTAATGTTAAAGGTTAAAAAAAAAACTAGGGGTAGAAAAAATAATAATTACATTATAAAAAAACCGGATGACAATCCAATGCGGATTAGTTCAGCATTTGGTGACCATTGCTGGATATTTTCATAAACCCGATATATTTTAACATATTCAGCAGAAATTTAAGTTCAGATTACAACTTATTCTTCAAATTGTAATTTAAAGTATGATATTTTCCCGATATATAACTCATTTTTCAGTAATACTTTGTTCTACTTTAGAGTTTACTAGAGAGAGAGAGAGAGAGAGAGAGAGAGAGATGAACAGATTTATCCCGAAAAATAACGGCTAACAAGAGATCCTGAATACAATTGTTAGCTTTATACATTCCCGACAAAACTCAGGCTATGATTCCGATTCTACGATTTATAATCAAATTCTAGCATTAAAGATTGCTTTAATAGAAAACAAACCAATCCTAAAACAGGAACCAGTCTGGGGAGCAATAACCACTGACGACTTGATATCTTTAGTGTACACTAAACCCACCTCCCAAATGAATGACCCAGAAATAATTGTAATGTCCACTAGTTAGGAGGCCTTAAGTAAAGTTCACTGACCTTATTCCTATAAACAGTTGGGTTGCCCAAAGTTTCCTGAATGCCTCTTCCGACGACTGCAGTCAGAATTATCGTAAATTATAGGTCTCTGCAGCGAAGTGATGCCGTTCATACAATGGGACCTTTCTTTAATGCTATATGCAGGTGAAGGCACGGATGACAACAGTGCACGAAGCAAAATAAAAATTTACACCTGCTTCTGCTTTATCACTATTCAAACAATATGAAGAATACAGGAACTGTTTCGATATCAAAGACTTTTGAATCCATTTCTCTCTCTTACCTGTTTTTTGCGCATTTTTGCCAACCACTATATGAAATTTTCTTCTGCATTTTATTATATATCTGTGTTTACTCATCTACTTACCAAAGGAACATTTTGTTCAGTCTATTTCCCTTAACTATATTTGTTCTCTGACGTTTTTCCAGAGAGAAGTTGATGCAAATTATGAAATTTTGTTTGGTATTTTAATGTCAGTAACCTGATAATAATGGTTCCTATTTAGCATTACTCTGGAAGAAATCTGAGAGAGAGAGAGAGAGAGAGAGATGCAGGCTCCGTCTTGCAGTGCATCATCATTATGTTTTATAAATATAAAATCAAAAAATTTCTAAATTGGCTAAAACTAATTGAAAAGATACCAAAGTTTCTTATTTCTGGGATAAAAAAAAATAATATTAACAAAATTATATTATAAGAAATTATATAATGCAACAATTATAATTACTAAAAAATGAGTAAATTAACAATATAATTTATACAAAAATATTTTTGTTAAACTAACTTTATGAATGAAATCACCAAGACGCCAAAAATTGTGATCTAAACCATCCGTATGTCTGTCAACGTGCGATACTACTAGTGGTTCCGAGAAGCACTTTGCGCAGTAATATCTCTATTACAAAGTCATAGAAAGACTGATATGAACAAAAGTGGTGCAAATCAGTTTAAGAACGTGTTTGCAATTATTAGAATCTTTCTGCTTGTCCAAAAATACCATTTATTCCGTTTGTACTTGGATGCAATTTACGTCATAAATGCATATTTTATCGATGTACAAATCTACAGCAATGGACCTAGGACTAAATTTTACATGTCCTTCCCTATTTGATAGGAATAAGCCGTAAGCTATGTTTGAAATCAAGAGTTTTACTTCTAGGATAGTCTTGTCATAGCAGCAGCATAACGAGAGCTTGCTTTTGACATGACATGAGATGGCAGCGTAAGCAAGCATGAATGAAATCGGAAGTTTCACATTACTTACTCATTACAAATTCAAGATGTAACTGACTTGCGGGAGAAGCATTATCATACTGCTACACCACTTCCACCAGGCTTATCTAATGGGAAACACTACTAGAAAACGTCCCCCTAGCCAACGCACCCAAATACGTCCATGATGTTTGGAAAAGGCTCACTAGTATCAAGCTATCGGATAAAATGTTACCCACGAACATCAAATATTTCCATATTAAAACGTATTTACTTAATAAACAAACTATTAATACGAAAGTAAGGCAATTAAAATTTACTCCTTATAATTTGCAGTACGTAATTTTCTGACTGAAATGTCTGTGTGTATCCTGAATTTGATAATCCACTGGTAAACGAAGAAAAGATCTCCAAACTCAATTCCCCTCGCAGCTTTAGTTGCTTAGACCATAATTCCAACTAACCAACCGCCATTTCAGCACTGTCCTATCCCTTTGCATCAGTCGTGTGTCTGCCTGACCATAATGACATCAGCCACGTTTGCTCTTGGATGCTCTAGCTCTGATGTAATCACAAAAATGATTTATAATAGCTTAAGATAACAGTATAGCATCCTATGATAACCCTTTGCTGGAGTATTATAATAGGCTGTACGCGGTTATAATCATTTAGTTTATCCCTTGCCTTTATAACTTGCTGTGCAATGAGGTTTATTACTATTTCTATTTCCTCAGCATCACTGAGTCGATTTTTTTTGTCTTTTGTTAAAATAAACAGATTCATTCCCCTTTCCCCCACCTCTCGTTTCTGACATATAAATTTATAACTGTCCATTTCCAAAATAATCCGTTTGAAAATCGATTCAGGCAACTTAAAGCCCATACTCACATGAATATTACAGTGTATTTATAATATTTTATATTTTATGATGAATAAAAGACGGGAGAACTTAAGTAATATTAATTCTTTATTAGAAGAATTTTTGCCTATGTATCAGGCATCGTCAATAAAAAAAAAAAAGGCACAACCTAATACATAGCTTAACAGAAAAAAAAAAAATCAAGAAAGCGAAAAACACGGCATTAATAAGGTAACGAGCAGAATAAATTCCTAGAGTTAAAAAAAAATGAAAGATTAGCAGATTGCAGTATTTTTGGCCTACGTTTATTTCATAAGGGAGATAAACGTATGCCATAAAACTCGTTCCAATTAGGATGATGTAGCAGTGTTTCCAATGTTTCCTAACTTTCTTCATAAACTCTTTCTTTCAAGTTTTTTTTTTTTTTAAGTTTGTATTTTTCAAAGGACCCTATTTAGCAAAAATGGCATGTCTGCAAGAGACCAGATTGTTCGACTTCATGATACTTGATACATGTTTTATCGAGTATCAAGTACCACCTCACGACGAACAGAGACAGATCTTCCATCATGTCCAAAATAAGATAAGCCACAAGTGCAAGAAATAGGCTAGATGCCTGGAAATTAATGGAAAAGATTGTTGTTAGATGAAAGTAAGGATTTTCTGAACATAACGAAATTCTACATGAATGTGAAGCTGTTTGAAAATTCCAGCAGTGCATTCTAAATGGAATGTGAATCATTAAAGCAAGAATCCTGTAACTATTGAATGCTTTGTTGATAATATGTATCTCACTGAAGTCATTCGTTAGGAAATTTGACCTAATATATTATAACTCTTAATGTAATAATCATCTGTGAACATAAGCATGGCACAATGAATTAAGATTTTAAGCAGTCCCACTTTCTGACAAGGATGATGGTGCGACTGCGCATGGATGTAACGTCATGTATGTGTTCTCTTCCGAAATACTGAGCTGTAACGATTGCCATCCTGTTGACGAAGAGCTAACAGATCCAAAAAAGCTGAGTGTTTCATTCTTTTTTTTTTTAATGTGAAACGTATTCAAGGATGAACTGCATTAATCTATAAATTTTCTAGATTTGAGGAAGAACCATCTCAAACCACGATCTTGTCAACATACCAGTTACCAACGTCGATTTTGGAGAAATATCACTCATGAGATATTGTTCATATCGATCCATAAACTAATCTGCAAGAGTGGACGAGAAGGGACTCCTCATTGCGGTACCTTTAATTTGTGAATACAATTTATTCTGAACTCTAAAATGCCCAGAATGAATTACAGAATCAAAAAGTTTAACAATATGGGCAGGAAAATTGTGTTTTGAGTAATACAATGGTGTCTTTTAAAGGTATGGGTTTTTTTTTTTGATTTTCAACTAAGAATTTACTGGCTATTTATTACCTTGCTAAAGCTGTCGTGGCGTTTTGTTGAATTCCTTCTCCACCCTGTTACGTTGTGCATTTTGTTGTTTTATTTCTTTTGTAATCATCATGACTGTGACATATCGGAGAAAATTTCACTAATAAAGATTTAATTTTAAGTAAGTCCTCAATCTTTTATTCGTTATAATTGTCCACTTATGTTCCTATTTTAAAAAGTATTGGGAATTTTATGTACTAAATTTTTTGTATTTATGGAAATGGACTGAAATATGAAAGTGAAGATCGTTATCTGTATCTCTGAGATCAGTAATGAACAGCATGAACAACTTTTGTAAAATCTACTTTGGGCCTGGAAGTAAATAAGTTAATAAAACCTCAGTAATATAAAAACTTTAAATATGCAATAGAGAATGCCTTTCAAAGCTTTATTCATTTATGGCAAAGCATGTTGTCTGATAAGACTCAGTAGGAACTCTTATTTGCTGTCGGATAAGATGACGTAACAGTCGTAATGCTTCCATCTCCTGGAGACTATAATATTTCTAAAAAGACTGGAATAAATAACTGCTTCTTTTCGAAAGGGGAAAAAGTCATACAATACATAATATCACCTAAGTGAAATTTATAGCAACCAACAACAATTTGAGGGAAGCCATCCAAAAATAACATAAAGTGGGCCGAACGCACACGTCATGCCAAGTAATTTAAAATGCAAATTGCATACAGAAAATGCCGCTGCACACACTGTGTAATGGCGTTTCATAAATATTTCTGAATGTGAAGGGCCTGATTGATTAATGATTACTAAAGAATTTACTATTCCAAATTTAGTATTCTGAAATCGAAATATTTTTTTCGCTAGTGTTTCTTTCCATTTATAGGTAACTTTTAATTCATTTTAAAGATAGGGGATTATATTATATAAATATAATTTCTTTGTTCAAATTCACGCTGATTTTTGCCGAATTTGTCACACTTTGAACAATCTGCGTGAGAGGGCGTTGTCTGCTGAAAGTGAAATGATTTACGTTTTTGACAAATAGTTGAGAGAGTTTTCTTCTGTGAGTTATTTGTTAAGTGGTTTGAACCTACAGGATAATTATGTAGTTGATAAATGCCATGAGTAAGGCTGGAATAAACCTTATTAACCTAACAGAACCCTCTGAGTTAGAATCGACTTCTAGCTCATAAGGTTTGTTCCCAGATTAAAAATAAAGTATATGGAATTTCTTTTAATAGCGAAGTTTGATGAATAGTGAGTTTGACTCCCTGCTTATTCTACAGAATGATCAAAACTGAATTTTTCCCTTTTCTCTCTCTCATTCTTTCTGTGAATTTCATGGAGTAAAGCGATAATATACTTGATCATCACATACTATTCATTTCCTCTCTGTCTCCTAATCTTTTTTTTTTCTTGGAAGTGGACCCTGAGAAAATGAAAGATATTTCTTACAAGAAATTATACTGCTAAATCTAGTTTATGAACCATGTATTACTTGATTAATGAAATTCAACTCCTTCCTATCCATGGCTCCCAGATATTAAGTGATTAATTCAAAGATTTGAAATCCTGTAAGTGCTTTAGGCAGCGATTCCCACGTAGAGATATGTGGGAAAAACAGTATTAATGGCATTATTTACTCGTTTCATAATGAATGATCCTATCGCACACATAACACTGAGACATATTCTTTATCTTATGAACTAAATCAATGTTCAAATGTTCCTTAAGAAAATGACGTTCCATGACCTTGCACATCGACTGGTAGAAAACCAACAAGATGACAAACAGTGAATATCTTTTTTCATGTAGGGGGGGGGGGAGAAAGAAGACCACACCCCGATGTTGGTCATCTGTACAGGAGACCTGACAACCTGCAATTACCAACTGAATTACGGTGATGACCAGGAACGTGTTTTGACTTTGATAAAGGCGCCACTAAACGGCATTCGTAAAATAGTACAAATAGTGCACAATTGGTGGCCTCATTCTAATCAACATCATAACAAACAGAAGAATCTGCCAGGGAATTCGAGGTAAAAAGCAAAATCATTTCGTTTTTAAATAACTTTACGTATCTGTCTTATAATTCTGATAATGACTATGTGTGATTAGTGTTTTCATGATTTTAATCAGCCACTAAGGAGGGACAACAAGGTAATTATGTAGTATAAAATATCACACAAGATAATTTCACTAGTCCAAATAGATTACGATACAATAGACTGCAACAATATATAGAAATTACACAATCTTTATCGAGTAATTCTGTTATAAATAAAATATCAAGTGTTCAATATTTCTATTACTAATCACAAAAAAAAAAAAAAAACGAGAACATTTAACGCTAAACAAACCCCTTTCAGAGATATTTAAAAAAAAAAAAACTCAGATTTTGTAATGTGAGTAAAAGTTATACGACAGATAATTATGTGCGAAGTGTTTTAAGATTTGTCAATAAAATGCTGGAATTTTATTAGTCAGTATTCTCTCTGAAACAATGTTTGATTTAGTAATCAGAATGATGACCAACGAAACTTAAATTACGAGGCCAGTGTTTTGTGTGTCAGGTAATGAGTACATGCGTTTCTGAATCAATTAAATGTCGCCGGTTTTTCTGTTTCTGGAAGTGAGACCGACTAAAATGGGATTCGAACCCAGGTTTTTTCCCACTCAAAGGGTATTGTCAATACCAACTAAGGTACGAGAGCTTCCTGAAACAGCGTAATTATACGCGTGCTGGTTATCTCCATATGATAAAAATATAGGCTTTTCCGTGTTTTTTTTTTTTTTTTCTCCTCCCTTTAAGGTGTTTCCTCAATATTCATCTTTGGATCATGAAAGACTGATTAAAAATATTATGTAATCGCTAATTTTTTAAAAAAAGTTTAAATAATTTCTAAATATCTGTACGGGATGGAAGAGCATTCAGTGTGTCTATTTCAAAATTTCGTAAGATTCCGTTAATAATTTCTCAGGTTTAGCATGCAACTGTATATGATATAGAATTTATGGTTCATTATGCAAGTCAGTATCTGCAGCAAAGGTGTAATAAAAACGAAAAAAAAAAAAAACAGGAGTATGCGGATCACATGATTAAATGTTGAACTCAATAACGAAAAAAAGGAAGCATCTGATTTCGCTGTTTGTCTTAAGGTTTTGAAATTTTAAATATTTTTTATTATCCTGGAATATTTAACTAAATGTTATGATTTACAAAGTTTAAAATGAAAAGCTCTGAATGAAAAAAAAAAAAAATTTAGAACAGCAGTATAAAAGAATTCGGATAATGCTCGTCTATCAGGACTTAGAAAAAATGTTCAGGTAAGCAGATGTCTAGAATTTGGACTACAACCTCGACTGAATATTGAAAAGGAGCACCGATTAAAAGGAAGTCTCAAAAAGAAAGAAAATCAGAAAAAAGACCCTATGGGACTACAGTTTGATGAGAACTGTATCAGACGGATTACAAATCTATAATCCATGGGTTAGACATGCAGAGATCATTGCTCTGAAAACTATTGATAAATATAGCCTTGAAAAATTAAATGCATAATGTTGGTATCACACCGGATGATCGAAGTCATGTGTTACCTATCTACGTAATCACATTAGCTCTGACTATACTCTGTACAATTACAAAATACTTTAGTAGGTTAATGCACGTTTACTGCAGAAGTTGTGGATTCGAATCCCGCATCAGTTAATTTGGATAAAAAAAAAAAACGAAGACGTGAAAAGGTGTTTGTTATTAAAAAGTCTTTCTACCTTCGATATATTATTAATAGGCAGATTCGCCAGAAAATAATGATATTCAGATTCTCATCTGATCGATGATACGCCTGCTGTTTCATTTTCAGAAATGAAATATCGAGCAGAACTTGGGTTTCCGGACTGGTTAAAAAGTCTTAAGTTAAATGGTTACGTCTAAGATAGAAATATTTCAGTAACTACAACATTTACTACAAGAATTCGATAGCTATTTTAGTAGTAAGGAATTTCTGTAAAAAATCCGATAAAAATAACTGTCATTTTAATCTGATTTTTTTTTGAAAAAAAAAACATAACATAAATAAAACTGAGGCGACGAAAGAGAACCCAGTTAGGAAAGAACAAGGAAAACAAGAAGTTTTCGATGGAACCTAACTGACGACATTTTAGGAGGGGAAAAAATTTAATGGGTAACAGTCACGAATTTCCTAAGATGATATTCCGTGCAGCCTATGATGAAACTTAATGTCTTCTGTTCTCCTCTCTCATGACCTGTCACGCCTATCAGAGTCTTCTGTGGCTTTCTTTTAAGAACTGATGCGTGCGTATGATTGTTTTATAATCTTTTTAGTCCTCAAAGAAACATTTCAAGTTTATGTTAAAACATTTGAGTTGTGACTATTTTTTGCAATTCGTTTGAACTCATGCGATGGCTTCTACTTGCATCGGTGGCCGGTGAATTGGAAGTAGAAGAATTGAGTTATTACCAAATATTACGTGAAGTAATATCAAAAATATTCGCTAGTATTTGCTGATGGTGCGTTTCCTATAAAAAGCAATGTCATCAACTTGCATCAAAACCAGACTTTCTCCTTCCCCGTTCATTTCTACATCCTTCTACATTCCAGAGAGTTCAGACAGTTGTTTGGCCCATCAAAGGTCAAAAAAAAAAAAAAAAACTTTTATAAGGTAAGAAGTTTTCAAATACTTCATTTAAAATAGCGCTCGCCCATCTTCACGTAAAAATTCTTGGATTTACGACTATGTATTCAATAAGAGCGATTTTTAAAAAAAAAAAAAAAAAATTGTAAATGTACTATTCAAAGACTAACGCACGTGGCAAGGCGTTTTCGATTACTCGGTATGGGAAGTAAAAGTGACATAAAACATTGTTCGGTTTCATAAAAATAATCGCACGACTTGATTTACGACCAAGTATAGAAATCACTACACACTCACTCCTATAAAAATGTCAGCGTTACTTTATATGGAGACGGATGTCAGCCGGTGCTTAGCGGTACATTAAGTAACAGTGAGTACAATACAATACAAGAATAATCTCCAGCTACAAACGCCACAGGTAAAGCTATCAGATCACCACACGCTCAGCAAGGGATTTCACTGGAATGGTGGTTAAAGCAAGCAAAACATAATCCACACCGTTGTCTTCGATGCCATAGGAATGTAAGGCGATTTTAGTCTGTGACGCCTGAGGAGGATGTTCACTCTACGGGATATTCTTTCCATGCTGCCAGTGGGCGAAACTTATCCAGCGTATCTTTAATACTAAGATAAACTTTAATAAAATTGTACACTGCATTTTAACGATATCTTAAGAGAAAATGCAAAACAAGCAAATAACATTAGGAACTGTTGGGTGAAAAAATAATTATAGCAATGTTTGCATTTAAAAGATAAATGAAACAAACATTTAGAATAATTCCAATTCCAATAAACAATTTTGTATATTTTTACAGAAAAAAATTTCGGAATTCAACTACTTAGTGGAATATATTATCATGTACGACCTCGTTGGCCGAATGGATAAAGCGGCCTATTGCATTCAACGGGCTGTGCAGTTCGAATCTGAATTATGAATTTATGAAGGCCTGCCTATTGGACACCTGAGATGGCTTAAAAAGTTCTATGTTCGATCTCTAGAACACGGAATCCGATTACCTAACTCTTAGCTAATCTACAGCACTAAATGTATACTTGATATTTACAACCCTTCGTGGGATTCAATTTAAAAAAAAAAAAAAAATACGCAATATAGTTGAAATATAATTGCATTAAAAAAAAAAAAGCCTGTATAATTGTTCCAAGACATCTCATTGGCTCGGCTTTTTCCTTCCTTAAAACCTCACAGAAACACAGCCTATGAAGAAAATATTAATTCATCAACCTAATACATGAATTGGAGATGCTAAGGATATTGCTCAAAATAACACTTTAAAAGAAGCAGGAATCATTCACGTCAAAAAAAAAAAAAAAAAAAAAAAAAAAAAAAAAAAATCCAAGCAACTTGTCCCGTGACAAAAGTGGTTCACAAGGAAAGCGTTTCTTCGAGCAAAGCAAAGTGATAAAAGTTTAGGAATTAAAAATTCAAAAATTGTAATGCTTATTTTCATTTAAAAAGCGTATCGATATCATTATATGTTTTAGGGGAAGAAGGTCTACTTTTATTTTATTAGCAGTATAAGGTAAAAGCTAATTGCTGGCCTGATTAGCCGAGTGGTTAACGCATCCAGGCTCCGGGTTCAAATCCTGCCGTTAGCATGGGTGGTTGTGATTATCTTTAGGTGGGAGATGAATTTCATCGCCCGATGTGAAACCACCACCCAATTATAGGAAGCTTAAAGTGGAGACAAAACATGCAAAAGTATTATGTTTAGTCCCTAGAACACAATCCCAAGATTATGTAACCTTTATTTCAAATTAAAATAATATTTTATCATATTTTCCATAATCATATTTCATTTACTATTTGAACTATAATCAATTCGGAGAACCACTCTTTATAGCTCAAATCTCATCTCTGTGAGCGGACACACTGACTATTACTTATATGATCAAGTTGCTTGGGAAGCTATTAGAAAAAAGTAATCATTCTCGAATGCTTCAGCCAGTCGACGACTCACCTCCCTTTGAATAATGTCAGTAATAGTGGAAGAAGATAACTGAAAGCTGCCTTTATTTAATTCTGAATGAAATAAGGAGTTTTAATTGGAAATACGTTTCTATTGGAGCAAGTATTTACTACAATATTGTATAGTTAATAATGCAGAGGCATTTTTATTTTAGACGAATACATTCACCTAAAGACACTTTGATAACTGAGTAATCAGACTTACTTCATAAAATAAGGGAACGGACTAAGGTTAATCAGTGGCATCACCAGCTGTCAGTCAGGCTTGTTTTAGTTCTAACAGGAGGTCCGCTAACTGCTTGTACAACGCGCTTCGGCCACGTGACTGATAGAACATGCAATGCGGAAGTAGACTTGCATGTTACTAACAGGTATCAGCAATTCCTTTCCCCTTTATGAACCCTTAGATTGCTATTGGAAAACTTTTTTATCCTATTTAATGAGAAGGGAAAAATCTCCTAATAGGTTGGTGTAAAAGTTGTAAATAGATTCCTCTCAGCAACTGCAATCTGCTAAGAGGAATATATTTCTTGTGCATGTGAGAAAGTTAGGACTTATATTTGTATGAAATAAAAGATTAATTTTAAACATTTGCAATTACCATGACAGCCAATAAATGGTTAAGTAAAAGCAACTGTTACCCAACAGTTGAACATTGCGATGCACCACTGATTTCGCTTCCATACTTTTTATTTATCAAAAGTGAAACAGTGCCTAAGCTTTTTTTTTCCCCAATGATGTGATGCAAATGATTCTCTTCAAGGATCAAAAATATCTTTGAATAGAATGCTCACTATTTTCAAATTCTTCATTTAAAAAATGTAAATACTTCAATACCGTTCTAGAATAATGAAGAATCAAAGTCAATCAGATTTTCTATATGAGTGCCTCTAAGCAACGGAAATTATTAGTCAGCAGAAACATGTACATGGCATTTCTACTGATGATACTGAAAAGAGGGGGTGTTGTCCTCTTAAGATTTCTACCTGGTTTCTGATAAGCAACAGTTCGAAACAACTGCCAGGCCAGTGAAACCTTAGTTAAAAATGAACTAATAAAACAAGAATATACGGGCTCCTGAGCAAAGTTGGTGTTTGCGTAGTATATACCAAGAAAATTCCGATGACTTAAGATTACTTTTCTCGAGTTCTCTGGTCAAATTTCGAAACTTCAAGAATGCTTCAAAATATTTCGCTATAAAGAATAACAGATTTTAATATCATTCCATTTCATAAAGTCCCTTAAAAGGATTTGATGGCAACTTCTCAATTTACTGTATTACAACAGAAAATAATATTACATGAAGTGATGTGCTAATTAAGATGACTTTGAAAACAACGCATTCAGTAGGCCTTGATTGTGATAATAATGAGAGGCACTTTTATACATTGATACATTGATCTGAATCAATAATGATGGATAAATTCAAATAAAAAAATAGCTTTATCACTATCTTAAAATTTTGTCCATTTAATAGTATTCTAATTAATAAGAAAAATAAGAAAGAAATTAATAGAGTATAGATTTGCAAAAGAAAAGCGATTCTAGTCACTGATTAGAATTTTTCTAGTTTTTTTTTTCTTAACTGACCTCCTGCGTTTTTAAGCTCTGGTACAAGGAAAACGTTTTTTTTCTTCCAAAAGAAACTCTAGTTTTGAGCCTTTCAATAAATCGACCAGATGATACACACGATACATATAAATAAATGCTAGTTAGGATTCGGAACACCGCTATAACGACGTGCTCGAACTCGATGCTCTTGAATTTCTTAATTTTTATATAGTTACTAAGTAAGATTTTTTATCACTCATTTGACTTATAAAAAGAGATGAACTGCAATTTAATTGGACTGCATGCACTCATCATTATTATCATTAGTCGTGTGCTTAAAAAAGTTGGAGAGTTACAATCACTTTATCTGAAAAGTATCACGGATGCATGTTAAATTTAATTCAGTCAGAGAGAATTTACAATGCTCCAACTCTTTCTGTAGAAAATTATATTCATTATTAAATATTTAAAACTTTACGGTGAGCCGATATAAGTAAGTAAGCAAGATAGGTTACCAGTTAAAGGAATGGTATAACGATATTTAAAAAAAAAGAAAAAAAAAAGTAAAATGGAGTACACTGTATGTTCAAGATATTCTCTCTAGAGAGGTTGTCTTGTGCTGCCCTCTAGTGCATTCAACAAGAACCAAATCACAAATTAAATATATAAAATTATTAAACGTGTGTGTGTGTCAGGGGAGTTTGGATAAGTTAAAGTATATATATATATATATATATATATATATATATATATATATATATATATATATATATATATATATATATATATATATATATATATATATATATATATATATATATATCGTCAATGGAATTGAGATGTCTAGAAAAGATGCGATCTCTCTCTCTCTTTCTCTCCCTCTTGGGATAACCTTAAACTGTAATCTTTCATAAATATATCTCAAGGTATCTTCGCCTCAATAACCAAGTTTTCTTTTATGTTCCAAGCTTTACTTCCAGACGACTGTTAATCCCATATAAATCCCCATACTCTGTTCACCCATAAAGTTTTGACCGTAAGAAAGAGTAAAACCCAGCCTTTCTCAATCTTTTTACCCTGAAATACATTTCAGTTTTCGCGGAAACTTTCCATAAAATCATTATATATTTATGTTTATTTATTTATTTATATATTATATTATATTAAGTTTTGTTTGTTTTTTTAGGTTGAGAAATTCTGCTCTAATCTATAGCCTAGATAATATGGACACCCACCCACATACATACAGAACATAATTTTTTTTTTTTTTTTTACATTAACAGTAATCAGCAAGTTTTAAGCAACTGTAAAGGCAGGGTAGAAATACATCGCACATTTTTGCAAAACGTCACTCCAAAGGCGCCATCTTTTACCTAATCAGCAAAGTTTTAGTGATTTGCCGTTTGGTTTCTTAATTATACGAATACAAACCAATAATCGCCATTTGCGTCATATGCTGAATAACTTAGATATTTTCGTTTAAATGAAGATGGATCAGTATATAAAAATATTGAGTTTGGAAGCCTCCATGTTATTATGCAATAATGGAAACAAACTGTTATCAGTTACGCAATTATATTTGATATTTTGTCATACTTTATGTATTGCATTTTCCAGGGAACTTATTCGCAGCTTAGTATAGCTGGTGGTCCTAATGTGATGCGTGCTCAAAATGATTTGCGACAAGTGCGTAGGATTGGTTGAGTCGGAAATGCAGCAGAAGCAACTAAGTCTACGAAGTTAGTGGTAGGTCTATTTGACTACAATCCCATGTAGACGTTCTTCGTGTCCGAGACGGGATGTGAACCCAACCGGAGAGTATATGCCGCAATGTCTGCCTGTATAAGTGAAATGTAGACTGCCATACACTAAACGCATTTAACTAAATGTCGTAATTCTACACTGATAGCAGTAGGTTTTGGCATTTAGGAGCCCTAATAAAGAAATTAGCGGATATGAGTGATTAGTTTAGATTGGTTTAATTGGAATTAGGACAGACGTAACTAAGGCTGTGAGACCAGTATTTTGTCTCTTAATGTATTCTCAGACTAGTTTGCGTTTTTTTTTTGGGGGGGGGAGTGAAAAACTCAGAGTTTTCGGAGGAAAATTCTGTTACCTCGCACGAGACCGGCTAACTCACTTTCGGTTAAGAGGTATATATATACGTCTTATCAGCACTAATAAAAATATTCCATCCTATTTCTTACAAATTATTTCTTTAAAAATATTCTCTTTATAGCTGCTCGGTATGGAGACCATAACTATTATCATTATCATCGTATTAACATATAAACAGTATCATAACAGCTGGAAGATATTATTTTATTTCCTTGAAATTACAAAACCTAAAGTTAAAATAGAGGCTACATATGGAGGAGGCAAGATTTTTCTGCGTAAAACTCGGGATTTATCTTTCAGAACGGGAAAACCAATGAGTGAGCATATGTAGTTATTATTATCGTCGTCGTTGTCTTCCTTCTGTCGGAGGAATGAAATCCGTTTTAGAGCGGCAAGAATTCAACGAATTACTCAAATTCATATGAATCTGGGTTACACCTTAACGGTACAACTCATTACTCCCAAATGTGTTCAAAGTTTGTTTCATATTCGTGAGGAGAAAACCACAGCATCCGGAGGAAAAAGGGAGAGGAGTAGATTTTTTTCTCTAGGTTACAGTAAATATTCCGAGTTAATAGACTGAAGATGTTTCTCAGAAAAAAAAACAACACCACCAAAACAGAGCAACTGCGATATATATAATAAAGAGAGAGAGAGTGCAAATAAGAAATCGACTGAAGTCTCATGCTCACGAGAAGGAGCTCCGTTTAGCGGGAGAGCAATTTAAGTGGCGCAGAGAGTGGTCAGAGGACAGTGATCAGAACTGGTAGTCTATGTTCGATTTAAAAAAAAAAGTAATAATACCGTTTTTATTCTGCTAGAGGTAATCTTGTTTGGGCCGAGTTACCGTTATAATAAAGAAGAAACAGAGAAATCCGAAAAAAAAAAAAAACACTGGTGATATTGGTGCAATCAAATGAGAGAAAATATAAATACAGTTCGCCGATTAACTTAATATTCTATGCTTAAAACTGCATGGAATAAAATAAAAAAGGAGAATATTCCTAAATCAAAATAAAACGACCGATTTTAATCCTGGAGATATTTCTAAATCAAAATAAACTGTTTGTTTTTCTGACAAAGTCAGAAAAGGGAACATCTCTTTGTCTCCTGGAAGAGGAGACAGAGATGTTACACTGCAGGATGGAACTACAGTATTTCATATCGTTCCATCTTCTAATAAAGATAAAATCTGTAGCGCTATATGACGTCTTAGAAAGAAATGAGGATTGGAGCTTTCTGTGACAGAAAATATTCGATAGAAAGTTTTAATGCATAAACCAAGAATTACTGGATTTTCTTCATTTATGTTCATATTATTTTTTCAGACGGGAGGATCAGCTAAACTTGTAAATCTTCGCATAAATCCAAATCCCCTCTTTGTGCTTCATAAATGATGAAAATTAATTTTCAAGTTTAATATTCGTCATTTAATACCCATGAAGTTTGGATTAGCTGTTATTCGGTATCTTTGTCTTTAGATATGTTAATATTCACCCAATTTCTATAAAAGGAGATCGCCGGATAATGAGTTTCCTTAAAGATATCGTGGATTAATGTATTCGATATACCGATTTAGCTCAAATAGATCATCCAAAAGTAAAAATTTATTACAAGAGAAATGTTGGTTTCAAAAGAAAGGAAGAATTATGGTTTGAATTTTGAATTTTGAAAGAAAGAATTATTGTGTTGAATATTTTATCGCAATATTCAACACAATAATTCACATTTTATGTAAAGTGATAACAATTAGTTCTACAGCTCATCAAAAAGAAGGTGTTGATTACAAAGTGGTTGTAAAATTAGACAACTGACCATATGGGAGTCGAGAATTATTATACTGCAGCACAGTCGAGTGTTGTGAAGAAATAGATATATTCACACATCGATCCTGATAATTGCCAGCAGCTGCAGATTACAATGAACACGGTATTCATGATGAAAGTTTATTTTTCACTAGGTTAGACTATGATAAATTTAGTTTAATCCTTTATCCCAGTGAGAGCAAACAAAGTTTGCGCCTGAAAATATCTTCAGGACTGAATATAGTGTTGTACTATCTTACCTGGGTAAGTAGTACAACACGAGGCAACTCGTAGCAAAGGTGGAGCAAGATACCAACACTCCTATCCCAGTATCTCCCATAATGCAAAACACATCCCCTTGCGGATATGTATACTGTTATGCATTAAGGGAATGGTCACTACCCAGACTAGTTTCGAACCTTTATTGAAGTCTCCTTGCTACTGCTTTTGCCTGGTATCTCCAACTCTGGGCCTGGCTCCCACTGAAGAGACCTCAATAAAGGACGAAACTAGTCTGGGTAGTGGCCAATCCCTTAATGCATAACAGTATACATATCCGCAAGGAGATGTGTTTTGCATTATGGGAGATACTGGGATAGGAGTGTTGGTATCTTGCTCCACCTTTGCTACGAGTTGCCTGGTGTTGTACTACTTACCCAGGTAAGATAGTACAACACTATATTCAGTCCTGAAGATATTTTCAGGCGCAAACTTTGTTTGCCCTCACTGGGATAAAGGATTAAACTAAATTTATCATACGGTATTCATGAACTAACTGCAATGTCGATATGAAAACTTTTGGATGCTACGAATCAGGGGTCACTGGCAGCAATTCACAAGGGATTCGTTCTTCCCAAAATTGTTCGATCTAGCCCTGGCCAAGTTGGTTAGCAGATCTATAATTTCTAAGTGAGTGCAAAACAGATTGAATAGCGAACCTGAAAACTCATAAAATCTCTTTCTTTTTTTTTTTTAAAGCCAAAATATATGCATTGCGTATGCAACTTAAATAAGACATGGTAATATTCGGAAAGAGTATGAAGATTTCTTAATTTAAATTGGATGAGAATCTTTAACAAGAAGCAAAAGGCAAGCAGAAATTCGTACATTTGAAACACTGTTTCAATAAGTTAAAAGTGGTTTCACTGAAGTGAACGAGTGGGGGGGGGGGAGTTCGAGCTAATGTTCTCAAATGGCTTATCTGCAGCCCGCAGTTCAACTCGCTTTTAAGTATCACAGTTCACGATGTATCAAGAGGAAAAACCGTTGAAAAATTACGATTATGGGTAAGGGTCAGAGACATCTGTAAAACAAGGAATGCATCTCTCGCTCAAATCAACCAATCTGGGTGAGAGACCGAGTGTGATGGAACTTACACTACTATTAAGCGCCGTCGTAACTTACGCCGTATCAGATAACAAGATGTTCATCCACTTCGGTTTCCTGAAGTAACAACCTGTCGCTTCGGCTACATGCTGTTCGAGCGATAGTCAGGAATCCCTCTAGCGGAACTCAGAGGACTCACTGACTATGGCGGCAGCGCTAGATCTGTTCCCTAAAATAAAACTACTGTGTCACAGCAGTTTTATTCTGCGCTCTAGCGGCATAAGACGATTGAACATTTTCTATTCATCTATATCAGTCCGAGTTTTAGGAATTAAAATTCAGCAATGACATTTTAGAAAGTGAGGCACGTGGCATACGATTCCCTGAAATTCTTTTTGCACTTTTGAATGGAATTCAGATACGAATCCAGTTCATCGTTAAAATAAAAAAAAATTTTTTTTTTAATTATTATCCCTCCCCAATGATTACTGACAAGAATTCCTTCATGACATCTATTTCGCCTACAGACCTACTCACACAGATGAATACCAATATTTAAGTTTCCCCCAGTTGAAAAATAGTTGGAACTGTATAAACGTTATCAAAACAGAAGTTCGCTTGTTTGTTCCTTAGAAGGCTTCTTATGTAACAATGTCTTAGTAAAACAGTCATAACACACACTACTTGACTTAAATAAGTGATAAACAAATATAACCTCAGAATTATCTTCATCATAATAAATCTTAAGTTTACTATGCACAGTGAAGCTTTATTCATACGAAGTTAGTGGAGGGAGAAAAATATGAGCTAGAATTACATGTTGATTGGCTAATAATAATAAATCTATTTCTTATTTCCAAAGGGTGGTCAATCAACTGGAAACTTGTTTCTACTTTATCTTCCACTATCTTAGCCTAAAGTAAAACTTTCTTGGAAGTGCAAAATTCCATATTTTGATCAGTTGATCAGCAATTATGAGATAAGAACACAAGAGATATTATCCAGTTTTTACAACACTGGTGTGAATATGTGATGAATCACGAAGTATAATGGGAAAATAATACTATTTAACTCTAATTCTGAAAAACTGTTCAAGGAATCGGTTGAAGTCAAGATGTTTATTCATCTTTATTCAAGATGAATAAACCTCTATATAAATCAATATGAATATGGTCAACCGCCTTAGGCCTTATTTACTTGCCCCAAAGATCGCAGGTATGTGGGATTTTTCTTCTGGAAAAAAGTCGAATTTTTCATACATCCCGCAATTCAAAAAAGCCGACACACACACACACACACACACACACACACACACATGCGCAAGCGACAATTCTTCTGGTACCTTACTAATTACACGAGTAATTCAAGAAGACACACACACACACACACACACATAAATCAATCAGTACTTAATTAAATACGACAACTACAAACGTTAATCAATCTTTTGTACTGGTTGCTTTAATTATAAAAAAAAATTAATAAATAACATGAAAGTGTGTGGAAGTTCGCCAAATAATAATCAAATATAAATCAACTGAGAAAGTTTAGGCAACATATGTTTTCTTTAGCCTTCAACTAGAAAATTAAGTTCGAAAGAAAGCTGGCTACAAGTAAGATGGATGACCAAATATATTATCGACTAAGTTAGACAAATTCCATTAAGGTTTTCGACTTGATGATTGATTATTTTCATACATCTCCTCCCACTACTGCTCTAAAACTTGAGTAGTGTACTGACACATGGGTTGTTTCCTTTTACGCAACGGATCAGTTATAACTGTGACAGCAAAGTGTCGAAACTAATTCAACCTCGCTGCCCATTCGTTTCAAGCAGCCTTCAACTTGTCTTCGAGTAATTCGATACATCGAAGTCCCTGTAGACTTCTGATTTTAATATCAATCACCTCGAGTTCTATTTTGCATTTTCAATTTGCTTATACTGCTTTGTGGATTGAAGTATATCGAAGTTGTTTAATGGTTTAAGATGTTGGAACAAACGTGGTTGAATCTCCTCTAAGAAAATGTTTCCTTTTCTTAGAGGAGATTCGACCACGCCAACCTGTTTCTGTGTCTGTTGACATCTAACAAGTCTGTTGACATCTTTGCTTAAAAAAGAAGAAAAAAGCATATAAAGTGATTCAGAAATATGCGCTTTGTTTAAGGCTTAAATATTCCGGGTTATTTATTTCCGGATCAAAACAATTACGAATTATGACTGATGAGAAAATTGTTCAGTTAGAGGTTATATTTGTTCACTCCTTCACCAAAGATAAAAAAAAAAAGTAATAAATAAATTTGAAGGATTATCGGTTTCCCTGCACTAATTTTCAGAGCACGTTGTGTCATTAAAATCTTCAACGAAATTGGAACTGCTCATACGAACAAACTCATCAAAAGGACAGAGGCATTTATTGCCTGCCTTGCAGTTAGAATAGTGGGACTAAAAGAAGAAATTGAAAGAAAAAAATTGAAAGAAGAAAAAGAAAAAACTTTTCCAAATATAATTTTTAATTTCATTTGATAAAAGCCTTGAATCATACCGCTCCACTGACGAGCTGAACTCCTTCGTACACATTATCACAGAATCAGATAAGCTTTCAATATCCGTGAGATTTATATTACGTAGGGTAATAAAATATAGCATTATTTTATATAACAGTTACCTAGATTGTGTGATAATTACTTTTCAGTAGCATGGAGATATCTGCGCATAAACATACGATAAGTAAATATAGACCAGCTAAGATGTCGACGGGATTCTCAGTATCGCACAGTACAAATAAGATTCGCAACCCGTATGAACATAAAAGAGTTCGTTTATACTTTCTAATCCATGAGGAGTTCGAACTTAAGCAGATAGTTCTGCTCTTTAAACATAGAAGGTTGTTGTTGTTTTTAAAAAAAGCGTGATATATCTCGAGTCATGGACCCCATCCATGAGATGTATTGTCTATCAAATGTGCATGTTTGTCTATAAAAAAGTTGCTTCTCTAAGAATCGAGAAGACACTTCCATAGGGGCTTTTCAATCGAAATGTGAGTAGTTAGTCAATGTGAGTGTTCGCCTGCGTACTTTTCTTTTTTTTCCAGCGGATTCGAAAGTGAGTCGATCTTGGCGAAGTTTTTTCCTTTAGGGAAGGATCCTGATCCGGTAAATGTGACCATATAACGAATCGCAAATACATGCAAATAAACAGTTAGAATTACAGAATATCGAGCTTTATTTTGAATGCAGCGAGAATACACTCAACCTTTTGAGAGGATGAAGTTGGTATATATGGAAATGGTCAATTTTGTCATTTCTCCATTTAGTCATTCGTGAAAAATATCGCGTAAATCCTTTTTCAATAAGAAATGAAAGACAGTGGGAGGCAATAGATCTAGTAATGCAAAGGGCTACTCGGTAAATATTTAATCATCAGTTGGTATGGTTGGAATAACCAAAGCAACTACGAGCCAGTGTGATACTGTGTTCTCTAGTCAGTTTGTCTTTTGAGGGAATGAACAACCCGAGCTGCATTGAGAGCATATTCTAGTTTGAATCTCTAGATTCGATGGGATTCAAACCTTGATCTTTTCAGTTGAAGGGAAAATGTCGCAGTCCTCGTAATTGCACCATGGAATATTTTTTCATGAAAAAATGTTTTGCTTAGTTTTTCTTTTCCATTCTAATTATTATAATATTTCAAATGTTATAGTTTAACAAAAGCAAGATGAAAACAAAAGTATTAAAGAAGTTTTGTATATCAATTGTAGTCAAATCACCATTATTCTATACGCTAGAGTTCTTCATCTTTATCTAAAACATATGGCATAGCTGATTAAGAAGAAAGTTTTCTTTGACGATGTGGATGATGTACAAGACAAGCAACAGTGTTGTATTTCTTTCGCTTTGAAAAATATTTATTATTGCAGACCAACAACGTCGTACTTTTCATTTTTTGATATGGTAGAAGATATTGGTGGATTGCCTTTTGTTTTATACTGAACACGAGCATTTTCCTCAGTTGGCGAACTCATTATTCTCAAATGTTGTTAGCCCACTTTAAATTTGTTGAACTGAGCATAATCACATATGTCAGAAGAATAAATATCCCGATATATTCTTACTACAAAATGTGATGCTTGATGTGTGGTGGACTGAGATATCGCAAGATAAGCAGTTAAAATAAGATGAAGCTACCTACCCTGATCATTGTTTAAAATAAGGCAAATTAAAAAGCGATACCGTATATATTCCTCCATTGTTTTAAACCAACCGTGTAAATCTAGAAATAGCTGTATTATTATTATTATTATTATTATTATTATTATTATTATTATTATTATTATTATTATACATGTACAATGGCATCCTACATTGTCACCGCAATTGAACCCATCATTTTCTATGGTTTAGACAAACCTGCAAATTTTATTAAATTCAGTCAGCGTTTTATTAAATTCCAGTCATTTCATTAACAGCACCTATGGAAAAAAAAACAAAAAAACACGAAACGAATTTTGAACATTTAATTCATCCCATTAAGATAAAGCAAAATTGAATTTACTACACGAAATATTAATTCAGTGTCAGTGCATATAAATCCACGTCTATGGAGAATGTTTCAGCACAACTGAGTTCCGGAAAATTTGTACATTCAGGAACGGAGTTCGAGACATACGGAACTTCACGCGAGAAACCTGTTGGGAAGGTTTCCTTCCTGATTTTCTCTAAGATTCATAACTCTTTACCTTAATTCTCCTCATTCAAAAAAAAAAAAAGCATCGTTTATTAACATCGCTATTTCTCTACACGCACCTTAACATATTACTAATAATAAAGTTAATGAGAGGTTGCTAAAATATTACCTGAATGTTGGAATAAATTGCTTTTTTTTTCCCGGACCTTGTTCTAGGTTGTTTTGGAATGCAGGTCTGATCAACGGGTGATGCGCATCAAGACATGAGCAGAAGAAATTCCCATGAGTGTCGATCACAACCTTTGACCTCGAAAAACACAAGAGGGTCATTGTTAGCATCCACGGAGGTGAAAAGTTACGATGCCAGATTACAGCTTACCAAACGCACGAACAGTAGCAATTAGAGTGACCGTGACCAGACTTCTACTGGAGCGATTACAACTTCGCGGGCACCCTTATAGACTATTTTGAGGGGGGGGGAGTACTTGTTGTACCTTAATTGCAATGCTCTCGATTGCTGTTTCCGTAGACCTTCAAAGAAAAATATTTCAACAGAAATATGCCATCAATAAAGGGATTACTTCAGCATGGGTGTTTTCAAGGGGAGAGAGAGAGATGATGTTGTCGGTTAATGAGAGGCTTATATACGGATTCAAAAAAGAGACAGAATGAGTTACATAAGGCTGCAATTACCAAGTATTTATTATCTGAGTGCTGTGTAATGCTTCCTCCTTTGGTTTTAACCTCAACACGTTCGGTTGTCGTGAGGAAGGCCTTGTTTTCATTAAAGGTTAAAAATGAATCTGATGAAAGACAGTCCTGACTGGATTTGCAATGATCCTCCAAGAGCTGAAGGATTAAAAAAAAAAAGGTACTGTTAAGATTGCCGTATAAATTGAGATGAATGATTTTCTTTTTTCTTTTTAGAAACAAGAAGGTCCTATAAGTCAGCTGTTCTTATCCTTTGTGAAATATATGGCAGTAAACCTTCGAGAACCTTTGAAAGCTGTCACATTATAATTCTATAGCGTCATTATGTCAAATTTTTAAAAGGCAAAGTACGTTACTAGTACAATGTAAGGAGAGAACAAGACGTGGCATGTTTTTCATTACAATATGTTTTCAAGTAAAAAAAATTAGAATTATTCTAAATCACTACAAAGTAACAATGGAAAGCATCGATTATGCAATGACTAATTGTGCCAGTTCACGATCTATCGAAAATACAGCCATACATACAATAATTGTAGTCATTTTCTGATGCAGTTTTATTAATCTCAAATACAAGTAAAAACGTTTTGACAAAAGTCTTTAAATATGCGTAACAATCATAAGAAGTCAATTCATTAATGTCATCATATTTTTAAAGGAAACCTTAAAATGATTTAAAATCTTAAAAAAATGAACAGTTTTTTTTTAAAAAAAAAAACACGTTTTAGAAACATTTCTAAATCCATAAGCTCGATTGAAATTCCAAACACTACCATACATCAACGATTTTTAAAATCTTTAAATTAATTCTGATTGAACATTTACTTTTTTTTTTTTAACGTTTCTACTTCATCCTTTAAAACATCTTAGCCACTATCTATAAGTTAAGGGATTTTTATATCCGTGCATGCAATGTTTATGCACATGCACTTATGACTTCAGCTCCGCGCCATGTGTAGACCTTTAACCTCACCACTACCACTCTCCTGAAAACAGCGGTAGGAGATTCTGCGTTTAAATTTATCGCGATCGTAATCACATCCGCTAGAGCAATCCCAAATTAGACATGACGTAAAGCGGGAAAAAAAAAACTAATGAACCACACAGATGCTTAAGGAGAAGTGCTGCGGTAGAGTTCGAGAATTCCGAATGAACCATTAAAGGCAAACTAAAGCCACATGTAAGGACAAACATCTCTCTCTCTCTCTCTCTCTCTCTCTCTCTCTCTCTCTCTCTCTCTCTCTCTCTCCTTCATGCATTTCGTTCTAGTGATGTTAGGGCATAAATTCGAGATTTCATGGTCTGACGTGTGAACAGAATTTCATACCACATGACTGTGACAATTTGTTGCTTTCATGAATTAAGAAAACAACGTTAGAATCTAAAACAAAAAAGAGAAAGGAAATTTAGGAATTGATTTAAGTCGATATATAGTTGTTTTTCAAAATGAAATATCTGTGAAATTTGCAGGA
The DNA here is from genome assembly GCF_054136105.1 of Typopeltis vanoorti. Classification (NCBI taxonomy): domain Eukaryota; kingdom Metazoa; phylum Arthropoda; class Arachnida; order Uropygi; family Thelyphonidae; genus Typopeltis; species Typopeltis vanoorti. Next base: position 75,000,247 of record NC_143553.1, on the reverse strand, counting down.
CAAAATTTAGATGTCTACACCTGTATTGTTGAATTTGTATTTATCCGAAGTGGATAAATACCCATCGTTAAGAGTCAATAAAAAAAAAAAAAAAACATGACCAAACCACATTCAAATATAAGTTTGATGTAGGTTCCATAAATCACAGAGAGAGAAATTAGCAAAAGAAGTTAAAATGATAGCTGACTGAAACGTTTATCGCAAGTAAAACTTTTCACGACAGTTATTAATATTTATGATACGCAAGTATATTATTTCGTATTTCTGTGAAATGCAATATTTCAGTAAATATTTCAGTATATTGTAAATATTTAACATGACTAATATAGGAAGTGAGCTACAAAGTGAATACAAAGTCGCAAACACCAAACATTATAGCGAAGTACTTTAACTGGATTGTCATGTGTTAAATTTATTGCTAAGCATATAGCCAAGTAGGAAAATCCTATAAATGTAATATTCTCTTGCTTCAAGAAGTGGATACTTTCAGGTTAAAATTTTTACGAATAAAAGAAAGGAACGAGAACATATCTTCAACAATTGTCACAATATTTTGCCGCGTCTTATGCTCCACAGATGTCATGTAAATGAAGACGACAATATTTTAATAATATTTGTAAAAGAATAAATGCCGTGGACAGGATAAAAGCGAATTTCTACCATAAACTCAAAAAGTATTACTTAACTAACCGGATCCAATTTTATCCAATAAGTTCCACCTACCCACCTAGGCTATACCAGAACTATAACTTCAGCAGCCACTATCCATCAATCAGTTGTCAACGCACGAGCAAAATCTGCGCATTTTCAACACAGACCAACTCCACTCAACGTGACGAGCAAATGCACGCGTCTGCTGGATCACGAGCTATCGTGCAACAGCAGAAAGAGCAGAGTAGGGTGAAAGCCAATCAGCAGGCGACGACACATCCTAAACGTATTAGCCACGTGTTTTTGATGGTAGTGTACATGTGGTAAAGTAACTTACAGAAACTAAAAGTCTTATATTGACGATTAAAATAATCACTGATGGATGACCTCTCATACAGATTAATGCACGGTTAGAGAAAAGTTAGTAAACAAATCTCAAAGGAAGAAAAAGGTAGCATACGAGATACGTTAATTCTATATAGTTATTTGACGAATTATATCATGGATTCAGTAACATTACGTAGGGATCAACAGCCATGGATGGACGTAGCGTTAACTCCCACATGAATGAGGACTAGGACTATGAAATGAATCAATTATATTGTCAAGGAGTATGGCAGATATATTTTTCCCCATCAACACACTTCGTTTTTGAAGACAACACTTTTCTTCATGGTCAAACGTAAGCAATCATGGCTAGGTTTAACCTTAATGAGAGCCATTACAACCAACCGTGGCAAATGTATCTCAGAAACAGGAAACAGTCACGTTTCTTTAATATCACCCAAATATATCCTTTTTTTAAAAAAAATTCAAATGCATTTCTTTCTCCTATTGTTCATGATCAAAAGTACTACTTGGAGTTACTTTTTTATAACTTCCAGATAGCTTGAAAAGACTATTCCTTAAGTTTCTAAATATCTATGAACTAAATTGTTGCATTTATTCTGAAGGATGCCAAATTATACGATATTGATGTGACATGATTGGTTTTGCCTAAATTGATATTCTGCCAATGATGTAAGAGACTTCTTTTACGATGAAAGTTTTTATGTAGCCTTTACGATCATCACCACACACACACACACACACACACACACACACACACACACACACACACACACACACACACACACACACACACACACACACACAAAGTCAATCACAGAGGTGCTTGACTTCCATTTTCAATAAGAGTTAGTAGGAATAATAAGAAGAATGTAAAATGCTTAATAAGAAAGTTGTACGAAAATGAGGAAATTTCTTATTAAAGACTTCATTAAGAATTTTCCACCATATTAGAATGAATGGTAAGGAACGTGTTTCGCAAGTTCTAATCTTTATGATATCCCTCAAAGTTGGCTTATTATTACAGAATATAGCTCTCAACGTTCTACAAAGCATTAACATCAACTTATTCTTAGTTCATCCGTGATATTTAAAAATGAAACTGTTTAATTGTAATTGAACAATTTCACCTTCAATCAATATCACCTTTCATCGTGGAACAATTGTTCCTATTATCAAAATTAAAAAAAAAAAAAAAGCTGCCAAACTTTCAATATGAAAGTATTATTGGCTCCGGTAGTGAGAGGATTATTAATCTCAATTCTACTGTACAGGATGCTCCAAAAATGGAAAAATTCAAATCATGCTAACGTAGAAAATAAATAATGTCATGCCAATGTTATTAAAAATACTCATAATTTGGAAAGTCCGAGCAAAGATAAGTTAATACCACACACTATACATTAAAATAATCTTCCAAAAATTTAAAGAAGACATGGTGCAGATGGTGGAATCAAATCAGGAAACAAAAAATAGTGTTTTTTTTATTTATTTGGTGGAGCAGCTTTTACAGAGTCTTTAAACAGAAGAACGAATGGGAAATGCAGAACCTAAGTGAAACTTCCAACTTCAGATTATGTCTTCACACTGATGTGTGAAATGTGTTCTGTTCATTTGGTTTACGTGATAAGTCTCAAGAAAATAACCTCAGTTTGAGGGTGAGTATACAAAAACGTATGATGGCGATCAATGTACAATTTTGCATAGCGTATACCATTGACTCCAAAACTTTTCTAGCTGGTGTTCCAAACACTATAAATATAAAATAATCATTTTCAGCTCTCCTGCCAAAATAACACAAACTCAACAAAGAAAGCTCAGACTCACTAATGCTCGTCAACCCAAGTTCATGCAGTGACCTCGAGGCGAACAAGAACAAATCCGTTATGACGATATTGTCAAGAATGCTGAATGACTGAATACGAAACCACTTTCATCTTCTTCCTCTTTATAGCGCTTTTATCCCGCTTGATGCAGGATCTCCTATGATTATGCGACTGTGGTAATCCCCATCCGGCTTGACGCAGAGTCTGCCGTTGAAGGAGGGGTGGGGGGCAATTTTTATGATTGTAGAAGTGTGTTCACGGGGAAGGTATGCCTGTTCTGGGGAACGAAAAAAGGCGAGTTTCTGGGTGAAAACACCCTCTACATCCGTACGAGACCAGCTAACTCACCTTTAGTCGAAAAAGGTTCCTCACTTCTTGGACGGGAATCGAACCCAAGTCTTTCCAACCAAACGGCTTCGTTTATGCTAACTGAGCTACGGAGGCTCTTATGAAACCATTTTTATACTGTATGAACATTTTCTAAAAACGTGTCAGCTTCTTTTTTGTTGTTCGTTTGTTGTTTTGTCGCCAATAATGGCGTTCTTTATCAGTGCTCATTTTCACCCAAGCAAATCACATAAATTCTATCCATCTCATAAAGTCCAATAATGACAACACACGTTGTGAATAAAGTAATTCACAACGTTCATGTCTTTAGGCTGTAAACAATATGACTTACTGTAAATTTGTAAACACTAGGATAAGTGATTTGGTAGAATACTCAACTAATATTTTATTTAAAATCATATATCTGATTTCGAAATATATACTCGAAATATTTATTATAAATATTGTACTGAAATCATGTGGTGTCGGAAATTCCATATTCTATTCAAGGTTCTCTAGCTGAGAATTGAAATTAAGAAAATATATTAATTAGAAGGATATTTGATACTGAACATAAGGTAGATAATCCAGTCAATGTATAATTATTTTGTAAGCAAAATTTTAATTATAAAAATCCAAAAAATAAAACTGTTTTATTTTAGATTGCTGTAATCAAAATGAAAATGAGAGAGTGACTGGTAGGTTCAATGTAAATTTAAAACAGCGTTGTTTATATATATCACATAGTGCTATATACTTCTGTTTACAGATTTACAGTAAGTTATAGTGTTTACAACTTAAAACTGGTTAGAACTTCCGGACACTGCTCTTTCTAATTTAGTCATCATACAAATGAACGCTCCTCTCAAACCTGGAACAGAAGAACCTCCCAATCTATTTCACACACACACACACACACACACACACACACACACACACACACACACACACACACACACACACACACACACACACACACACACACTTTGTGATATCTCATTTAGTTACATAACTTAATTAACTTCAGGGTTACTTAATATTCTAAATACTTCCCATTCTTCGACCATCAGTATTCTGTTCTCCTTCCTATTATTATTCAACACTGCTCCTAAACTCTCTATATGAAATACACTAATAAATTGAATATTTCCACTACATCTTTCGAGGATGTTACCCGAGTTTCAACTGCAGCAACTCAAGTCAGTCTTATTCCATAGTCACTCTTTCTTCTACTAGCCATATTATTATCATTATTATTACATGACACCTACAGGGAGTCCAAAGACTCATCGAGGAAGGGCGCCTACTCTACAACTTTCCGTCTTCATCACTCAATTCACCAACTACATCGAACTGTAACTATCATCATTTACATCAGCGCCATCTACTGCCCCCACCACTAGTATTTTCACAGACAATCACAAACATCCATGCCCACGGCGGGATTCGAACCCGCAGCCTTTGGCTGGAGGCGGATACGCTAACCACGATGCATCTATTTCGCTCCATGATGAGCATATGCATCCATGAGGCATCCATTTCACTCGTACTTTATTTATTCCTCCTTAGGAATACAATCTGGCATTGGTATAAGTAACTGATTTCGGACCAAGTCCTAGGCTGCTCATTTCTCTCTTCTTCAACTGATCAAGCCACGGCACATCACCAATCTGTTTCCTTAATTTATCGTAGTCTCCCTCTGGAATTATTACACATATCTTTTGTTCCTTGAAGCTTGTACCTGCCCGTTCCTTTCTACGTGAAAAACTATAGGATCGCTCTCCTCAGTTGGTGGCATCTTCTATTATCACTATATGAGACGATATTAAATCCAGTACTCGTATCCCACTTGTTGCTTCGACCACACGCTGCGGAAAGTAGTTATCTCTGAGTAGCTCCAGGAATTTAATCCCCTTACACATTTATTTTCTACTTCCAGTTAACATCACAATTAGTATCACTTTGTTGTTATTTTTTTAAATTTAATTGAAAAACTAAGGAAAAAAATTTTATAATTAGACTTTATGATAGTTAATGACAAAATAAATCCAAGATCCCATAGAAAATTCCAAGGTAAAAAGTCTACAAAATTACTTGAATTTCCGTCAAATACTAATAAGGGTTTCGAATATTTTCAGTATGTTTTTTTTTCAGTATTGTAACTGATGTAAATAATAATTGTTGCAAAGTGGTTTCATTATTGAAGAATTAATTAAAAGCTAATTAAACTGAACTAAAGTAGTTCGATTTAGTTACTGGAAACAGAAAACTTCGAAAATAATTGCTGCTCTCAAATCGTACAGCTCAAAAATATACACAAATGAAATTTTCGAAGTTGTTTGGCGCACAGCATTTTTTAAAGGGGTTCGGGCATGATTTATTTCTGAAATATTTATCGCCTAACCGCAACTTGTTGTTTCTTTTTGTCTTCTTACCAAATCATCATCTAGTGAAATGTCTATGTTCCATGTTGATTACTTTGCAAATCGGGAAACTGTAGGAAGACGTTTTCCTACCAGCCGTGGTAAATATATCTTAAAAATGAAAATACATCTTATAAATCTTGACGTCTTTTATTCCCAAAGGGAGTAGGCAAACTCTTTGAGACACAAAAAAAAAAACAAAAAAAACAAAGTCCCTCTAGTCGGCGGCTATAATCAAACCTATAACGGTCTTTATGCTGGTCGTTTAGCGCTTTGAAAGAGCTAGCGTTATCACAGGGCTGCATAGACACTTGTAAAATATATTTTTATTTTTATTTTTCAAAAAATTCTTTAAACGGCACATCAGGTAGTAGAAGAGAAGTCTTGTTCGAAATTTTGGGTCTTCCCAATCCACAAAAAATTTCTTACAGCTTTTGAACGGAAAGCTATGAACAGAAAACAAATGAGCAAGATAAATGTTCCAAAATCTTAACTCCGCGTTAGTAAAACTTATACTCCGTATTTTGGATGCGAAGTTAACTAACGTGATCTGTAATTTATAACTGAGAAATTTCATTCATGTATCCTAAATTCGTGTGTGGAGAAATGAAGAAAGAAGCCACGAATATGCATCAAGTTCTGTTAACTGTTGTATGGCAGGTATAGTCTTACTTATTTTTATGTTTTTTTATTAACTTGTCGTTACAATAGGACTGCATTTTCTGCTATTTGCATCAACTATAGAGTTTTTATGTAAAACAGCATTTAGCATGCTTCATTCATGATACAAGTGTTGCACTTTTCACTAACAGATTTTTTTTTTTATGTAAATCACGCGTTCGTTGAATTTGACATTTTTATGTAAAAGTGCACTGGATGATAGGTTAATTAAAATTTATGTATAATGATTATCAAATTTAGCATTGTTTTACAACAGTATTGTAATGTGTGTGTGTGTGTGTGTGTGTGTGTGTGTGTGTGTGTGTGTGTAAAAAATAAAAACGCAAAATAAAATAAATTTAAAAAAATAAAAAAGTTTAAAAAATGGATGTGAGAGAATGAAGGAGAAGGAGAAAATGAATGAATATACCCCAGCCTAAACGTAGATGGCGAATTTCAGATTTCATCCCAGTAGTGATTATTTTGCATATTATGGTTCACTTGCCGGTTTTTTTTTTTTTTTTCCCTCTGGTTATCGTCTCAGAAACATAAAACCGACTTCGAACATATTTAGTAGAAGCTACATGTGTAAGTCTCCATGTATAAAATTATCAAAATGAAAGTATGCCTGTTTAAGGGCTTGCGGAGCGCCATCCAATGATCCAAATGATGCGAAACTTTGTAGGAATGTATTATGCGTCACGCGGAAGCGATGTTTGAGGAGAAAAAAGCAGTTCCAAAATTCACTACCAGGGGCGTTGTAAACACGAAATGCAGGGAATTGCATATCACGCAACTCGGCAGGTGCCAGGAAGGTTTAAAATATGAACACTGGATTTTTCCCTTCATTCTAGTTGTTAAGGTTATGCATTTTGGGGCGAAAGCTTTGGGATGAGATTACCAGCTGTTGGTAATCAATGTTCCACCAATGATTATTGCATTGATGGAACTGTACTCCAGGAAACTGACGAAGTCAGAGACTTCGGGGTCTATGGAATGAAGCTTACGAGAACAGGTTGAAGATTTGTGGGTTACAGAATTTGGTTGATAGGCGTAAAAGGAGTGATATGATTGAGACATACAAATTACTCAAGGATTTTTACAAGATTAATAAAGAGGAAATTTTTCAGAACAGGTCTGGTGGTGGGAGAACTAGGGGGAGCCATCCTAGGAAACTGAGTGAGAATGTAGTTAGCAAGGGAGTTAGAACTAGACATTTTGCTTGGAGAGTGATGAATGAGTGGAATAGATTGCTAGAGTCTGTTGTGGGTGCCATAACTGTGAATGAGTTCAGAGCAAAGTATGATAGATACTGCGCAAATGTTGGATAATGATTGGCATGGTGTTTAGGACCTCCCTCGATGAGTCTAAGGATTCCATGGAGTAGCCCGTAATAATAATAATCAATGCATTCACACAGTGATGGCATTAACCTTGCTCCAATATGCTTTGCTCGCGAAGCTGTACTACCTAAACAATTGCAATCACGTTGCTGCAATCCACGAATTTCGTCGCCTGAACAAATATCGACAAGATACACTATCTCCACGTGCTCTGCAACGAATGATTAGTCATTTTGAAGAAACGGGATCGCTGGGAGTTAGACCTGGCAGAGGTCGTAAACGACTCAGTTCACAACATGTAAATGAAGTTGCTACTGCCATTGTGGAGCAGGACATGAATAACAGAGTTGGTTCCTGCAGTGCATGTGCTATATCAAGGTTTTACAGTAAAGCACATCCATGTGTTTTACAGTTGTGTAAAACACATGGATGTGCTTTACACAACTGTCTGGAAAATTCTACGGAATATTCTGCATTTCAACCCATTCAAGATAATAACTCTGGCACAGGAGTTGCGCCCGAAGGACATTGGAAGTCGACTGACATTCGCTTTAACATTCCTTGCTTTAGTGAAGTTGGACGTTGCGTGGCGGTGGCTGATGTTGTGGGGAGATGAGGCTCATTTTCACTTCCTGAAAGGGAGCTGTGAATACTCGCAATTTCCGGAGTGATGGCTACCCAAAACCCTCATGCAATCCAAGAAATTCTGTCTGGTGCAGGTTTACAACTTCGTTTATCATTGGACCATTCTTCTTTGAGAACATTCACCAGTCGGGTCCTGTGACCTGCTCAGTCACTGCCGAGAGGTATTGCGATATGATAAATAATTTTGCTGTGTCACAGCTACAGCAGCACCTGTGCATGGATTTAGTCATTTTCATGCAGGATGGGGGGGGGGGGGGACTCCATGTCAGTCTATCCGTAAAGGAGGTGCTTCTAGAATATTTCACGAACCCATAAGCCGTGCATTTTCCACTCCACAGACCGCCTCGTTCAGAGCAGGGGCTGTCCCATGATCTAAACGAAGCGCAGCATGTGCGCAACATCAATACCGACCAGCTGAGTTCTGCTATTGAACAAAGGATCGTGCAAAGGATGCAGTTTGTAACATTGCATAATGTCCATTGCATTATTGCCCGCGATTGCATAATGGAAGTGAATAAAAATGTGTTATTTATGCTTGTGTCGCTTTTCTCCTTCTTACACATACAGAAAAATTACATCTACATTCAGCACATCATACAGTGCCCCTGGTGGTAAATTTTTAAACTACTCTTTTTCTCAGCTTCCGCATGGCGCTGAATATATTCCTGCAAAGGTTCGTAGTATTTGAATCATTAGGTGGCGCTCCACAAAGCCTTAAACAGGGACACTTTAATTTTGATCACCCTGTATAAATATGAATGTGGATCATTTGCAGAGCTCTTGCCGTCGCCACTCTAAAGGAACACAAATCACCTGGTGGAAGGCCAATAATAATAAAGTATGAAGTAGTCCTTGCTGTTCGTCAAACGAAGCGGCTCTGATAAAAAAAAAAGGGGGGGGGGGGATGCTATTAAGCCAAGGCGTTTGTCAGACAGCTGTTGATTAAGCAGTAGTAATTTTAAATGATCAAAGTCAAACAAACTCATATCTAAAATGTTTTAAGGAATTTATTATATTATAAGTTCATTTTCAAACAGTGTTATTAGAAGGGAGGCAAGTGTGCTGTCATTACTCGATGTGAAATTATTTTATATATGCTAGAAGTATGATGTATTCCCCCCCCCCCCCTGTTGGGAGAAGAAAATCTCGAGGCGGAGAGGAGAAACTTTACCCTCTACATGAGACTAGCTAAGCCCTTATAAAGGTTCTTCACGTCCAAGGCGGAATCGAACCCAGGTGTTTTCAAATAGGCATCGTTTCTATGGGATGAGTTATATAGGCTAACAGAAAGTCTGGAAACTTATAAATATTAGCATTGGGTGAGTAACGGTACCATAATCCGAGAATTCAGCTCTATAGAATACTTTTTATTATTATTATTTGGGGAAAAGAGGAACACATTCCCACCAGAATATTTGAAATTATTCGTGACAGTAGATATTGCTAGTGATATTTACTCATAACAATCTATAGGAGCTATTTTACTAACATGTAAACTTATTACCATACCTAAATGGCATATATTTGTTTTATTTTTCTCTTGCTCTAAGTATGAATGATGTATTGTATATCGTATTTTAGTACACGAACATAATTACTCTTATTAGTACTGGCGATGGACCTAGTAAGCTCGCTCTATCACATAACATAGAAATGGTCTTGCCTACGCGTAGAAAGTGCTTGTGTGGAAATGCTAATATCCTTCACGCATTCGCATACAGTACATCCATCGCATGCGGGTGGCTTGGCACAGTAATGTTCTCGGTTTCCTGTGTGTTTAAGATTTTATCCGTAAAGTAATCTTAAGGATTCAGAACATATTTTAAAACGATTACGTCATATTAAATTAACTTAATGCAAAGTAAACAGAGGTTATCAGAAGCAGATTTTTTTTTCTCTTTTAGCAGCCAAGAAATCAAGGGAATATAATATAGAAGTTATTCTTCCATTTCTCGACGGAATTTAAGTTTTGTCGATGTGTGAATGGCATACACTAAGGTGAAAAGCACCTCTTTTAAACACTTCCTGTGAATGGAACATTATACAAAACAATATAGTGTCTGTATATACTTAAGTTGCAACTCAGCAGTTCTAAAAGATGTACAAGAAGAGGACTTCTCAGCTAAAATTAGTAACTGCTCTGACAAATTTGGAATTAAATTAACAAAAAAAAAAAAAAAAAGAAAAGAAAACGAAACAAGTAGGAAAGTGGATTCTCAGTGTAGTGAACATATGCAACAAGCAAACTATTTCAGCTATCAAGAGCCAATTCTTAATAAAGATGAAAATTAAATTAAGGAAGCGAACAGATAACATCAACAGTAGTAATGTATAGCAAAGTTAATCTAAGGTGAGGGTATCACTTAGAAGGCAAGAAGTAAGTCAGAGCATTCAAGAATGATGGAAGGAAGAAGACTGAGATCATGATCTAGGTGGTTGGTGCAGCTAGTTGTGCCTTAGAAGAAAGAAATATAAGATCCGACGATTCTTAGTATCCGACGGATGACAGAATAATTTAAAACAAAGTGTTAATAGGAAGTACAATAATGAGAACTGTGTGTGTGTGTGTGTGTGTGTGTGTGTGCGCGTGCGTGCGTGCGGGAAATTGTAGTATTCTGGTTCTGATGAACATTGTATTCAAGGGTTTCACAATATCTATAGAAAAGGAAGACAAAAGAAGACCTTCTGTATGACAATAATGGAGAAACTACATCAACAAGATGACTCACATACAATTTCATTATCTTTTAAGGTCTTTCACGTCATTTTTATAAGAATAAACTGTCTAGAGAGTTTCTAAGAGTAGAAAATATGCAAAATTATTTTATGCTTGCATCATAATTCATAATTAGCTTCACTTATTTAGTGCTAATGACCTTTAAAGCTTATTATTATTGATCGAATTAACCATCATTAGCGTAAACTGAAGTGAAGAGTGATGAATAAGAAATTTCAGACATCGATAAAAAAAAATGAAGATTCTATCCATTTCATTTTTACTTTGAAAATAATCGTTACTACGTTCTTTATTTTCGGATCATTTAATCAAAACTGCCAATAGTTAATTGCACAACTTCGGAAAGATTTATATTAGATAATTAATTAACAGCACGTCGATATTTTTGCACGAGGTTACATACTCGTCGAGAATGGCTAACATACTAGCGGAAGATCACAAAATCGACACTCTTATCACACATAAATCGCCGAAAGAAGTAAAAGTGAACATGTAATCTTATTTTTGAGAGAAAGAGAGCTAAAACTTGAATCCATTATGGGAGATATTTAGATAATAACATGCCCGTGAAAATTCCACATCAAGAGAATAAGCTGACAAAATGTTACTTGTCACATCACTTTTTTTTTTTCGTAATGCCGTATTCAGTGTAAATCCCCTATAATCTTTGAAAAATATAGTTATCGATATATTTTAATCTCCTTCCACATCGTACAGGATTAGAGAAACTTATTACTTAAAATCCTTTAGTGATTTAAGTTACGATAAGAAATATTTGCGGAAGACAAATATGCTATTCATCCCCCGTAAAACTTTACAACGTGATTGCTGTAATTTTCCAAAACATTTAACATTGTAGAATTACCGAGGCACCGTGCATTTCACCACCACCGACAACATTAGCCATCAGTCATTTAATGATGACAATAGACGGAAAAAACGAGCCATGAAACATATCCATAAAAAAGCTACTGTTATTCATAGAATGAATGTGTTTGGTGTGGAACATGAATATGTTTCGTAGAATTAGCTGTCAGTTTGAAGAACGACCTTACGGGATGAACATTTCACAGCAAATGTTCCGACTGTAGTCTGATAAAATTTGAGTTCATTATTTTTCAGGAAAGTTTAAGAGCGCACAGTATATTTATGAAAATATTTCCGTTTAAAAGACCGAAGCTAGTTTTTCGCCTTCTCTCATATTTCTTTTTTTTTTTATATATATAATTAGGAGGGAAAATTTTAGGTAGCGTGAAAATAAAAATTCGACTATTGCAATCTGCATTGTAAAACTGTAAAAATAAATTGTGGATTTTTATTTTCAATGAACAAAATTAGCGGACGCAATGATTTTTATGAATTGTATTCATTACATCCGGGTTGTTGGTTTTACCCTGGAATTGTAGCTCATCAGCATCGCATATCGCTGTGGCAGAGAAATATCTAATTCGTATTCATAATAAGAGTCTGTCATGTGACTATAAATGTTGAAATCGAACTTTGAATTCAAGTTATTTCAAGAAATAACTCCGCTTATATAATGCAAAGAAATTTTTTTCTATTTCTCAATTCCAGAAACGATCTCTCAGCATCATAGAGAAGCTGAAAGATCGTTTCTGGATCAGATACTTTAGTAGATAAACAATAAGAAACAAAGAATAAAATAATTTTTTTATAACTGCTACCACTTCATGCATTCATTGCGCATTATTAGGATTTCACTATAGTGAACTTTGCATCCGATATCATGAGACAGTTTATAGTAGGGTAGAATTAAGTGACGAAGCCATTTGCATATGTTCTCGGTCCTGTTTTTTTTTCGGAAGTAAAGCCCTACCACTCAAGAAATGTCTTTATAAAGGATCTTGCATCATAGATGGGATTTGAACCCAAGTTTTGACAACCGAATGACACGTATCGTGTTGTACTATGGACCCAAGGTAAGAAAGAATAGGAAGTGTGCTCAATGAGAACATATGGAAAGCGTGTAAGAGTTTTAGAAGAGATTGGAGTTCAAGGTTAAATTAAACCTATCAACAATTCTAACATATTACTATCGTTGTTATAATTAACACTATTGTATTAATGCGTTTTTATTAAAATAGCTTGGTAGTGAAATCAGTAATCTTTGTAACAAAAGGACGGCAGTCACGACATATTTTGATCGCAGCGATCTGGATTATCATGTCTGACAAGAGTGAAACGCTTATGAGGATCCTTCAACTGAGGTAATTCAGTCGGAGACTGTTTTTCTGTAAAATAAACAAACAGGTTGGAGAGCACTGAGAGATATAGCAGCTTATCTGTGGAGATAATATGAATCGCGCTAGCACCGAATTACTGGTTTATACCACGTTTTTTTATTTTATTTTTATTTTATTTTATTTTATTTATTTATTACTGTTACAGATCTCTGAGCCTATCACGTTAAAGGGAAGACGAGATGACCTGAAATGAATATTTTATGTCTGGAAGTTCGTTAGATAAAAAGTATGTAACTTAAAATAATTTGCTTCTGTTTTACGGTTGACAAATGAATTGTTAGGAAAATCGTTTTGTCTACTAGTTTTAATTGCGCGAGAAACAGGTTAAACACTCATTCTCGATATAACTTTATTTTAAATTAGTGAACAAATATTTCACAAGAAAGCACGAACATCATCACTGCGGAACAAACAATCAAAATTCAAAGAGAGACATTGGTGCACGCTAGGTAGCTTATCAAATAGATAATTAATAATTTCAGGCATTTACATATTTATTAGGATGAGAATCTTCCAAACTTTAAGGACAGTGAGGTAACAATTCCGATTTAAATTAAGACAGTGTAACAGGATCTCTGAACTTTCTTTGTAAAGACAGTCTCGATACAGTTTTGTGAGACACACGACTTTTGAGGTTTAAAGTATCCAACATACTTTGGACAGAACTGAAGTGTCTTTCGAAAGCATGTTGGATGCTTCGTCATGTCACCAAACTACTGTGCAAAGTAATAGAGAGAGTTAGAAAATTATGTTAACGTCTTTAGATGACGCAAATTCAATATCTTTCAGTACTTTTCTTAATAATTGTATTACATCTGCAGAATATTAAGAAATGGAAACACTTTCCCAAAGGAACTTATTCCATTATAACTCCGTTTTCTGAATCTTGTCTCAAGTATCTAAGCTTGAACGGCTTCATGTAAACAACGTGCTTAGATGAAGTCGTTCACAGATGAAACTTTTCCTGGAAAGAGGGAAAGAAGAATATTGTTTTGTATTTTTGTTAAATAATTTATGATTATTCACTATCCAGATAATTTTTCAATATATGGAATTAGTGTTACTATCCTCGCTCAGGCGTTCGTTCGTTTTTTCTAGTGATGGAAGTATATTCCATATAAGTTTTGTTTTTCAGAAGCTAAGTGAGGTCCTTAAAAACACTGCGTTTAACTAGATAGCTTCCAGTTTTGAGAATACTTGCAATCATTTTATTTAAAAAATCTGGATTATAAAAAAATCGTAAAATTTGTAAAATTATAACATTTTACAACTTTTGCGTTTTTTTTTTTTTTTTTTTTTTTTTTTTTACAGCTTGTAAAATTTTAAGAACTTATATTCGATTCTTTAATACATATTTTGAAATCATCGAGTCGTATTTTCTTCATATAAATATTTCAGATCCTGAAATATTTATCTTTCACGAGATAAAAGATTTAGTAGGATGATAAATATATTTTTTTTTTTTCTATGATTGCAGCTGAGAATCGTTCATTACGATTACCGAGGCGACTAGAGGTTTGAAAATTCAAGGTATTTTATGGATCATTTTATAGCAAAAGCACTGCTGGAAAATGATGCAGCGAATTAAAACATCTGAATTTTTAACTTCTTGCATTTGAGGAGAGAGTATGCCTTCTATCATATATACTGACGTTTGATTGAGGTGGGATGAAGAGGCTGCATGTTTCGAATATCCAGTATTTGAAAAGAATCTGATGTTTTGTAGTTTGAAAAAAAAAAAAAAAAAAACTTCCGTGCCAAACTAATATATATACACTGTCATACATAATTAATCGGCAGGATATTTAATTTTGTAAATGATTTTATTATATTGAAAGAAAGCGATATTTTTGATCACTTTGATTAGTTTAAAGTTAGATGTATATAAAATAAAAATTTTGTTAGCTTTCTTTAGATTATTTTGGACATCAGGATGGACATTTAAATTTTTCGAATAATGCACTTGACAGGTTGCTGAAGATCTTTGAAATCAGTGGCGGTGATCTACATATGTTAGATGGCTGGTTGGCCGAGTGGTTGGCGTATCAGCTCTCCAGCCAAAAGGCTGCGGGTTCGAATCCCGCCATGGATATGAACGTTTGTAATTGTCTGTGAAAATACTAGTGGTGGTGGGCGATAAATGGCGTTGGTGTAGTTTCCATTCATTATAGTTGGTGGAATGAATGGTGGAGACGGAGAGTTGTAGAATAGGTGCCCTCCGTCGATGAGTCTTTGAACTCCCTGGAGGTGTAATAATAATAATAATACGTAGTATGGTAAGCAGCACCATACGTGTTGGTGCTCTGCGGAGTTTACCCATATATGTGTAATAGAATTGTCCAACTTCCAGAAAACATCAAACTAATGAAAGTTCTTCATTCTGTAGAAATAACCTGTAAAAGTTGGAGACCGACGGAGGGATTGATATTAGCTGAAATTACGGCAAACCAGCTAGAAAGAACTCAACTGTGAGTTCTTTCTAGCTGGTTTGTCAGGTTTGCGTAGATAAAAATCAGAATTTCTGAGAGGAAATTAACCGGTCTTTTCAACCGAAAGGCAACCGTCGCTGATTCTTCATGACTGCACCATGGAGGCACTCCTGGTGAACGAAGGGTTACAAGAATTGTGTAGTCCAACAGATATGCTGCAGTCGGTTAAACGGTAACGCAGCACAACAGTTGTGTGCAAAGAAACATATCTGAATGCACGATGCATTGGAACCTAGGAGAGATGGTATAGTAGCAGACTATCTGAACGGGTTCCACTCACGTCAGCTAAAAACAAGCAGTTATAAATACAGCGGACACAAGAAAAGTAACTATGGGGTCCTTGGAAAGTGAAAAAATATTGTTTGGTCAGCCGAATCCGGTTCACTTTCTTCCACAACTGAAAGCAGGCATAAGCTATAGCAACTACCCGGCACAACGAATCAATAGAATTGTTGTGCTGCCGGGTAGTGACACTGCATGCTGCTCGTGGACTAGAAGGCGATAGTATTATGCTTATAAGACGCATGTATTGTGGACGGACTGCATGTTATGAAGGATGAACCCCCCCCCCCACGGAGGAAATCTACTACCTCTCTTAGCTCATTGACGGCACTAATACCTTTACAACCTTTCATAAGTGGGATTCACATAAAAAATGAGAAAGCGAGGAATAATGTTGTGAAGGTCGTAGTAAGCTTTTTATTCATAATAAGTATAGGGTTGAAAATTAGCTTCTACGTATGGCTCAGGAAGAGTAATGAAAGTTTTCCAGATACCTCAAATCTCATACGAAAGTCAGACTTAATTTTGTATATCTGGCATAAATAGAAGACAAATACAAGATGTTGGGTATGATGTACCTGGCACTTGTCAGGTTATCTTCGCTAACGATGTCAGTCAAATAAAATTTTCTATTTCCGAAATTCCTCAGTCAGACATAATAGTCTTATTATCTTCTATTAATCACCATCATCACTGGAACTTATATTGAACAGACATACGAATATATTTTGCTGTAAATTGAGTGGGTTCTTCTGACAACTTTGCCTTTTGAGGGATGAAAAATTGAAGTTTAAGTTTCCTGAAGGGAAGGATCCTCTTCCACCTCCATAATGAGACTAGCTCGTCCTATACGAAGATGGAAGTCCACAGCATGCTGTCCTATATTTAGTTGTAATTATTTACACTGGTGTGAATTATTTTCTTATTTAGATTATTTATACTAATTCAAACTTTAGCAATTAGAAAAAAACTCCATTAATTTGAATTTTTTCATGCTTTGATTTGTAAAGGTTCTACTGTATAAAGCATTGTTGATATATATATATATACATTATGAGCATTTTCATTACATGTCAGCTCTTTTATTGACTCCGAAAAGGAACGAAAAATTAAGAAAAGAGATCAAATCGATGGATTTCTGCATTACCAGATACATTATCCAAGAAATTGCGTATTTACTAGCATTAAAATTCGAACATTAGCTCAAAATAAACTCCATACGTTATATAGAGATGGAAATCTCACGTGAGGACATAAATGAAAAAAAAAAATAAAATAAAATAATTTGATTTTTAGTAGTTTCAATGTGAAATAATCATTTCATCTCATCTCATTTTTCTATTTTTATTCTCTTGTTTATTTTTATAGTCAATGTGCAATTGAATTATAAATATAGAATCAATTAAATCACTTCTAGTTTTACTTCACTTTATACATTTGTACGATTAAGATTTAATTGTTATAATTCCAGTTTCTTCATCCATCGGGCATCCTTTTCTTTTTTTTCTATTTGATGAATAACAACTGACAGAAACATGTTCAGTCTTCGTTTATGTATTAGGCAACACAATGAGTCTTAAAGAAATAAGACGTTATCGTGTACTTTTGTATCCATTTTTCCGAACGTTTAGTGAATTTTAAATGGCAGTGGGCAGCTGCGGTATGTTTCCACAAACAGCCTCTGCTGTAGTTATTTTGGACGTGCAACACGCTTATAAAAACGTGACTCGATTTCGTGAGCGAGGATATTAGACAGGTTGGCATAATATCGTGCTGACTGATGCAGTTATGAAAACCACCAGAGCAGTAATTTAATTATTTAAACCTTCATTGTGAAAGGAGATTTCACTACAAGTATGAAAACTCACTTAAATAAACACCTAAAATAATAATCCTTGTGCCTGAGGTGACAGTACCACTATAATTAGATATCCTTTTACCGTTGATGCACTATTTAAAATGCGGAGCGAGATGGCAACCACACTTTGAAACAAGCATTTTCAGCATTCGTTGTATGAATAAGAATGATTGGGAGAACGGTATGGCATTTGAAATTCTTTAGACACCCGAAATAACAGAATTAGATTATTTTAAAATAGCACTAAGGCATACACTCAAAACAAGTGTGTTAAGTCTGCTATCGATGGAATTACAACTAAAATCTACTAGTCATGAAATGTCTTTACTAAGCCAGAGAGATTCCTGCTCTCGAGAGCAAGAGTTTATTGTGCAGTGTACACATAGTAAAGCAAACCGCATAAAAATAAAATAAAAATTTGTGATCCATCATTTTCAACTTCGTGACAGGAATCCATTATCATCATCATCGAAAACATAATCGGCGTTCCATCAGGGATTAAAAACCTCTGGGATGCTCGAGAGAATAAAGAAAGGGGGCTACTCGTTTTGGTTTAAAATTTAAATTCTAGAAAAATCGTTCTCTTATTTCAGTCAAGCTTCATTAGTGATAAAGATGGAATATCTTGAGATAGGAGGACAGTGAGTACTCTTATGATGCTTTGATGCAGTGACTAAATTTCATGAGTCAAACTAGCAGTCACGCGAGTTATTATTTTTGCGTGGTACAATTTTGTTCATCTACATTATTTAGAATGCTGAGCTATTCTTCAAAAATGGTATCGGTCAACTACGTGTTTGAATTAATTGACTCGTTTAATCCATTTTCAGTTTCCACAACTTGCTTTAGCATCATCAACGCAGTTAACTTCCCATGTGTTTAGAAATGAATCTTTGTTATCCACAAAATTGCTAATCATTAACTTCACCACACCGGATTTTCAGTTAGCGTATGCTGTATCACATTTTGAGTAATTGTTTTCAAGTCACTTTTTTTTTTTACTTCAACTATTTCAGCTAATTGCACATCGAAAAATGTTCTTTTACAACACATAAATGGGCACAGTTCCAATGGAGAATTGCTTCTTGTTTCATCCACCAAGTCAAAGAAGCAATTCTCCATTGGAACTCACAGAAGACATGAATGGTAATTAGTGAGGATAAGCAGATTGAATACCAACAATTTTCATCTGGTAAATTCAACTTTTGACACTGATTAAAATTAAAAAGGGTATGCAAAAACACAGACAATAAGCAGAGTCTGGTGGTGGATTTCTGTTTTGAAAAGTAAGGTTAGGCAAGGAATACAAAACAAATGATATGATCAAGCAAAGCAGGTTGCCAACAACCAAGTCAGGAACTCCGTAATACGAAATACACTTGCAGAACCGTTAAAAGATCTGTAAAAAGGGGCAAAATTATTCGAATAATAAAAGTATAGAACGGGTTAAAATTAAATAACCAAAATTCAAGTTAAATAAGCAGCCAAGCGTTAGTCATTTATAAACTACTAGGATTCATAGTTTTGTTTAAACATGACTCACATAGTGAGATATAGTTTACTTCCAAAGGAGTTCTCCGCAGGATTTATTAATCTAGAAATGTAGAAGAGAGTAAAAAAGTATACAATGCTAATGTATACTTTTTACTCTCTTTTGCACTTCAAACAGTTTTTCTATAATGAAGGAAGCCAACTGTTCTTACTTTTTTAGACATGATGTATATGTAAACTATTTTCTTAGACCAGTAAACTACGCATAATTGAAGTCAGAAATTATATATAGTTGAGTATTGTTATGCACAGCATGCAGAAATTTGCTATCTTTAAAAGATGTGTTCAGTCACTAAACACCAGAGAATTAAGAGCCTATGATGATGCATTAATCAAAGCAAAAAAAGAACCCCACTAAGTAGGGTTTTTTTTTATAATGTATTGCACAAAAAAGATAAAAAGGACCGCAATAAAGGACTTGTTAAGAAAGCATTCTTGGCAAGATTTATAGCTTATAGCACGAATAAATCACGATACGGAATTTTTCGGATATACTTAGGTGGTTGCAGCCAATGTCCGAATGTGACCTTACGTGCGGGCCTTCAAAGACAGCACGCTGTAAACGGTTGTACACAAACTATAGAAAAATTGTTTCATAGGATTGCGTGCGTGTGTGTATGTGTGTGTGTGTGCTATACTACTAGATACTATGCAAGGTCTGTTCAAAACAAAAATATATCCGAAATGGAAGTACAGAATAATTCGTATGTACTGATTATTATGACAATACAAAATATGTATGTGCTGATATGAGCAAGTAAAGTCTTCCATTGTTGGTTAATGTATAACGTGTCTCCTGTGATGAGCAAATAAGCTAGAAATGTTCGGTTTCTTGATGATGTTTATGATATCTCAAAATACGGAATCATATGATTGTGTTAATTTTTGGTTTACGCTTCACAACAAGACTTATGAAATATAAAATTGACTGAAAACAGCCATGGAGATTAGTTGTTCACTAATCTGTGAGCAGAGTCATTCAATGTCAAGAAATAGCCAAACTGTCGCAAAAAAAAAAGAAAGAAATTCAAAATGATTGCCAATTAACTAGTACATGAGACAGCAAGAGAGGATGGAATTTCTGTATGTTCATGACTCAATTTTACTTGAAGACCTGAAATTGAAGCTCACATGTCTCAACTTATTTACAATTTTTCGTTAATAAAAAAAAAAAAAAAAAGGAATATGGCAAATAAGGCAGCTTCCAATATCACCAGATTGATTTCCGTACTATGGAGATCAGTCTGACGAATGACTACGCATCCGGGAAACGAAATCCGATGAAGACGCATTTTCCGGTCATCCCGAAAACGAATTTTGATAAATGTGAATAAAATGTGACAACAGTGAATAAAAAGATACACAAAAAGTCCGGAATTTCTTGAACATAAACTGGTGTTGTTATAATAAAAAAAAAAACATACAGTACCGAATTAGAGCAATAATACTCAAACTCTTTTCACTCTAGTGCTCCTTTAACCAATCAAATCAGAGTTAAAGGGATTTTTAGAGGATCAGTTTAATGATGGCCTCATCTCACTCGTCCTTTCCCTTAATGTGCTGGTCAAATGGCCGGTCCCGATCTTAGTTCATATACAACTAACAATGTCCTGATGAAGTGATTAATCCTATCTGGTCTTCTCAAAACATGTATGCACCGTTATTTGACTATTTCTTGGGATGAAAACCCAAATTTCCGGGAGGAAATTTGGGTTTTCATCCCAAGAAAGGGAGTGCTTTCTTAGAGACTTAAATAGTCCCTTGTAGTTCTTATCTAAATTTTTCGAGACTCCCAAATTTGGCATATAGGTTCCTCTTATCATAATTTTATGTAACATAACGATTATGTAGACCCTCTTATTCTTAGAAGTGTATGTTCTCCGTCGCATCCCATGTTCTCTCAAGAAAAATCCCACTATAAAAGGAAGAACATTAGTTAAGCTTAGCTAATCAACTATCAATAATTCCAGTTAAAACAAACTAAAAAAACTTTAGCTTCTGTGTAAGACTGGCCAATCCACCTCTACTGAAATGGCAACGACAATCACTTCTTTCTCTGAAACTATATCAACTCTGCACTTCGACCTATTCTGGTAGAGATGAGCATTCTGACACAAGTTCTATATCTTCGAGAAAAACAACATATCAAAAAGGAGCGACAGACTGGAATTATATATTTAAACAAGATATAAATCCAATATGATGAATGATGAACAGCCTATTTTTCTACCCACTGTAGGGTGAAAGCCTCTCCCCTTGCGGGAGGTTTGGGTCTACTACTCCCATGGTGATCCAGTCCATGTTGGGAGAGTGTATCTATACTTGGATGAAGGAATGTATGAAGGTAGAAGACAATCACAAACATCAATTCCTACGCGGGATTCGAACCCACAGCCTATTGGCTGGAGAGCGGATACGCTTACCACTCGGCCAACCAGGTCAGCAAATGCAATATATATAATAATTCTAATTATATAATTCCAATACAGAGTTGGTATTCTTAGCATCTTCATAGCGCAGTCGCAAATGCGATGCAAAATTTGCTCTTAGGTTGCAAAAGTGTCTGAATAACGTTTTGGACAAGGGGGAATCGCTTTTCAACTATGACAAGTTCAGATGGTGTCATACAGAAGTGGAAGATTTTCATCCAACGGAATAGAAATGGATGTACCCAACACGACGTTGTTTCAAGGTCTTACTTGCCTCTACCAGAATTTCAAAAATAACCTATTCTTAACACCTTCGATAAACATGTATTTATTTATAATTTATTTATATTTTAAAAAAATATTTATTTATAGTCACATCCTGATGTGGAATGTTTTTATTTCTCTATTTCACATTGCTTTTGAGTATAAGATGCATTATTTCTTCTTCTTTCCCAAATTCCATCAGAACATTGTCGCTATTAATGAGTTATGAATTTTCTCTTTTTTATTTTTAAGAATAAGCGAGATAGTCATTATTAGAGTATTAGAGTTTTACATAATTGTAACACAATTACCTCGTGCATTAATATCATTATCATATCACTATGGTCGGTAACACTGTCTGCTGCGTGCCGTTTGCCTGCTCTTTTACAATGTAATTGTGAGATGTAGCTCCAGCGAACGCTTGCGGAGTAGGAGGAGAAGGGAGAGGAAAAGAATTGCATCAAGAAGACAGAGAAGACTTAAGTTGTCTTTCCAGTAAGACTTTACCACTTTTCGCCATTTTGCAATTGACAACTGCGAATCAACGAAATATTTTATTTGCCAATTTTTATTGCCTACGTTAAGAATGGTACAGTATTGCTGATAGATGGCGCCACTAGAGAGAGAGAGAAGGAAAGTAATTTTGGTTTTTCGCGTATCTTAGAGCAGTGCTTCCCAAACTTATGGATGTCAAGGCCCCCTTTGGAAAAATTAAAAGATTTCACGCCCCCCCAATGGAAAAAAAAAATCCTGATACAGATATGTATTATTATAATATTTATTGTATTTATATTCAATACAAAACATACACACTAAGCGTATTTCTTTCCGCGTATCGCCACACCTGTGTACACTAGCAATGAAACATTAATTTAAAGCTCGAGATTTTAAATGGACGTTTTAAATGAGCGCAAGATTTTGCGTTTGTAAGCTTTTTTGTGCTTCTTATCAATACCTTTGAAGTGAAACTTATATGAATAAGCATATATTTACTAATCTTCATTAAGCGCCGAAATACGCAGGAAGCAAAATTTGTGAACCAACACCAATGTGTGATTTTTCGATTAAAATATAAAAAAATAACAAAACAGCAATAATAAATAATAAAAATTAAATACGTTTCTTTTAAAATTAAAGAAAGAACTACTTAGTCTTACAACATTTTACATTTGTTTTCATTATTTCACGCCCCCCCCCCCTCTACAAAACTAACGGCCGCGTTAGTTTTGTAGAGGGGAGGGGGTAGTGTAGTTAGTTTTGTAGAGCTTCCCAAACTGTGGGCCGCAGGCAATAGTTTGGGAAGCGCTGTCTTAGAGGAACATAAAATGAATCGAAAACTAACATAGTTCTGAAATAATTCCCAACAAAATCATTATAGAATATAAGAAAAAATAATAAAATAAGAAAATACAATTGTCTTTATAATAGTTCAGGAAATACCTAACACTAACTGCAGATATAACTACAATATTCAAACACGTGATTTTAATTCCAGCTAATCAAAAGTTGTAATCGGTTTTAAATATACTTTATCTAGCACTAAATGCCGTCTCTTCAGGGATGTCGCTTAAAATTAGTGACAATCTTGTCAGCTATTGGTTACCGGTGGAGATTTAACTTTCCCGTCAGTCTCTAAAAGTCAGGGCTAAAACGGGGCAGTAAAAATGTGTAGTCAGGGCGGTTTTCCATGAAATCTTATGCGTTTTCCAGACAGAGCATAGGCAAATAATTCCAAAAGTAGAACTAAAGACAAAGAAATGAAAGATGGTTAAAAGAGAGGAATATTGCGATACTTGAAATTAATGAACATGGAAGTCTCTTCGTAATGCAGTCGGTATCGACAACGCGTCTTTGGTTGGAGTAGGTTCGAATTCTATCTAGGAGACGAGAAACATGTTTTTCAAATAAAGAGTTAATCACTCTCATAAGTGGAATGAGATCTTGCAAAACACAGAAACCGACTAGTAAACATACGTACTGATTGACAGGCATAAAAGTTTGCAGTTCGGAGTCGCTGCCCTATACCACTAATTGGGCTTATAAGAAATCAGGTAGAAAGAATACGCAAAAAATGGAATCTGCCATAGAAATATCATAACGGCCTGAAAGATCAGATCTTGCATTTTATTATTATTAATTTTAAATCATTCTTCACTGTCTTTCCTCCTAGTCAAGAGTTCTTAATTTGGAATCTCTACCTACAAAAGAAGTAGTTGAGTCAAATCGCCCTGTCCTCTGATTATTGATGGTTTTTCTCATAATGCTCCGCCTCTAGTGAAAGTATTGACTTTTTATGTGAATCTGCATACGAAAGGTTGTAAATGCATTAGTGCCGTGAGACCATGGACTTTTTTTTTTTCAAGTAACTTAACTTCCGATAAGCAGGTTGGTAATCTCGCACAGGGCGATGAATTTCATCTACCACATAAAGACATTTACAAAACATCAATGGTGTAGTAAGGAATGAAAACATGGAATGTAGAATTTGTTCTCCGCAAGTTACCAAAAGGCTACAGGCTGCTTCTCCAGCGTACAGCTGGTCTGGTAAAATGATTTCAATCATTAGAAGATATCAACTCAATGGAAGTTAAAAATATTAAAAAAAATAAATAAAATTGAATTTGCCAATACTAACTTCCATTTACTTTTATTTTTAATCCAGAATATATACGCAATTCTATCTATATTATCACAGTACTACTGTGACACTAACAGACTACAAAGAAATGGGTTATGTTTTTCGTTACTTCTTTAAAAATGATTTCCTATTTTATATTCTGCTGTCACTCATAGATTTATATTCGGCTCTAGTATCTCTTATGGAACAAACTACCTTTTAAGGATTCATTTCCTTAGTAGCATTAGAATAAGTTGATAACCTTGCAGGGCCGGTCCGAAAGTATCTGATGCCCTAGGCAAAGAAAATTTAGGCGTCCCTATACATTGTCTCTCTCTATATATTTTGTCATACTCACACAAGCACACGTACACATGTATTACTTACAGAAATACTGCTCTATGGAGAACACTGGCTATTTTGGCCACAAACGTTCTTCAGCCGCTGTAAGAATGTTAGATACACAAGTACAAAAACTATTAGCCATCAGACTCAACTGTCACCTACGAAAAAGCTTGACCGAACTAATTTGAATGCCGGAGTGGGGATGATGACAAGTAAAGGGAGCGAAGAGAAAGACCAATCAGAGGTCTTATTTCACGAATATTACCATTCAGAATCCCTCTCACTGCAATTCTATGAAAATTCCCACGGCATTCTTATACTGATTTAGAATAAACTGAACTCAATTAACAAGACGATTCTGTGAGAAAATGAATGACGTAATCCCCAACTTCTCAGACCTCAGAGAGCTTGCAAAAACAGGGCTTAATCTAAAAATCAACAGAATTAAGTCTATAGGGAATGGAGATAAGAAGTGAGAACAGTCGGTTAGTCGTGACCACTGATTGCTAGTTTGAGTGATACCCCGAACTTCCCCGCTCATCTTGGGACAGATGCAAGAAGGAGGAAAAATCTCTGCACTTGAAGTTAAGTATACAAAGAGCAGGGGAGTGGAATAAATAGAGAAAGGCGAAAATAATGTAGGATCATCAGCGAGCACCTTGACTTATTTCAGTTTTTTATTATTAATCAAGGTTTTACTAAGGTTTTTCGAAGGTTGTAATTTTTCCACGAACTATGTAGCAAAATCTGGCGCCCTGAAGTCTTAGCGCTCCTAGGCGATTGCCTAGGTTCACCTAATGATAAAACTGGCCCTGTAAACTTGACACTGTTAATGCAACAAATCCGTGTAATCTCCTACAGAGAGACATCATTAAAAATTAAAGCATTATGTTCCCAGTTAAGATAAAAGCCGTATGTTGGAATAAATAAGCATAATATACTTCATTCGAGATACAAATGATTTTCTGAGAATATCTCCATTTTTTTTTTTTTTAATTGTAGAGCTCTGAGACCTTACCACAAACATGCCAAAAGTTGTAAACATTTCTGACTGCGAGTCACTAAATGTTACGAGCTACTGCTATAGTTTACACTTCTACGTTTAAAGTAAAAAAAAAAAAAAAAAAACTAGATATATTCACAGAAGATTATGATTTGATATTCTTCAAAATTACCTACAATTCAAAATCTGCATAAATGAAATAAACTATCATCATTAAAACTTAACCGTCGAATCTACACATTTGTAGTTGCTTGTTATTTTTCACCCCTCAGTGGCATATTTTATAATATCTGTAAATGGGTGTATTATCGGCAATTTTATGGAAGAAAAAACCCTAATTGCTTCCATATGAATATTTCATATATAACCGATTTAGCTATTACTGAACTACAGGTATCCCTTGCTTAACGCGGTTTTGCTTAACGCTGCGAAATTAAGTGCGGCAATCCCTTGATATATACGCGGCAAGAGATTTGATTAACGCGCTTTTAAACCTGCGGAGCTCGCAGCTGATCTGACAGATACATGCAAAATATTTAATATAAATATTCTTACACAATTCAGTGTATAGCTTGGAAGTCATGAGTAGCTGTGCATTCATATGTTACGAGTGATATTCCGCAGTGTTTTTTGCTGTCAGTTTGGTTTAACACATGTTATGTAAACGTTTGTGATATTTGACAGTAAATCGTATCTGAGAGATACCGCGATCTCCGATGTCAGTATAGTATGGTTTTTTTTTTTTTTTATTCTTTGTTGAATAATTTTTAGATTGTAACTGAAAATAAATAAACCATCATGTATTACTGAAATAGAGAGCCAAAGGCTTATTTATCATACATGTCCTCTAGGACAGCGCTTCCCAAACTGTGGGCCGCGGCCTCCTTAGGGGCCATAAGTTTTGTTGAGGGGGGGGGGGGGGAGCGTGAAATAATGAAAACAAATTTAAAATGGTTTAAGACTAAGTGGATTTTTTTAATCTTAAAAGAAACGTATCTAATTTTTGTTATTTATTATTTCTTTTTTGTTCTTTTTTATATTTTAATAGAAAAAATCACACATTGTTGTTAGTTCACAAATTTTGCTTCTTGCGTATTTCGGCGATTAATGAATATTAGTAAATATATGCTTATTCATATAAGCTTAATTTCAAAGGTATTGATAAGAAGCATAAAAAAGATTACAAACGCAAAATCTTGAATATAAATTGTATTGAATATAAATACAATAAATATTATAATAATATATGTCTGTATTACGATTTTTTTTTTTCGATGGGGGCCGTGAAATATTTTAATTTTTCCGAAGGGGCCTTGGCATCCATAAGTTTGGGAAGCACTGCTCTAGGAGATGTGCTTTACATTATGGAAAATACTAAGGAAAGTGACTACGAGTTGCATATAAGGTTGCTTATGCTTACATCCGCCGAAACTTTTAGTTTCTATATATTCGGCACAAACTCTTGTAGTTTCTATATCCGACCATGAAATAATGTTGGATTCAATATTAACTTAATTTGTACCATCCTGTATTATATTTGCAGTTTTTTTTTCTTTATGTTTTATTGCTGGTTTGCCGAAGTCTGGAGAGTCATTTTGCTTGTTATCGTAGAATTTATGCCATTAAAAAAAAAAACTAAAACTGTTCAAACGACTCATTAAACGACTTATTAAACATTTACTTTGCGTTCATTTTTTATCTTTCCTAAAAGAGTACCATATAAAACTAATCTTTAATAGTAATCGATCATGGACGAATTGTAATTTTTACTATTGATTTTTAGATTTGATTAACACGATTTCGATATACGCGTTAATCAAATCGGTAACATCGAGGGATTAATTAACCGCGTTTATCGAGGGATACCTGTATACAAAATTCCTCTCAGAGACGGAATTTAAACCTACATTTTTTAAGCAGATGATGATGATGTAACGAAGCTGTCACAAATTATACATCAACCTAACAATGAATTTTGCCCTCAGTTGTGTGGTTCTCTATAACCATTTAGAAGTTTTAGAAGTCTTTATTTTTGTACTTTTAATATGTAAAAAAAAATACGCTCTCTCTCTCTCTCTCTCTCTCTCTCTCTCTCCCCCTTTCGAAAGGTCGTAAGAAAAACAGTTTAATATTCCGAGATTTTTCAACTTGTGTTTTGTACTAGCCACCTGAATGCC
Organism: Typopeltis vanoorti; assembly: GCF_054136105.1. Lineage (NCBI taxonomy): Eukaryota > Metazoa > Arthropoda > Arachnida > Uropygi > Thelyphonidae > Typopeltis > Typopeltis vanoorti. The sequence continues at coordinate 74,972,008 of NC_143553.1, read as the reverse complement.
GAAAGGAGCAGATAAAATAGATAAATATTCACTCGTTCATCAATGAATTGTCTACTGACAGAACAAGTAGACATAACATATCAGCAACCCAAATGTAGCCACATACAGCGCTTGATAATGCCCTTTTTAGTCGTTATTAAAAGCAAAAATAGATTATATAAAATGGAAAAAAGCAATTATTTATCAAGCATAACTTTCTCATAAAACAGTGAAAGCAAAGCACAAAAAAAAAAAGAAAAAAAAGCGTAAAGGTCGGTAGCCTTGATATTATTCCTCTGTCAATTCGCATCATCCAACTCAATATGACAATCGCATAAAAGTCCAATTATGTTGAAAGCGCCTTTTTTATTGCCATTGGATATTCGGTTTGACATCTTCTGACAGCTCATGCATTAATCATAAATTATGTCTAGCCGTTGAAATTTGGAAAGCAACGGAGAGAATATTTTCGATGTATTCTTTGATAATGTCTTCTCTACTGATAATTATTAGCTAATACTTGAATCATTACCTTATGTCACTTTAACAGTTTAGTCTGTAATTACACGACACCATTTTCAAAGACGATAGTTGCAAGTTAATGAGGAAAATATGAAGATACCGCTTACTGTTCAGTTAAATTTTGGTCTTCGTTACGCATGTCAGTATAATCAGTAATCTGCCTTACGAAAAACAGTTTGAAGTCTTAATAAGTGTTCACATTTTATTTATTTATTTTTAAAGCTAAGAAGTGTACATGTTAGATTATTGCTAAAATAATGCGGCCAGTCTCTTTTGAGAAAAACTAGTTTTTTTTTTTTTTTTTTTGATAGCATTTCATTTCTGAATTAGCTATTCGTTTTGCGTACTTTGTCGTGACGTTCTATTTTCATGTTATGTTCTAAATCCGCCATCTTGGTTCAGGTCACTCTTATCAATATAACAACTAATTGCAAATTGATCACCGATCCAAAAGTAGGGAAATTTATAATTATACTGCGCCACCCTATTTTTAGATTAGTCTATATAAAATAGTAGGATCAATTCTTAATTAAGTTAGCAGTCTCCTCATTTATTTAGGCCGAATTATTTACTATTCCACTTGGGGTTCCTGCAAGATTCGAATATTTATGAACGGTGAAATAAAATGGAATTCAGGCAAACACAATATTTAGATTAACAAAATAAAACATTTAATATATGATATATATATAACAAATACAAGAATTCTGCTTTAAAATGAAACAATACAATTAACTTAATACATCTTACTAAGTCACTCATGCCAATTCAATGTTCTAAACTTTCACATACAATTCACAGCTTCAAAATCACAAGCTTTCTTAACTCAAGTTAATAAAACGAAACTTCTTATTTAATCAGTCTCCACATATCTATCAGCTGTACTTAATGTTTAAATTCACAGGAAGCCCTAACAAGGTAGACAATATTCCAAGCAATCTTATTTCGGACTCTGAACTTCGAAGATATGTTAATGTTAGAATAAACAAACAAGTATGACTACTCTTACCAGATACAATCTTCAATACATCAATTAATTGTGAGCACACTTATGAATTAACTTATTTACGTTAGCGGAACACATTAATAAAAATTCTCCAACGATTTAACTGAACTACTGTTAATCGCGCTTCACTACTCAAAAAAAATACATCAATAAGGTACTGATATCTTTCCTTGTTTACTTTTCTCAAACCAGTTAATTTCAATATAATTCTTCTCAGGGCAACATAGAATTAAGACGTAATCCTAGACTAACTGGAACTAATCAGAATTTTTGCATTGAATGTCCAGTTCTTTATTTATCCGGTTACGGCATTAATCTTCCTTTACAACACAGCAGACTTCATTTTCAGCTAAGTATATGATTCACTATGTTTTGGCTCACTTCTAAACACTATTCTCATGAATTTCTGTCCTAGAGAACATATAATTTTCTTCCACTTCCTTTGCTTATATCCTATCCTCCTTCCCGCTCCACAAAAACTTCCTCTCTCCTCTCTAATTAGAAAAATTTCATATATTATCTTTTTTCTCCTTTTAGTCCGAAGGTCACGCTCTATTCGACTCGTGCTTGTTTATTTCACGCGTCTCCATGACAACAAATGAACGCAAACATTTCGCTAATGTAATACAATGCTCTACTACTACATGAGTGATTACATAACGTTAAATTTTCACAAATAAGAATAAACAGAATATTTGAGCTATTTAATCAGCTTTTTCATTGCGTATAGAATTAATTATAATAATACTTTTCGTTACATCATATATATATATTTTAGTTATAAATTCTGCATATAACATGAAAATAGAACGTCACGACACTGTTCAGTTAAATTTTGGTCTTCGTTACGCATGTCAGTATAATCAGTAATCTGCCTTATGAAAAACAGTTTGAAGTCTTAATAAGTGTTCACATTTTATTTATTTATTTTTAAAGCTAAGAAGTGTACATGTTAGATTATTGCTAAAATAATGCGGCCAGTCTCTTTTGAGAAAAACTAGTTTTTTTTTTTTTGATAGCATTTCATTTCTGAATTAGCTATTCGTTTTGCGTACTTTGAAAGCAATCAGCAAATCTCATTCGTCAATGGGATTTGCTGATTAGAATTATCTCTGAGGGAGGAGGGACTTTTTACTGGTTAAAATTACAGAGAAACAACTAAAGTTATGCGGCAGCATAATGTGTTTATTAACTGTGTATATTATCCTATTGGCTTGTCTGCTCCGTGAAATGAATAACCCGCTTCCGGGAAAAATCTTTTCTACTTCCGTCCGAGACCGAAAAACTTGACTTAAGTTGCACAGAGGTTTTTCGCATTGTTGAAGAGATTCGTGCAGGACAAATGCCATGTTATCCATGACTGCGCTGTGAGGGGGGGGGGGGAAGCCACAAGGTTTAGTATTTCTATGTAACAAGAGATTTTCAGTCGTAATCCGCCATATTCAATTTTCTTCACAAACAAATAAACCACCTTTAAAGCAAATGCAAGAAGTGCAAATTTATGATATTAAGAAAGCATACAAAGCACTGAAATCTTACCTCCATTTTTTATTATAAGTATAGTGAACGTCGAAGTAAACTGGGGGAGGGGGGGATGGAAAATGTAAACATATAGAAGAATGTTTTAAATATGTTATGATTTTCGACACGTTAATACTTAATATTGTATTTTACTTTCAATCGATCTGCAAAAAAATATGAACGCGCAAAAGTTTATAGTAATTTAGCGGTCTTTTTGTTCAGTTGCACTGCTGCTGCTGCGATTACTGCAAACAGTTGTATGGCAAGTAATTGGTCTGTGGGTCCCACGGTAATACCCTTTCCCTCCAGTACATTTCCTGCACTTTTCTCTGGAGCCAGGGCCGTTTAAAAGTTATTATCTGTGGCATCTGCCAAAGGAAAGCACCCAATCTGTCATTGGTGAACCGTATCTGACCTCGTCACGACACTTAGCCTTGGCTAAAGATAAACAGAAACATGGGTTAAACGGAGACATCACGCAATAATATTCGCCATGTCATATCAAGTTTTTTTTTCCTTCTCTCTCTCTCTCTCTCTCTCTCTCTCTCTCACACACACACACACACACGCACAGAAAAATGCTAATTTTAGACAGAAATGGGGGATTAAAATACTTGTTGATTATAGAATGTATAACTGGAACGTTTGTAACTGGAGCATTTCAAACTCAAATTCTCCTTCCTGCGTTACATTTTTCATTCACTGACTGTTACTTAACATTGTATATTTTTAACACACCATATAGAGTATATTCAGTTTCAAGGGCGACTCCTTACAAAAAGAAAAAAAAAAACTGGCTGCGGAGATAAACATAAATTTCATACTGTATGTGTTAATTTCCAGTGCTTACAGATTTATAGCTCGGTACTATTACCATTATTAAGTTCGATGCTTAAATGAAGTCAGGTTTAACCACTGGTGATCGCAATACACCCGTGTAAAAAAAACAGATTAAGGAAATTTAAATTCTGCCAGTGTTCAACAACTCTATCCACAACCGTATATTCTCCAGACGTGTGGAGCCAATGCGCCTTCTATGAAATGTAAATTTACAGTTGACAGAGAACATGGGGTGCATGAACCGCATAAGGGGAAAAAAAAAAAAAAATGAACAATTGCTTGCCCTGTTTTAAATTATAGGGATATTATGGGTGGAGCGCCCTCTACCGACAGATAAAGGCCGTCAGCGGAGCTGTGGCGTTTCTCTTTCAAAAGAGACACGTTTATTAGTCATGGAGTTGTGATGGGGAGGGTGGAAAGAAAAGGAAATGAAAGGACAAAACCGAAAGACTTGGGAAGAGAAAAACCGGTTTAAAAGGATGTGGTCAGCATAGAGAAGCCACAAGTCTGAACATTTGGAAACCTTTCCCCGTGAATGCTACAATAATAATGGTCTTGAAATACTCGTTGAGGGTTAGGCTTCTTGGGATGCTAAGTATTATCGCAAAGCTTGTATAAAATTTTGAATTACGAATCCTCCCTACAATCATTTTATTCCCGTAGAAGAATAGAGAGAGAGAGAGAGAGAGAGAGAGAGAGAGAGAGAGAGAGATGCTGTACCGTTAGCGTAATAACGTGGAATCATTTTAAAATGCAATTAGAGGTCACAAGCGATAAATCATTTCTACTAATTACTTTCACAATACTTCTCTTTTTCACCCTTCAGATTCAATGCCAGTTTCCACCACAATCAAAAGATAATAAAATAAGGCAAAAAACTGATCAGAGACATCAGATGGCGTGTTGGTTTGATAGTTTTGAGGGCAGAAAAAACTTGGCAGCTCCATATAAAACCGGCTAACTCACCTTCACTTGAAAATTAGTTTAAAATGTTCCTCGCATCTTGGTGGGATTCGAACCAGATCTTTTTCAACTTGCCGAGGCAAATGCCGAGTCCTAGATCTCGCCACTGTGTTAAGGAGCGATTCTTATTTTTTTCAAGATCTCCCCGTCCCTGAATATTGTAAGCCCTACTTCGCCTGTCCTTATTTATTTACCTTAAATATTGATATTTTAATCAGCATTATATATATAAATTCGCGGGCGCGCGTGTGTATAATCGTACAAAATGTGTGTACGTTGAGTTATAAACTCAAAAATCAAGAGGGACTCACTGAAACGACTGTAACCGAACTTTTTGTCTGTTATTCATTAAAATGCCAGGATGTTTAACCCATTTTTTTTTTTTTTCATCTACCCCTTTAGAGGAACTCTACTCTAAGGGGATTTTTATAACATTAAATAACATATCGTTTTAAAAGATAATTTAAAATGGTTTTACTCATATGTGACTAGAAAGAGCTACAGGATAAGAGCATCAAATAGCTAATAAAGCTGAGAATCTTATATCTATATATAGTTATATAAGTGAATGTTTCTCCTATTTAAACTGGCACAATTGAACCTGCTGACCATCACATTTGTACAGACTACCTGTTTGATTAGGAAAAACTGTCGGTTATATCTGGACCTCTTTTTTTTTTTTTAAATTTCTCTTTCTTGAAAACTGTATATTTCCTGTTTATGCGGTTCTTGACTTACATCTCGAGAGCTTTTATACCTACCTCTACGAAACTTTATACGACTCATATTACATTAGAAAACAATGTAAGACTAGGTTTGAACCCAAAATTTTGATCCCTGGAGGAATTTATTAACCATCAGTGTATACAGTGTTTGGATAATATATGGAGAACCCACTAAATGTTGCATCACACCCTGTTTGACCAGATAAAAACTTGGTCTTTTATTTCTCAAAAAAGTACTTGAACTAAGACCGGACCAAAGTCAGTTAATCTGCTGATATATCTAATAGGAACCGAACTGAATCTAACTGCCTGTAAATAATACTTCTAGAAGATTACACTTAATTTAACACACAAAGTACAAAAAATGCAGTTTACATTTTTGGAAGTATGGTCTTTAAAATTAGCCTATTTTAATTGTACTAATTAAATAAGACTGTTAGGTTACCGAAAGATCTTGCCAAAAACCCTCCCTTCAGCACCTCTAGGGGGGAGGGAGGAGCTCTTTTCATTTTTAGAAAAAAACCGCTGGTCTTGAAAAATCCAGTAAAAATGCGCTTTATGCGTTATGTAATTTAATGTTGATTAAATGGATATCAAATTTTTATAACATCTCACCCATGAAAGGTTGTAGTAACACATTTAGAACAGTGGACTGGCTAAGAGTTAGACAGTTAATATGTTAAATTGGCAACTTGCTGAATCGAGATTTTGGTTTAACCCCTAGAATCGAATGTACCGTGTAACACAGTCCAGTTTTTTTTTTTTTCATGTAAATTTTCCCACCTCCAGGAAGGCTGTCAACTTATCGTACATTAGCCATACCCGGAATGAAAGTCAGATAATCTGGAACCCTTCCTAAAGACCAAACATAGCACTCTTTATCAAATTGCTCCAAGACTCCATTAAGGAGAGGAAGAATGGATTGTCTTGCACCAGATGATGAACTCGTCTGTTACACATGGATTTAATTTCAAGTACTCTCTTTTCCCAACTAACAGCAGCCTCTAAGATCAAGCAAATCAAGTCACTTAGCAACATAAAAAATAAAAAAACTGCCATTAATCAAAATTATTTATAAAAAATTTTTTTCCTATTTTAAAGACAGAAATATCTCATATCTACTGTAGTTTGGCTTAAACAGGTGGCATTTGTTTATTACACCATCTAGACTTTTTTTAACATTTTAAATGAAGTACATTTAGTGTTTATCAATCAAGAACTAAAAATAATATTATGGTGGACGGTTGGAAGTTTTTCTCATTACGAAAAGTATGATTAAAATTATCTAGGGATCAGATTGTTAAAAAAAAAAGGTAATAAATACCTCGCAATTAAGAATAACAGTAAAAACCATCATTACAAACTAATTAAGTAGATATCGAATGCAAAACGTATGAATAAATCGTTGATGAATTACAAGTAATGATTTCGCTAATGATGGGAAATTAGCGAATGCATCCAACTTGGACCATCATATAAGAAACTGATATCAGATTATAAAACTTCATGTTATGTGCGTGCAACCTGGAAGAGCAATATATATATATATATATATTGCTCTTCCAATGATCTCCAAGAATAAATGTTTTGTATTACAATATTGATCTTTTAGAGAGAGAGAGAGTATGTGTGCGTGCGCGCGTGTACGAATCGAGCAGAATGAAAATTCCAGTGGTCCATTATGTAAAGGAGATGTTTGCGAACACATTTAAAGAAACATAGTGCTCCTTACCATATATCGAAACTAATATATCATTCCAGAAATAGTTATTTGAATAACAATCTCCTACTGCGAAAAATAAACGCCTACAGGTTTCTTGGAGACAAGAAGTAATAAATTCAAAAGCTTCTCGACACCTTAGCAACCTTATGCCGGAAAGACTTAGGGCGTTCACTTTTCAGTGCCATAATAATCACACACCCTACTCAAAAGACATTCTTTATGATGAAAGTAGTTCTAGGACCTTGAATTTCTTTTCTTATTATGCGTTTGCTTCCTATTCAAGAGATGTTTCGAAAGTGTTAGCAAAAATTAAACTAAAAATGAATGCATCAAACAGCTTTCGAGTGTAGAGTAAACTTTTTTCCAGTTGATATACTGCACACTAAAGTAGCTTAATCTCTACTTTTTTCGATAAACTAATTTAGCCTCTCGTTAAAGTAGTCTAAAAGATTACCAGAAAATTAAAATTAAAAAGGATTGCGAGAAATTAAACTATCGTAAAATCAAGAGAGAGACTCATTGTCATTAAATTAAAAAGCTAACATCGGTAAGGTTCAAATCCGTTATTCCAACATTACATCGTCACTCACGGAAACTTACTTACAAAAGGATAAATTATTCCTACTGCAGCGGACAACTCGAACGTTGCTTCTCTCATAAATAACAGGATGTGCAGCTGTCTCAGTTGATTCGCAGCAATTATCCTGCTAAGTGAAAGACGTTAAATCCAGCACAGAGGCGCCACTGAAAATTAAACACGCACACATGCTTGTCTTCTCTCCATCCGACAGAATCCTGACAGATGACCTACGGTGGTTGAATCAACTGATGTTTATCTCAAACTAGCAATGTCACTTAAGTGAATGATGGGCAAACAAAGTCATGACGTAGAAATGTATGTGCGATGTGGGAACTGAATCATATGCGATAGGAAAATACCAGTGGTTGTCTATGCAGTTCAATTATACAATTTTCTGCTACAGCCTTTTGACATTTCTAAAAAAAAAAAAAACGATAATAAAGTGCTTTTAAATCTTAATCAGAGAAAAAAAAATAATGCAATGAAAAATTAGGCGAGAAACAGATTGTGCAACATAAATAATTAAACGAACTGTGCTAGTAAAGTACCTAATATTTCTCATAAAAGGTTACATTATCATTTTATCATTATCACTACATTATCAGGAAATCATACATTATTGCTTAAGTATATTTTGTAAGATCTGCAAAATAATGATCTCTAAAATACTCCTCTCTCCCCCTCCAAAAAAATCATACTTTAGATTTTACTAAAAACTAAATGGAAATCATTTCACAAGAAATATCTGGATAAAATTATCTGTGTGCAGATAATCAGAGAATCTCCAGAGAAATATATATATAGTATATATATTTCTAAATAGAACACAAAAGTTCGCTAAACTTTAACTAAGCGAGTTTAGTAAACAGAAAGCAAATGAAAAATTGCATAAAATCGCAACACTTAGCAGTGAAATTTTCTGTCAATTACCTGACTGATAATTATGGATATCATATCGAGCAGGATTTGGTTCAGTATCCTTCCCTACCAGACCTACGTCTCTCTCTCTCTCTCTCTCTCTCTCTCTCTCTCTCTCTCTCTCTCTCTCTTCCGTCTGATCTATCATATGCAACACTTATTAATCTCTCAACAGCGAGGAAGGATGTAGAGAATTTTTTTTTTTTAATTCATAATTTTTTTAAATGATTTTTATATTAAAAATCAAATTTTGTTGCGAGAGTGAAAATTATCAGCTTAAGTTGTTTGGAGATAGAAACGTGTCCAGAGATTTTGAACACATCCCCCAATTTGCTCCTAATCTATGTCAAACTTACTCAATATCCAAAATTAAGCAGTCAGGTGGAGATTTCAGTGTTAAGTGATGTGCATGCTTTTGCATCTAATTAAAAAACAAAACATTTCGTCTATAAAAAAAGTCAAATAGTAATAAATCAGGCGGTGCTGAAATTATTTAGAAGCAGCTACTTTGCGAAGTAGCAGCTTCTAAATATTTTCCCTCCGAATTTCAGAGGGAATTTATATTCTAAACGATTAAAACAATAATGTCAGATAATTAACCGCTTCTGAATGGCATTCACCTTCTGTTTTCCGAGTAATTGGCTGACTTTTTTACGTGTATTTTTATGGCATTTTTTATGATATATCATTTATTTTCTTCACCATCGTTTAAAAGTTCCACCACCCATTTTTGTTCAGTTATGTTGGAATTCTGAAGGGATCATAAGCCGGCTTGGTTTATCAAAAGTGGATAAATATCCTTCTCCAGCCTACTGGTTGGAGAAGTAGAGCCCACTATGTGCATGCATGTTTGCGAAAGTCTTTATGATTTTCATCGCGTGATGTGACATCTTTGCTTATTAGTGGCTTGTATGTGGCCTGAAAAAAAGTCAGATTTAGATTCTACAGCAGAATTTCTGCTGTAGAATCTAAATTTACTGCTAATGAATTTAGAATTTACTGCTAACGTAGCAGTAAATGTACAATAAGCTTATTAGAATTATTTAAAGGATATGATGGTTAAAAAAAAAGCAATGGAACAGACGATGGTTTTTCGAAAAAGGTTGAAATCAGTTGAAAGATGCAACCTATAAAGGTGTCGGAGAATGTGTCAACTCACGAGCTCCCTTTTTTTTTTTAGTTAGGCTTGACTGAATCTGAGCTTAAGCAACGTGAAAAGTAATTTGTCGAAACTGGTTCAACAATGCGATCAGCGATTAGATATTAGCTTGAGTCACCACTGTGATTTTTGTTATTAAAAGCATTTAGTTACTTATATGTAAGTTTGTGTTCGTATACAAAAACTTATTGCTTTTAATAGATTCTATTTATGGATTTTTTTTTTTTTTTTTTTTTTTTTTTTTTTTTTTTTTTTTTGCAACGCACCAAGTCAGATAATCAATACCGTACTGACAATGATCTTTTCGAAAAGAACGCAATAAAGAAGTACCCTAATTGCAATTCTATGTTTCAATCAATCTCTCAGACAAAGAATATCACATTATCATTATTGTGTGTTACCATTTATCATTATAATGTTACTTGAGATTTTATCTCGGTTTCACGGCTCAATTTGTAGATTCTGACCATGAGAATAGATTCATTTATCTCTGCAATTCTCTTAACACGGTTTTCCCAAAACAAAACAGAAAATTTCAACGAATGCAACATTAAAGTAGATAATACTTAGAATATAGTCAATAGTTACTGTAGTGCCTAGAATAGACTGCATGAACACAATAACTTCTTCAGGAAACAAGCAGCACAGACCTTTGACATGTTTGACATCAAACAAGAAAAGTTATCTCCTATGGAAGGATGAGAGTCGAAATTGATAAGGAAGTCTCGATAACATTCTTAAATCAAGGATAAATAACTTTGAGGAAGGACAAAGATTTATTTATAGCATCTGTTGCATTATTGATTGCTTGTTTATTAATGCTACAGTTTACAACTGTGTATTTTAAATACGCTATTTGAACAAAATAGGATCGACACTCTTAACAAAGATTTCGAAAATGAAACTCCCGGTCATTTGAATCTTCGGAAACACAGCTCAACGACAGTTGGATGATATATATTTGAAAAATATTTCTACCTAAATAAGTATTTCATGTCTTTAAGTTGCTCTTTTGAAGATCGTCTTCAGAAGTTAAGTTTGTTTTCGTCATTAGAGGCAACACTATTTTTTTAAATTTCTCACGATTATCTTCAGAAACGATGTCGAGCTAGACTGAAAAATCCTCCCCGTTGACAACTAAGGCTTTATTATTATTGACATAATTTCAGTTAAGGAACTCTTACGGAAGTTGAAGCAATACTAGTCAACCTGCCATCCACCAGGTAACTCTATAGCCAAAGTAGCATCTCTTGAAAATACTTTCTTGATAATACCAACTAAAAAGTATTGCATCGGCATGCTTCTAAACCATTTGCGGAAATTCGCATGAAAATTCAAGAAAGCTTTGTAAAACGCCATATGTTGGATGCAAGCTTACCGATTAGTGGAATTAATATTCAGGCATGGTATTCTTTATTTATTTCTTTTTATTATTATTTATTTATTATTGTACTAAATTATAGAACCTAAAAACTTCAATCTGGCAAAGTAAATAATATATAATGAGGATGTTAGACATACGTCATCATTATATAGCCAAATGAAAGAAACATAAAAGTTTTGAATTTTACCAAGTTTATGAGAATAAACTTTCGGCATGGGAGCTGCCTTGGATTTCATTACTTAAAGGACATGGGCTCTTTCCCAGGAGCCCATATAGTCGCGTTTGATTAGTGTATTGATAAGGTTTCACTGACCTGACAGCTGTTTCGAACTATGGGTTCTTATCAGAGACTAAGCAGAAACAATGCACCAATCAAAGACGACTGTGTGAGTTCCTGGGCAGAGTCCATGTCTTTTAAGGTGCAAGCCAAGGGAGCTCCCAGGTCGAAAGTTTACTCTCATAAACTGTAAAATTCGAAACCTTTATGTTTCTTTCATTTGGCTATGTAATGATGACGATGTCTATTATCCTCATTATAGATTATACATTATTTTGTTTTTTTTTATATTATTTATTTATGTTTTACAGTTGGAGGCACACTTGCTTATCTATTCTGTTCAATATACACACACTCCTTACAACAACAACAAAAATAGTGAACTGATATCGATTAGTGATACCACTAATTGAAATTATGCTTTCCATATGTTGAAGCACTGAACCCTCAAGGTGAGCATCAACACATACGGCAGTGTCGTAATAGCAGAGGTACAAGATTCATGGGATGGACATATTTGTATATAAGCGGTTTCTCCAGGTGTTCCACACTGAATATAATTTAAATCCTGAGACGAACCTTATTAAGAAGAAAGGCAAAGTTCATAGAATGCTCTGCGAACCACTTTATCACTGTGATATCGTGTTCTGACATCACTATCAAAATAGGTAACTTATCATAAAGGGAGATGAAATCAGTATGCAGAGAAGTTCGGGAATGTTATATCACTTATGAGGTGTTAAAAAGTTCGATGTTTAATCTCTGGAATTGGTAATCTATAGTTAGTTATAGGCTATCAACTTTTCGCAGATGTGAGAGTAAGAGAGAATAAACTAAAGAATGTTTGTCTCATTCTTATTATCTAAAAAATATTTCTGGAAAAAATGTCTTATATGTATATTGTGAAATCAGAGTCCATTCCGAAAACATTTGTGATAATAGCAGGTGCACGTTTGTAATAAAACAAAGTATTTTCTTCTTTGCATAAAAATGCTCATTTATCGAAATTTAATAGTCTGTTTTCATTACATATTTCAGATTTTTTTTTTTGTTTGTTTCCTGACACTGAGAAAAAAAAATCACGTTTTGCAATGATTTAGCTATCCGCAGGTAGCATTTGAACTGATTACTTTACTTGTAACGTAAGCAATTTATCATCCTATTTTAATTATACGTGTGCTCATATTGAAACATGGGGAAGAAGAGAAAAGTCTCAATACTGGAACAAAATTTAAAAATGGGGAGTAAATAAAATATCCATAATGTGACAAGCTAAGACAATGCGCTGTAATTAAATAGCAGAAATCCAATTGACAACTGATTAAAATTTAATTAATACTGAATTAAGTTTTAATTATTATTGAATTAAAATTAATTAAGACTGCCAGTCAAATGCATCCCGATCAAAAATTTGTCCACACTGCCGTAAATGCCATAAGCCTGCTAAGCGACAACTTGATCTAGCGCACTTCCACTTAAATAATTAGTTTAATTAATTAATAATTAATGTGCAACGGAAAGAGTTTGAGACTTACACTCTTTCCACACCTTGGCGAGCCATTGCTGTTTCATATACACTCATGTTCATATGAAACCGCATCACCTGCTGTAACCTTTCTTTCTTTCTTTTTTTTTTTTTTTTTGGTAATTAAATTTGAATGCCTATTTGAAAAGGGATAATTTGAAAATTATCCCTTTTCAAATTATTATATTTGTGACAATAATTGTTACAAATATGAAAGAGGTAATATAACATTTCATTTTTGATTAATATTTGGCTCTTTTTAGTATACAAGATGTGACATAATAAGGAAATTACAACAAACTTGACAAATTTGCAAATATTTCAAAATGGAGTGGACAGTGATATTTTCAGTGGAAGAACAAATACCGGTATCAAAATTGAGTTCAACCATACAGTCTTACTAACATTCAAAACTAAAAATTCACTTTTTGCTGTTTAGTGGATCCTCCCCTTTATTACAGCTTGGCATAGGCGGGGCATTGACAAAATCAATTTCCTGATGGATGCAACTGTCAATCAATTCATGGTTCCATACCCTTACAATGGATTCCTGGAGCTTCCGAAGTTTTTCGGCTTTTTCTTGTGTATTTTGGTATCACAAATTCTCAATGGGGGTTGAGATCTGGGGCTGTTTCCTGGTAACGGCAGTCACTGAATGAAGTGTTCATTGAGCCACTTATTAACCTGCAATAAAACTAAACTCAATCCGTATGGTATGTTTTAGGGATATTGTTATTATTATTATTATCTAAGACCTCCAGGGAGTCAAGGACTCATCGAGGGAGCCTGTAAATTACCCAACCCAGCTATCATACCTACCCTTGAATTCATTCACACTAGATGCACTCACTACCCGTAAGGGCAAATTATTCCACTCACTCACTGCTCTCCGGGAAAAAAACCTAGCTCTTAACCCTTTCTTGACTGTGAACAACCTTAACTTCCATGGATGCCCCCGTGTTCTCTCCCCGCCTTCCATATAACGAAAAATTTCATCAGTTGAAATGCTATAACACCCAATCAAAAGTTTATAGACCTCTATCATATCGCCCCCTCTTTCTCCTGTTAACCAGAGTCTGTAATCCACATACTCGCAATCTGTCCTCGTAATCTAAATCCCATAATCCGGATATAATCTTTGTAACTCTTCTTTGCACCCTTTCCATAGCTTCTTTATCCCCTTGCAACCCGGAAGACCAAATCTGTGCACAGTAATCCAAGTGTAGTCTTACCAAAGCCTTATAAAGAGGCAAAATTACTTCTTTATCCTTACATGTCAAGGTTCGCTTCAACATAGAAATTATCCTCTGAGTTGTATTTGCAACTTTTGCTATGTGACCTTTGAACTTTAAATTCTTATCCATCAATACACCAATATCCCTTGCCTCTTCAGTTTCTTGTAGCATAACCCCGCTAATATAATATGCTACTGGAACTCTAATCACGCCAAAGTGTATAATTTTACACTTACTAACATTAAACTGACAGCCAGTTTCGTTAGCCCAGATTTCCAGTCTATTCAAATCATTTTTTAATTTCTGAATATCAGTAGCATCCCTGATTGCCCTACCTACCTATCTTCGCATCATCAACAAACAATTGCAAATCTGATGATAGACTCTGCTTAATGTCATTAATGTATAGATTGAACAATAATGGCCCAAGGACTGAACCCTGAGGTGTACACCACTGGTTACCTTAAATCTGGCAGATTTACACCCATTGTATACCACTTTTTGATATCTGACTGTCAACCATCCCCTGATCCAAGTCAATAGATTATGTTTTAGTCCCATATTCTCCAGTTTACACAACAGCCTATCGTGTGGTATCCCATCAAATGCCTTAGAAAAATCCAACATTATCATAGTGTATCCATTCCCTTTATCCAACTCTGCCGTAACATTGTTATAAACATGAGCAAATTGCTAAAACATGACCTTTCTTTAGTAAACCCATGCTGTTCCCTGCATAGTATAGAATGCTTGTCTACCCATTTCTGTATGCGAGGTCTTACCAACTTCTCTAAAATCTTCACTACCACACCAGAGATACTAATAGGTCGGTAGTTAGACACATCAGTTTTTGCACCACCCTTGTGCAATGGAACTATCATACATTCCTTCCATTCCTGTGGTATCATTCCTGAGCTGAGACTCAAGTTATACAAATGTATGAAAGGCTTAGTCAATTCAGCTGAACACGGGCAGATATTCCATCTGTTCCTATTGACATATTCTTATCCAGGTTATGCAAGAGCTCTTCAACCTCATTTTCAAGAACCCGTAACTCTTCATCTAACGTAGTAGTAGCACGTAGTGGTGCATGGTGCTACTACTACGTTAGATGAAGTAGTAGTAGCACCATGCACCATGCTACATACACCTGGTTGATATATCTTAGCAAAGTGAGCACTCATTAACTGAACAATCTCCTATGACAAGCGCATAATCATCCTGAAAAATGCAGTTCGTCGTCACGGTAAAGTGGTCTCTGATAGTAGGCAGCAATTCTTCTTCTTCTTCTTTTAAAATTTTCTGGTACACTTGTGCATTCACTGAACCTTTTGTGAAATGCAAACGACCAACGCCATGATACCACATGCAGCCCCAGATCATCTGACTTACTGGGACTTTCTGTTGATACCAAACACTCAGCAGTGAATTTTTCACCTAATCGTCTTCGAACTGTCTGTCGGCGCGTTGCGGGTTACGCTTTTTCTCGTTAGAAAAAATTACTCTTTCCCTCTTATCAGGGGTCCATTTGGCATGCTTTTTGCACCAATTTAACCGAACCAATCTATTTTTTTGGTTAAAATAAGGGCTTCTTTTTAGTGCACCTGGCTACCAGTCCCTGTCGAATGAGTCTCTTCCTGACAGTTGCAGAGCTTGCCACAACTCTCGTTTGTTCTTCCCAGTCCCGTTTCTCCGGACGACGCATGGCGATTTTTGAGGCAGCTCAGCTTTAGAATTCGATTTTGGCATGGTGTAGACAGTTTCTTCCTGTTCCCTTCTTCCTTTTAGCAGATCCAGTTTCCCTCACTTTGACAGCAGGTGTACCACAGTACACGGACCATAGAACACTCTTTTAGCTATTTCGCAAGAGGAACAGCTTTCTCTATTTAAAGCTTACACTTTTTCTGCGAGATGTTAATTGTACATAACTAGTCAGCACGAAAATGCGAAAACTAGCTCTTGCTGTCTGTTTATAGCATAAAAAATTTTGACGCAATAGAATCAATTATTACATTATACAGAAACCCGTGGGAATGATAGATGATACAATACAACGAAATACCTATGATAAACCAGCGGAAATAACCATTTAACTACTAAAAACTATATTTATGTAAGGTGATGCAGTATCTATGAACATGAGTATACAAGTGCAATGTCTTGCCAAAGCGTGGAAAAAGTGTAAATCTCAAACTCTTTCCATTGGGCATTCCAGATTATACAGCCACCCTGAATATATGTGTATTAATCTCCCCTCACGAGCTTCCGTAGCTCAGTCAGTATAGACGGAGCCCTTTGATCGGAAAGACCTGGGTTTGATTCCTGTGATGTTGTTACCATCACATACATAAGGTGAGGAATCTTTATCTGGTCTCTTTCGACGAAAGGTGAGTTAGCCGGTTTCTTATAGAGCTAGGGTTTTGTTTTTCACCCAAAAACTCGGGTTCCCCCCCCCCCCAGAACAGGCAAACCGGCTCCGTGAACACACGTATCTACAAACATAGGCCACACCAGGAAGCATAGGGCTAACCACCTTATCCTCGAAACGGTTGCGATTTCAAAATCGTAATAAGCCATGCCTAATAAGAACGTAACGGGCCACTAGGCCTAATACGTGAAAGGAGGAATCTCCCCCTCACACTAGAATATTACGGATATCATGAAACACTGAAAAGAGAGGATTAAAAACGCAAACTGTATATATATATATATATATATATATATATATATATCTGTACTGATTGCACATACAAAGAAGCGTATTTTATTCGTGTATGTGTGTGTGTTGCCATTGTTTTTTTTTTGGTTTTTTTTATTCAGAAAGCATAGTTCTGTTGTTACCATCAGCTGAAAATGATCTCATTTGCAATCACACTAAATTAAAAATAATCACGTGATTTGATTCGGCAGAGTTCTGTGGTCTTTATTAGTCACACCTTAACGTTAGCATTACACGAAACTTGTTCAAGGAAACAGTGATAAATATGTGAAGAAATCCGGTTTGGTGTTTTTAGAGCAATGTGCTCATTCGTGACTGTTCTGTTCTTTGAAACCTCAAAACATCTAACTTATATTCTCCCTTAAAAAAATAACAAGAATTTTAGTTGGGCGGTGTTTCTATCTGTTCAACGGCGGCAACAAACACACCAAGCAAAAGATCTTTAATTTACTTGAAAAAAAAAAGTTTAGCATTCTTTTAACCTGAGTGCAAACGACTTTATACGGAGAAGTTATTGTGTTCCCTTATGGTGCTTTTGCTTTCTTTGCCGCCATTTAATTACAAACGAAACATACCAATCTTCAAAAGAAACGAAACATTTTTTTCTTTTCTTTTTCTTTTCGTTTTTCTAAAATACACTTTTCAAGATAGTTATTCTCTGACTAAAAATTGAAAAATAAAAATTAATATCATAATGAAATGTAAATAACCTCAACTAATTACTCTCTTATTCTTAAATACAAACTGATTCAGAAAAAAAAAGTTTGTTTGAGAAAGGCCACTCGAATATCGCGTTTTCAAAATTTGACAAATGCGCCAATATAATGAGAGGTATTCTCTAACTTATTTATGGAAAATTATAATTTTGATTAGCTAATACAGACCTGAGTATGAAAAGAACTAGCATTACAAACTGGTTCAAAGTCTGTGTACTGTAAATTTTTGTTAACGTGGTCAATTACACGCAAAAGGTTTACAACTAACAACAACTTTAGCATGCAAGCCGCGTGATTATCAGCATGCGGTGAATAATAATAACTCTCTAGACCATACAACAAACCTATAACATTTAATGACTTTAACGTATGTGACTGAGTATGTGTGACAGATCAAAAAGCAAAGAAAGTCGCTTTACAAAATATTCTCAGTTAAAAGATAAACCCCTAATAAGCTGTACAGAGAGTGATTCATCACAATATAACATGACGTATAGACACATTTTATGAATTATCTCTTTCACTAGATTGATAAAAAAAAAATGTTACGTCATGGAAGTGCAGGATATATCATTTTGTAAATTATGACGTATTTAATGTACCAAAGAACCAAATTTGGAATTTCTTTTTAATGGTCTTACTATGCATAACAATTTTAGAGAGAGAGAGAGAGAGAGAGAGAGAGAGAGAGAGAGAGAGAGAGAGAGAGAGAGTCGTGGTTCTCAGTTGATCATAAATGATCCAAATACTTCAGCATGGTCAAAAGGAAGAGAAAAATGACTCGGATGATCAGATGTCGGAAAGCAATACTCTTATTTTTCTTTTATCTCCTGATCTTTATTGCAAAGAAACATATTCGCTTGTGCTACGAGAAAATCAAACATTCGAGTAAGTTTCTTAGCGAAATCATTAGCTGACATAAGTGAGGACAAGCTGCGTGTTCATTAGAAACGTTCTGTAATTAGCACACGACGCAGTTTTTAATTATTTTCAACATTGATTTACAGGTCATTAACTGAAACGTTAATGTGCTCTAATAAGGTTATTTCCTGTTCATAATGCAAATCGGTTTCCTAGAATAACGAATGAAAGTAGCAAAGATTATCCTTAAGATAAAAATCTCACTTGGAATACAGAATGTACAATTACGTCATAATTTATGAGTTGGCAACAGTTTGAAACGTCTCCGATATCAACCACCTATAAGAACACCCTGGAGCCAAATATCATGCAATCGTTCAACATTTAATTTTCTGAAGGAAATATGACACCAATTATTTATTAATACTGAAGACTGCATGTAGCAAGCAGTATTAGTTCTAAGGAAATATTGATAAGCAACATTAACAGTAAGAAGATCATTTAGCAAAAATTCTGAGATTTATAAGAACCGGATTAGCTAAAGAGAAAGAGAAAAACACAGAATTTTTTTTTTTTTATTAGAACTCAGCGTTGGTTAGGAAAACAGCTTAGAAAATACAGTATTCTGAAATTTTAAATTTTACAAAAGAAAAAAACGGAGCAAGTTTTTCTCTAGATAAATTCCAAAAACTAGCAAGCTTTCGAACTAGTTGTTATGATATGCAATATAATGCGAAATACTGAGCGCCCCCACTAAGACGACTGTTTCTTGCTATGCTACACTCATAAAGGACAAGAACCTTAAAATTCATGCAATTTCTGCAAGTTGACATTCTCGTCTACTTTTTTTTTTTCGTTAAAATTTTATCAGCATAACACCAATAAAATATGTATGTTATCCATAATTGCAAAACCATATAGAGGAATAAAATTGAGAGATGTACATTTAAATCACTGTGATGCACACGATTTTGAACTGGAGCGCGTTTCAGTTTCTCTAAGCCAATTCCATTCATATTCTTAAGATACTTAAGAACCCTCAATAAGCCATGTTTAGTGTATGGATATATGTGGATATACAGTTGCTGAAAAGAAACAAGACAGGAAGGTCATTTAACGATTAATGTAGACTATTTCGTACAAAGTGGCTTTCAGGCGATTTATATACTCAAAAAGAAAATCTTTGCGAAACACGAAGATCTCTTACGTTGAAATTCCCACTTGTTCTATTTTAAATAATCAGAGAAGAATGGCAAAAACAAAGGAAAACACTACTTATCACCACTTATCACTACTTCGTGATAAGTGGTGAAAGATTTTCCAGAAGGGAAGAGGTATGGCAGAAAGTTTTTTGTTTATAGTTTGTAGAACAAAGGATGAATTACAGATGTATCCAAATGACTGAGGACAGGGCAAATTTGTTTTCATGGGTATGAATCAAATAAGACTCCATATATAATTAATGAATTAGATATACTCAGTTAAAACCTTAGTACAAATGCTTCATGCACTGTACACGATCGTAAAGTTGGATATATCTTTAAAATATTACAG
Source organism: Typopeltis vanoorti (assembly GCF_054136105.1). Classification (NCBI taxonomy): domain Eukaryota; kingdom Metazoa; phylum Arthropoda; class Arachnida; order Uropygi; family Thelyphonidae; genus Typopeltis; species Typopeltis vanoorti. The sequence continues at coordinate 74,951,801 of NC_143553.1, read as the reverse complement.
GACATTGGATATAAAACCTCAAGATGTAATTCAACAATTTGAGTTATTTTAAACTTCGAACTCATAAGTGTATGGTCAGCAATGAGTCTGCATATGAGATGGCATAACCAGAGTTTTGCATGGTCTCTAAACCATTGAAATTGTTTTGAGAACCTGATGAAAAATAAGAGAATATCAAAGTACATGCGTTTGGTTGCCTGGAAAGCGACAAACCTCATCCTGTTAAACTACTAAATTATATCAAATAGTCAGAAGTCTTAGATTAAACTATATGGTTCGTAGTCAATTATGTGTCATATAGTGTCAGAAGTTCTCATTCTACTGTTTTGTTCCTTACAACTCAAGATCTTTTTTTTTTTTTCAAATAGCAATTATATCCTGAACAAAATAAGACAAAAAAAAACACCTAAAATACCTTCTACATTTTTAACACGAAGAGCTAATAAACTACGAGATTTTATAGCATAGTAAGTCTTCCAACTGTGTGTATTCTAATGCAGGATTTCTTCTTTCTTTCTTTTTTTCAAGTGGGGATAAAAATACGAATTTCTGGGGATGAAAATTCCAGTCATCTCTGACTAACACACTTTTATCTAAAATGCTCTCATAAATGTTTATCATGTTGTGAAAGGATGATTCGAAACGGAGTTTTCTCAACCGAGGAAAAATTGCTACTACAGCTGTTTGGAATTATGGACGAAACAACTGAAGATATTATGAATTGAGGCTATGAGTCTAGTGTATAAGATGCCTTCTGCTGGTCAATTTTTGCAGGATGAAAAAAACCCGTTTCCTAGGGTAGAAAAATTCTGCAATTCACAGTATAAGACCTAAGAACGACTTACACATCGATTGTTCGACGGAAACCACTTGTTCTCCATAAAACAGTAAATAATGTTGAAGCTCTCTGATTACGAATACAACAATGGTATTATGGATATAAAAACTGTGTTCTTCTCTCCGAGTATGCACCAATGCATCAAATAAACGCTAAGATCATCTTAAAGAAAACCTTCCAAAACGTGGTTTTAGAAGGTTTTCTAAAAATCTATGCATTTCACGTTATCTTCACTTTTTTAAAATAAACTAATGCAGTATTAATGAAATAAAGAGCCAAAAGGCTTCACTTCGGCTATGTAAAAATTATTTAAATTAAGGGGATATTTAATCCCACATTACCTCAAAGCCAAATAAGAAACTCTAAGATAGAAATCAAAGAGTTTCATGCCGAATATAGCAAGCTATAAAGTTCGGCGAGTCCAAGCATAAGCAAATACCTGGGTAGTACAATGGTTGGACTCGCCGAATTTTATAGCTTGCTATATTCGGCATGAAACTCTTTGATTTCTATCTTAGAGTTTCTTATTCGGCTTTGAAGTAATGTGGGATTAAATATCCCCTTAATTTAAATAATTTTTACATCGCCGAAGTGAAGCCTTTTGGCTCTTTATTTCATTAATTTATTTGTGCACCTCTTTGACAACTCGTAATGTAAAGTACTAAAGCTATTATCGTTACAATATTGGTATTCTTTTGGTCTACCTACTCACTGATGAGACCCCAATGAGGGTGGAAACCGGTGCAGGGCGGATCTGGCTTTGAGAGGCTCCACTTGGAGGTAGGTTTTTGCCTGTCTCTGAGTGGGGTCACCGCTGAGATTATGGCTCCGCTTGGTGGTGGGGTGAGCCTGCCACTGGGTAGAGCCAATGCTGAGAAGTTTTTCTCGGTGACGGGGTGAGCCTGTCATCGAGTGGAACAACGCTGAGTTGGGCGATCTTTCGGGATCGTCATATTTTTAGAGCCCGCTTCACCTATACATAAGGTTGAAACCGGTCTGGGTAGTACCTATTTCCCGTAATGTAAAACAACATACATCTCCTAGTTTTACATTAGGGCTAATACTAAGAACAGTGATTGTAGCTTTAGCCACCTTTACCACGAGTTTCCCGGTATTGTACTACCCAGGAATTTGCTTACGCTTGAACTCGCCGAACTTTATAGCTTGCTATATTCGGCATGAACCTCTTTGATTTCTATCTCAGAGTTTCTAATTCGGCTTTGAAATAATATGGGATTAAATATCCCCTTAATTTAACTAATGCAGTATATTATACATTCGAGCAAAGACAGCTTACCGTCTTTAATTAACGATTCGTACATACCTATATAATCATATACTGATCAAAGAGTGAAAAACTTCTTGAGACTTCGAACTGTGATAACTGAAGTGTTAAATAGTTTATTCCTTTTTTTCTTCTTTTTTTATAGCATGGGAACTGAATTATAAAAAACTTCTAACACCATTCCCCAAAGTAAGGAGAAAATCTTTATAGACCTTGTAGTGCTGACTCAGTAGCCGGTTTCCACCTTATCAGTCAGCGATAGCTGAGTTCATGACTACCAATGATTTTTGAAGTCATCGGGACTAGAGTACAGCAATTTCCGTCATCCAGTGATTTTAAATCCTAACTCGTATTGTTGCCCGAAATAATGAGTTTTACGGGATTTTTTCTGAATTTACCTTTCTGGCTTATCTTTCAGAAAAACCCTACTTGCCTACGCAAAAGATCGACTAACGCGGGAACTGACACTGAAAAAAAAAAAAAAAAAAACATAGAAAAAGATTCTATAGTTGGTAACCAAAGTTTTTCTTCCTTCTGACAGTATAGCATTACGGAACCAGAATCTTACCACAAAGTTACATAAGGCGCTTAAAAAGCATTATCTATTTTTAATGAACTAAAACATCCTAATAACTATTGGGATGTTTTAGTTAAACCGAAATGAAGGTTGATGTCCCTTCTTAATATGGGAACAGGGGAGAGTTTATATGAATTTTATCAAGAACCGCCTAATACATTAATGAACGCAATTTATATGTATGTAGGGTAACTTTTTTTTTAACTCAATAGTACTTTTTGTAAAATTAACGTCTAATTACATTAATGGATAGCTGAATGCAAAATTAATGTATGGTCTAATTGCATTATATCTGAATGTATTTCACAGTGACAATCTATTATTGCTATAGCAATAATAACTGAAGTTTTTAAGCAGCGTAGTGATTCAGCTATGTAACAGGAATATATAATTGATTCAAGTGGCACTATTGATTAAAATCTGTTTTTTTTTTAAAGGCTGTGTACTAATTTAATATTTAACTTCAAAATTATTCCAGTTAAGCATATTAGTGCATAAAAAATGAAACATCTACATTAATATAGGACTTCCAAGTGCATAAGAAAAAAAGAATAATAATCAAGCAGCAAAAATATGACCTCGCTATACATCATAAATCCAACAAAATTGACGTCATTGGTTAGTAATTAAGTTCTGGATAATTCTTCCTGCCATCCGTTTGTAAAGAGGTCACGAATAGAGATGAAAAAACCTATTAATGTTACCACGTACATAAAAAGCGGTGGCTTCTATGCTAAAAGCACACTGACGACAATATTAGTTGTGGTAATAAACAAGTCCTTGTCACCTTGTTCCAGTTTCTTAATGGGATGCAACAATTCTTCACATATTCCGTTACAACTTATAGATTACTAGCAATAGACAGGCACCTTTGTTAAATGGACAGATATGTCTTTTGCTATTTACCTAATCAAGAATTATCTCTTTCCACATTATCAACATATAAATCATCATAAAGAACCCCTACTATGACAGTTAAAAAACAACAATCCAGCAAGTACTGAAAAGATAGATTGCTACTTTTAAGACTAGTAATTATAGAGGACAACATTTTGCTTCTGTTATTTTTTAACAGTGCTTGTGTAGCACCCTGTAACCTAGTACATTGACCTTCCGACTGTTGACCTCGAATTAGGGTAAAATGCTGAAATCATCTGTTTTGGCAAACCTGTTCTTATCAGCAATAATTACACGTTAAAAAGGTACAATTTTAGCCTTCCAAATAAAAAAAAAAAAAATGTGACGGTTAGCCAATCCTTTAAGGCTATCATATTTTTTTTACGGGAAGTGATGCAGTTTTACGTTTTTCTTTCTTTAATTCAAAATACTCTAAATAAAAAAAGACAACAATTATGTTTCCATATCTTTCTGATATGTAAATCATGAAAAGAGAACAAAATCTTTAAAAAAAAATTGAGAGTTATATTTGTTCAGACTATAAAATGAATAACATCGCATATTATCAGTGACGACAGAAGTGTACGATGAATAAAAATGATATCAAGTTAGAGCAAAAGTTGTTCAGAAATATTCTATTGACATAAGTTTTGACGAATGTCTGGACAACCATACGGTATCGATAATAAGTATAAGTCATGGTATTCTTTGATTTCTACCAGCAAATTATTTAGCAGTGTCGCTATGAATTGAGGAAGAAAAAATTGAACTGAGAATGTCTGTAGAGCAGATAGGCCCACTTACGTTTTGGATCTTCATGTAACCTGAAAACTAACAGCAAACAGGGCATAATTTTGTGTCAGAGCATAGTTTTTTTTTTTTTTTTTTTGAGTATCCAGGTGCAACAACACTAAGACTCAGTGCGTGTGTGTGCGTATATATATACAGGGTGTTCGGGATAAATTTGACATATTTATAATTAATTATATTTTTCCGTAAGTTACATGTATTAACACACACTTCTCTTCATTTAAAAGTTTGGACCCTTCTTCATTCACATACAAGATGTCAGAAAGGATGGATAGCTGGAACCCACCTGAATCATGGAAGAGAATAACTTGTATCATGATGATTCGTGCCCGCCATCAAAATAAGGATATTACGACTGCTGCCCAATGCTCCCTGAATACAGTAAAAACAATCAGGCATGAACTAGAGACTTGCAATGGTGACTACGAGGATGTAGCAAGAAGAAAGATCCCTAGCAGACGATCTGATTGCGTTCGTACAGCAGAATTCCTCGCAAATCTGCAGGAACAGGTGTTGAAGAACCCTGGCATTGGAATTCGGGCTTTGTTCGTGGAGTTGCTAACTGTAGTCAAGCCCTGGATAACAAGGGTAGGCAATGGTAGGCCGTATGTATGGCAGCAGGATTCGGCCCCTTGCCACACCTCTGGGAAAAGTCAAAAATGGTTGTCTGAAAATTTCTACGACTTCACCAGTCCAAATGTTTGGCCTCCAAACTCCCCAGACCTTAACCCCATGGATTATTTTGTATGGGGCGCAGTTGAAAAAGACACCAATCGCACTTCCAGTAATACAAAAGCCCAGTTAATGGATAAAATTAAAACAGTTTTTGCGGCCCTTCCCAGGGAGACTGTAGCATCAGCTTGTTCGAGGTTCCGAAGCAGAATTGAAGCTGTGATCGATGCTAATGGTGGTTATTTTGAGTAAATCTTGTTGATAGTATTGTAATTAACTCTGCCTGTAATGTTTTTTTGTCAATTCATTAAATTTAATAGATACAAAGAAGATTTTCTTTTTCCTTACGAAACTGTCAAATTTATCCCGAACACCCTGTATATATACATATACACAAAAATTCGGATCTTAGAGAGTGTCGGCGTAAGCTTGGTAATAAAAGGTGGGATGTGCTGCATGTTTTGCACTATACTCGATGTCAAGATGCCACGTTAGTTGAACTGACAGCCTTCCAACGTGGGATGGTAGTTTGGCGTCACATCAATGGTCTTTCTGTCCGAATTGCTACCCGTCTCAATATACCGAAATCCACCGTTACTTATGTCATCCACAGATGGAAAGTTGATGGTGCTACCACAGCAGGTAAACGCTTTGGAAAGCCACCGGCACTCACTGACCGAGATCGACGATCTCTCGCTCTCGGAATGTTTGACCATCAGCACGTCATCAGCGGCGGACCTCGCAGTCAACGTGGAAAATGTGAGAATTTAGACTAGTGTCTTTAACAGCGTTCCTGGACGATGACTGGAAAATGGTTCTGTGGAGCGACGAATCACGATTCCAAATGTTTGACTCTGATAGCCGTGTTTGGATCTGGAGATTACCAGGGGAACGGTTCCAGCAGGAATGCATCAGTCCCACTGTCAAGTTAGGTCGAGGCTCGGTAATAGTATGGGACTTGGTCCATTGATGGGCGTGTCCAAAAACCATGTCGTCTGATGGTTATCTGGACATTTTAGACAACTTTATGCTTCGACAGTGACCCTTGCATGTTTCAGCACAATGCTCTATACCACACTGCATTGCGTGTCCGAAACTGGTTTCCACAACACATCGAAGTGTTGGATTGGCCGGCTCAGAGTTCAGATCTCAACCCCCCTCTGTGGTTGAGATCTGGACTTTGAACATCTTTGGGATGAATTAGAACGCCGAATTCCTTTCAGATCACAGCAGCCGTTATCAACATCAGCGATGGAGGTAGCTTTGCACGCGGAATGGAAAATGATTCCTGTTGCGACATATCAGAAACTGGTTGAAAGTATGCCCCGAAAGGCAGAATAACCTGGAGTCCAAATACTTTTGTCAACACAGTGTGTGTGTGTGTGTGTGTGTGTGTGTGTGTGTGTGTGTGTGTGTGTGTGTGTGTGTGTGTGTGTGTGTGTGTGTGTGTGTGTGTGTGTGTGTGTGTGTGTGTGTGTGTGTATGCACATATAAATGGACTAGTTGTCTGTTTGACCTTTTCTCAACTAATGGTCTTAGCTGGTCTCATAAGGAAGTATTATCGGAGGTTTCTCGCGAGGAAACTCGGATTTCTGCTTGTCCCCCAAAACTGACTTAAGAATACAGACATGAATACACCGTCCTAACAATGACTTAGTGCTTCGGCCATAATTGCAACAAATGCCAATCCTATTTAAGTATACGTATCATATCAAGAAAAGCTGTCGAGATTCAGAAATACCACTTGTCAGCAGTTCACTCACAGTAAGAGAGGGGAGAAAAGAAAAACCAAAGTTGAGTTGCTTTTAGATATCTGTTTCGCTTTTAGTCTTAGATAATTTTATTAACATCCTTCCAAGTTATGTAATGGCAGATCAGTAATCACAGACGCTATCTTCAGCCGGAAAACACAAAACAGACAATGGAAATACGATAAAAGAATCGAACATCAATAACCGTGCAGTCTTAAATAATCCACATAAAAAAACTTTACATTCAAAATCGATCTATGAAGATACTGAGTCTTCAGTGCTTTACTTTATTGCGAATAATTAGAAGTAGTCAGCGGAAGGGAATGAAAGAGACTGGTCGAATGTGACCTGAGACAAGGGAGATCCTTTGTTCGATATTCTGGATTCCGTTTATAAAATAGTTATGAATAACCGCTGGACTATAGCGAGATACCTCGACATCAATGGTCTTTACATGTTGGATATCGCAGCCTTCCCCGCCAAAATCAAACGCACATTCGATCTAAGATGCTAGAGACAATCGTCCTGAGTGAACTTATGCATAAATTTACCAGATAATCTGTAATCGGGGATGACAGCTGGAGGCCATATTCAGCAGGGAAACAAAGAGCTGACAACGGAAATATCAAAAAAAAAAAAAAATTCTTTCTCACTCCTCAGAAGCATCTGTGGTTTTGGAATAAGAAGCGAGGATATGAATGATCAATTATTTCCTGAAGTTCCAAAGAACTATGTTGCGGAAGCAGTTGCGTTATGCTTCAAGGCTAAATACCCTGAAAAGTTCCGGAAATGTGTGTGCCGCTCTAGCAAAACGATTCCCACCGATATGGCCACTGCTGGCTGCGGATTTCAGCTGACCGAACATGTATTTTGTATTCTCCGGTTCTTTACCAGCAAAACATCATCATCTGTTCCCTAACGTAGAAAAAAAAAAAAAAAAAAGTGAACGCGTACCATATGCTCCTACAATGACGTAACGCGCTGCTTATTTCCAAATAGGCAGCTTAGCACACCTATCAGTTAGTATCTTCTGTCTTACAATTCAAACACAAGTTAATATAGAATTAGATTATTCTTCGTCTTTTTACAAATGTCTCTATTTCATATTATTTCTAAACTATAAAATATAGACCAGCAGGCTTGTGCATTTGCCTCTGGAGGTACCATTATCAGAAGTATTAAACGAAAGCGATATTTAAAAACACATCATAAGAAATGACGTACAGAAGCCGATCACTCTTTCAAAATCAAATAGAAATGGACTTCTGACAGGTTGCCATCCGAGAAAAATCTGAGAAAATCCACTTGCTCGGTATCTGAGCAAGTGAGCAATGTGATCGTCCAATGCAATTAGTCACATATAATAGATTTATACACCGTTTTATAAACCTTTGGCTTAGTCAGCTGTAAATGTAAGAAAAATGAAGTTATCAATCAATCTGCTCAATCTCTGTTGAAGAGAAGCTAGGATCTGAAAGGAGAATTTGGAGGTTTTTTTTTTTTTGGATGGCAACTTGCTTTTACTGGATGAGAAACCTTAAACCACTACATGAGACTGGCTAACTCACCTTCGATTGAAAAAACCATTACAAAGTTTCCTCACATCTTAGCGTAGACGGGATTCGAACCCAAGTGTTTCCAAACGAAGAGGAATTGTCTCAAGATGCTCGCAACTGCGCTAAAGAGGAGATCCAAAGGATTTGAGGATACTTCTCTAAATGGAAATAGTATTCTACAAATGGGCATAACTACCGGAACAGCGAAAGTGACATCTTAATTTATTAAATTAGTTTGTTATACACTCTGCTATGTATGCGGTTCATGGTATCAATACGTATCGATTCTTGTACAAGTTTGCATGGTTGTATAAAGACTAATATATATAAATGCATGAACGCTAGCTTCAAATGTTTTTAAATATTAAATCAGAAAGAAGTTTTTTTTTTATAAATGCAAAACCTCGCAGTATATAAAATTAGAAAACATATTTTTTAAATTTCTCGAATCTTTAAATTCGTAATCTTTAGCATATTAATTATTTAATATTATACTTCTCGACGTTAATACTCGTAGCAAAAAACAAAAATAAATAAATCGTATATTGGCAGCCATTAACCCTTTAAATCATTGGTCAGTTGTTATTACAACTGTAAAGGAGTTATATTAATCGGAATTTAAAATTATTCTCATGGCATTTTTAAGAGTACTAAGTTATCAATTTTCATTTCATGTAAAATTCAATATCAAAATACAATTTTACTGAAAGAAAAATTTCCAAATATCTTGCTGATGCCATTCGAATTCGCAGCCTGTTTGTTGGAGAGCAGAAACGCTCTCTAGCCAATAGGCTGGAGGTTCTCCACTGTGCGCATGGATGCTTGTGATTGTCTTTAGATGGAAGTTGAATTTCATCTCCGTGTCCGATTGCCATCCCGCTTATTGGAAGCCTGAAATGGCTTGAAAAAGTTATGTTTCGTCTCTAGAGCAGGGTTTCCGGATTATTTAAAAAGATAAATTAAAAAACACAAAAATATATAAAATTATAAAAATTTAAAAACTCCTTAGTCCACCCACGATACTAAAGTAGACTATAGGTTCATAATAACCTTTCGTGGATGGAGTCACATAAAAAATCTAATCAATTAAAAGCATATACAAAATATAAGTAATCTTACAATATGAAAGCAAAGCAATAAACTGTTGCAGTTACTTAAGTTATACACGTGCTCTTTTTTTTTTTTTTTAAATACTTGACTGAACGGAAAAGATCCTGAAAACCTTGACAGGCAAACCTACACAACTAATTCCGTATTTCATCAACTCGAAAGTGGCAGTTGAATAGCCGTTATCCTCCGATCAAATACAGATGAAGGCCTAATAAACATGGCAATTAATAAACGACAACGCCCAAATATTGGCAAAATTATTTTCTTGTTAAATAGCATTCGCATCCTCCAACTACTGCATTCCATTATAAGGTGTCTGAATGCCACTTGCTCAGTTTTGTAGCCCACAGAACTGATCAATTGCAGCAAACAACGTCCTTCAGTCGTCAAAAATTACCCAAGAAACTGTTGTATGGCTACCGAGGCACCGTCATTTGAAAATGTATTTCTAATGCAGTATCGAACACTAAACCTTATATCATACATTTCAAAAGGTTATTTACTAGCAAGGATTTACCACCCAAATTTAGAACAGGCATTCCTATAACGTGCAACGATTTTAATTACTATTACGTGACACCCCCACTGAGTCCAAGGAGTCATTGCAGAGATTTCTTTAAAAATATTCCAAAGTTACTTCAAAAAGAATTCCTTAAAAAAGGAGTTGCATATACAGTAATACACAGATTACATAAAACTGAAAGTGTAAACTGAAACATATTATAAATATGAAGTGAAATAAGAATCATAAAAAGTGCACTTCAATATATAGTTTTTCGACTGAAGCTATTGTTCCGTTTCCTCTTTCCTCTGGATATTTCCGAAAAACTGCACTAGAAACATAACCGAAGATGTAAGACACAGATACCTTATGGCTTATTAATCCAGTCGACCAACTAGATTATATTTTTTTTTATAAATTGTTGTTAAGCTGCAATCCGTGGCTCTCAAGTTGCATGCGGCTTTTTTGAAGAAATTTTTGCAGCTCTTTAGAGATTAATTCGATTTTTTTTTCATAAAAAGAACCGGAGGATAGCCTATTTAAAAATGTTATTTCAAGATAAATGCATATAACCAACTTAAATTATAAATGCAATTTTTAATACAGTTTTCGAAATACGTATATTTGATTGCCATTTTCATCAGAATGGCTCTTCAGCTAAAACAAAGGTTGCTGACTACGAAGGCTCCATGAACTAGCCTATTTATAACTTTTTTTTTCCTTTTTGAGATTGTTCGGAGTATAGCAACTTGATTGCATGGCAGTCAATGAGAAAACTGATTATACAATTATATGATTTCATATACTATGGTTTCCTATAACTTCATGCCATTTTATATAACTACATATGGTATGTTTCGTTACTAAATGTTTTCAATTTAAATTAAAATGAAGTGATTATTATATTACCTATGTTAATCAATATTCTACATAATGAACTTCATCACAATAACGAATCTCTGCCTGTTATGTGTGGCATACATATACAACTGGCGTATATCAATGTATAGCTATTCTATAAAGAGCATTTTTAATATTAATCCCAAATACAAAGTATAGCGAAAGCTATAGTGCATCAGTAATATGGGTAGGTCAGACAGCAATGACATTCCTAGGAATTTTCTAGGATTTCGAGAAAGCTAAACTGTACACATTTCAACAGTTAAGGCCCTCATTTTGGGCCTTATCACACTTTTCATAATACAAAACACAATTTTTGTTAAATGTTTGCATTAACCAGACCTGTTATTTGAATATCCATTGACGAATTCCTAACCCCAAGAACCACCATCAAAGTGACGAATCCATATCGGGAGAAACAGCTAAGGAACATTTTATTTCTTCCACCAAAAGTTCCCATTTGTGATGAGGCGCCAGAGCATAAAACGTTCCCCAGGTATCCAACATGCCAACACTATCTCATCCGATAGAAAATAAGTGTCACCTGTTTCGTAGCTCCGTATCAGTAACTCCAAACCCTCTAAGGACCAGTCATCACGACGTTTGCTTAGACCATGCAATCTGCGTTGTTGATTGCTATGGATAATATTTGGCTTATGCCCAACTGCTTTTCCAAAGAAACCAAGACTGTGCCGCTCTCTCTATGTAATGTTCTCACTGATTGTTTGACATCGGACTACACAGATTTCCGTACCATCTTTCATGGCATCCTTTACCTCTTAGATGCACGATTATTCGAGTGCGTTTATTGGCTGAAATGATACTCTTTAAATGTCATGAATGAATATACAACAGATATACCATTCTATAAACACACCTTTTTCGAAATTCGTTTCTTCTTCAAGGGTTGTTGATGGTATAAAGATGTAGTCAGCTTTATGCGCATATCTGTCTTATATAAAAATATAGCTATGTGACTATCGGAATGTCAATATCAGTGGTTTCATTCATCGTGTATGGAACACGATGGAACGGTACAGTATAATTATGACTGTTTATGAATACTATGCAAGACATAAACTTCACATATCAGGAAATAGATTATGAAGAGAAATGCGCTAGTAGTACCGAGTAATTTTACGCGATTCTCAACAAGCTGAATATATATCTGTACAGTTTTTCCCTCTCTAAAGAATAAATAATAATATGAGACTGCAGATCAGATATGAAACGCCGAAGAATAGAAAATATAAAACAAAAATTGTTGGAACGCCAATTCTCGTTAGCGCCACTATATACAACATAACATCTGAAATACAACACTGATTGCCAAATATTGCCTTTTTTTAACAGAAGTATACACAAACAAGTACACACAATAAGTAAAGAAAACCAAATGCAGAATAAGTATGATATGAAAGGAATAAGATGAAATACAGAAAAGGACAAAGATGCATGCATATTCTACTGCCTCTACTCGCAATCACAATCCTTAAGATCTAATTTCGACAAAGTTCTATTGGCTGGTCATTAAAAAAAAAATCAAGTACTATTATAACTGCTTTGACCATTGATTAATTACAAGGATCATCCATAACAATATTAATTCAGTTATTTAATACGTTTTTAATATTCTCCTTCCAACCAAACGGAGCGAATATTATATAATAACTGCTCATTTTTAATGCAATATCATCTACCTTCCATCTTCATTGTCAAATGACACCGGGAAAGAGAAAAAAAAAAAACTAATTGAAGACAACCTTTATTCTCAATGTCTTTATAAACTTGATGGCGGCACTAGAAAAGTTGAACAGAATGAACCCAAAGACACACTGGGTGGTCTGCTTTTAAACGAAATATTTTTGACATTAATTAATTGGAACCAGCATTTAATCAAAGAACTTTATAAATTATTCAGGGTTGCGCAATTTTTCATTAATTAATAAATCGATTTATAAAGCAATAATCTTGATTGCAATCGGTTTTCTAGATAACATCGTTATCAGAAAGAAAGAGTATTTATATACTAAGTAAAAAAAAGACAGTTTTGCATATTTAAATACAAACATATAAAAAATATTTTTCCAGTTCTTCCTTCAAAATAACACATTGAAAGTAAATAATATCACATGATAAGACAAAATTTTTTTTTCGGTGTTCAATCAGCTGACAATTAATTGTTTGCAAACACCCATTCCAAATAAAATTGTGGCCGGTTGTAAATAATGCCCTACTGTTCTAGGCAGATTTCCATTATCTTTAAGACAAATATCCGTTGTGTTGAATGCTTAGACGCGTGCAAGCTTCCATTTACGGAAAGATTAATATGCATTCATAAATTACACCTTGGGGAAGTTCATTCATACGGAAACTGCTACTACGGAATGTTCGTAATTAATTTCCTTTATAACTGAAAAGTTCATGACTGATGAATTGATACCACGGAGAAAGAGAATTAATATTTTCATCTTAATAATAGGTTACTTTAACTCGTGAGATCGAGTTATTTAAAGGATACTACATCTCACAGAAAGATAATGAGAATTTCCTTTAATGAGCATCACATAATTGACCTGAGTCTGGGAAATCGTTTGGTAGATTGTGCACAACTATTTCAATGCGGTAATAAATCAGAAAACTTATTGTTAAATTAATTCATACCTCAGGCTTTTTTTTATAAAATTCCTTAAAGCTCTTGTACAAAGTATCAAAGGTCGCTGATAGTAGCAGTACGCTATTAAAATGATTTATTCGTAAGTACACAGTTAGGATAATGATATTGAAGTAAACACTGTGCAAATGTTCTACACAACTTTGTGGTTAAAATATTTCATTTTCTATCCTATTCAAACACGCAAGAAAACACAAAACTTCACAATTTGATACTGCTTAGGAAGTTATGTATATATAATTAATATAAAATAAAATAAAATATAGAATTTTTAATTTTTAAATAAATAATTTATGATTAACAAGATATGTTTTTTAGATACTACAATTTTCTACGATTATATCCTGCTTTTACTTTAAACGCAAAAGACGAAAAACAAAATTATGATCAATAGAAGACGGATAAGATGCACTAAATCCATTTGCGGCACCTAGACCTACACATAACACACACACATATCGTTGACTTTCCATTCTTCTATTTAGTTTTCGGATTCACGAGATGAGAGCAAAAGCGCATAAAATGCACTTACCTCCAAAAGTGCGGAACGTAACCAGGACATGGTCGAATGACCTCAGACCTCTGACCTGGAAACTTAGTATCCATCTTGAATACTCATGACTTTAACTGCAAATAGAAAAAAAAAAATTCAAATCATACAGCTGTAGTTATATTTCACATACAAGAAAAAATAACCTGACTTATCCTATTTTACTAATAAATTATATTATTTGTTAATTCAATATTATATAGTTCCATTATCCTTCAGATTTTCTATTATATATATATATTTTTCTTATTAATTAATGGAACAGAGAAATATTAATTGCCACCTTCACCCGTGAAAGGAATCAGAAGAACAACACGTGCGTTTTGGTTGAAAATAAGTTTGCTTAAGTTCAAATGCCATCGTGGATGCAAGAAAATCCTTTTCAAGTGAAGCGAAGGTATTCGGTCTCAGATAAAGACAGAAGGTTTTTGTCTTTCTGAAACTCGAGGGTATCTCACCAAAAATGCAGAGAAAATCTGCGGTAAAAACCGGTGTTGTGGATGTTTGTAAATAGATAATTTCATCGAACTAGTGTGAGACCAATACTCTATTAAGAATCTACAGTCGATCTGAAAAGACCATATTTGATGTATCTACAACAAGGTTACCAGTTCATCTAATCCTGGAAACGTCTAGCACCAATGTGGTATTGGTGTCCAACCTCTAGTGGATAGAATTGTCGTAAAACATTCGCCTCAGGCTGATTTTCCGTTATCTCTAAATAAACTAAAATATTCATTTCCCTACTATTCCTCTCATCTGGATACAATTCACTCGGTTCAAATCTCTGACCTCATCAAAGAACTCGACATTAAGATGAATTAGTCTGATATGGAAAAATCTTTCAACTAGAAATTCTGGTTTACATTTTTGGAAGAGACAAACAGACTTGTGAGCGTAACCATTTTCACACAACAGACACTACACAATGAAATCTCCCTTTCGAAGCAGCAGAAGCGTGATCACTCGAGTGCAAAATCACACTGCATAACTCTTACAGTAGTGAGAGAGACCTTAATATTGTAAGAGAGAGAAGTTCATGACCTGTGACCAGACATTAAAGAAAAACAAGATATAATAATAATAAGAAAAAAAATCTGATTACTTTCGACATAACTTCACCGATAATATGACATTATATGACAGTGTTGGTCTATCTCAGTCTTCGTCGGCAGTTATCACCAATCTATGTATTACGATATAGATTTTATGGCTATCATCTTACAAGTCAAGACAGTTAATTATAATAAAATGTGATACAAGTGGTAATTATCACTTCTTGCACTAATGCACAATTAATGCAAGAAACGTTCATCTTATAATCTAGACTATGCGGTAACCAGATGCTCCATAACGCTCGAATCACTGTCTTGATTTGACATAATATAACACGCATTGCAAATATTAACGTTAAATGAATACTAGACACTAATAACAACATTAGATTTGTAAGTCGGTATTATGGTAACATCGGTGATGGAATTTAGATGTTTATCTCTACCTGAAGAATTTTTATTCGGTCAACTGTTTATTCACTGTATGCGCACTTTTTTTTTCTCGTTTTTTTGCTTCAGTAATTTTGCTTCGGGTTTAGTTGTCAAATAAACAAATACAGGTTAAACATTTACTCTGTGAGCAAAAAGTCGTCCTTATCCTATTATTATAAAGCTTTAGGTGGAAAACAAATGTGTCTTGACACCATTTTATGCATACCCCGGAGTCCGATTTTCGAGAAAAAGGTATACAAGAAAAGAAAATATTACACAACAAAAATAGAATATGAAATGTATTGAACATCATCTTTATAGTTTAGTTATGCTGTTAAAAAAGCTGTACACCTGCCAGTGAACATTAATGTATGAAGAATAGCTTTCAGCAATCGCAAAACGCAATCAAAGAACTCTTTTTTCCACAGGTAGGAATCAAATATGTGAAAAAGAATAGAACACGCGAAATCGATGCTTTATTCTTTTTTTTTATCTCTTTCCCAACAATACTACAAATAACAATCAGCAACATATTCAATCCAGTGAACAAGCTATATAAAGGAATGACTTAAAATCAACATTTCCAGTTACACTTATCCCAGCATCCTGAAATTCAGGATGAATTCAAACAGGCCAACCATCCAGCATTGTTTTCAGTATAAAACTACTTGTACTTGATATTATTCACGTAGCGCATTCTTTTCATTCGGAATAAGTCTCAAGTAACGCCAAACATTCCGCTATTCTACTAAAACGAGATTTATATTCTCCCAACAGTGGCTAAACAAGGTTCACAAACTCTGAAATGGCCAAAGAGAATTGGCCAACCTGCCAGCAAATCATTTCTTGTGTACGTGCATGTTTTGTATAAGGAGAGGGAGTGAGAGAGATTTCACATTCGATTTCGAATGTTGGTTGCAATCAGAATATAGTTTTGGCATTTTCTAATTATCACTAAGACAAAATACCTTTTTTTTTATTTGGTCCCATTTCTTAGCCGGAAGATCTCATATTCTCTTAAGCCAATAATAAAAAAAAAAGAAAAAAGAAAAAAAAAACGCACAGAATCATCTGATACGAAGAGGGTAAGCAATTCACGGTTGGCTTGAGGTTCCATTAACCTGTCTGGCTAGCCTGACCTTAGCCAGAAGCCCGGAGGCTGTGTTCACGTTGATGCGATACATACACCATAAGTTCCCACGGTGCGAAGCGGAACTAGGCCAAAACATAACTGTGCTGTTTCAGGCACCTCGATCAAGGCTGGTAAGAAAAGGAGAAAGAGAGAGAGAGAGAGAGAGAGAGAGATTTAATATCAAATAAATAATCAATCGATTTGTTTTGAATTACGGCAGAAGCAAACTAAGGCTATAAGGAGAATAATCAAATGTGTTGTTGTTGTTACTTAACAGCTGGTTGACTGAACATGACCCCCAATAATGAATCAGTTTTCTAGTGCTGTAAAAGTTTAGACCCCCAAAGGATTCAACTTTTATAGTTTAATGGCCAGACTTAATTCTTGTTTATTTTATGCAGCAAACCGATGCAATTTCTAATCCTTGAATGGATTTGGCTTTCAGCTGACTATCAGAATTCAGAATGTGCAGTGAATTGTTAGGAAATACATATGAATAGGTCAAGAACCATTTATGAATAATTTTCGAATAACTGTTTCAATTATTTAACAAATAGTTCTCCTGAAAGAAACGGGAAGATTTAAGAAAGGGTAAGGGTGTGCATTCTTCTATCCCGCTAAAAGAGTGGCAGCGGCAGAGCAGGCCAATGAAATTTAATGATATAATCTCTTAGAAATATAATGTGGTATTAAATTATAAGAATGGAGTGAATTAGCTAAATATATTGTAACATTCGTCCTCATTGTAAAATAACATATTTACAATAATGAAAGCAAAACTTATACAAGCTAGCATTTTTGTTTTAATGTTTAACTTTACACATTGTATGATGGCCATTGCATTTTACGTAAATTAAAGTGAACTTATGCACGATTATTTTACACATGTGTATTGAATAAGAAGTAATTTCTTAATCAGTTTTGAACTTTAAAGATACGAGGTCTTTTCGCAAATTCGTTATTTTATTATTATTAATAATAAATTTGGCATGAAAATTTATTTTTATATGAAAAAAAAATCTATTATATATAAAATTAAAAAAACAGTGACATAAAATATTTAATCCCAAAAAAATGTAAAAAAAATCAGCTACTCAGATTGAGTTATTCAGTCATGAAAGAAAACGACAAGAGAGAGAGAGAGTTTCTACAGTCAACACCGGGATTTACACCCAGAAATATCAAGATAAGCTGCGTTGCACATACTTTTCAAAATAAGCATATTTGTTCTCATGAGATTTTTATATTATGGCCACTGAGTTAAAAAAAGAAACCGACTTACGAATAAGAATAATGGGTGACTTTTCAAAGAAATAGGATTACCAGAGAAGAATTCAGAACTAGTCAATTTATACGTTTCTGGAGGAGCATTTTACAAGCAATCGAATAAAGAACTTTTACTCGGATGGTTTTAGCCTTAGTTTTACCTTTTTTTTGTGAGCGATCCGAAAATAGTTAGCTCCTGGATTCTGTCGTAAACAAACAGAATATGTCATTTTCTCATGAAGTGTAATTTTCGTGCAAAGTGACATGGAAATCAATCCACCACTCAAAAAGTTATTAGTCAAAGAAAAACAGACAGGTAGTAATCAGATAATCCTGTTTATGCTGAAAGAATAAAGACAAAAGTGAACTAATAAAAATGGATTCGCACGTTTAATTCTTTCAAGACACTCAAATAAAAAACAACATCCCTAAGTGATTAACCTTATATGCATTTTATTATTTTGAAATATATAAACCAAGTGGAATCATTTGCTGATATCACACATCCGGAATGTAGTCTAAAACTATAACTCCAATATCGCCACCTGAGTTAACAGATAAATGACATACATAAAACAGGGTCGAGGAGAATACGCGCGCACGTTCGTGCAAAAACACACAAAATCGAATGGTCGACTTTGAGTAGATGAAACATTTGATAGCTGGAAGAGACAGACAAAAAAATCCTACAGTCCAACATACGTACTACAGCTGGTCGAATGACTGCGAGTACAACTAAAGATTACGGAGTATATCTGAACGCCCAAGCGTTGGACCTTCTCCCGAATGGGGTAAAGCAGATGATCATTGAGAGTGCTACAAACTCTCAATGATCCAACAAAAGCAAGCGTCTACGGCTAAGATGGGAGAAGTAACATCAGCCACCAGAGTGCTGAATAAAGGTCGTGTGGAGTGATAAATCCCGTTTATGTTATTTTGGATAGCTGTTAGGAGAAAGATATGACGAGAACATTACGAAGCTATGGACAAGATGATGCTTGGTCACAACAATGTAGCACAGCAGAGTTGTGATAGTCTGTGAAATGTTTTCCCACTACCCGTTGGACTCTTTAATATTAATGGAGCAGAGAATGAATGGTGCTTCTAACTCAAATATCGCTGCTATCTCTATTCATGTTGATCATTGGGATATCCGGCTCCGCGACAGATCATAGTGTTCAAAGGGTTTATGTTAGGGATTAAACATCTAACTTTCCCTAGTTTTCGCACCACCCATTATTAGGCAAAAATTGTCGCTGTCATACGCCTTCGGTTTCGCTAGCAATATTGTGGCATAATGCAGAGGAGAAGAGAAGTTGTTAACAACCTTAAAGTGGTCGGCTACAATACAACACTCGATGCTACACTGCGTTTTTTGTTATTAGTGTTAAAGGCATTTTTGTCGTACGTTACGCTATATGCACAACAGGCCAAGCAGAGAAGTGCAGTCAGTCAAGGAATGAAAAAAGAAAGAAAGAAAGAAAGAAAAGAAAAAAAGAAAAAGAAGAAAGAAACAGTCATGCAAATTCAAGAAAAAAAAATAGTCTTTCATTACTACTGACTCATTTAAGAAATTGCTAACACCATAAAAATAAACGCCATTTTTAATTATCTAGAATAACGATCAAGTGAGACACGAGCATATGTATACTAATTTAACAGCAGGAAAATTTATTTTTAAATTCTGTGCTGTTAAAAAAAAAAAAAAAAAAAAAAAAAAAAAACGTAGTACTCTTTGCTAAATTAATGGATGCAAATGAGTGAAATGCAAATTATTATCAGTCTGATTTCCAGAAATTTTCTTTCTTTGTAATTACGCTTTTTTTTTTTAAATTATTCATGATTTTTCGTAAATACTTCTTATTTACATGACATTTTATAGAATTACTAGGCATTCTTCATGAATGATGGTTGCTTTTTTTGCATCTACAGTGAAGGTTTTCCTTACAGTTTAATTTACTGTAGATTTGGCCAAAACAACAATTCGAAAAACGATAAGAAAAATCAATAAGATACAGCCAAAAAAAAATAATATGTATATATTAAGTAAAACAAAAATTCCTGCAAACTTCTCTCTTCCATCTCCTTTATCAATATTCACGTCCTTAACGGTAACATAAATGTCCTGTACCACCACTTAGTCATCCAAACAAGGCCTATTATTCCTAACAAAACCTCCGCTGGCCAGCTGAACAATTATCAACCTCAACTGTCAACTCCGCCACATAAAGGAGGTACCTGTGAGTTGCATTCATTAGAAATGGCATTCCATGTCAGAGAATGCAAAATATCGAATTACCCAAGCTCAAAATTTCTTTACAAATTTTTATTATATTGCTGCTGTCTCTAGTATACTCCAAACGCTGGAAACCACTCTAATCTCTTTGATTGCTATCTCTAAAGCTTGAATTTCTGCAGCCACAATACCCAAATAGTGAGATCATCTTCTTCAAAGACTTCAACGTGAACGACTAAAACTAACTTCTCTTCTCTAATTTTACTCTAAGAAGATAGGAATGCCGAAGTTTTTGACAATAGCAATGACCTATGTTAGGTCATTGATATTGTCAACCCTCGCAATCCAACACCTCTGATCTCTTCCTAGCAGGCTCTCATTCATAATACATTGTAGATGTCAGTTTTCCCTCTTGGAAACTTAGAACTCAACCTCATCCAAGTGTTCTTTACTATGGAGCTACCCTCACCCAACCATTCTCAGTCTTGTGTGTTCTGGTATTAAAAGGTAGCCAAACGGTGACATCTATGACTTTGATTTCCTTTTTATGGTCTGCCTACTGTTTCCGTCCACCTGATCCAAACACTTGCTCGAAATGAATAAGAGAAAATAATTCTTACTGGAATGAATTCCTTCATCTCTCATTCCAAGCAAAATTTCCGATCACTGTTTAAAGTGTGACAAAGTAGTCCAAGAAAAAAAAAATTCCAAATTCCATATATAAAGGCGGCTCGTGACTAAAACACTTGCTTCACAGTCAAGTCTATATGCAGCTAGCAACTGAAAAAAAAAAAAATCTAAATCCGATTTTCAAAGGGCACACCAGGACAAGTTTGCTGCAAAATGCAGCAAACTTGCCTCTTGTTCAAATGGCATATAAGAGCCTTCCTCGCTAAGACCATTGGGCGCAAACGTTGTCCATCCATGAGTTTCCACCGCACTCACATGCAAATGATACTACTGTACCATCATCTAGAGACAAGGCTCGCTTACTAGTGCCACTCTTCTTCACCAACTAATAATGACACAAAGTAACTTCCATAATAAATTTAGTTTAATCCTTTATCCAAGTATAAGTAAACAAAGTTCGCGCCTGAAGTATCTTCAGGACTGAGGCAACTCGTGGTAAAGGTGGACCAAGCTCACATCACTCCTTGTCTTAGTATCTCCCATAATGCAAAGCACATCTCCTCGCGGACATGTATAACGCTATGCATTAAGGGAAGGGCCACTACCCAGACCGGTTTCGACCTTTATCGAAGTCTCGTCAGTTCCAACATCTTTCTTTAAATCCAAAATAACTTCCACTTTATTACCTAGAACTGAATAACCTCATATCAATTCCTAGTCTTTCTCCAGAAAAACTAGCTGTAGAATGCGTCCAAGTTCAATTTAATCAGAATTGTTCCAGAAGAAGAAAAATCTGAATAACCTGCACACCGACAAGTCATTTGTTCTGATGATATTTGTCCCTACTGTGCTAAGACTTGTTCTTAAGAATTAATAATACCTATCCTATATGGCCTCTTCAATATTTCCTGCTTGACTGGCATCTACTCTACTGCATGGAAACAAGCCTATATTCATTCCCTTACAAATGATAAAAGCCAGCCAAGAAACTACCACTGAATTACTCTTCGGTTATCTCCAAAACCATGGAGATCATAAACAGCCAACTTTGTTCATTAAGCAGCGGTCCAGCTAGTTAGTGAACAATAATACGGATTCTGTCAGCTTCATTACCCAACGTTGTAAACAAACCACAGAAAGTTCTGGAGAAACCTAAGTGGTTGCGCTCGACATTTCTAGGACATAAGATCGGTCTAGCACCCAGGCTTGGTGGAAACCTTTCCAATTGTGTCACTGGCTTCCTCTCTGGTCGTCGCTCACTATGTGTCACGGTAGATGGTTCCTCTCCTCAGGTTTTTCTCACCAATGCAGGAGCACCACAGGGCTCTGTACTCTCACCCACTTTCCTCTACAATAAATGGCACTATAATAAAGTCCTGTCACCGACTTTGACTCCTATTCATAGCTTTTCTGATGACGATACACTTCATTCTTCTTCTTCATTTGATAAACAGCGTCCAATCATTAGAAGCCTCAACTCTTCCATAATCAATGTCGTAAACTCTGCTAACTCTGATAACTTTGCTAACTTCAATATTACCAAAGCCTGTCTAATTTCTCGCTAGACATATCTCGCATCACTTTCCTTGGGCTATTGATAATACCCAGATAATCAAGGAGGATCAGCTTTCTCTTATTAGGCTAACTTGCACCTTTGGCATCGTTGGATGCAAACACATCTCAGCCATAGCTTTTTCAGTCTCCAAGAAACTTGGTGTATTTTTTCTGCTCTAGCTATTTCTCACCTGTATAATTTCTAACAATATATAAATCCCAAATATGTCCAATCTTGAAATAATGCTCACACCTTGGATGGTTCACCTAAAATCTACTAGAATCCAAACTAAGACGCGAAGAACTCTTATCACGACTTTTCAAATAAAGGTGAGTTAGCAGGTCTCATAAGGAGATGGAGAAGTTTTTCTTCCCAGAAACTCAGGATTTTCATCCAGCAAAACAGGCAAACCGACCATCAGAACACATTCAATTAACAGACATAATACACTAATCTCATAGCTTGAATTTCTTCGGCCGTAAATCCAAATCAAACAATTAAAATCTAACATTACTCAATGTTATTCAGAAGAGGAAAATTCAATTAAGTGACGACCATTCTTTCACTCCAAACACTTTCATGGACGTTCGATTTCTTCCTTGTCTTTTTTATAGCTACTTTTACGAACAGTTTTCTGCTGATCCTCCTATTTCTTCGAAGACTGTAATAACAACAGCAGCTACCTATTTGCTGTTCAGCTCCAAAATTACCAAATTTTCTTCTTCTTC
The DNA here is from genome assembly GCF_054136105.1 of Typopeltis vanoorti. Lineage (NCBI taxonomy): Eukaryota > Metazoa > Arthropoda > Arachnida > Uropygi > Thelyphonidae > Typopeltis > Typopeltis vanoorti. Next base: position 74,928,645 of record NC_143553.1, on the reverse strand, counting down.
TCTTTCATTTCATCCACATCTGATCTTTGAACCAGCTTCCTTTCGATTCTTTATGAAGATTATAATCTTCCCCAAACACTAACTTTCAGCTATTTAAAAAAGACGTAGACTCATTCACTTTCTTCTTACACAGAGTACTGATGTGCTACTAGAAACTCCGAAGTTATTTTATTCAGCAGTGGGATAAATTCATTTTTAATGTTATGTTAAATTACAAGTGTCTTTTCTAATAAACAATAATTCTGTTGCTTAAGTAATTATATAGTAATCTAATCTATATAATCTGACTAATATATTTATATATATGTTTGTGTGTGTAATACCAAGGATACGAAAAGGCTGTAAAACCAAACAGATCAGTGCTTTGTGTGCAGATAGATGAAGGTACTTAAAATGGTTCCTATTAATTATTTTAGGTTTCTTAAGCAGATTTCTAGATTGTGTCATCATCTGCCCGCTCCTCTACGATGTGATAACAAAGTAACAATGATATATGTTATTTTTTTGAACCTGGGAAGGATACAGATGTGATGTGTTACTGGCAGGAAAGATTAATAGTCTGAAATGTGGATATTTGAATGAAGGTAAAAGAATATGAAAAAAAAAAAGATAAATAAATAAACAGCAATACCATTGATCCTGATGTCTTCACGCCCACTGAACAACACAAGATCAGTGTTTAAGGCATTGTTATGGAAGCTCTTGAAGCTTGGAATGTATAAATACTACAAGGTTTGTCAAATTAAGAAGAAAAATAGAGCACTTTTATCAGCAAAACCTATCATTAGGTAGGATTTGAAGTCAGTAAGAGGTCAATTAATTCAAAACGAATGAGCATGGACGAAAGTGTTGAACCCTGGAATAGTCCAGTATTGATATGGAAATCGGAGGTAGTAGGAAACCCACCATTACAGGCAATAAACGACCAGAGAATGACTGGAGGCCCGATTGCAAAAGGCGGAAAGCAGACCATAAGATGGTGGTTTGGTAAGCAGGCCTTTTTGACCCACATCAAACGTCGTGAAAATGTCGAGTGAACCATATATGTCTTCAAATTTTTCCATGGTTTGTGTCCAAAGACTGATAATTTTGGATGAAACCCACTGGGTATCGGTGGTGGAGTCCACACTGATAGCAATTAATTAATTGGCGGGCCTCCAGCCAGCGAAGAAGTTGCTGACGATCAGTCAGCAACTTCTTCCTTTCCCAACCCACTATTCATATATGGATAGTGGGTTGGGAAAGGAGGAACTTGTTTACATAAAGAGTACGTAGAAGAATAGAAAGCAAGCCAAAGGCCTCGACGATGGACCAAAAAGATATGGCTTCTCTTTAAGAAGGAGATAAGTTTTCTACAAACGCTCTTTCAAAGTAGGATTTGATGTATGGTGTATATGCAGTTCGATCGAGTCACTTCTGGCATGCTATATATTTTTTTTTCATTGAACTATTTTGGCACACTTTTGAATAAACATGGCTTAAATAGACTTAAATCTAACAACTCTTAAAACTGTGCAGTGTAACATCATCGAAACGCAGAAATTTAATTTCATAAAATTATCTGCTAGATAATTTCATGAAGTATAAAATCATTTAGCATGCCAGAAGTTCTGAAGTTAATGAAGTCTATATGAAAGGACTGTTATTGTACATATTCAAAATTAATGTTAATTTTCAATAGTCATTTAAAATTTTTAAAAGTAGGAAAATGAAAAATTAAAAAAGTTTGGATTGCAAATTATATTATAGTGTATAATATTAAATACTATGTGATATAAAAATGATAAATGTGATATAAAATACTTAATCACGGTGAATTAATATCAGGACAAACAAACGTCTGTTGTTGTTGAGCCCATACACGAGAGGATCAACCTATAGTACATTAATACCATATATGGGTAGTGGGTTGGGAAAGGAGGAACTTGTTTACATTTGATTTCAAAGATAGTATACTGTATTCCTTGGGAAACGCAACAGAGAGAAGACTGTTCCACAATACAGCAGTTGCAGGGAAGAAGGAAGAGGAAAAGAAACTTGTTCTGTGGGTTTCAAAGTGCACCGTGAAGGGATGTTGAGCAGCAGCTGCACGGGTTCCAACGAGCTAAGTACTAAGTGGGGGAATTATTGATGCTATTTCAGATGAACATTTTCCATAGAAATATTTGTAAAATACACAAATTGCAGAGACCAATCGTCTGTGTGAAAGCGGGGGGAATGAGTAGGTAAGAGATGGGTCATTAATACGCGTTTCTTCGTCATCTGTTTCTTTCGATAAATGTTTGCTTCCTCATCAATATACCCAGTTAGTTATGTACACGAAATTAAACTTCGTTACAAATTCATGTTACTCCTCAATAAGTGTGCGCTCGTCATTATGACGCGAATGACAATATGAGATGAGGTATGGAAATAGAATACGCATCAGGTCAGCATCAAACAGGAAGTTCTGAAGTTTAGGAAGGCGAAGCTAGTTCCAGGTCTCGATACTGTTACAAAATTAAGAGCACTGATTAACGTAGACAGATCAGAGAGTTTCTGTCTGAAATAACGTGCTTGGAACTTATTTAAATGGGCCACTGAAGTAGTTCACTTTACATCGAAATTCAGGTGACTGGCAAATTCTTAGAAGGCTGCTGTTGGTGACATATGTGTTATTTATGGTATTGTGATGTTGAATGAAGAATTTTCTATCATACACTGATTACCGGCACAGTGTTGTCGATAAGATTTTAACAATTTAATTTTTGATTCGTGCTGCAAATAACAGAAGAATAATTAGATTTTTTTTGTGGTCAATTTTGCGTAAGTTGTGTGTCCATTAATATGAACTTATTAAGAAAATAACCTAAATTATAGTATCTATGGCTAAGGTCCAATGTGTAAGATGCAACAATGACTTTTGTTTCGTGTTTGTGTGAGATTTGATTTTCTTTTTCTAACTTTTCTGAAAATGATGGATAGCCATCCATGAATGTCTGTAGAAGGGAAAAAAAGTCATGACAAAGAAATCTTGATTAATGAGCGAGAGATAGTTGGATTTTTCTATAACTGTTTTCTTTGCCGACTCTTTTATTGCTTCATTTGAAAATAACATTCCGAATAAATTTAGCTGCTGTCTTGATAATTTCGTGATTACTGAGCTAAAAACGGGTCTTACGAGACAAAGGAAAGAAAAAAAAAACCTGCTGTTGAATGTTATGCCTCAACTCCTTCGATAAGAGACTAAGCCAATGACACTGACGGCTCCGTGGTGCAATCGGAAAACGTGATACGCGTATTTTTCTTTTGGTTGAAAAGACGACATGGATTCGAATTCAAACAACATAGCAAAGAACATTTTAAGATTTTTTTTTCTTTTCACCAAACTATGTTAGAGGTATCAAACGAAGGTGACAGGGTTCTCTCTCTCTCTCTCTCTCTCTCTCTCTCTCTCTCAGAAACTTGGATTTTTATGTTACAAATGAAAGAAAGGTGGAGTCATTGACGGAGTTAATGTTATACAACCTTAACCCACTATCCAATACCATACGACAGCGTTTCCCAAAATGTGGTACCCGGTACAGTATCGGATCTTGGAAAAAAAATTATTGATCCTCAGAAAATATGAAAATGAATATGGCATATGAGCTGTCGACAAGGAAAATCAATCTATATGTAAACAATAAAAATTAGGTTGACAGCGATGTGTAACTATTGTTCATGCAAGTGCCAATGAGTCTCTCATACCAGCAAATTTAATTTAGCAAACTGCATACATTCATATGTTTGTATACATGATGGATGCAAAAAATTACACTCAAAAATACCTGTCGGAAATTATGTAAAGCTATGGAATGGTGTCATGCGAGGTCTAAATATCTAAAAGAGAAAATCTAAGCTACATTCAAATTCACTAAACATTATTAGTAAACAGCAAATTCTGGATTGTATAAAGCAGTGTTTCTCAAACTTTCAGTACACGAGTATCCCTTTTAAAATTTTAGCAACACCGGAGTATCCCCGTCCCCCTCTAAGAGGCAAAGGCAGTTTGGGAGAAATTATAATAATATTTCATTCAAACAGGAATGATTAATAAAGGTATTTCTTTTTTAAAATTTGAATTATAATAAATTGCAAACATACAAAGCAGTTTAATTATTAAAAAAAAACTAAAAATTATGTTTTTTGTTTTTAATAGAAATAAAAAATTATGAAATTTAAATTTTCAGTAATAAAAAAAATTTTAATGAAACTGCTTCTGTTGGGAAGAAGTTAAGTTGATGAAATCCGCGGCTACGTTTGTTATTTTTAGCAGTATATGGGGCTTTAGTCAAAACAACTTGTGACAACCACTTGTGACAACAAGTGTATTGATGCATGCACAGGTAGTGAAACAATGACTGATGACCGCCGCAAAATAAGTTTTGGATGATTTCAAATTTAGCAGAGTTCCGATCGCATAGTTCGACCAATTTGAATTTAAACTTTTAATACAAACATTTCTGGAAAGCGATTTTCCGTCAACCAGAAGCGGCTTAACGGAGGTCAGTTGATACATGTTAAGAGACATTTTGTTTAAAACTTTCTTTAGACTTTTTAGTTATTAAAAAATTAATTATAGATTGGTCTAATCAGACCTGCACTTATCTGCAACAATACGACGGCGATAAAAATATAAAAGTAAAAAAAAAAAAAAAAATCTAAATTTAAAAAAAAAAAGTCTCTAAAGACCTTTCGTGCAACCCTAGGGGTACGCGTACCACACTTTGTGAAACACTGGTGTAGAGAATTTTAAAATTAAAAAAAAATAAAATATTAAAATACTAGTTGGCAATCTTTCTTGGGTGGTAGTGGTATATATATATAAAAAAAAAAAGAGAATTTCAACGCTATATTATGAATTCAGCCAATAAGTGCCCAACTTACACCAGCACTAAATTTCTCAGTTATGAAAAATCAAAGAGTGTTTTTATTTATTTTTATCCCTACAAATATATTGGTGAGAGGGGTAGTTGAACAGTAGAATTAAAAATTAGCTCACTGACATATGAGAGCAGATTTGAGGGATCAAGACTTTTAAAAGGTAGGAAATATTCATATCTACAATAGATGAATAGGCTACCATATCATTTCTACATTGTGGGTTTGATAATTTGTTCCCATGTAACGTAGCCCTTCAGAAATAATATTTACTGTCCCACCGGCCTTTACTGGTGGAATAAACGCAACCGAGGTAAGCAAGATTTATGATTGTCACAGATCATTTCAAGATACATTTTGCTATTATAGCGTACAGCGATTATTTATTATCACGACAACTAAACCTTGATCCAATTTTGGATCATGTACTACAAGACACTTTATTGTCATATATATCATATAATGGCCAACAGAATGGTCAGAACGATCTGATTTAAACAAAAATTGAGAAATGTGATAAATTTTTTACTAGAAATCATGAATACTAAATTTCCTTTAATCCCATCCATCCTTGGATTCAGCTGATGATTACTGTCATTTAGAATTATTTTGAAACTAATATCATCTGATTAAAATCAAAATTAAGATGACAGATAAATTTTAGTAATGATTCCAAATTTGTGGGTCTGGTTAGCCTAGTAATTAACGTAACTGTTCTCTAACCAAGAGGATACGAGATAGAATTCCCATCATGGCCATGGTCATGACTGTGTTTAGGCGGAAGATGAATTTCATCGCTCGATGTGAAAGTACATTCCTTTTTACAGGATGTTTGAAGTAGCTCGAAAAAGTTCTGTGTTTGGTCTCTAGGGTAGGGTTTCCGAACTATGTAAAATATAAATTTAAAAAATTAACACAAAACCTTTCATAGGTGGTAGCCAAACAGCAAAAAAAAAAAAAATAAATAAATAAATAAATAAATAAAACCCTAAATTCAGGAAATGCGGAATTATCACATGCATGGTGATGAACAGGTAAATTAAAGAAAAACGAATCTAATAGATGTTGCGAAATGTTCCTGAAATGGATGAATCTTTGGAACCGTAATGATATGCAAAGAAATGGATGTCTCATGGACAATAAATATTATTCAGAACAATACCCAAATGAAATTTGTAATGCGTTGTGATGTTACAATAATGTAATGCGTTGTGGCATTACAATTAGAGAAATTAGTGAAAGTTCAATAAGGTTTACTTAGTGCTTAAGAGTACCAAATTTTACGTAAAAGCTGCTAATCCGGAAAGCTAATTATCACTATAAAAATAACTCTGCTGTTTAGATTAAAAAAAAAAACCGCAACGCACGATTAAGTACATTTAATAAAGCATATTCCTTGCGAGATGACGTTTAGGCAACCACATCTTTCAAAAGAGGCCTCATGAAAAAGAAGAAACTTCAAAGAAAAAAACTTTCGTAAGGCGAACTTCATATTTCCAAAACATTTTTCTTCTTTATGTTTTAGTCACTGAATTTGAACTTTCCTCGCTTTTCTGTTTCTGATACATTAGATTCTGTCAACATTTCCAAGTACAATAAATTATTATTATTATTATAAAAAAAAAAAACATCCATGGAGTCAAAGACTCATCGTGGGAGGTCTACTGTTATACACACAGTTTATCCAGCCGCGCCTTAAATATGTTCACTCTGCGCTCACCACACTCACGGGCAATGCATTCCAATCACTCACCACTCTCCATGCAAAAAAGCTGCCCCTCACTGCTTGCTCACACTCTCCTTATACAACTTCCAGGAATGACCTATTGTTCTCTCCCTATCTTCACCCATTCTATGCAAAACCTCCCCGACATTAATCTGGTAATAATCTCTTAACAGCTTATGTTTCGATCATATCCCCTCTTCTCTTATCCACCAATTCCTGCAAATTGCCTTTTGTCAATCTGTCTTCATACTCAACATTCCAGAGACCAGAAACCACCTTAGTCAATCGTCTCTGAACTTTTTCCAATAGATCTTCATTTTTTTGAAAATCAGGTGACCAAATCTGCGCACAGTAATCCATATGCGGCCTGATCAAAGCCTGATACAAAAGAACCATAATATCATTACTTCTACAAATCAGTGCCCTCTGCATCATTCACATTATCCGCTGTATTGTCCTTACAATTTTGGTAACATGTCTCGAAATTTTAGATCGTTGTCTACAATCACTCCCAGATCTCTCATCTAGTCTACCTCTTCCAAGATATTTCCACTGATTGTGTACTCTACATCCCATCTCTGCTTCCTAAATTTCAAAACTTTACATTTTACAACATTGAATTGTATCCCCACTTATTTACCCATTCAGCCAGTGTACTCAAGTCCTCTTATAAAGCCACAGCTTCCACTCTACTCTACTCTACTCTTGATCTCTCCCGAACTTTGCATCATCTGCAAACAACTGCATACCACCATTCAGACCTCTCCGAATATCATTTATATACAAATTAAACCGCAAGAAACCTAAAACAGACCCCTTGGGGTGCACCACTTTCCTCTTTTGGGATATCGCTCCTCCATAGACAACTCACTAATACCTATCGCACAGCCAATCTCCAATTCAGCGAACTAATCTACTGTTCAGCCCCATCCGTTCCAATTTAATTACCAGCTTGTCATGTGGCAATTTATCAAACGCCTTTGCAAAATCTAAATATACCACTCTATACGCAACACCCTTATCCAATGCATTTGTCATTTTATTATAAACGTAAGCAGGCTAAAGCACGATCTTCCTTTAACAAATCCTTTAAATCTTCCTTTAAAAAAAGAATATTTTTCTGTTGTCAACCCAATTCTGAATCTTTCCTGACTAACTTCTCTAACACATTAACCACAACTTCAGACACAAATACTGGTCTATCATTCAAAGTCCTACTGTTATCACCTCCCTTATGAACTGGAACAAAAAACAGTTCTGCAAATTCATTACAACGAAATCAAGAAAATTCCTCGTTCAGTAAGAATATATTCATAATAACTGGTTCGTTAAGCAAATCATTAAAAAAAAGAACATTCTGTATTAAACTAATGGAAAGATCATCTTCAGGAAGAAAAACTCAAATTTATAGTAGTCAAAATAAAAATAAATAAATAAAAAGTTGCCACATTCATATGGAAGCAGCTAATTCAACTCAGTCGGAAATCCCTTAATGTCTTTCGAAGCAAAGGACATTTCTTCAGACTGTTGAGTTGCTAATTTAAATGCAATAAATGGAGATGCGTTCTGGTCAAAATATATAATAAGTTATATAGAGTAATTAGTAATAATAAAATGTGGGTATAAATAAACAAAAGTACAGTAAAGTATAAATACGTACTAAACGTATATTAATCGCATAATAGCACTAACTGGGTAAAATAATAAAAGAAACTGATGGTTCTAAAGCAAGAGGTGCAAGAGTTTCCTGGACCCACTTTGGAAGAAAACATCCAATGGATGTTTATGCCAGTTGCTTTTCAAGCATTCTTTTCCCTCATAACCCAGATTAAGGGATGATAATAATCTAATTTATATGGTAGATGATGATCACGGCAAGTGTATATCGATTAGGCCTTCTGGGTTCGAATTCCGTCTAAATGCGAAGAACCTTTATCAGGTCCTTCAATTTAAGGTACTTGACTGGTTTACACGGAATTGGAAGGGCTTTCTCTTTTAAGGAAACAGATTATTATTAACATTGTTCATTTTCAGGTTATCCTTAATAGCAGTAATGTACTAGAAATTTATGACTATCATATGATTCACATTATTAAAAAAAAACTAATAAACACATTTTTGAATGCAAATTAAAGAAAATAATATCAACCAGTTAAAAACAGAAGAAAAAAAAAACATATCAGCTTTGGTATTACGATAACACAGTTAGTGATAACCTAGTTAATATCGATCCAACGATGAATCGAGATACCAAATATCAAAAACTATACTGCCAATCTGCCCACTTCACCACCCGTCGCTAAATTCTATTGTTATCGCAACTGTTAAGTTGGTGTCCCTTTTACACGCACTTAACAATGTTCTTTAACCTGCAACTTAACTTTTATACTATAATTAATAACCGCTTAAGCATTTAAAAAAAAAAATTTTTTTGTTACCTTAAAAGTCTATAATTTTTGACATGCGTTTGCCTTGAAATTTAGCATAACCATAGTTATTAGAATTGCTGTAAGAGCTCCAGGCAATAAAAAATTTGTTTCAGCTACATCTTCAGACCACCATTTTCATCCATAAAAAAAAAAAAATTTAATAAAAATAAATAAAAATCCAAAATTGATCTTTTTCATGAGAATCAACAACATTATACTGCGAGTACGCGAAAAAAAAATAAAATAAAATAAACGTTGAAATGAAAGGACTGTGACAGTGTTTCAGTTGAGAACTAGTATTTGAATTGAAGACAGCTATTTTGTTAGTAGGCATAATCGTTTTTTCGTTCAGTTCGGTGATGTTCCTTTAACAGTAAAGGACAAAATAGGCATTAATCCCTCATCTTCTCTAAAGTTGTACAAGACTTTTCAGTGAAAGGCATGTTAATTACTACACGCAAAAATTATTACGTGTCTTTTTTGCCGGTCTGGTTTGCGAGTGGAGAGCAGCGACAGTGGACACTGTCGTTGCTCTCCACCAACATCCTGTGATTTCGATTCGTACTGTGCCTTTTATGTGATAGACGATATTCGTCTTCCGGCGCGAGAACACCAACCTGCTTAAAGGATACCTGAAGTGACGTGAAAAACTACCATCTACCATGTTTGATCTCTAGAAGAGGAGGATACGGATTATTTAACTTTTGTCCATCCGAGTTATTTAGTGTTTGATTAGGTTAATTCTCACTTGAATAGTTAACAAGGCGGTTTGTTTGTTCTATTAGTTCTAAAGGCGATGTAATATTCAGTAAAAGAACAAGATAAATACGATAGCCTACTACATCAGAAGGCGCGCTGCTCCAAAAAACAATTGGCTCATGTCTTACAAACAGAAACATACAAATAAAAATATCAACATTATAAACGGAAAACTGTAAAACGTGTGGTACTTCAGTATCGTTAGTGGACAAGCGGTTAAGAAGAAATACAAAAACTATTGATGTGTTTCTGGAGTTCTTGAGAAAAACAGAAGAAAAAAAAAAGACTGTTTCGAAGGAAGCAACAGATGGGATAAAAGAGAAGAACGAGAAGTTAGTTTCATGAGTTTGAAGATGAACAGTGTATGGATATTGATCAGCAGTTGCTCATGTTTTTATATGCTTAGAGAAAAATGGAAGAATAATGGCGGCCAGATCGATGGAAGAACTTCCATGAAAACAGTAGAAAAAGGATAAGCCAGAAGAAGAAAAATGTCCATAAGAAAATTATACGAGCGACTCTGTTATGGGGAAATCATCTGTTACCCAAATTGTCATTTTTATGGACAGTATCAAGCATTTTAAGGAGGCTTTTTTTTGTTGTTGTTGTTTGTTTGTAATAGGTTGTTACATATAGGCTAATTCAGCTCCATTAGCATATAATTACATGTAACGCATCTTTTAATCCAGACCAAAATTCATCCACTGTCATAAGCAGTTTAACAGACACAAGGAACAACACGAACCAATAAGCCATCAACCTGGGTCGAGTTTTTTATGGTGCGAATAGAATTTTGGCAAGAGAGAGAGAGAGAGAGAGAGAGAGAGAGAGAGATGTAATAAAACATGTCTTGTTTGCGTGACTTATTTCTGGTGGTTTATCTGGTTTTCTGAAGGGAAAACCCTTCCATATGAGACTGGTTAGCTCACCCTTCGGTTGAAAAGCCTTTATAAAGGTTCTTCGTATCTTAGACGAGGGATTCAAACCCATCTTTGCAACCCAAGGATATAGTCGATACCGACTGAGTTGCGGAAGATCTCAGCAGACAGAAGTGAGATAAGCGGGGAATAGTATTTCATGTGGTATGAGGTAAATAATATAAAAGAGGGTGTAAAAAATGGGAGGGGGGGAAGTCTGTAAGAAAGATGTCAGGGATGTGACCAAGAAAGACAGAAATCTAATATGCGAAATCGATATATTAGATATTTTATGGTTATTCATGGTTTGGAAACGTGTAGTTTATTATTCTTTCTATAAACTTCTAATCATTAAAAAAAAGGAGATTTAATTCGAAATATTACTATTTAAAAAATCATACGTTAGTAAATCAGTTTTTTACATACACTAGGTCATGTTTGATTTCTAAGAACGCAAAGTCTAACGAGTAAAATAAATTAATAAATAAAATAGAGAACTATAATTTGATTCCTTAAGTTCATCCTCTACTCATGATTCTACTATTAAGCATTTATTCGGTGATAACTGTTCATTGGCTCGTATCTTGCGTGCAAATGTCTGCCTTGGCTCTCCTTCCAGAAACAGGTGTTTTGCATCATTAGAAGCATGTATTATCATTACGGTTGACCTTTATTTTCAATCATCTACCTGATGGAAGTCTCCGAAGAAACCGTTATATTCACGAGTTGCAATTAGGCTAATAGTAAAGATCATTCAGAAAGCAAACAGAATATAAAGCCTGTTAGTTTTGATGACAGGCCTGAATAGACATTTGTAGAAAATAATAAGAGTGACACGTCAGAAATTGACAAGGCATCTTAACGGACGCCACCTACCCACGATATATCCTAAATAAAATAAAATAAAAATTAAAAATATCTAGTAGACATCTGCAGTGCAATGTTTGTTATTCGGCAAGCCGAACAAAAGAGATGTCCTCCCTCATGCAGAGTGTATTATGTACAAACTTCGCTGGCATGTACGCCCTCTTTGGAGCACCTGCCTAAACAATTAAGTCACCGGCGTAACCTTGAAGTCATCCAAGGATTTTTAAAGCACGCTTCTGTTCTCCATGTGCTGACATCGTGCAGATCGTGATCTCTGACAGCTCGCGTTTTCTTGATGTATTTTGTAGCTCTTCTGGGTTAAAATAGATAAAACGTGCAGTTTGTAAGGGAACGGTTAACTGATGAAAAGAAAAATTAAATGGAAAAAAAAAAAAGTCGTATTCATTCGGAAAGTCAAAGCTTTAACTATTTACTCTTCGTGAATGGTAAAAAGTTAAAAAAGGGAACGACAGAAATGAAAAATGAAGTTTATTCCTGCATGCTTATAACTATCAGCTGTTACAATCAACATGACTCTCTTAAAAGAACCGGACGATCCTTGTATATAAAGAAACTTCAAATCTTATGATGACGTCTCTCAGAGAACTAGATGATCCTAATATCAGGCAACGAAATACTTTATTCCTTATGAAAGACTTCAAGAAAAATCTGTAAGTGCACTTTTCAGAGATAGGCGATGCTTATATTACGTTATATGATTCTAAACCTATTTATTTTAGATTACTAAGATTGTTCTAATCTTCTTTTGTTTATCAAAAGAATGTTTTAAATATAATTTGCTGTGGTTTTGAAGATGGAACAAACACAGTACTAAATTACAGTCATATTTATTACTGATATATAAATCGCAAGCAGGAAAAAGGCGTAAACATTTATTTATTAACAGTGACCCAGAACTATAAATGTATGTAACGAGTTCATTACTAAACACTGTACAAGGGAGAAAAAAATACAAGAAATAAGAGTAGAGGCCTTCAAAGTTCGCGTGTTATACCTCATTAAAACTTTATCTTTCAAGCTATCGCAATCACAGCTGCTAATTCCGCGCCTTCTCTGAGCAGAACAGGATCACGTGTCTCGCGTGTCTTCTAGATATATGTGTGACGTAATAAGTAATCTGGACAATCTGCCGTTCATCATGGCATCTTGACCTGTCAGATTTAATACGCTGAAGAGGCCAAAATACTTGCAGCGGAACAGCTGCATAAACGAAAAGATTTTCTTTCTTTTAGCCTTGTCATTGCTCGTACAAGTGGCCATTTCGTGACCAGTCTCGATGCTTTCCTCTATTTCCATAGCAAAGCGATTCCATGTCGCCTATAAACATCAACATGTCAGTTTGCTATCGTTCTTTTCAACTGATTTATCACAGTTTTTATAGGCTATTTAAATTTACCTTGACAGCAATGTTAAAGAAATTAAGTCGATTCTTAATAATGTACTAGTGAAAAGTGAATAAAATTGGGAGTAAGGTTTCATCAGTAACAAACTGCAAGAAGAAAAATATTGATAAAATTATTAATATCAACGATGCACTTCTCATGTTAGTAATTTTATTAAATATTTCTCACAATTTTGCCCTTTTTTATTTCATTGATATTTGCATACTGACAGATCTTCCTAACCATGTGATCTTGTGTGTGTTATGTAGTAGATACAGAATGACTGAATGCTAATCAATGCTTATATTTTAGAAAAATTATATTGTGAACTTAATGGAGAACAGACGAGGTGATTGTCCCAACATAAAAAAAAAAGGAAGGAAGGAAGGAAGCTTCCAGCAGATCAAGGCCCTCGTAACCACAAAGCAACTAATACAATACATAGGAGTAGCAAGTTAGGAGGGTGGAAAAAACCGGCAGAATTGTATCCCAACCATAAAAATACCTTGTTTTTAATTTTACATATTTTCTTGAATTGAATTTAGGGGGGGGGGGCATATACCCTAACAACAGTCCTACAGCAGATGTTTTATCAAGTTTTAAGCAGATGTTTTATCAAACCAACAAAAATGGCACAAATCGATTACATGCAATGCAAAGGATCTTAGCATTTAATTCCGTATTTTGGATATATTACATGAAATAAGAATATTTGGTGTTGCATAGGTCATGACTGCAATGATATGGGATTATTTGGAACATGTGAGAAATTTAAAAGAAACAACTTCGGCTATTTTACTGCAAAATGTATTCGTTTATATCTTGGCTACATAAAATTTTAAATTTACATTTTTAGTTAAAAAAATAAGAATTTGAATCACACTAATCCCAGAAAAAAGTCCGTCATAAATGAATAGAATTGTGATAGATATAACACACACACACACTGGAATAACCCTCCTGAAGAACGAATAAAACCAAAAATTACTGGAATATTACTTTTAATCCATTTAAATTAATTAAATTTTTATTTGATGTTCTATGTGGATTACTGTGTCTTTTGTTGATTCTTTTTATTAATACTAAATTTAATTCACTTCCTTATTAGGTAGGAAGTAGCCCACCAAACAATTCACATCCAGATATGCCAAATAAATAGCATGATCCAAGAATCTAACCACACTACCTCTCTCTCTCTCTCTCTGATGTTACTTATTTAGTAGACTAAATAAGTAACTACTTAGAATCCTTTTAAAATATTGCAATTATGATTAAAAGAAATTTATTCACAAGAATTACTAATTGAGACAATCATCTTAATCTCATATTTCCGTATATATTATGTTTATTTGTTTGTTTGTTTTTCCAGTGATAAGAGACTTAAGGAAGCCATATTTGAGACTAGGTTCCAGATTAATTGAAATGCAAAAGTGCATCGAACGTATATGTAACAGATGAATGAATCAATGAATAGGCCAAATTAGGAAAATTTCCTTCAAAACATAAAGGAATAAAGATGACTAGTGGAAGGGAAAACTTCATCTACTAAGCATACATTGTGGCTTCTTCGCTTCTAGCGGGTCAGGTCTTGTCTTCGGGGAAGTGTTTCCTGTCTTGCGTGTACGGTGCACCCTCTTTCATTATCTTTTTCGGGCTATACCGAGGCCATTAACCTTCAAAGATGGACTAGGGTCATGAAAATAATTAAACAGAGACGTAAGAAAAGCTCGATAGGGGTAAATGAGGTAATATGCAGAGACACTGCACAGTACAAAAATTCTACTTTCCTAAACAGAATCACATGTAAACAACATAATCAATATTAACTTCAACTGTGAGTTCAGGCAAGAATATAAACCTGTAATGACGCTAAGAGAATTATCTGACAACACAATATATATAAAGCCTAAATATTTATTCCGCTATAAACGGACGTTACAACACTACTGATTCAAGCTGATGATAATGATCATGGAAAGTAGCGTCGTAGTCCATGGACCTGTTAGAAGTTCGTGACCGTAAGGATGCTGATGTGCTGGGTCAGCAAGTGCTCCTTTATGTGTGTGTGTGTGTGTGTGTGTGTGTGTGTGTGTGTGTGTGTGTGTGTGTGTGTGTGTGTGTGTGTGTGTGTGTGTGTGTGTGTGTGTGTGTGTGTGTGTGTTATATTAAATTAAAAACTGCTCTAATCAGATCATATCGTGAAAGAACAAAATTAAGACTTTCCTAATATCGTTACAAATATAAAATACGTAAGTTACAAAGGAGTTTTTTACTTCTTTTCCGCATTTCAGATGTCAACGTTGTATTAACAACTACCTCATGTTTGTTATATGTCACTCGTCGTTAATGAGAAAGCACTGTTTCTTAACCTAATAGTAAACAAATGTTCACTATGTTAGTCATTGATCGCACAAACAGGGTTGCTCATTCAGGTAGCATTTCAATATGTTGCATCTTCTTCTTTCACTACGCGTTATTCCCGCTTCCTATGCAGGGTCAGCGTGTTACTTAGATGCGACTACTTGCTAGTACCACTTCCAACCGACCTGTCGCCTAGTGTGCCGCTGTGGGGGGGGGGTATATTATTGACTGTAGAAGCGTATGTTCACAGGGCCGATTTGCCTGCTTTTCGGGATGAAAAACGCCAGATAAACTGACGGAAAAACCCTACTGCCCGCGCCCTCAAAGTTCGTCACGACTTCGACGGGAATCGAAACCTGGGACACTCCTTTCCCAGGCATATGGTTGAAAAGCGCGAGGCCACTAGGCTAACCGCGCGGACTTTCAATATGCTGCATGAACCTGAAATTTCAAAACAGATAACTACGCAGTTTTAAGCAGGAGAAATATTTCAAAATAGTTGCTAATGAAAAATCTTTACTTGCCAATGAAATATTACGCATGTACTCCCGCCTTATATATATTTCACTTTCTGCATAATGGCAGGAGATGGATGCATGATAATAATATCAGCATTAGCATATATTATAATATTATACAGCAGTTTCATATACTCAGGATAGGTAAAGTGTTAGATTCAACTTTCCAATAAAGACATATTAAAATCGACAGATGGAAGGAAACCTACTCCCAGATTTCATCAAATGCAATTTAGCTGTCGAAGGTGAGTTAGGTTTCATACGTGGACGACAGGGTTATTTCCCTACAGAAACTCAGAATTTTCATCCCTAAAAGTCAAACAGCCAAAATACATGCAATCTTCTTCCTAAGATGGATTTTAGGCCAGGTGGCCTCTTCCGGTCTCATGCCATCTCTTTCTTGGTCACATGCAATTAACATACATAATGTCCTGGCCTCACAGCGTCATTGCTTCGGCCGTAATTCAAAACTGTCACAACCAATCAGCTATTCAGCTATCTCTAAGATTTGAGACAACAGGACACGATACAAAGGTGAGACAGACAATGTAACAATAAGGTTCTGCTCGCATCAGCCTCGCTAGTAAGCGACATGGTAATATTTGCTCTTCAGATGGAAAGTCTTGAGTGTGAATCTCATCCACGACACGAGGAACCTTTAGGAAGACAGATCAAGCTATAGTGAGTAGGCCATCTGATAAGGCCACCAGTGGTAAGATGTTTTCTTCCAGAAAGCAAAACCGAATGGAGAACACAAGCATTTAACAGACATAACATGATAGCCTCATGGGCCTTTGAAACCTCTTCCGTAATTCCAATCAGAAAACGAAAACAAAAAAGATGAGTTTCTTAAAATAATTTTAACGCTATTTCTCAAAGGAAGTAGAAGAAGCTATTTAGCCATAACTTTTAAAGAATAATGCGCAGCTAGCCTCCATCCACAGAATAGCTGGCCCAAGAATATTAGATTTCAACTGGCACCCCGGAGAAAGAATACGGTACTGCCTCCATTTCGTGATCCCTAATTCTCTATATATTATTGAATGAAATAGTGTCAGCTTTGCAGCCTATTTTCCTGAGTTTATGGGATGAAAAACCCGAGTATCCTGAAGAAAAAAAAACTTGCTTGACCATACCAGAGATCGACTAACTCTGGAACTGGTCGAAGAAAAGGCTTAGTAAAGTTCCTCTAGTTGGAGAGTAGAATCGAACTTAGAACAGTCTTTCTTAGGATGACCTAGCACTATGGATGCAATTACCGTTTCCACAGGCTACATAAGCCTCATTTTTAAACGTCTTTTATTTAATAAAGGGATTAGGCAAGACCATTTAACCCTATCTTTTGAAAATTAATGGGCAACTAGTCTCTACTATTATTAAAATTATTAGAATGATTAAAATGATTAGAAAAAATATAAGAAAACAACAGCAATTCTATTATCTGCTTGAGAGCGTTTAAGAATAGATAAATCATTAATTAAACGAATTCCATGAAGAGCATCAACATTCTAAGACTTCTGATACATTAACTTCTTTATTTAGAATTCTGAGCTTTCTCTTGTGCTGAAACAACAGTTCAATTTCGCGAACAATTCGATCTGTAGCTTTTTTTTTGTTTAATCTAAAATAATTTGAAACGAAGACTTACTACCTCATATAAACGTAATTTTAATTTTTTATAAACGTAATCAAACATTTTTCGTATGTTCGATCACATAGATATATCTAACCAAACAAAGAGAAAGCAAAATTTAAAATTAAACTGTCCTTTTTGTAAAAACATTCTGATTTTATCAACTAATTTCTTTACATATTGATCATTCTTAATTGTTCGTTTTACTGAAAGTTATACGTCGGTCTACTGATTAGCAGATCAGTCTTACAGCTAACTTCCTGAAAGCAGCCCCCATCAAAAGTAAAATTTGGTATCCACTTCATTTATATCTTTGTTTATTTATAAAAAAAAGATGTCTGTAACCAATATGGAAATGACGTTTGCATCCATAGCACTAGGCAGCCCAAAGAAAGACCGTTATAAGTTCGATAAAAGGCGCCGACTAGAGGAACGTTTTTTCTAATCCTTTCTTCGACAGTTTCCCGAATTAGTCGATCGCTAGCATACCAAGGACGGGAAAGTAAAAAAGAAAAACTCTGCCAATGTATTTGGTGAATAGTTGGAGGTCGCAGTCCTTAGGTAAATCTACCAATCCATCTAGGAAAAACTGCTAAAAAAAACAGAAATAGATGAACACAAGGGGATTATGAAAAAGGAGAGGGATTTTCATCCCTGGCGGCAGTGGTTTTGCATACTCTCTCTGTCTGTCTCTCTCTCTCTCTCTCTCTCTCTCTCGCTCATGAAAAGCTTGGACTCACTGCGCTCACTATTAATGAGGACTTAAAGAACTAGCTGTGTACCTATCTTCAAGCATTAGCTAGGGCTAAAGGAGCTCCGCCTATTCCGTTTAGGAAATAAAAAGCGTTAGAGGATTTATTTATTTGATTTATAGAAAAAAATAGAAAAAAAAATAAACCTCAGGTAAAATTTTGCAGTCACTTTCCCTCCTGTACATATTAAGAACCAGCATTTTTATGTATTTATCGCACACAGGCACTGTGCGAAATGCAAAATCTATAACTCACAATCTGCGTGTGCGCGCGCGAGTGATGAAAGAAGAAAATCAGTCGATGTATTTCGTGAAGCTGGACGTTGTCTCCTTGGGGAAATTGGTGTACGGAGGACTGCTCCAAAAAAAAAAAAAAAAAAAAAAAACAGAAATAAATAGAATAACAGAAGAGGATGATATATAGAGGCGATGGATTGAAATTTATTTCAATAAATTTAAAGCTGGACTACGTACGGATGTTCATTTAGAGGCTACTTGCGTTCTTACAGGAAATTAGAGAAATGGTGACCAATTATGGTGAAGCAGTGCTAATTAATATACCTACAGAAAATAGAAAATACATAATGCAGAAACAGAACACCTATGAGAAATATTAAGAGTTCAGATTTATATAGGATAAGAACTGTACAGGCGAGTAGTTCTTGAAGGAAAAGGATGTCAAATTTCTGGAAGCGGAGAAGACTAAAAATATGATGGGAAATGCCAGGAAAGGCTAGAGGTGTGAAGTCAAAACACCAGAAGAGAAAATTTATCCAGACTAGTATCTGAATATTATCAAAAGTAAGGGAAAGTCAAATGAAATCTTTCTTACAAGAAATAAGACAGGAGTATGTTTTGGTAGCATTGAGATTCACTAGATTATCTTCACCCTACTGAGGAATCGTGAAGAGATTAGTGTTTAAGACACTGAACTAATTAAAACCAGATGGTTAAAATGCCTACAATGTTGAGTTTTTCAAAAATGCAGCCAGCTGCTTTAATAGATCATCATTTCAATTCACTGTATGTCAAAAGAATAACTACACTCGACTGTATACACTCTAAAATCAGAAATGAATATGCATTTTAGAGTGTATACAATCGAGTTCTTATCTAATGGTGAAGAAATTCAGTATTACTAGAGAAATGAGACAGTGTTTTGAAACAAAAAAAATATATAATACTTAAAATGTAAACTTTAAATCTTTTCGTAAGTTTTGGAATTTTATCGTATGTTTCTGAATGCATGGCAGAGATTAATAGTGGAGAGTACAACTGAGTACTCTCCTCTCATCGATGCATGCCTGACGGAAATCTCCGGAATGATTTATGCTTTATAACCAGTGGAGTAACCGAATAATTTTTCCGCGTTAAAACACTGCTTTTCATAGACCTCTTTACTGAAAACTTTCAAAATTTCAAAACAGCAGCCTCACACAGAAATGTACTTCTACCATCATGCAAATACTTTACACATCCACTACCTGAGCCTTCGATTCCTAACAAACGCAAAAGGTACATAAAACTAAAAGTATTTCATGTTGGTAAAGCCTCAGCAACATAGCATTTTGTTTAGGCTTTAATGAATGAAAGAAATAGCAATAGTTCTATTTCTTTCTTTTTTTTTTTCATGATAACATGAGTGCACTATATAATCGTCAAGAGCTTCCATTTAAATGAAATATTTCAGGATATGAATATAGGGAAACCGTATTATTTTTATTACTCATATGAACGACGCAAAATAAAAAAAAAGGGTAAATCTCAACAGATAGTAAACGTAAATAAATAACTGATATTGTAATAATCAATAATTTGATTGATTTTTGTGAAAATCCTTTCGACACTTGATTTCGAATCAATATTCCTAGATGAATATCGAAGGATGTAAAACTTCTGAAATTTATGAAACAAGAAAAAAATAAATTATACTCTGCGAATACACACAAAAATGTTTATTATTGCACATTTTATGTTTAGTTGTTTTTTTTTTTTTATTTAATCCCAAATAAAACTTTTTTGGTTTAAAACAGTCGATTATACTTCCAGTCTCCCAGTGTGTGTAAAAAGATGTATGACTCCATTTTCCTTTTTTTTTTTTTTCGTGCAGGTTCGTTGGTGGGGATGTTGAAAACCAGGAGCCATGCATCAGCGATGCATGGCTCCTGATTTTTAGCGCAACGGAGCGATATACGGTTCAAAAGGTTTGGGTAAAAAGGTGTACAAAATACTTGGTTTCATACTTCAGTTATTTCGCGGTTTGCTGGCTGCGTGATATACAAGATAATTTTTACAGTACATTACAGATGAATAATCCGATAGTGTTATGTATACAAACCGACTTATTGTTCTTATTAATACTATAAAACACTATTGGATTATTGGTAATCACAATAATAAAATTCGCTGTAGCTTATTTGTCATCTGGCAGTGTCAGTGAAAATGGATTTTAAAGTGATACTAAAAATTCAGAAACATTAGCCAGAAATAAAAATAAGGTTCAGGCTACTCTTATTATTCCGATTACCAACAAAACAAACAACAATATACCTTGATAATTCGACGCTTTGCATATTCACCTCTACCGCTATTGTTGGAAATCAGTGCTAAACGTTTCTTTCTATTTGAAAATGCTTTTTTTTTTTTTCACTGTGTGTGTTTATCCCGATTGAAATTCTCATTCACGCTCTCTCGCGCTAGCTAGCCAGCTATTTTAGAAAGTATGGTATATTTGTCGTGTTTCTAATTTTATCGCGTAACCTATTTCCAAAATATAGCAATTATGGCAATATTTTTTTCATCAGTGAAAGAAACTGATTTATAAATAAATTTTAGTTATTCATTAGTTTCTGAGTTCTCCCAATTCAACGGAAGTTGCCTATTGATTCTAAAAGGTTAATACTTGACTACATCCCCTTTTAAAGAAAATGTCGGACATAATCAACAAAATTTGTCCGTTCACAACAACAACAACAACAAAAAAGCAAAGATTCTGTGATAAATTTTATTGAGTTGCACCCAATGAATTAAATTCATTGGGTGTAACTCAATTCTTACTTTAATTCATCACCGATATATATATATATATATATATATATCCAGATGAAACAACCCAAACTCTTAAACAGAAAAGAATAAAGTTGCGCCACTTAAAAAGAGTCCTTAGTACTTTGAAAATTCGATTTTTATTGTCCATTTATTTCGGTTGGTTTTAGTGCATACTGTTACTGGGGATGGGCTAAGATTCAGCTAATACTGGAACTCTGATCTAGAGACCAAACATTGTGCTTCTTCAAGCCTCCAGTATGCAAGTTATTGATCTTACCCTGGCCAATGAAAATTACCTACATATACTATATACCTACCACCTAAAGATATTCATGTCGCAGCGGAATTAGAATTCATATCCCGTAGAATGAAAAGTGAAGGCTATCGTTTCGCTGTGGACGGCAAACCAGAAGTTGTGGTCACGCACTCCATTTTGGTAGCGATCCTAAACACCAAATTTCATTAAATTCTGTTTATTTACAGTAAAGTTAATACTATGCATTAAAAGGATGCAGAATAGTAACTTTTTTTTCTATTTCAAAGAAAGAGATTAGTAAAATTAGTAATTAGTTTCTCCCTTTGGAAATAGTCTGATTTAAATTAAAATTGAAATGCATTAATTATTTTTAGAATTCAAAATACTAGTGTTCATCAAGAATGAAGTTAATCTATAGCGAACGAACAAAAAGGATTTAATAGGCATTTATGGTGTTTTGCAAAACACATCTGATATAAAGAATTGTATATCCAAAAATAATTGAAGGCCTTGAGCCACATAAAAAATAAATAAAAGTTATACAATAACGCACTAATATGACAGGTAAAGTGGTATAATATGGAACTAAAACTGGATAAAGGTAACATATTATAATATGGATTTCTTATACCAAATTTCATCAAATTACAATCAGATAAGCGGTGAGATGAAAGATCTACCCATAAAAGGTACAGTTACTATCGATTGAATGGTAAAGAGAGCTTAACAAATCACTAAAAACAAATTAATCTTTTTGATTTGTGCTCATATTTACTATTCCAGGATTACTGCAGGATCACTGATATCCCGAAGGAAGTGGGGGGGGGAGGGAATCATGAACCTGCAGGAGTTCTTAAACTACTACATTTGAAATGGCCCGCACAGCTCTCTGATTATTCAGGGTCAATTTAAAACTGACAGATACGTTAGAACACTGACCAACCAGGATTTTCTTTTTTTTACTTTTTTCTATCTTTATTTATTTTTTAACTGGAAAGGCAAAAACGTCTTCAACAAAAGATTGGTAACTACGCCTATAGGATAGACTTCGATTTATGTTAAAAAAAATTAAAAATAAAAATAAAAATAAATAAATAAATAATAATAATAATAATTATTATTATTATTATTATTATTATTATTATTATTATTATTATTATTATTATTATTATCTCCTCAGATAAGCTTACATTTAAGCTTCGAGGATGAAAGGGAAAAAAAAATTAGTTCTTATCCAAGATGTATCATATGTAACCAAATGCATGTAATGTACGTATCACAAGAAAACCAATGTATGTATTATATGTAAACCAATGTACGTAATGTAAATATCACATGTAAACAAACGAAAGTAATGTATCATATGTAAACAAATGAATGTAATGTATATAATAATTGTAACAAATGTATGTAATGTATATAATAACAGTAACAAATGTATGCAATGTAAAAAAAAAAAATTATTTTAAAAGTAAATAATTTATTATTTTAAATAATAAATAATTGTGAAAATAAGGACACATAATATTCAGATTGCATATGTGTAAATACTGTTGTATAATCACACCTTTTCAAACTTGAAAAAAAAAAAAAAAGTAAACCACAACATGTAATATTATACAACTTATGTAACTCTGAACAATATAATTGTAAATTATTATTATGATTGTTATATAAAAAAAAACTGTTATCATCATTACTATTTAAATCTCATTATATGTAGCACAAAGTGCTGAACTTTGTAAAATAATATACTGAATAGATGATCCTTGTACATATGTAATTATGTATGTGCATTGTACATATGTACATATTTGAAAGAACAATAAAAAAAAAATAATAACGAGCCTGTGTAGCTCAGTGGATGTGGCGTTTGCATACCACGGCGCTTGGCCGCACGAAGGAAGACTTTGTTTCGAGTCTAGTCGGCGACTAGAGGAAATTTTTCTAAGCCTTTTTTCGACCGGTTCTCGAGTTAGTCGATCTCTGGTACGGGCAGGCAAGCGGGTTTTTCGTCCTGTAAACTCAAGAAAATCGACCGTAGAACCCACATTATTTCAGACATTAAATATATTGTGTTAGGGTTAGGGGAGCACGAGATGGCGGCACATTTGAGCCGTCTCTCTTCACTGTGTACCGCTTAATTAGTGATAGCCTTGGGCGATCTATCTCTGATTGGTACCAGTGGAGATTGAACTGCCCACTCAGTCTCCAAAAAGTTAGATAGGGCTAAATGGCTTCGCCTATCCCCGTATACGGGAATAAAAAGGCGTTAGCTGATTTATTTATTATGATTTATTATTATTATTATTATTATTACGTAACGCCTCCAATGAGTCCAAAGAACGTTTTTCACTTAAAACATTAAGTTAAATGTTTTTACGAAACAGGAGATTAGAACTTATTGTTTTTAGTGCCAAATAAATAGTATGAACTATGCAGTGAACTAAGGGAGGAAACCGACGTTCGTTAAAAAGGATTATCTTTCAGTATTTTAAGAGTTGCCATTTATCATATTAATAACATTCAAGTGAATAAAACCTATGTGGAAAGTTTACGAACCATTTACTTTCACTCGCACTATATAATCGAATTAAGATAAGGTACCTTGGATGTATCCAATTCACTTTCCGGAAATGAGAGAACTGCATATTGTATATGTGGCAGAGTTCAACGTTAAAATGTGATTAGATGTTTAATTTTCCCTTGTTTCGCTAAAGGCCACTGCAATTACTAAGAACTACGAAGGTTCGTTGGAATTACAGCTGCAATCCAGTTAAAGTAATCTAGAATGGCATAAACGACAATCAACTAGGAAACTTCGGGCGCGTGTTCTGAGACAAATAAGTCTGCACAAAAAAGCAGTTATCACACATATTAAAATCATATTTTAGCAAATGTCAACCCAAATAACAGCGAATATGTTTTCCTGATGACTGGTAAAGGGACTATCAGCATTATCTATGCATCTTTAGCGTAATTAACTAAGAATATTAACCAGATTTCTGCTATCTTCTAGGAGAAGTTTTAAAACATTATTTTTTATGTTTATATGATCCACAAAGTCGCTTTTAGAGTAGTCTCTTTTTTTTCTTGATCCTTTCTGTCAACGAATATTTATTGGAGGTTCAAAACGATTACTATTATCTTAAATAGCGACACGCTTCCTAAATTTCTAAATATATTTTAACAAGGGTAAGCAGGTTTCAACAAGGAAAAAAAAATTATACTCTACAGACCATTCTAGATAACCACACAGAAGAGCATTCCGAGACACCGGTTTCAACGGTCAGACAACTCTACGGAATTCACGCCTTGGACAAAACCCCTACAGAGATCGACAGCTAGCAAGACAAGGAACGTGAAAAATGCACGTGCAAAGATCACATTTTGGTATCTGTCACTATTTTTAAGATGCCGTAAAAAAAGTTGACATCTGCAAATATGAACGCTGAAAAGTACTACAAAGTTTTGTAATGACGTATAGAATGGTCATGTTATTAATGCAACTGAACAAATGAAAAATAGCCATTGCATAT
Source organism: Typopeltis vanoorti (assembly GCF_054136105.1). Taxonomy (NCBI): domain Eukaryota; kingdom Metazoa; phylum Arthropoda; class Arachnida; order Uropygi; family Thelyphonidae; genus Typopeltis; species Typopeltis vanoorti. Next base: position 74,903,536 of record NC_143553.1, on the reverse strand, counting down.
TATTTGTACAAGTTTAGTTTTAGTCGATTAAACCAAGGCTGAATTGATTCTGAGAAGATTAGTTTATGACGTGCGTACATATAATACGTAAAGCGCATAATATTCAAAAGGCCATTTTTACTATTATAAAATTTGAGTTTTCCTTTGACCATCGATTAGAACAGCACAATGTATGTTCCTTCCTTAGATTTAGTAGTGCACCTAACAAGTTGAAGAATCCCCAGCAAGCCAATCACAAAATATGTGATTAACATATGGAAACCAACGAAAAAACAAAATTAAATATAGAGTAATAGGAGGAAATGAGCTATAATGAGAAAAATATAATACTGCGTACCTTTTATTATAATTACGGCTATTGTAGCCTGTTTTTGTTTAGGAGTGTCCCTTGTTTACATTGGCTATCAATACTCAAGTGGGGTATATATATTTAGGGCATTATTGGTGAGTATAGAAGGCAATTAAGGTAGAATAAAAGAGGTGGAAAAATTTTGGTACATACCTTTTTTGATTCTACGATGTCTTCCACTTCCATGATCTCGCTGAAGGTTGTTTACAAAAGGGGGGGAAGAAGAGGGAGGGAGCGTGGGGGTGTGTTTTGACGCGAGAAAATAAGTTTGGATAACCCGGGTTAATATTAATAATATATATATAAATGTATACATATAATATTTTGAATTAAGGCGCATTTTTGTGTGTGTGTGGGGGGGGGGGGGGGGGAAGTGGAGGAAGGGTATACTTATGTGGCAACTGGGGCAGGGTTAACGGGGTGTGGAACCCTTTCGGTCGTGTGACCGTCTTCGGAACTTTGTCAGAAATGAGTAGGGCTATGTCAGGGCAAAGTTGCAAGTGCCAAATAAGTGCATTAGTTGTCGCTACATGGCCGGAGGCGTGGCTTAATTTGTAGGTTCTGGATCGTCCAACATTCGGAAATTAGGTGGGGGCCCCTACCTAATTCGGAAATTAGATTATTATTGCAAAGAAGATCAAACAATTCCAGTCAGTTTGACTGATGCTGCTGGCCTTGTTAAACGCAAAAGAACAAATAATTATTTTCACACTGAATGTAAAGTGACGAAGTATTAAACACTTGCTACCTTATTTTTCTTATAAATAACTTGATCCAGTGATTATATCAACGCCACTCCTAAAGTAATCAGCAACGAGATTGACGTGATACAATGTAACATATAAACTGCATATTTATTACGTTATCAATCAGATTGCGTTGATATAATCACCTGGATATAATTACTTTACTTCGTGATGGATGGAATATTTAGTAGTTTCAGAAAGGAAATGAAACAACGTCATAAAATCAGGGAGAGAACATTCATTCGTTAATGAAGTAATTAGCAACGAAATCTATAATTAGCAATACTTTATTAAATTATCTTTTGTGGTTGTTATTGTTGAGAGAACCTTGATCATAAATATCTTTATATAAAACGAGAAAAGAAAATTGTTTAGATAAAAATCCAAAGCCATTAAGGCTAGGCAAAATGTCATGCATTTTCCTATTTATTTCTCAACCTTAAAAGAAGTAGAATTCCACAAAATCATTAAAAAAAAGTAAAATAAAATACGTTTAGTTTCCAAATTGCTTGTTAAGAGAGAAAAAAAACCATCCTTTAGTGTATTATTAATAATACACTCGATCCAATGCTAATAATTTGAACCTCGGATCAAGAACTGAATAAAATAACTAAAGAAAGTTCTATTATTTGCTGCAGAGCATCAATAAATAGAAAAATATAATGAAAAGAATATAGACATCTTGTCGGTTTATCTACTTATCTTCAAGCAAGTAGCAAGTTGAACGTAGGCAGGTAAGTGAAAAATTTTAGAAATAGATAACATCCTTAATATATAAAATTATTATTAGTATTAAAAATAATGAGAAGAACCAGCTCTTTTTATAAATATCTAATTATATTATTTATTGTTAATATTATTCGCTTTTATCAATTATTACTTCTGGAAATATTTCAACTTTAAATATATGTATATATATATATATTATTAAAAAGTTTTAATGACTGATACCGAGAGATAAAAAGATAACAAGGTATATTTGAAAAGATACTACTAGTTTACTAGTTTCGTTGAATTGATCAACATCTTCAGGTATCACAATCAAAGAAATATATAAAGAATTACAAAGACTTAAAATTGCATTAACAGAACAAGTAGAAAAAGACAGTAGTGTGTTTGAAAACAAAATGCGAGCTTGAGTTCCAAATAAACGTAGACTACGCGCTGTCGCAAGTGCGCCAATACTGAACAGAGGCAACGTGTGCGTCAGAGTGATTGAAACTTAGGCTGTTGTTGATATGGAAAGAATCTAATACTGTATATATATATGTATATATATATATATATATATATATATATATATATATATATATATATATATATATACATATATATATATATATATATATATATATATATATATATATATATATATATATATATATATATATACATATATATATACATATACATATATACATATATATATATACACATATATATATATATATATATATATATACATATACACATATATATATATGTGTGTGTGTGTGTGTAAAAAAGAATTTAAATGACTCTATACCGAGAAAGAAAAGTTTAATGTTAAGATACGACTAGTTTCGTTGAAAATTTAACTTCTTCGGGTATCACAGGCAAAGAATTAAATAAAAAATAACAGATATGATAAAATACATTAACAGATCTAGTATAAAACACACAAGTACATTTAAAAACAGGAATGCGTGCTTGAGTTCCAAATGAAGTTGACTACGTGCGTGAGCTGGTATTAGTGCGCCAATATTGGACAGTGGCAATGTGTGCATCAGAAATATTGTAGCTAAGGCTGTTATTAATATGAGATGAATCAAGCGATATTTCTCTAGATTCAACTATTCTTTTATCAAGTTCATCATAGCACACATGGATATTAGAAGTTTGTGGCCAGTCTATGAGGTGTTGGTGGCCTTCATCCGAGTTGATAGAGAAGAGAAGGTGACTAGAGAGAGTGCTGGCCCTGGTTCTGTTGGTGGAAATATCCTACAACAGAAACCTCCCAGATTGTCATCCAGCTGTAATCATGTACTGGCGTTCACGAGATGCTACTAGCACGTACTTTCCCAACAATACAACTAACGAAAGAACAGCTTTAAATACAACCACAACGATTTAATGTCAATTATGTATAGAGACTCTCTATGATGCTCATAGTTTATTTAAGCTTCAGTGTTTTAGTGTTTTTTCTTTTTTCTTTCTTTTATAATGTCACCGGATGAAGGCGTTACAAGCCGAAACTAGTCGTGTTTTAATATTAAAACCTTTTTACTTAAATCTCGGTTCTAGTCATTCAATTCTTTATAAAAATAATATACATATTCCGGGTGGGTGTGCGGTGCTCATCCACGAAACATCAGTATCACCGATATTATATTTTTGCATGTATTCCCGTTAAAGACTCGCCCAATTGTTGCAGGCTTCGCGCGCGATTCCCAAAATTGAACAAAATATACTAATACTTCATTGTCCTGTTCACGAGGGTAATAAAGCATTAATGCTTCATGAAGAAGGCGCTTTTCTCCGCGTAAACATTGCGTCACATTCGCGTTAATAGCCCTGGTGTGCTTTCGAAATGCACACACCTTTGAGTCATTCGAAAAGATGTAAAGAGGGCGCAGCGTGTCAGATTCTTAGTGTTGTATTATTTTTAAACCGCTGAGAAGGCGTGACTGGGTGAGCTTAAATTTTGAGCTCACTCAGCACCTAGCGGTTTTTTTATTCTAATTTTTATTCTAGTCTTCGGAAACAACAGACGGTAAAAAATATCTATTTCTGAATAAAAATGAATATTTTATGTATTATAATACGTTGTTGATCTACAACAAAATACCAGCATATGTGAGATTGATAAGACAGAAGAACCGCTGATACTAAAAAAAATATAAAAATAATGAATTTAGGATTCCCGAAAGTGTGGATAATTCCGATAATGATCGGATGCTATGTATACTGTGTCGCAGTAAACAAAGCAAAATTCTTGGAAAACGGAGCGAAATATACACAAACCAGAGAAATGCACATAACATGGGCAACAAATTTTACGACATGATTTGCTGCTCCATCAAACCATATTTATTCCTGCAATACTCTCTCTCTCTCATAAGTTTTTTTTTTTAATTATGCCATCGTAAATTCACTTATTCATGTTTAGAATTTATAGGACCGTGCTATTCGCTCTACCAAGCAACTTATAGGACACACACATCACAAATGATAATTATCAGCTGTTCGTTTACCATTAATGAAAGTGTTTCTACTCACACTTATTCCTTCTTATTCTTACATGTCTTATAAGTGATGGTCACATATTTTCATCTTTGAGTATTTCCGATATACCAACCAAACATAGCATTCACCTTCATTGTTGTTTTCTAATAAATCCTAAAACAAACAGATTGTTCCCCCACTGCAGAAGTATTCAAAGTTATCCTGCAATTAATTGCATTGGACCAATTAAGATGAGTGCTGATGCGCTATGCCCTCTCAAAACTTTCATACATCGATCAAATGTAATCCCACGGTCATGGGCGTCCGCAAGGGGGACGGGGCACTACCACCCGGGATCGATTAAAAAATTCCACAAATTATAATCGTAAAATTGAATGAGATATGTAATCTTACAAACTCGACCCTGGGAACGTTTTGTCTGTGTTAAAATTTTATTATGGGTTGGCCTTTTGCGGGGTAGCCATAGAACACGTGTTTCATTGCAGTAATAAAAAACGTGTTCTTGTTTTTTTCGTTCATCTTTTTCGGATTTGTGACCAATTAGTTTGCCCTCTGTCTAGTAAGTTACAGGTGAAGTGTGAATTGAAAAAATTTATAGTGAAACAAATTTAAATAAAAAATGCATTTTTAAAAAAGTGTATGTAATTTACTATTATTTTACTTGTTAGTTTTTATGATTTTTTTGCTTTTAAACTGAAATAATTTAATTTAGGATTAATTAGTTAGTTGATTTTTAATAAAAAATGCGGTTAATTTTTTAATATAAATTGTGCTAAAAACTATTAATTCTGAATACCCCCCCCCCAAGAATTAAAGATCATTAAAATCGGTGCAAAATGAAAATGATGTATTTATAGTTTACATCGACAAATAATTACATGAAAAATGCTAAAAGCCGTTGATGTAATTATTTGTCTCCAAGCTTCTCCTCCTCCCTCCAGGAAAACACGATAGCACACCCAACCGAAATGATCACGCGATGCCACTGATATATATATAATATTTATAAAATACTCGTTAGATTTCCATTAGTTTTCCTCCATGGATTTCGTTTCAATTCTCCATGGTTGCTGAAATAATATAATTTTAAGGTTTGCTGGAAGTACCTGGGGTTGTGGGGCAGAAGTACCAAGGTCATCTGCACTAGCCCTCGCATTCCCTGCAGCAGGATACTGTGCCCCCTCGTGTGGGAAAAAAACTGCACACACTAACATCACAGATACCCAGCTAAACTCTACCACGCGCATAATTAGTGGGACACTGTGAAGCATTCCTCTCCCCTGGCCGCCCGTCCTATCCAACATTGCTCCACCAAATATACGGAGAAGACAAGCCTCGATTAAAGAATTTAATAAAGTAATGAGCAATCCACTCCTTCCCCTGCACCGGACTCTCAAAAATCTACCTAGTCTTCGCCTAAAATCAAGAAATCCTTTCTGGTTTCTTGACACTATCAAAACCTGACATGTGGAGAGAACACTGGTCCAACAATCTTCCAACAAATCGTTTCCTGGTTGAAGATCCCTGTACACTGCAGCCTGGTTTTGCTCTTCTTAGGAAGATTCGGTCATCTGTCAACGGGATCAGAACTAACCAGGGTAGATATGGCTACCCACTACACAAATAGAAACTGTCAGACTACCCTTATTGTGACTGTTCCCCTGTGGCCCAGACAATCACTCCTATTGTGAACGACTGCCCAAGGCGCCAATTTCATGGTAACATCCGCAAGGTGACGGATGGACTAGACATTGATCTATAACTGTATTGTATTCTTTTCGACATAAGAATAAATAAATTAATTTCAGTTCTCCCATTTGATCAAAACAAAGCCTTTATTAAGTGATGTGGAGAATTTTCTGTAAAAAGCAAACCTCTGTTATGGTGTGCAATATACATCTATTCCTTTTGCAGTATTCATCCTTAATATTTCTTAGATAATTTATAATTTTTTTCTCATTTTCCTTCCTTGAATTTATGAATATTTAATGAAACATCATTAAGTAATGTTTCATTACCTCTCTCTTTTACGCTTAAGCGTCGACCTACACCATACAATGCAGGCTTTCAAAATCAGATCCGACGGAATAAGGTGGGTAATCCTTATTCGCTTAGTGCCCATTTATGTATTGCGCATGTTCTTCCTGTTTTGCGGGATGAAAAACCCGAATTTTCGGAGTAGAAACCTTGCGACCTTTCTATGAGACCGTAACTCACGTTCAGATGATCAAGGTTCTTCGCGTTCTACACGGGATTCGAATCCAGGTCTTTCCAATCAAAAGGCTTAGTCGAAGCTGACTTAGTTACGGAGGCCTTCTTAACTACAAAATATATTTTAAAGCATAGTAAGACTTTTAATATGCTTATAATTTTATCATGTTCGAAACAGCTAAGATTGCTGCACTGTTTGTTTTTTAAATATGTCTTATTTTGTTATTAAATAAACAAAAATGTTTCAAATGCATGCTCTAGCCTCCTTGGTTTTATTTTATTCAAGCAATTATTGTTTTTTATTATTATTATTTAAGTAGTCAAACATGATTAAGTATCTTTAATAGTCTATGAAAGGCCTTTCTAATGTCTCTCTGTGTGTGTAATTATCTAAAGTTTTAGCTTCACTTTAAAATAATTCAAATAACTAACGACTTGTAATACAGTGTTGTAATTCAAAAAAAAGCGACCTGTCATTTGTTGTGTGTAGCAATTTAGATGTTCTCGGTGAGTAGTTCTCAATGGGTAACATGGACCGAAAAGGATGGAGGATGGCGACAGGATAAAAAAAACAGCAATAATAATAATACTAATAATAATAAGTGCTTATCTCATCAGTAAGGGAGGGATACCTTGAGAATAGGTAATACAACTAAGACAATCTAACTTTCGATAATAGATATGAATCGCTTAACTTATTCATGAGAATAACAAATGCGAATATCAGGTAACGACACACACACACACGCACGCACGTCCAAAAAAAGAAGAAATATAAATAAATAAATAAAATTTTAAAATAAATAAAAAATAAAGAATGTCATTGCCAAAATATGTACAAAAAAATACAGAAATTCAATCTATGGTCACCACCACGCTTTACGTCACTGGCGACACCACTGACTAAAATAAAATAATAAAAAAAATGAAGTGGCCTACGGCTTCAGATATTTTCACCTACACGACGATGCCATGGACTTGAAAAAAGAAGTTTAGGAGTTATCAGACTGGATACAAATGGGTATACAACAGCCCAACAGATAGGATGAGTGACCCGTCCACTGTCAGACAGAAAAAATAAATAAAAAAAGAAAAGAAAAGAAAGACAAGAGATAAATAAAGCTGTCAGGACATAAACGGGCTATGTCACTAAACAAGTTGCTTGGTGACATTTTTTTGTTCGCTTAGGCAAAAGTATGTTCACAAAAAAAAAAAAAAAAAATCCACCTACTTCTAAAAATGCGATAAATGTAAATGAATCAGAACTAATTTGCACGTAGAACCGCCATTCTTGCCAAATGTGTATAATTCAGTTATTCGCGTGCATTTAAAGATAATTAGAAACGTTTAAGAACTTTCTGCACAAAGAAAGAGAATTCTAACATTTGAATATGTGATCAAACTTCTCAACAAATTCCTTCAGGCTTTATATCAGCTTAGAGTAAAAGTGTAATTTGAACACCACACTACTCGTATAACAAATAAAACGTAATAAAAACATCGATGTTTAATGTTAATATTCCTTTTCAAAATATGTAACTATTCATAGTTTTATGAATTCCGAATTTTAAATGTATAAACGTCATTATGTACAAGACAGAACCGATTTAAAAAAAAAAAGTTCAAGAATCTCCTGGCCAATGACTATCTCCTTTTCTGATTGAATTTAAAACAATACGTACTTGAGAATGTTATATTGATTTTTGCACTCATATTTTCGTAACCATGGTAATATTTTCACTAAGAACAGATTTAACATACATACACTAGGTATGTTTATTGTTCTGTTTAATTCTAACATCCCGAAAGCAGGCAAACCGGCCTCGTGAACACACAAGATACAGCCATAAGATATAATACAGCAAGGAAGGCAAGGGAAACCACCTTTCTTCATAACCATCTTCCTAGATGGTGGCATACATACAGTAGCTACCCACAAACAGCCGTAAGGCTAAATACTATTAATCAATCTATCAATATATATATATATATATATATATATATATATATATATATATATATATATATATATATATATATATTCGTAACCATGGTATATATATATGGTATATCATAATGACTTTATACCGAGAATGACAAATTTATTGTTAAGATACAACGAGTTTCGTTGAAATACAACTTCTTCAGGTATCATGGGCAAGGAATAAATACTTCAGAAATTCAACATTAGAACTTGCTTCACTACGTTCCCTAAACTTCGCTCCATACTAAGTAGACCTAAAATGAAACATCTTCCTACTCAGTATCCAGGAGTCTATGAGATTTTGTGTGATTGTGGTAAACCATATTATGGCCAAACTGCTAAATCCATCCTTTTACGCATGGAAGAACATCAAAGAGATATTTCTTACAATAGAACCAGAGCCGGCGCTCTCTCTAGCCACGTTCTCTTCTCCATCAACGCAGATGATGGCCGCAAACACATCGTTGACCGGCAAAAAACCTCTAATATCCATGTGTGCTATGATGAACTGGAAAGAAGAATAATTGAATCTAAAGAAATATCGCTTGATTCGTCTCATATTAATAACAGCCTTAGCTATAATATTTCTGATGCGCACATTGCCACTGTCCAATACTGGCGCACTAATACCAGCTCACGCACGTAGTCAACTTCAATTGGAACTCTAGCACGCATTCTTTTTTAAATGTACTTGTTTTATACTAGATCTGTTAATGTATTTTTTCATGTGTCTGTTCTTTGTATTTTATTCTTTGCCCATGATACCTGAATATATATATATATATATATATTTCAAGAACTGGATCGAAGGAGTGAAAAAACGTTGTACACCATTCTAGGAAATCAAAATATAGAAATATGCGCTAAGCAATTTCTCACCTATTGGAAATACAATACTTCATTTAAAAACATAGCAAAATACACAGCACGAGAAACGGACACACCTGAGGCGTGTTAACCCACGGGGCACCAGGGTCCATATCCCAGTTGACGCTTTTGATGTTTATCAAAAATTACAGGGATTTGTTAAACTGCATTAAAATTATATTTTTAATTTGTTTTATTTCGTTAATAAAAAAATCCAGACCTTCATGTGGTATCAGCACCGGGGTCTCTAAATACCATAATGTGTCACTAGGATGAAAACATTTTTTGATGGGTCTCGAAATGGCTAACAATAATTAATTCATTTATCAACACCAGTAAAATTTTGAAACAAAAATAAATACAAAACCAGTGAAGTAACTGCCATATTATAATAAAAAGTCAATTAGATCTATCCCGATTTCATGTTTTCATAAGCCAACTGCAATCTTCATTAATGTTTCCCTGCACCATTTCAAACAGCCTAAATTAACGGATTCCTTTTCAAACATGGAGCAAGAAGTGCTATTAAACCAACTGTACGAAATTCATTGCAATACTGCTTAAATAATTAACGATTCTATATTATTTTCGACCATCTAATGCAAGAAATTAACATAAACTGGGTTGTATATTGGCTGAAGGATTTTAATAATTGATACTAAGTAAAAAACACCAACAAGTTTCACCAACTTAGTTGTCTGGCTTCGTCAGGGTGCATAAAAGCGATTCAAAACAACTTAAACTGTTCGTAAAGGAATGAACTGAATGCAATTGTATTTTTTACAAATACAGAAGAACGCGTACATCAAACGCATGGAGAGTGTATGATATCAACTTGTTATGAAGGAACGTTCTGTAATTAGCAGCGAAATTCAACTCTAGCGGGCTGAATAATCTTATGAGGGTCTTCCAAATATCAGTGTGTGTGTTCTCTTTTTCTTATTTCCAAACTTCTTGAGGTCTGACCAATGTAATTCATCCACATGAACACAGGATGTTATAGACACCGGCGTATTTGAAGAAGGCATAACTGCCTTTCGGAGATCTTAAAAAGTCGCGGATAGTCTTTAAAACGTGGATGGAATTAATTCTCCCACATACTTATTATCGAAACACCTCGCCAGTCTCCTAAAGGCACACATCCGTAATTCGGATACCTACATAAAAAATTCACAACATTTCGTTGATAAATTGAAGAACATCTCGATCTCCGAAACAGACATTCTTGGAAGTCTGGATGTAATATCCTTATTTACTAATGTTCCAGTAGAAGAAGTAATCAGAATTTTGAGCAACCTTTTCCCTCAAGATATTGCTTCTTTTTTCCATTATTGCCTAAAAAAATCTATTTTTTTCTTATGGAATGGAACGATTTACGAACAATTAACAGGCCTCGCAATGGGAAGCCTCCCCCCCCCCACACACACCTTGTGCAGATCTCTTTATGTAGAAACTGGAAAATGACATTGTGTCTCAATTAGACTCTAAACAGTGTGGTAGAGGTACATGGATGATATCTTTATCGTATGGAAAAACAGAAAAAGATCTTTTTTTTCCTAACCAAGATTAACTCCTTCCATCACCAAATAAGGATCACCTTGGAATTTCAGGTATTTTTTAAATAAGGTATTCCTGGATACCCTAATTAAAAAAGAAATGGATGGACATATCACCCTTGCAGTCTATCGCAAACCAACCAACACAGGTCGATATTTGCACTTCACATCTGCGCACCACATTTCTCAAACACTGAGCATCGTACACATGCTTAAAAATAGAGCCACTCGCATCACAACAGAAGAAAAAGATCTCAAAGATGAATTACCCCATATATCAAAAACCCTGATAGACAATGGTTATCCAAAAAAACTGATCCCTAAGATACTTTTCTGCGACCCCCCCCCCCACACACAACAACAACAATCTGGGGAAACACGTTACAAATCCACCATTGCCATTCCTTATGCTGGGATAGTTTGTAAAAAGATTGCTACACTCCTCAAGCCACATGAATTACGAGTGACTTTTAAACCTTTAAAGACTATCCGCCACTTTTTAAGATCTCCGAAAGACAGTTATGCCTATAACATCCCCTATTCGTGTCGATTAAATTACATTGGTCAGACCTCAAGAAGTTTGGAAGAAAAAGAGAATACCTCGGAGATGTAAACTATAGCAGTCATCCGTTCTAAACGCAGTCTAAATAGAAATCGAGGTTTAATTCTAGCTGATATTTGGAAGACCCTCATAAGATCATTAAGCCCGCCAGAGTTAAATTTCGCTCTTAATTACAGAACGTTCCTTCATAACAACAGTTGATATCATACCCGCTCCATGCGTTTGATGTACGCGTTCTTTGTATTTGTAAAAAAATACAATTGTATTCCGTTCATTCCTTTACGAACAGTTTAAGTTGTTTTGCATATCTTTTATACACCCTGACGAAGCCAGACAGGCTAAATTTGCTAAACTTGGTGTTTTTTACTTAGTATCAATTATTAAAATTATTTTTATCTTAAAATTATTTAATTTATATAAATAAATTATTAAAATCAATTATTAAAAATCCTTCAGCCAATAAAAAAAACCCAGTTTATTTAATTTCTTAAATAATTGTTTTGCAGTAACATAGTTTTCGGGTAAAGAGGATTACTGTAGAATAATTTACATATTATACAAAAGATGTGGAAAATAAATGCCATCATAAGTTACTATGATGCCTGTCGAATGCTAATCGAAGGTATTTTTACCTGAGGGGACGCTGTTTCTGAAGGAGCGTGGATCCCTAGTACTCGAGTCACGTCTTTCTTGGTCATAAAACAGAGAACACTACTGTGGCTTAGTCTCTGACCGCTATGACCCCAATTAAACATTGGTGGGCTCTGGGTTCTACATCGAGTACAATGGAAACCGACAGTAACTGACCCTAAGGGCGTTTTAAGGAGTGGAAAGAAATGTCACAGCCTTCACTGAGAAACAAGTCAATATTGTTGATCTACAATTGTAAAAACAGCGGTACAACAGCTAATTTCTTTGTTTGTTTGTTGTCCGCCAACTACAACTATCCACATGGAAGATGTTAACGGATAAGCAGGTAAAAAATGTGAGGAAAAAAATGAATTATTTTTTAATGAAATAATGTCTACTAATTAACGAAAACAACATGTAAGGAAGGAGTAGTCTGAAACTGGATAGACATGGTTACTAGCCTATAGGGTCCAAAAACACGCATGTGCATAATCGCTCAGTGAACAATGGATTGATCTTTTCTTCTCTCGTCTGGAGGAAACTCTTTCTAAAGATTTTGAAACAATATTCGCAGACAAAGAAGAAAGAAAATCGAGGTTCTTTTATGAATATAAATGCTCGGAAAGCAATCTGACTACACATTTAATGCAAATGATTTTTTTAACTTTATTTTTTTTAAAAAAAAGGCACGCATTCCTATAGATATATAAGTTTCTAGAATTCTCTTCGTCATCTTCTTCTCATCAAGGACTAGGCATTTGCTTGTTCCTGCTTTGCTGACCTTTCCATCTTGCAACTGATTTCTTCCTCTTTCTAACTTCAGTCTATATTTATCAACTTCTTTTCTTCCTATATCTTTCCATCCTATACAAATCCCTTTCCATTTTTCTCTGCATTCCTTGATATTTTAATTTTAACTATAAATACCTAGCTCTTTTCAAATGCCTTCATTTTTGTACGGTCTAATTTTGTACATCCTTTAAGTGTTTATTCAAATCTCATTTCTGCTGCCTGTATTCTACTTTGATCTTTCTTTTCAACAGTCCATATTGATGAACCACATAACATTGTGAAAGTGGCCTTTGTTTTATAAAATTTAAGTTGGGTTTTTGTGTTTTAATTCAGTGTCGTTTTAATCGTTTCACATATTTTCTGAAATGTGCTTATTTCTTCATCTATATCTTTTACTTTTAGATACGTTATTATGTAACCTAAATAATTAAACTGTCACCTGTTCTATTATTTTATCTTTTTTCACAGAAGAAAACGAAAATCCTTGACTTTTGTCTTCTCTAATTTAGATTATACTGTTGGCTTATTTTATTTAATTCATAAATTGATTTTTGAAGGTGATCTTCATTATCTTGCAATATAAATTTCTCTCTAATATATATATATATATATATATATATTAGAGAGAGAGAGAGTTGGAGACAAACTACATTCTTGTTTTATACCTATCTCGTCTGTTAATTTATTACTTAATTGCAACTTTATTTTTGCGTATTTATATAAACTTTGCATAGCTTTTACTAAATATAATAAATATTATTGTATTTCCATTATACTCCATAATTTTTCTCTATGTATTTTTTCAAAAGTTTTCTCATAATCTATAAATGCCAATTATGTCTCAAATTAAATTCAAATCTTTTTTTTTTCAGTAATTTGTTTACTATAATTTTAGTTCATTAAAATACATGAGGAAAGTAATTAAAGTAGTTTGAAAGTAGAATAAATGTATGAATTAATTCATAAGGGAATATATAACTCTAAAGTTGAGAAACTGCTACGTGATTTTCATCGTTAGAAAATGCAAAGAAAATGTTACTTTCAAACCGAAATTGCATTTTTAATAGTATTATGGACTCTCGATATAGACGAAGCCCTTCGTTCGGAAAGACTTGGGTTCGATTCCTGTCAGTGACGCGAGGAACCTTATCTGGTCTCTTTCGACGAAAGGTCAGTTAGCCAGTCTCGTACGGAGGTAGAGGGTTTTTCCACCCGGAAACTCGGGCTTTTCGTCCCCCCAGAACAGGCAAACCGACCCAGTGAACACACACACACACACACACACACACACACACACACACACACACACACACACACACACACACACACACACACACACACACACACACACAGATTACAGTCATGAATCCTTGAATTACACGGATTACAGTCAAAGTCATGAATCATGAATCTGCTGCATCCCTTAAGGCAGTGCTTCCCAAACTTCTGGATGTCAGGGCCCCCTTTGCAAAATTTAAAATATTTCACGGCCCCCCCCCTCGAAAAAAAAATCGTAATAGAGAGATATATTATAATAATATTTATTGTATTTATATTCAATACAAAACATACACAGCGAATATTGCAAAAATCAAATGCATATATTACATTTTTTGCCTCTTACCGTTTGGTTCTGAAGACGATGCGGGCTGTTCTGGTAAAATATGAAATACTGTCCTTTCTTTTGAGTCTGTTTCTGCTTCTTCTGATTGTTCGCGGGATTTTTTTTAATTTTTTATCAGCCACTTATCCATGTCAGTGTTAAATTTTTTAACGTAGAATAGATCAAATAATATCACCACTTACCGATACTGGCACACCACAGACTGATAACATGAAATTAGTGAATATTACCTGAATAAGGGATCCCCGGACCAGGAACATTTTTCTCTTTTGTGACTTTTCTCCCTTTACAGTAATTAAGCCTAAGCGAAACAGACAGCAAAGGCAGGTTATTAAAACGTGCATATGATTGGTGCGGTATTAACAAAAGATCGCGCAACCGAAAGATAAAAGCATAGCTGACAATTGAGTTGAAATGCTAACTCTCTTCAACCGAATTCCATATGTGAAACTGCCATAACATTCGTTATATATATATGTTAAAGATACCAAGCAATTTTAAACCTGGTTTTACTCCATTTTTTCCAAGTAAGCAAACAGACAAAATGTCAAGTTTGCGCCTGCAATTTATGCAAGACTAGCTGATCCCACAGGTAGTGCAAGACCAAGGCAACTCGTGGTAAAGGTGGAGCAAGCTCTGATCACTAATCTTAATATTTACCCTTAATGCCAAAACACATCTCCAAGAAGGGGATGTATGATGTTTTGTATTAAAGGCAAGGGGCCACTACCCAGACCGGTTTCGACCTTTATTGAGGTCTCATCAGTGGGAGCCAGGCTAGAAATACCAAGATTTAGTAATGCAGAGCTTGTAAGTATTTTACCAAAACAAGTTACCATAAGGTGTTATAACCTTATTAAATAAAAATCTCAGGAGGAGATATAGATGTAGAAAATTGCTTGGTATCTTTAACATAACTATACCCAAGTTAAAAATATTTTCTACACATATATATATATTACTTAGTTTTAACACTCACGAATTTTAACACGTTCGGTTGAATTTTATTGCTGCCTTGGGAAATCGAACTCACACACATCTAATTAATAACAATAGTTTTTAGTTAGATACTGTGTTTGCCGATGCAACATATGGTTTTGTTTCAGTCTATACAGCATAGTTTCTGTATGAGGGGACACGTGATTCATTAATTAGTGTGTTTTTATCCCAGTTGTCTCTAATTGCACTATTTGTTGAGAAATATATTACAGACTCCTCATACCTTATTCACTGGCATAATAAAAGTACTTGTTTTTATTGCCTCTGCAGGCTGTTAGGGTGGGTGTTGTTTACCGCTGCAAGGAGTTACTATCTCCCCACATGAACTTGTTTAAGCTTTTTTTTTAATGTGTGAAGTATATGCGAAACTTTTATTGGTAACAGAAAACTAGCTCGGATGACAGTGATAATATAAAACGAGTTTTGATATGTATATAAAGTCAATATCAACAGTCCCTGATTATGAACGCGTGATGAAAGGGACAGGAAGATTTGGAGCTTCCCTGGAGAGCATTCGAAGTAAATACAATTAACCACTGCTTTGAAATGAAACATATGAATAAGCAATATTTACTAATATTCATTAAGCGCCGAAATACGCAGGAAGCAAAGTTTGTGAACCAATTTTTCCATTAAAATATAAAAAATAACAAAAAAGAAATAATAAAAGTTAAATACGTTTCTTTTAAAATAAAAAAAAATCTACTTAGTCTTAAAACATTTTAAATTTCTTTTCATTATTTCACGGCCCCCCTCAACAAAACCTACTGCCCCCAAGGGGGCCGCGGCCCACAGTTTGGGAAGCGCTGCCTTAAGGGGAGTGAAGAACCGGGGAGTGAAGGGGAGTGAAGCAGAGGAGTGAAGAACCGGCTGCATTAATTCGTCGTAAGCCGCTCATTAGGGGGAGGGGGGAGAAACTCAACCCGTCCTAAGGGACGGATGAGAAGGATAGGAGTATTATGTTTGTCAATTTCAAACTTAGTTATAAACACTACTAGGAGTTTAAAAATCCTCATCAACCTTGCAATGTATCAAAGGGATAATTGAACAATTAAATATAGAAACTAATGATCAGCTTTGTTATAGCCAAACCATAAAGATTTACATTTATATGAATTGAATGCAATTCAATATTCTTAAACTTAGCTATAGAAATAAAATGCCGGAAGGGAACTGGTGGTTGCACAGCAACCACCAGTTCCCTTCGCTCTCTAACCAACAGAATGTGGATTCGAATCCCAATATAGTATGAATTAACGTTAGTGAATGGCTTTCTTGGTGGATGACTACCATTATTCTCCTTATTGGAAGCCTGAAGTGCAAGAAAAAAAAATAGTCAAACAGTATCTCATATCAGCAAATTGATGTAAGATTACATAAACTTCTCCAGGGTAGCCTGAGTAGTTTAATTGTTGAACTATATGTGCAGTAATTATATAAATTAATAGGAATATTTAACATCAAATAAATTATAATTAAATGTGGTAGTTTTTAAACCGAGGGCGTTCTTCGAGTGGTGCGAAGAACAGGGTTAAAAAACTTGAACGTTTAATATCGAAAAATTGGACGTTTTGGATAACTAACTTTCCTTTTGGAGAAACTGAGCCCTTGTGACTGTACGGTAAGCGATAGACAATAATATATTTAGGGGAATGTTGTTATTAATGATATTTTCCCTTTGAATAAATAATAAAACCTATTCAGTGAAAGTAAAACAATTACAAAAAAAAAAAATTGAAAACTCGCTGATAAAATCCATATCATAAAATACTGGACAGATTTATTTCACACTAACTGGAAAACATTAATTTATGTGAACAGGTATAAATTACATAATATTCTAATTTACTTTATGAATAAATTAATTTATTATTTTAATTAAAAAATTAAATTATAAAAAATAAACATTTAATTAAAAAATATACTTTATTTTAATTTACTTTATTAGAACATTATGTAAATTGTATAGAGGACGCCTGTGTAACCTTGTGAAAACATTTCTAGTTCTATAAAATACTAGAATACCAGAAGAATGATTATACGTTCGATTCTAGACT
The DNA here is from genome assembly GCF_054136105.1 of Typopeltis vanoorti. Lineage (NCBI taxonomy): Eukaryota > Metazoa > Arthropoda > Arachnida > Uropygi > Thelyphonidae > Typopeltis > Typopeltis vanoorti. The sequence continues at coordinate 74,885,934 of NC_143553.1, read as the reverse complement.
AAAACAACTTTACTTTTTTTTTTAAGTCGGCTCTGAGGTAGTCAATGTTTGGAACAAGAAAGTATTGTTTCTCTATCTCTCGGAAACTTAGAATTATAATCGCAACTCCGAAAAATCGATGTAGAATTCGCACTATTTCAGACAATAATAGTGGTTTACGGTTTAAAAACACAAAATAGCAGCAGTAGCTGTCTATCGTACTCTCTCTCTCTCTCTCTCTCTCTCTCTCTCTCTCTCTCTCTCTCTCTCTCTCTCTCTCTCTCTCTCTCTCTCTCCGAAATCTTGAAATCGTCAGTAGCCATGAAATCAGCTATTGACGACGACTAAAGGTGGATGGAGATTGGCTGCCTACTTTTCCAAAAGTTAGTTAAGATTAAAAGAGTTCGGGTACTATATTTGTATAATAAAAAGCATTATTATTATCTTATCGAGATAATATCTCTATAAGATAATAATCATCTTATCGAGATAATATCTCTATGCAGAGATATTATCTCGATAAGAAGAAACTGGACAGATTTATTTAATAATCCATGGAAGTTCCTGAATTCTTAATTGATATTTATAATTAGGTCGCAGCACTAAAGTTGCTATCCTCATTACCAACTGGGAACACGAAATGGAACTAGAATGGCTGAGATCTCATGAATATGGCAGTTTTGTATGCGATTTCCTTATCCACTATTCTACTGCATAGTATCAGTTATAACTGACTGGATTAGCACCAAGGCAAAAAAAGCCATGAGACATCTCGTCCGTGCGTGAGATTATAGATAACTTGCTGAGAATGCATCTACAATTAACATGTTTCTGTTACTGGGGATTTTCTTCTATAAGTTCTTATACACCTTACAGGTAAGACTTGTAAAGTTCTTACATAACGTTATACACCTCGACTGTTATATACGTACGTATATGACCACATATACGTATATATATATATATATACATGATATACGTGATACGTATATCACGTATATTCCTGCAGAATAATTCCCTGATATGGCTACAAGAAAGAACATGTCTTAAAACCCTTTTACCCCCATGTTTCATCAAATTGTAATAATTTGTTCTTTTTTTTAGGGTATATAAGAAGACATGTCAGTTCCTTCATGGTGATTATCACAACTTTTCAGAACGCCCTCGTATACCTGAATAACTCATCTAATGCTACTTCCTTTTGCCTACTACTTAAAACTAAAGAATGTAAGATCTTATGAATTCCTGAACATTCTGCGAAGCTTCATTTACAAGTGCACAAAAATCAAGCAATATTTTCCTCTGGGTTTGAAAGACTTAAATTAGAATCTCGTCTCGGATGTGAGGAACCTTGGGAACAGATTTTCATCTGAAGGCGAGATGGCCGTTTCATACTGACATTTTCCCTCCTGACAAACTGACTGAAGAATGCCTGCAGTTAATAGATATAATAAACGGGCCTCCTACGCTTAATTGGTTCGGCTGTAATCTGAATTAAACCAAAGTCCAGAAATTTCCGAGACACGCCAGTCGAAAGAGGGCAAGATTATAAATCACCACAAACAGAGGTTTGGAAAGAGCTCTTAAAACCCCTATCTCGAACTCATTTGTAAGGATACGTATCCACAGTACCTCACTGTAAAGCACTGCTCACAGTGGGGTACAAATACCGCAGAATAATTTCCTCCAAAAATAACGTGCACCGTGCCCACACTTTCACATGTCAACCGTTTATATGTTGCACTCCGAATCGATTAATGTTTCTATACACGTACATATTGTCAACTGGAAAGGTGGGGGAACACAATTTACAATCTTCACACCGGACATGATAGTGTCCAGAGACAGCAACATAAAAATATGATGCATTTTCGAACCTGCTGTGTTGTGTTGATAGGTAGTTATGCTTCGCACATGCAATAATGTTTTACTGATTTATGATTTTACCTTTTCCTAATAACTCCGTGCGGAGACACTCCCCCTAAAGGAGGGGCCTTATAGAGTTCTGCGCAGTTACGTGCATGCTGATTCAGCATTATGATACTTATATAAAGTTACACTTTTATCCAATCCACTCTTTATTATAAGAGTGTCTAGCCAATACAGCTGGTCTATCAAAGAGATGCCAGGTGATTATATCACCTGCTTTTATTCTCGTTCTGAATCTTACAATAAAAAATGAAGTGGTCCGATTATCATTTAGCACCAAAGTTTGAACAACAAAGTGCTAAAAAGAGAACTTTGATCCCTGAAGAGAAATCAGTAATGTCATAATATAATAAGTATTGTGAAATATGTAAATCAATCTGATATTCCATATTAGAATTGGATATTTCATTATAAGTTCTTATTCTAGGCCCTTTTTTTTACAGTGAATTCCAAGTTAGTCGAACTCTGGCAGAGAATAAAGAGTTTTTTTTTTAATTCGTAAAAAATCGGATTTTAACACTGCAATTTTCAGCAAAACTGACCATATATCACTTCACACGAGTTCATTCATACAAAGAAATAGCGATTAGGATTAGAAACATAGCCTTTGGTTTAGAACGCAACAAAAATACACGCAAATGCAGTGATGATTAATGAAAGATCGAAAACCGGCTGCCTACCGATTTCCAAAATGTTTATAAAAAAACACGCCTGCTTTCTTTCGGGAATAAAAGGGCTTTAGAGCAATTATTATATTTATTTATTTAATTTGAATACAATAACATATTCAGGTAAGCTGTTAACATGACCATAATTTGAAGTATAGAAAGTTTCAAATATATTCGTTAATATTCGATCGTGTAATTCAAAATTTCAAATACGGGGGGTGAAGTTGTGAGCTCTTTTCACTGGTTTAGCTATCTTCTTTTTCGAATCTTTTCACTATTTGACATGAATCACTCTGTACTATTAGTCTCGGCCTTCTACCAGAAGTCCGTATAAGGCAGCAATAGCATAAACCCCATTTATCCAAATTCTTGCTTGACAGCTGACTTATCAATATATAATATAAAAGTGCAAGCAATGCACTTTTATACTAACAAATGTTTTCGATGACTATTTTATATTTGTGATGAATAAAAGCCCGAACAGAGAGAAATCAAGTCCTCACACCACAACCTACTAAATCAGAAAGAAAGAAAAAGAAAAAAAAAAGCAGGCAGACAACAGTAACCGCAGTTGTGACTGACACGGGGTTTACAACTTGCACGTATACGTTTGTCTGTGTACAGATATATGTATAAACAAAATAAAAATAAAAAATAAATTAAATTAAAAAAAAATACTAACATGATCAACCGAACTAAAGTAAATAATCATACAAGATTTTAATTAACCTCTCCTCCAGCCCTAATGCTAATTCTTTTTACATAAATTCACGGCTTCTTACAACCCATTTCTGAAGGCCATTTCCACATATTTTCAATTCTAAGAGTTAAAAAACAAACTGTATATTTGTTCTAACTCGCTTCTTCAAAATATTTCCATTATGTCCTATAAAAGAGTGGTTCTACCAAGTACCACAAACTTTAGCTCTTATATATCTCCAAAATAAGTAACTCATAACTCCCCCCTCTTCCTCTCCGATTGGACAAATTTTACAAATTACAACGAACCAACAGATTCTCGCAGAATACCTTCGATCACCTGACAACCATTACAAATCTGTAAGCAAAGTAGGGAGTTGTAATCCAATATTGTCCTAACCGGAGACATAAAAGAATCATATCTTCTTTTTTTTTCAGAAGATTCTTTTAATTAAATCTACAATTTTCAAGGTTTATTATACTTGTCTGAAGAACATGATTCCTAAATGTACATTGCCCATCAATTTAAACATAGCTTACAAGTCAGCTATGCTTAAATTTATGCTATGGAAAGATTCGCGTCGAAATCCTATTAAGGATCCGAAAAACATTATTTATATCTTTTCAACTAGTTACCCTAGGTTATCCGGTCTATTAGCGATAAAAGGGCTATTTTCCTCTCAAAAATATGAACATTTTCGCCAGAGAATTTAGGTTCCCCTCTCTAGGAATTTACTCAGTTAACAGACATGTACTATCTTGCCAAAAATATTGACACCATCCAACAGAACAGTCCATATATATAAGACACATATATAAGAGAAATGTCAGTAAATTTATCACGTTCTTTCAGTTGTTTTCATAGTTTGAACTACACTGGCACGTGAAGCTGAGCTTAGAGACTTCGAACTTCTTGTTACTCCATTCGAATTAATAAGAGTTCATGCTCAGCAACAGTGACAGTGGTAGTGAATCACTCTGTACTATTAGTCTCGGCCTTCTACCAGAAGTCCGAGTTATTTTCATGTGGTGGAAAAACCTTGACCTAGCGATAGCTCGTTGAACGCTACAAGTAGGAATGCACTGTACTGTTCCAATTGTGAAGCACAGATGTGTAGGAATTTTTCATTGCAGAGTTCGTTCACAGGTTTTTCAACAGAGAGAGAGAGGGGGGGAGTATATTTTCACCTTCTGGATAATGCTGCACTCGCTCAATTTATGGAATTCTACGATGTGCGATGAAGGACATATCTATTCTAGTAAGACAATTTTTCTTCTTTCGTACCAGCAAAATATATTATAACTCGATTGGAAGATAACAACGTGCACATAATGAACTAACCAACTCGGACCCTCGATCTTATATGATGAAGTAGTATTGTGAGGACTAGATTAGATTGATTAGAATTATGATCAAAGCAATAAGGCTATGAGCTCAGTATATTATGTCTGTTAATTGTATGTGTGTTCTGTGGCCACTCTCCTGTTTGTCGGGATGAAAAATCCAAGTTCTCGGGAAGAACACCCTACCACCTCCGTATACGACTTGATAAGATTCCAGCTCAGGTCTTTCTAACAGTAAGGTCAATATCGTGATTTGCTCGCAACTGCGCTATGGAAGTGCTCGAGAATGTCGTATGTGAGGAATTTCTCTCTCTCTCTCTCTCTCTCTCTCTCTCTCTCTCTAGCTCTTATCAACTGCAGGAAATCTAGAAGACTTTGTGCAAATGGTATATTTCTAACAATTAAATCGGTTCAAATGCCTTTAGAAATGTCTATACGTATAGGAAGTCTTTAAGGTAAATAAATCTCTAAGTGTTATGACAAACTTAGCGGGAATACATAAGTTGTTTTATTTTTCACCAAAATTTGGCTTTTGAGATTATGCTCGAATTATTATTTCGCATTCGAGGTTAAGCTGAAATATATTTTTATATATATATATATTCGACTCTCTTAGCTATAGAACTCGTTTTTGCAGTACATAAGATACTTATCGGTGCCTTAGGCGGAGAATAATCTTTAAATCAGGATTTATAAACTGATGTAATGTTTTATGAAGTTGATAAATGCTTTAACTTAATAATAATAATAGCAATATTAATACTTATGGCTATTTTGCCTATTTTCAGAGGAGTAAGATGGAAAATTTCCAGAAATAATATTTATAATAACCGTAATTTTCCATCACAGTGGTCCTCGTCTAATATTATTTATTGAGAAAGAGGAATTTGATTACTTTTTTCTTCGAACCGGATTATTTCAGAATATCACGTTGATATGTACACTCGGACACACACACACACACACACACACACACACACACACATGGTTGTTGTTATTTTCTTATTTATAGTTCAAATGCCTTTAGGAATATCTTCATTAAACCGATGAGAAACTTTTAAAGGAGACTAAACAAAATATAACTCATATTTCCTTTAAATATTGTATTAATATCAGTTATTGCAACTACTGCTTATTTATGTGCTCTGTCTAATAATTTCGAACTATAAATAAGCAAAATTTATAGGCCAATATCAATGATATTTCATCAGTTTAATGAATATTTTTGCCAGTTAATTCCACATTTTAGTCTCTGGGCCTGCTTGGCCGAGTGGATAGCGTTTCCTCTCCAATCAACATACGGTGTATTAGAATTCCACAGCGGGCATGAATGCTTGTCAATGTCTTGTTGAAGTAAAATTTCATCATCTGGTTTCATCGTGATAGATTACAACGACTCTGCTTATGGGAGCCTACGTGGCTTAAGGTAACGGTAATGCCCTTTGGTTGGAAAGACTGGATTAGAATTTTCTAAGATGAGAAGAATTTCATAAGAAGTTTTCAAGTGAAGGCGAACTAGCCGGTTCATATGGAGGTAGAAACCTTTCTACCTATACGCAAACTGGCGAGAATAATACACTAGCCTAAAGTTAGTTGCTTAAGTCGTAATTTCAAACAACTCAACCCAAACCCTGCTTACTGGAGGTCTCAAGTGCCTTGAAAACGTTCCATGTTTGGTTTCTAAAGCAGGGGAAACCGGTTATCTAACCCTTACACGTTCCCTATAGGAGTGACGCCTTTCGTGAGTCACATAAAATTATATTGTAAGTTGATTCAATTCAATGATTTTTACCAATTTCCTCATTTTAGCCAGTCGTTTCGAAATTCTGAGTTTTGATATCTTTTTCTTATGTTTCAGTAAATCCTCTCTTTATATAAACATGCCGAATTTCAATGTTGAAAATGGATAGAATCCCAGGAATTTTAAATATATAGAGCAGTTTTGGCTCGCTATACTGGATTTGCCATTTTGGTGATCTCATATGTTCCAGTGTATAGTATTCTAGGAAATTCCGAGATACATGCAAGGCTTTTATTACGTAGGACAGCGTCACCATATGCAACATATGATGGCGTGAGACTTTATTTTAACCTTCTGTTGTGGCCTGCACGTGTTCCGAGAATACTGGTGAAGTCTGAACACAAAAATGACCGTTGTTTTAGTTCATCAATTATTATTTGGTATACAAAATACAAAATTCGGAACTGAAAATATAATATACAAATTAGGTTAAATAATAAAGTGGGAACTAGGCAAGAGTACATTTTCTCACCATACCTATTTAATTCTTGTACAGAATGCATGTTTCGAAAACTTCTTAAAGATGAAAGGGAACGGGGATTCGCGACTGGTAGCTACTCTACTTGCCACTAACTCAGAAAAAATGTATCACCTCATCAAAAGAGCACAGATATTGCATTAAAAAAAAAAAAAAAAGACAAGACAAAATGAATGATTATAAATGACGACCCACAGACATTAAACATTATTTTTCAAAAGTAAACAAGTCCAAACTTCAGCAGACCATCATAAGTAATGATGAATTACAAATAACAAAGAAATGTCTCATCCACTCTACTTTTCTCAATCGCCATGGTGTTGGCGAAGAACGAAGAATGGCTGGCGATGGGTGGAAGAAAGAACAAACATAAGAAACAACTCAAGAGCAGGCTCTTTCAAACAACAGAGAACAGTATTTTTAAATATTATACGCGTGCAAGAAAACGGTAATCTGGTAAAACTAATCCTCCAGGATTACTTCCACAAATCCACAAGAAAAAAGAGAAAGCAAGAAAAGGATAGGCCGACAAGACAGGGAGAGGGGGTTGTACCAAGGTGAAAAAAAAATTTTTCGAGCTCCTTCCTGCAAGGACGGACCGGCGAATAACGATACTACCAAGAAAGACAGAAACATGCAACACAGCGGGACCTCAGGCTGCACTTCGGAAATGCCGGACCTCGATAATCTGTACCGACTCCCCCTTCGGCCCTGGTAAGAGACAGAGCACAGCAGATGAGCTTTATCATAAAAGCCACTAGCCCTCACCCATGATAAAAATGACAACCATAGTATAAATTATATACACATATATATGCATTATGCTTTTTTAAGTTCATAACTGCAATTATGATAATTGTAATGTTTTTTTTGTTTGTTTTTTTACATTTTATTTTTAAAAAATAACACGTATTAGGCTAGTACGCATGCTTGGCAGAACCAGTAAGTCTGTCTGTATTATGATGAGCTCGGCAAGCAGTTTCAGAAGGAAGAAAATCCCATGTTTTAGTAACAATTTTCCTTAAACTGGTCACAAATTTCTGAAACGAGAGCAAAATGATTTCCTCTCAACTTTCAAAAAGCTAAATAGGTTAATAAAGTAATGTGTTACACATATTTGAAAAGTTCTCCTTTAATAACTTGTTGACTACTTTATCATTTTCTATTTACACAAGATCAATAAATCAAAAAGAAAAATTAGATTGTGGCAGATGATGTTACTTATATTGTAAGAGTAGTGGCGCCTAGAAAGAACGGTTTAAGTGAAACTACACCTGTCCTTGTTTTCGTGTGAATCTGTGCATTACAATAGGAACTCCTCCGCTATTAACTGACGTTTGCTACTCCTGAGTCATTTGTACGAAGTTATTTTAAAATCGTTTTTCATATATTTGATGAATCAAATATATGAAATTTCTAATTTCATATATTTGATTTCTAATTTCTAATTCTAGAATTCTGTGGAGTGAATTGCCCTTTTTTTTTATTTTGAAGACAATAATCTATTTGTGAGTTTGAAAATATATTTATAGTTATAAGCCTGCAATTCTGATTATCATTTCCAAGTTAATGAGGTTTTTATGTATCAAAAGTCACAGCAATCATCCTTAAGCAAAGTACCGTAGAGAGTTACTGACTACTCTTATTACAAATTCGACCTGCTGTAATTGAGGTGGTCCAGATGGACGGCTATCGATCTGCCACTTTTATCCGACAGGTACTCGACTGAACGCAGTCTACCAAATTGAAAGTGTTAAGTCTAGTTAATGAAAGAGCTTTGAAAATAGCAAATTTGGTTAATTAATAACCAAAAGTGAAACGGCTTCAATTTTTATGCAGATATTAAATGTCAAATTCCATTAACCACATTCAGCCAGAGAGAAATTATAACGGTTCAATTGTAGCAAAAAAAAAAAAAAAGAGGAAATAACATTTAACAGCATCTCAAATCTAAGATTGGAAATTACTGCAACTTATGCATATCATCAAATATATATTAGCTTTATCAGACTCTTAAAATGGTATAATACAGCCCAACATCGTTCAGAGTTGAATATTTTCGATATTTCTGTTGTTTTTGCGAGAATTAATGTGACTTTTGTGGCACAAATTACGATGTTCAAAGAATCTATGAAATGTCAGTATGTCTATAAAAATCCAACAAGTGCTCCAAAAGTTAAAGTTCAGTTTATGACCCTAAAACCGTTTTCGGTTATGCACTAAGCATGCAATTTTGATTTGCTAATTTTACTAGTAACAAATGATCCGATTAGGATTTTAATTTTAATAAAAATCTAAGATCAAATGTTACTAGTGATCTAAAATAATAAATTCATTAAACTTGCTATTTAAAATCTCCATTAAGATGTTTATTACTATCAAGTTGCAAAATTTTGCCCATAAAAGTAATCTAACTGAAACTAAAAATTAATCATGGGGACAAATTATCAAGTACACATCTAACCTAAGATACCATATTATCTTAAATCCATCAGGTTAGAAAGGAATTAATGCCATATATAATTTCGGAACTCCTTTTTATTTCTGTAAAGGATCCTGATGAAAGTAAAATTAAAACATGATTCGATAATTACTTGTAAGAATTCCTAATAAAGAGTTTATGAATCATCTAGAGCAGGAATAACTTGTAAACAAAATGTAAACAAAAAATATGATTTATTTTTAGTAGAACAAAATTTGGAATAGGTTCCTCTTTATTTCCCGTCCATGAAAATCTTCATTTCATGTAATTCATGTCATACTTAAGAAGAGTTTTCATCTTCTTCCTAGTTGGTTGGTTAGAGATGTCAGACGACACACCCTTATCAATTTCATTTGATCCAAATACAATATCAACGTTTTCTTGTTGCTTAAAGTTACTTGTATTTGCTATATTGCTCTCTTTTGTGCGTTTTATAAATCTAGTCTTTAACCAATGTACTTTTTTCCCAAAATTAAAGTTAAAAAATCATGGAGAACAGATTCTTTGTGTGCAACGTCGAAGTCATCTACCCAAAATTACCAGTAATTTACAAGACTTGAGATACGTAATGAACAATCCTTCACAAATGACTAATGAGAAGTAAAAAGCAGAGCGCGAAACAGACAGCAAGCAATGGTAGGCCAGTAGAGATAGAGCACCTATGAAGAAGTGCATATGATTGGTCCGGTGTTAACAAAAGATCGCGAGAACCAAAGACAAAGGCAAGCCAACAGTTGAGTTGAAATGCTAATTCTCTTCAACGAATTACATAATATCTGAAACACGTTCACTGTATATTTCTTAGTTTTTCATGACGGGGTGGTGTCAAGCAAAAACCATATGTTGCACCGGCAACAAAGTGTAGTACGAGTACCCCTGGGGGTACGCGTACCACACTTTGAGAAACGCTGGTATAGAGGAACGGACAAAACAAATCTAATAGGCTCTTACGCATTTTACAAAATGCATCTAATAAAGAGAGCTGCAGGGCGGATTTTGAAGAATTGCAGTCCAGTCGATCGAAATTAAGGAGGAGGATGAGGTTGTAGAGATCGCTTCCTCCTCAGATCGCATCATAACCTATAAAAGGTGTTGCACACAGGCAGCTTTATCATAACTTAAACTGTTTCACCTGTTTCATCTAAAATATAAATAAATAAGAAATATCTCATAAGAAAAGACTCTCACTTGTTTAATAAAAAAAAGTCAGCCAAGTACTAAGAAAGTACGGGATTAGCTGCAATTTTTGAAACAGCAACTTGGCTGGCATTATTGTATTAATTCGTTTAGAATGTAAATTTCCTTTTATATTTAGAGTAATAACATAAACCCACCAACGATAACGACAATATCACAAATAAAAATCACGTCAGCAATTACTGTGGAGCGTCCATTTTCTGAGCACCCCATTCACTTATTTGCATAGGAGATGCTATTTATAATATTTACTAGCTACGCATGGCATTTTCCAACTTTTTTTTTTAATTGCCTATCAAAAATTTTCTACATTCAGCAAATGTCTTTGATAACACCAGATAACTTACATTAGCTAAATATTCGGTTATCCAAGGATCTACAGTCTCATATTCCTAATGCGAAATAACGTAACTTCAAATATAATAAATCTGCACAGGAATGTGAAGCGACTACATATGTATTCAGTTCTTAGGGCAACTTTAATTAGCGTTGCATTATCAGCAAAGTTAGTTTAGGAGTTCGTTTTTGTTTTGAATTAGAAAGTTTTTTTTTTTTTGTCTAAAATCAATGAAGTATTCACGGATTATTTGCAGTTATAAAATGCCCCCCATGATAGTAAACCATGTTAACAGCCATTATCTCTCAATCCACATTTTTTTTTTAAACGTACACTTAATTTCTTCCTTTTCCTCCTGATTTTTAGATCAACCATTTCTTCTTTGCATTTTTTTAAAGCTGATCCCATTTGCTAACTAAAACACTCGTAGTGCACTGCATGCTTCATTTTGATAACAGCATCGCAATCTGTCGGTAAGAAAAAGTTCCCCAACAATCAAGAGTATAATAAATAATCAACTGTGAGGTGGATATTCTGTCATTTGTGCATTGGTTGAAAATTAATACTACACACTTAAAAGAACACGAACTGAATGAATTTGTTTGCTAAGAACTGTTAAAAAATATATGTACTTTTTTTACTTATGACCTCTTGTATATGGGATCAGTATAAAAATAATAATCAGTTGAATAAAATGCGCATTCATACTATGAATAGTAGAAAAAATAAAAAATAAAAAATATAAGCTTATAAAACATAGATGTTGATAAGAAACTTAAAGCTATTGCTACTTCACGTGATTGATTAAGTACGACCACAGGGATGCAAAGTTACCTACGGAGCTGTCTCGAAGCCCATGACCTCGAGGCTTACTGATAAGAACTTCTCCTGTCTATAACGAGAAAAAAAGTTACTCATCATTGACAAGAGCTTCTCAGCTACTAAGTTACTCTGTTCTTGAGAGGAAACGAACTTTTCCCAAGGTGAAATAGAATAACCAACCTTTAGAATACAAAATTAGTTCATAGTAGACGATACAAGTTAATGATAAGCCGGATTGTGAAAATTAGTAGCAAGAAAGAAAGAAAGCGACAAATGAAATGAAAAACTACTGGAGAATGTTTTTGTCAGTTTGATTCAATTTTATTTCAAAGCTATATTTACACTCACCTGTTAAATATTATAAAGTACAACTATTTACACATAGCAAATATCTATTACTTCAAATTGCGAACTTACCACACATGAGTGATCACTTAAGACTGACAATAAATAATCTCTTCTCGAAACAAGATGAACATCTTATCGGAATTTCCGGATTGAATTTTAAGGGAAAAAAAAAAAAAGGAAGAAGAAGAACGGGAAAGTTGAACAATTCCGAATAAATAATCATATATCTGCTTTTGATAGAACCATGACCTTATTAGAATATCATCTAAATATTTTTTTTTTCTTATTAACGATACCTTGTGTGATCACATTTTGGTCACTGAGGGTCATTCTGCACAAGTTATATTCTGTTGGCTAGGTAATCAGCGAACCATTTCGGGGCATTGTCCCTGACGTCAATTAGTTGTAACTTTTCCATAGTAAAGTGCAGTCAACCATATCGCAATCTGTTTTTCAAACTCTGAGAAACGAGACTGTCTGTGTTGTTATCAATATAAAACTTCACAAGTAAATTTGAACAAAGCGCTTTCTGTTTCCGCGCCCGTTTCTTTTTTTTTTTTTTTTTTTTTTATTTGGCGTACATGTTCATTTATATTTTTTTTGAGAGGAAGTTCGTGTAGGTGCAAAAAGAAACGTTAGATATGCACCACTTTCTCTTGCATATTTGGAGGGGAAAAAAAACAAGAAGGAGGACCTTTATAATTTCTTGTTTTTTATTTTTAAATGTGGATTCAACAGCTGTGTTCGCTGCTCCAGAGATTCGTGATTCTAATGATAGGTTAAAGATTGTAAGGAGGATAAGAAGGTGCTCAGAGCATTTTTTTCGCAAAGTCTTAGAGGCATTATCATACTCCATCGAACTTGTTTCTGAGGCGCAAAATGATAGATCTAACTTCCTCGTGGCTCTTGAATGAGGTACATGAAGACAGGATCTAGGTGATGATGCGTCCATCGCGCAGCAGCATGCAACAGTATTCTTGAGGTTATTTTAAGGAAATTTGCATTCCGAACTGAGCTGTTTGCACACCTATTTTATAACTTCACTAGTTAAAAGTTATATTTGAGGACCTTAAGAGAAAATATCCAAGGAACACAGTCGTTTGCTACACATGCAATAGTTGGTTTGCATGTTTTAAAAATTGTGCTGGCTTTCAAATGGTCAAATTGTAAAATATATTTGGTGTGTTCAGTATTTAAAAACTGTCGAGTTGGATATGGTGTAAAATATACAGTGCAAAACGTATGTATCCTTTATGTATCTAATACAGGATTTTATCACTTTTACTATTTAATATTTCTGCATCGCATTACATATTTATTTTTGCATATGTGTTTGACATGACAAAGTCTATTATGAAAGATCCGGGGGGAGGGGGGGGGATGTTCGATTACGTAAATTTCGACTCACGTAAGGAGTTGCAGAACAGTCTACCTACGTATGCCAAGGAGTGTCTGTCTGTATGTGTGTGTGTGTGTGTGTGTGTGTGTGTGTGTACAATATATATATATAAATTCTATTAATCGTTCAAAATTTAATTTCATCGATACACACACGTATGTGCGTGTGTTGGTGTTTCCCATTTTCATTGAACAGACAGCATGAACTTAAATTTTCGATGCAAACAAAATATTTATGCTGTCTGACAATGCGAGTGTTCTCCGGCTAGTTTTGCTAGCAAAACTTACACGAAAAGTCGTGGATTCCGATCCCGCCTTAGAATGGATTCGAATTCAGGTCTCGCGACAGAGGGCACGCACGTACACACAAACAAGTAAGCAATTAAAGTTTATGTTCCTTAATTCCTGAAGCAACAAACATTGTCAATAATAATCACTTTTGGTATAGCAGTAGATAATGAGATATTTCGCCATTTTGTTTTTATGTCTACATATCCCATTATACCCCTCAAGCATTGTTCCAGTTATGTACCATTTTATTTCGATGCAATCAGGCCATTTTTTTTTTTTATCCATCATTTCCTGTTTGTTAAGCATCCGGTTTTTGTTCAGATAGCAATGTTCAGTGCCGACCAGCAAAATTAGGGTCCCCACCTGCTAGCCATTGTTCCTCCAGATATAGACACATGGTGGAAAACGAGAGCTGATTTTTACGTTAATTCAAAACAGAATTTCTTATTTATCTTTAGAAATTGCCAATACATATGTAAATATCCATTCAAATTATGCATAAAAATATTCAATATAATCAAATAATTAAGCGCCAGTACTTGAACTCTATATAAATAAATAAATTAATTAATCCAAACTCTCTCTCTCTCTCTCTCTCTCTCTCTCTCTCTCTATCTCTATCTCTCTCTCTCTCTCTCACAGTGTAGAATAATTCTCAATGCACAACTAAGGTATATTTCTTCACATCCATAAACATTTGATGTGAAAAAAAGAACAGAACACAATTTTTTTTTTAAATGAAGAAACGAGTTATTTGATACGTATCAACAAAACCGGCGCTTTTCATAGGTTCGCAGGAATGGCATTATATTAATAATCCTATGTGTATTCCATTCGCACGAAAGATACCTGTTGCGTGTGTAATTTCAAAGGAAAACACCCACTACATTATGGGTGTTTTAAGAGTATAAGGAGGTTGGGCAAAATGCTTATGAAATTTACGACCTCCCCCTTTATCTTATATGAGAAAAAAAAAAAGAAAAAACACGTGAGTGCACTTACAAAAACAAAACAAGATATAAAAATGTCCCCATCCGCAAATTATTTATTTATTCTCCCTTAGGATTTTCACTTTCTTCTGTATCCACCTCTAAAGAATCTGATCACGGAATACAACTTTAAGCCTTTATATATAAATCATCATTATTATGATAGTTGCAATCATTTATGCACTGTAAAAATGGCTTTAAAATTTAAGAAATAAAAAATAAAAATAAAAAACTGGAAAGCAGTAGCAGTAACCTTCATTGACAGAGTATTCACTAAACAAAAAGAAACTAACACAAAGACCAAACTGTACAAAGCTACGTTTAGAAAAAGAAAAAATTAAATTAAAAAGAAAAGTGACAGATTACAGTTGGCGCAAATTATTGTCTTTAATACTGCTGAGTAGTTTAAGCGAGATGCGGAGACATTAAATTTACATTGCACCACTTTCGTGATACTATAATTATTTACACATTATAGTTAAGTCAAATATAAACAAATACTTTTGTGATGTTATGATCGTTATCATAATAACAAAACCATTAATTATCCGAATATTTTTACATATAGGGAAGTACTACTGCTTTAATTCTTTTTTATTAATATAACAAGAAAAGAAATGATCGCAGAAAGCGTAAAAAGTTTATTTTAATAGCATTCTTGTATAGTGACACCATTTATTATAGACAGAACTGTTCTTAACATATGCACTATAATCTGATATGTGTGTTTATATTCGATTTCAAATTTAATGAAATTCCATAAAGATCAAGAACTAATTGTTATTTTCATTTCATCGTTTTTGCCAATTAAATCGATCCAATTATAGAGGGGGGAAATACTGTTTTAAAAAGCTTTGATAGTAAACAGGAATTATAGCGAGAGAAAAAATCTTTCATCAACCAGACGCGAACCTAAGGCTGGATGAAAAACGAAAATTACAATGTATCCACATGATCAATTACTCACAGTAATTGTATGGGCAGGCTCTTAACCACTTACATACTATATATAGTTCAATTTTCGATCATCGATACTTCCGCAGTTTTCTCGAAAACTATAAAACATTTCTGATATTCAAAGAGGACTATCAAATGGTGGTACTTTGTGGGAAGGGAGAACGACGAGTGTCTCGAACGTTTTATTGAAATTAACATGATGAGTCGACAAAAGTCAATAGAGATCTTAAACACCAAGTTTCATTAAATTCCATCTAGCCAGAGAGGATTTTTTTCAATATATAATTTCGAAACATGACTCTGTAAAGGTCTGATTGAAACAAAAAAACTCACACGACCCCATGAAATTTTGTAAAGATTTCAAATATCTAATTTCAATAAGTCCATCCAGCCAGAGTTCTAGAATGACTTCGGTACAGACGATGGGGAAATAATACATCAGGATTGAATGGTTCATTTTCCATTTAGAAAATTCGGTAAAATTGTCTCTTTACTATTATCTACAGTAAAGTTAAAAACTTTCAAAATTTTAAATTTCATTTGAATTGAAAAGTTAAAAGAATATTCAATGGTATTTCGAGACGCAGTTTTGCTAGTATTATTTTATGTATATCAATCTAATTAAATCATTAAAATGATTTTTTTTTTTTTTTTTTTTTGAAAGAGAAGTCAATTATTTCAGAAAAAGTTTCAAGTTCGTTTGGGAAAATTTTCACGAAATCTACTAACTTAATGTAACAAGTAGAGTTCTTACAGTGATGAAATAATCGTTATATCCATAAATAAAAAATTGGAGTATTTGAGTAAATAAGGACACATGTCATTGCCTACCGTGGATTACATCCTTGACTAATGAATATGCAGGATTTTTCGGTCACGATTTTCTCCTGCGCGTGACTTTCGAGACAATCTTTTGGGCATGTAAGACGGAAAATTACCGACAGGTGGATGAAAAGATAATAGCGTGAAAAACAGAGAAACCTCAAAATATATTCTTTAGCATAAAATAACATGTAAATGGGTCTTCATGCATTATTCATTATCTTAGTAATATCGATAAGATGAAAAAATAAATAAATATCAGTTCTTTATTATATAATTTATTTTATTAAATAAATTAACAAACGAATTAAAAAAAAAAAAAAACGATTCTTTTTCGTTTGAGATAAATATATGCTGAATGAATTTTCATATTTCATAATTTATCGTTATGTAGTATGATTTGAAGTATAAACATCGCCCGGCTACAGAATAAGCTCGCCTTTTCCCCACGAAAACGTGTCTGGCTGATGCTTTAAAAATTTTGAAACATTTTTATGATTTGGGAATTAATTTGGGTAATGTGCGTGTGTATAAGAAAGCTATATAAAGATTACAATCGAGATACATAAAAAGGGTTGGAATAACAACGCCACGAAGCGGTGGGCTGGAAAGATATGGATTTTAATTTGTTCATATATCTGGAAAATTTTCTAGGTCTTTTCAATGTTGAATTATAACTAGGCTTAGGAGGTTACACGCAACCGACAAACAGATATAATTAGTTGTTAGCCTAGGTCAGCCAGCACAGTAATAATAGTGGTCAAGGGAAAACAACTGAAACGCCAATTCAGGATAGTCTGTTGTCCCTACGTAAATAATTTGATTACATTTTACACTACTACATTATCAGTTACTTGCAGGCACACAAACTAACAGGGATTTGCTCGAATAATAAAAAAGTGATCTGTACCCCCTTACTGCAGCAAATCCCCCCCCCCCGGATAAAAACCGCAGTTGCGATAAGGCGAGGGGGAGGGGAAGAAAAGAAATGGCATGGTTATTACGGCTAGATATAATATATAATATATCTATTTATTCATATGTGTAGACATTTATTTATGAATACTGTGGTATCTTGCTAATCCGAACCTCTTTAGTCGGAACCCTCCAGTAATCTGAACTGCGGTTTGAAAGAAAAAAGAGTTTTATTTATTACGTATTATTATTTTGTGTACTATTATTTTTATTTAATAATTATTATTTTAACTATTATTATTTATTTTATTATTACTGCAGTATAGTATAACTACGGTGATACACAAAAAGAGGAAATTCAAAACGTGCATAATTTAGTTAAAAATATAAATCCAGAGGGTGAAATTTCACAAACATGTTTGTGAAATGGATTTACAGGTAGAACCGAAATTGAATTCGAAATCAAATCAGATGCTGAAATTATAAATATGACGCTACAGAATGAATTAGAAGACGATGATGACGATAAAGAACTCGAAGAAAAAAAAGTAAAACATGAAGAGGAAGTTGACAGTTTTAATACGTGTATAGAATGGATTAAGTAGAATGACACGCCATTCCACAAAATTTTATTGCTAATGCAGCTCCGATAAGAAGCATTCGAGCATTTTTTGTGTTAAAATAACACAAAAAAAACTTTTTGTGTGTGTTATTTTGTGAAACTTTTTTTGTGTTGTGTACAAGAAAGTGGTATTTTTTACGCAAATTAAGTTATGTACTGACCTATGCAATTTTATTAAATAAGAATCCTCAACAATACAGGTACCTTTCAAACTAAATTTTTTACTAAAATACACTTGTGTACTTTATTATTTTTTAAGTTTTACATTACAGTACAGCTGCTTTTTTCTATCAGTTTTTACAGAATTTAATTGATGTACCATTAGAATCTGATTATTTTTGTCTTAAACGCTAGTTATTGTTGTCTCTTGGGAGAAAATTCGCTAATCCGAATTTTTCTTTAATCCGAACGAGAAACGGTTTTTATTAGTTCGGATTAGCGAGATACCACTGTACTTAAAAGAGCTAATAAAAGAATACGCGGGCTCCTGGGACTTCGAGTTTTTGAAATTTACTCCCTCCCAAGGTTAATTCGATGCCAGAAGATTGTATTCTCACGAATTGTGATTAATTTTTAAATTTTTTATGTTTCAAATTTAGTTATTTGGCTGTGAAATAATGAAAGATTTATAATATCATCTATTTCTATAATATATTTATCAACCTTTACAACTCAAATACTGTTTGTCAGCGGTGAAGAATGAATTTTTGTTGCAATTTGTTTCTGAACAAGTAACTTAAATAATGCATAAGCTAACACATATAATCAAGAAGAATAAACTAAATCAATAATTTATCTTGGGTCAAAACGTGCTAGGAATTTTAATCAATAATTTAACCTTCAAAATTATTAATTATATGCAGCTGAACACTTCATTAAACCCACAGAAATTATCCTGACCTTTAACTTACTGTAGAATGTAACAAATAATTTCATACAGTAAATTTGTACTCACCGTAATTTATTAGTTATAGCACCTTCTGTGACAAATGGTCTTATTCACTATTTTCAGAGACCTGTTCTAATGTACACAATAGATGAAAACGAGAAAACAATTCCTAGTATGTTCCTGTAGTTCTAAGCATCTAAGTTAGCAAGGTGCTATGAACAGTGACCATATTTTAAACTTATTAACCACTGAGACACTTAGATACGCCAACCCTCCTTTTCCTCAAGGGCGTTAAAACTCGAAACGTCCCAGCGGAGTTTTCACGAAATACTGACGCCGACTACAAAATGAAATGTTGATCTTTGTTATAAAATTACTATAATATATACATATTAATATGCAGAAGATGAATAGTATTACAGTGCCTTTACATTAACTGAAAGAAATCCTACTACTATTTCATAATCAAAGACACACTTAAAAAACACAATAACCAGTGCAAAACTTAACACAATAAACAGACGACAAACATTGCCGCACATAGCTTAAAGCGAGACTACGAGAACAGACCGACTGCGCACGACGAGAAAAGTTTGGTTGATGGCTGTACGAATTAAATTTTGCCACAAGAGGACGCAACAAGCACTTAAAGCCAATGTGTTGCGTGCAGGAACTCGGAAGTTGTTTAAAATTGCTTCATGTTTATAATCATTTTATTATAATTTTAAGGCATTTAATTGCTATTTTTAAAACTAAATGCAGTAATTCTTCGACGTACACACACCTATATTTATTAACACAAATAAAAATAGAGAAAATACGTTTTATTATAAATGTTTTTTTTTTCTCCAATAATGCAACATATCAAAGCAAGTGAAGCAAAACTTAAAATTAACACTGCAAGCCAGAGGGAAAAGGGGATAAACTGTGTGGCCAAACAATACGTTGTGAACTAAATACAAACTGGTTTGTTTCTTTGTTTTATCATACTATCCTTCAAATTATCAGTTACGATAAAAAATAATAAAAAAATAAATTTATAACATGATTTAATGTAATATTTAATTTAAAAAAATATAGGATTTTTTAATTTAACAAAAATAATTTATTAATAGCTTGTTTGAAAAAAAGCACTTTAAACTAGAGCTTTAGTCGATTTGAGAAGTTAAAATCTCATTAAAGGGGGGAAAAGGGGGGGGGGGAGAAAGAAATAGATCGTAGTAATTGAATCAGTTAAAATGGGTAGCGACGCGAAAAGCTAGCTAGGCTCCTTCTGGGAGAGGCGACCAAGCCTGGCAATCTTGGGATGCAAGAATGCTATATATATTATATAAAAATATACCTTTGCATTTTTTTTTCACTTGAGGATCGGTCATTAACTTCATGGGTCTGTATCAAAATTGGTGACTGTTGTTCTGTATTTGGTTTTTATGAAAAATTGACTTTCTTCTTTTTTCTTCAGCGAGATTCTTTGCAGTAACCAGAAAAGTATCACTTCATACTAAAAACGTTTGAAAACCGTACGCATAAAGGGAAGAAGACAGAAACTAAGAGGACATCGCTTAATTTTTTTTTCTTAAAAAAACAATGGTTCAATATTTTTTTTTTCTTTTTCCCTCCTCACAACCTGTGTTATGAACTTCTAGCAGTGCAAAATTTCACTTATCAATTTCAAACAAGAAACATCGACGTTCTATATTATATTTTTATCATTTATAATCACATCAAATTTCTCATTATAATGCATATATGTATAATGTTCACATATATCGTATTTTAGTCTTTGAAATTAGGATAGTCGCACAACTCTCAAAGCACTTTTAACGACAATAATGGCCAGAGGCCTGAGAAAAGTTTGATGTTGTGTGGAATATAAATGTATAATATGTTTATTTATTTATTTTTACGAAGGATTGGAACTAGAAATATTGCTACCGGAGGAAGAATGTTGTCTTCCTCCGGTAGATGATATATCTAATAAAAGGTTCCTGTTTTTAGGAAGATTTTGCAAGCGATCATCCTGAGGCATTTGCCTCTTTGTCCTACTCATCGATCCTGATTACGTCTGTACATACATAAATAAATAAACAATGCGATAAGGATTGCTATGTAAAGTACTGTCCCTCGTGTGAGAAAACAAAACCTTAAGTAGATTTTTAAAAAGTGAACACTTTAAAAATTATATTTTGTCCTTTATATATATAATGAGGAGGCGAAGAATGAGGTAATGTGGAGGCGAAGAATCTTTATAAGAGCTTTTTAACTAAAGGTGAATTAGCCGGTCTTATACGGAGTTGGACGGATTTTTTCCTTTCACAAAACAGACAAACCGGCTGGAAACACACACACAGTTAACCGCCTAATTATACAGTGGTGGCGAACCATTTTATGTTCGCGTGGCAAAAGTTTGCAAATCGAGTTTCTGACAACACTAATTAATTAATTAACATTAATTAATACAAAATAAATTTTATTGAGACAAGTTTAAAAATTAACATAGAATTTCATAAAAATGAACTCATGACATGCACATTGTCGTATACAAATCAACCTATTATCAATTTATTAATTTTCAATATCAATATATCAATTTATTAATGAGATTTTTGCTGTTGTACATTAGATGCCAAATGCTTTATATCAGGTTCATATTTTGTCATTTTTAGTAATAAACACGCGGAACTAGATTCATCAGTCATTCTATTTCTTAAAATGTCTTTTATAAAATTCATTTCGGAAAATAATGACTCAAGCATATGTAGAGAAGAAAATTAATTATAGCATAATTATAAAGAGTATTAATACACTTATGTATACGGTGTAGCATGTTGACAAATATAAAAGTAGGCATTTAAATTAGTTATCAATCACAGGACTAATGCTACAATGTTGTAGTTTCCTCAGGCCAACATCATTAAATTAACTTGTGGTAAGTTTCATTGACATATCCCATTCCGATCACCAAAAATTTATAATATTATTCAGTATCAAATTATTGATTATTGTATTATTAAATTAATTTTAATGATGTTGGCTTGAAAAAAAAAAACGGTAGTGAGAAAAATATTTATGCATTGTAACTCACTGGAGCAGGGGAAGCAGCAAAAGGATGTCGACTTGTCGGCGAACGCTTACCGCCGAATATAACTTGCCCTCGCGTATAACTGGCACCCCTTATTTCACTTTACGAAAAAACACATTAAAAGGTTTTGCATATATACCTTCCACACAAAAAAACAGCACGCCCTCCCCAACAACCATTATATACTGTAGATGCAAGAAAAAAAAAAGTTTTACTGTGTCCCTGAATAAGGTACAGAGGCTTTTGCAGTCTGTGTAATATATTTCTCAACAAATAGTGCAATTAGAGACAGCTGGAATAAAAACGGCGCCTAACTAATGAATCACATGTACCCCTCTCACAGAAACTACCTTGTATAGGCAAGCAAAACCATATGTTGCACCAGAAACACAGTATCTAACTAAAATTATTGTCCGATTTTTCAATTACATGAAATAAGTGTTTATTTGATTGCATTTGAAACTCTCGATGTCATTATGACAGATCACCAAGGCTAACTTCAAATAAAATTCTACCACGAATTGAAACATGCCATATAATGCTTGTATAAGTTCCCCTGCCAGCTGAAACGCAAACAAGCAGCAATAGAAATCAACCAAGGGTTGAAACTTCGTGTGAGTTGAGCCCGCTGGTAATGAGAATTTCTGTCGGAACGATAAACGACACCCCGTCGTGATGTGTTAAAACTACGAAATATATAGTGAATGTTGTTATGACAGTTGCAGATGTTATGGAATTCGGTTGAAGAGAATTACCATTTCAACTCAAAAATTGTCGGTTCTGTCTTTGGGTCACGTGATCTTTTGTTAATACCGCACCAATCAAATTCATGTCTTCATAGCCGCTCTCTCCTGTAAAACAAAATTTAACTTGTACGTATTGTAACAATTAAAAAAAAAGTTGAATAATTTATAAGCGTATAAAAGGATAAGCATATGTACATCGTTGACTTGCCAGCAAAATTCTCGGGCGTGCCACCTCTGGCACGCGTGCCACAGGTTCGCACCACTGCGGCATCGGCTTCAAAGTCTTAATTGCTTTTGCCATAATTTCAAATAGCCAAAAGCCAATCATATTCTTTCATTCCTTTCTGTCCTGCATTCATTCAATTCAGTTCAAGATACCCATC
This sequence comes from Typopeltis vanoorti, assembly GCF_054136105.1. Lineage (NCBI taxonomy): Eukaryota > Metazoa > Arthropoda > Arachnida > Uropygi > Thelyphonidae > Typopeltis > Typopeltis vanoorti. Next base: position 74,862,756 of record NC_143553.1, on the reverse strand, counting down.
TAAAGTAATCTTTTCGGATGTACCTTCCCAGAGTCACCCCAGGCTTCCTTTAGGCCACTTTCAGTTAAGTCTTATCTTAAATTCTTGCTAAAACAATTATTTAATTAATTCTTCTTTATTCAAAAGCACTGCTTGATGAAATTTCGTTGAAGACTTTCGAGTAATATGATTTCCCTCAAGTTGGTTATCAACCAACATGAAGTAAGTCTGCTAATGGGGTATCTACTTTGGCCTCAAGACCAACATTAGGAAAAGTATTTCCCAAAATCCAGATGTTATGTTTATATACCGCCAATACTTAGTATTAATTCATTAGTAATGCAATAATTCATAATAAAAGGATAATTTTTATCGCTCTTTGTTATTAAAAATAAAAATAATAACAACTTTAGGTTACATTTTTTCCATGCACGCCTTATTTACAGTCATTATTTTTTTAGCTATTCTCTGTTGATCACCGTGATAGTGCCTCCCAATAAATGGACGCTCCTTCAAATATGCATCCATGCTTGAACGTCATTCAGTTAAAATGTTAGCTTTTATTCCCTCACTCCTTTCCACTGAAATAAAAGTGTGTTAATACGCTTTCCAGCTTTTATTTTTTCCACATTTCTTTCTAAACCCTTCTTTTAATAGAAAAATAAACAGCAATGCATTTTATGCTATTCAGAAGTTATTAGAGATCGAAATATACCGAGTAGCATTCCTAGGGTGTAGGTAAAAACTTGAAACGTTTCGTAGTTCTCAGATTCAGAAACAGGGAGATCAGGATATGATACTTGAAAGATACTAGCATAGCATAAGAAAAGTCTTTTAGTAATCAACTCACGTGTTTTAAATACAGTAACGATCAAACTGGATAAGATGAATAGTAACTTCATGATATTCAGCAGGAAATAAGAGCTTCTGGAATTACAAGGCACAAACACCTTGAGATCTGTTCTTCTAAGTTATAATTCTGCTTATATAACACTCAACTTAGGAGCCTAAGTTGATCTGTTTCTTTGAAATATTATATTGTGGATCTCATAAACTACTGGATAAACAAATATACGTGATAATGTTTTTCGGTGAAAACAACGAACATGTGGGAATTTATCATAATGAAACTTAGATATTATCCACCACATATCTTCAAAGCATTGAACCAACATCGGAATCATTTGATAGATACTGATGACTTCATTGACCTGTTCCCTATGGAATCAACACACTTAAAATGCTTTATTTTTTTATTAATATGAAATTATAGGATTTTGTGTTTCGCTTATAAATAACCGATCGAGGTTTCCTTATTCTAACGTGCACATTTCGTAATAATAATAATCAAATCTACAAGACCGAGAAAGGGCGGAAAACAATTAATAACTAATCAGAGACTGGAATAGTTCGAAATTCGAAGTATTCTATGAGTACTTTTCCTATTAATTTTGTTGTGCGTTTTTGGATTCGGCTATTTTAGAATTGCCTGCTTATGCTAAAGAACTTCGCTGTTTGTAGACTTCTTACCATCTCTCATATTTCGTGAGAACACGTTTTCGTTTCGGTCAGCGACTCCACTCGGCTCGTTTTTGTATTTAATGCAGCGTGAAACATAGTGGTGTCCTGAAAATACAACAAAAATCTCTAAGGGTGAGGCTAATAGGAGTATACAAGATATTTAGCTCTGAATTTTCCAGCTCAGCAAATTTTTTACAGATTCGTTATTGTCAGTGAAATTGATAATGTTGGGGGGAAAATATGAATTTCGAAAGAAAAGTTAAGCTAATTATAACGAACAATTAAAATATTAATATTCAGCGAAGCGTGGGTGACCGTAAATGAGTATAAAGTGTGAAAAAAATCTTCATATCTAACGGTAAAGACGCTATTTCCTTTTCTCTTCCAAATGTCATTTATAATACCATTAAGTATCTCAATAATAGTCAAAATTAATTATTAGTTATTAATATCTAGCCAACAAGGTAAATTTCACTAGTCCAGAACAATGGTGGTATCTCTAGTTGTAGGAGAGCAGCATGATCTTATTATAACCCAAGTTGTAGTAAGGTTCAGTAAAGATCATCATCATTATTTTCTGTTATATATTCTAATTGGATGTAGCAGATATTGGTGGAAATGACACATTTAAAATTTTGTGATTAGATTATTGGTCTCTGATCTGATTAGCTCTTATGTTTCGATGGTCACAAGTAGTTCAAACTGCATCAACTCACTTATAGATTGGCTGTCCTATGAATATTTTACCAATCATTTTACCTCACCCATTTGTTTTACTAGTTTTTCACTTCCAAATTCCGATGAATGAAAGTTGAAAGATTTATGTGATCATACTATCTTTCATTATCTCTGCTTAAACCTTCTTTGTTAATAATATCAAGGTATTTTCTGATATTTTTATTTGCCAACTGTTGGTTTCAAGTGCTTCAGCTGTAACAAATCACTATGTTTAGAGGTTATTTGGAAAACTAGTTGAAAAATAGTTTAATCAAAGATAGTAGTCTCCTGTTTGTTGAACTATTTTGCTTGTAACACTGTTAGATCCATATGTTAAAATTTGTTTGAACATTTTCTTATATAGTGTTCTCTTGGTCTTTTGTTTGATTTCTCTCTTGTTGCATACCAATTTCTTCCACTGATTTTTTACTATATTAGTCTTACTAATTATACGGGGTGTCTATAAAGTCCTTGCGTAGTTTGAATTTTTAATAACTTAAAATCTTCAGAATGTATAAGCAATCTTCAAAATAGAAGAGAGAGAGAGGGAATTTATTCAATATCTTAAATAAAATTGTTAATGATTAGATCACAATGTTCTAATTACTTTTTTTAATTTCTAAGTTATAAATCCTACACTGTACTGAATGACCTGAACTGAAAAAAAAAATCTGTGTTCTCTGACTTAATGAGCTGAAGTCTGTATCAGCCGTCAGGAGAAAAGTTAGGACTCATTATAAAAAGGAAGCCCCCAACAGAATTCAATTACAAGTTGATGAAAAAATTAAAAAAGACTTGGTTCCATTATTCATGAGTCACGAATTAGAAGACCAGGAATAAATTGTGTTGTCTGAAGATCAACATTTTAGAAAAGATCCACGGAAACAATAAGACCGGTCTCGTTCCTAGAACAATAGTGCACAAAATTCTTAAAATAAAATGACATCAGCGAGCGTACATGATTCAAGTGGAAAGAATATTATTCGAAGAAGAGCGCCATGTAACATTAGTTTTCTACCATCATTTTATTTATGAAGTCGAAAATAAAGTCCATTTGTTGATAATTTATTGTTTAGTGATGAAGTAACATTTTGAATGAGTGGTTAGTCATTAGCCATAATGGCATATTTATCACGAGAAGTTTGCGAATATCAAAGAAAATGTGAACTTTTCTGTATTCTCTAGGAAAATCATAATGGGTATTCTTTCTTAAGGAATTGTGAATGATGAGGCATATTCGATCATCTGAAGGATTAGTTTATTCCTGAATTGAAGCAATTAAGACTTATCGACCGTTTTTTTTTTTTTTTTTTCCCGAAGATGGGTAAGACTTGCCACTTCGCCTGCAGTACATGAGAATTTTTAATCATTTTTTTCTCAACTGTGGTCAAAAGAGGTGGTCCAGCACTTTGTCTGCCTTGCTCCTCAGACTTCATCCGATTATATTTTTTCCTGTAGGAACATGTTAAAACATATTTTTTCAAAAACTCCTCCCTCTCTAAACAACTTTTGTTCTAATATAACAAATTTGACCAGAGTTACAATTCAAATACATCTGGAGAACGTGTTCGAGACGACACTTCATACCCATGCAACGTACTCCCACAAATGATTATGCTAAATGTTGAATATATTCCCACTCTGTTACATTTTGCAGATTGTCTTATCTTATATAGAAGTAAAGTTATTAAAAATTCAACTGATCAAAGACTTTATAGGCGCTCTGTATTATTTATTTCAATACTTACTTTGTAATCGTCATTAAAAAATTATGCTTAAAAACTTATATGTCTATAACCTGTTCTGTTAGGTCACTGCTGAAAATACAACTGACATTTTCTGTTTATCAGTCTATTTTCATAGTTTTAGTGTCGTTGCTGTTGCTGATTTTTATGCTAAATTTATCACAGTAGTAGATCTTCGAGATAAGTCAAACCTTTTGGGAAGGATAAGGTTTCTTCACTGGAATTCCCTGATGCTTATTAGATCTTTTACATCTGCGATTTCGCTAATCTTGATGATCAGCAGCTACCTGTTCATCCAGAAACATAAGAAATAGCATCGTGAACCGACAGTCTGGTTTCAGGAACATGTTATTATTTCCACATGCGGAGTTCACTGGCAAAAACTAATAATAATAATACAGTCCTACTTAAGAGGATTTTAGTATAAGCACACATATTGGTAAAGTGTCCATTAAAGAATTTATAATTCGAATTTAAAACGATTTTTCGTAATACCATTTTCGGCCTAGATGCCCAATGAAGAACAGAAAGAAAAAAAAATCCCTAAAATTTGGTTACTTATTCTAAATACCTCTTGCTATTTATTGTTATCTCATGGAATGCATTTGATGCTTTCTATGCTGATTCTAGCATATCCCTTCACCTTTTCTAATGTGCAAATTATGCTGATAACGTGTTCGTTTATGGATTTCGATATAAAAAAAAACTAATGGATTAATTTTTATTAAAAATAATGAATAGAACCCAGTAATAATATGAAATAAATTATGCAGCATTGTTGTAGTATTCTGTACACATATTGAAGGTAACATATTAGGAATAATGATGGCGACAGTGCTGCTACTGTCGCTAAAAACTAGAAACATTTTTCTTGTCAAAATAATTCTGAACGAAGAAGGTTTAGCAGTGCTTTCCAAAACTTGAGAGGAAATTCCAGAAAGATTTCTTAGAAAACTCGCGAGATATTTGGAGAGATTATAAGTAGGAGAGTGTATGCCCTCAACTATAGGTCTGAGTGGGCAGTTAGTTTTGTGAATCTTGGGGAGACCATACAGTAGAGGTATCAAGGGATGAAGTGACCTAAGAGAAAGCCGAATGTTTCTTTGTAACTCTAAGGTGGTTTTTAATAAATTATTAGTTCTATTGTGTAGTTCTATCGTAGGGTCACTAGCAATTTCTGAGTAAGTATCACTATTTAAATTTATTCAGACCTATAGTTGAGGGCATACACTCTCCTACTTATAATCTCTCCAAATATCTAGCGAGTTTTCTAAGAAATCTTTCTGGAATTTCCTCTTCACATATTAAAAACTCTGCAGATTTTGTTTCTAAAATCAAGGACATCAAACTTAAAAAAACAGATTTAATCGCCAGTTTTGATATTGTTTCTCTCTTTAAAAATGTATCTGCTCAAGAAGTCCTCGATCTTCTCAAGAACAAATTATCAAAAAAACTCTTTGCTTTTCTCTCCCATTGCATAAAGTCAGGATACTTCAAATATGATAATAAGATCTACTTACAAAACTCAGGTCTGGCTATGGGCAGCCCACTCTCTCCGATTCTCGCGGATATATTTCTCAACGATTTTGAAGAAAAAGCTATTAACTCCTTTCACTTTAAACCAAAAGTCTGGTACCGCTATATTGATGATATTTTCCTAATCTAGGAAAACGGTGTCAATAACCTCTATTTATTTTTAGACCACCTAAACAAGTGCCATGAAAAAATCTCTTTCACCTTCGAACTGGAATCAGATGACTGCCTTCCCTTTTTAGACCTCAAACTTACCAGATGTGCTGAGAGCATTAAAATCTCAATTTTTAGAAAGCCTACTCATACTGATAGATACCTTCATGCTTCCTCCCATCACTATCCCCCACAAAAATGTGGTATTATTTCCACCTTAACTCACCGAGCCAAATCATTACTTACAGAAGAAACAGAAATTGAAAATGAACTCCTTTTTCTTAAAAAAACTTTTATTAACAATGGTTTCTCTCCAAAGAAAATTGACAAATTTCTTTCCCCCAGGCACACAACTACTTCTGAAGATCCCTCTTCCCCAAGAGCCTTCATCTCCTTGCCTTACATCAGCTCTTTTTCACCAAAACTGGCCAAGATTCTCAAGAAATTTAACTTCAAAATTTGCTTCACTATGCTTCCAAAACTTCGTTCATTACTTAGCAAACATAAACAGAAACATCTTCCTACTCAGTTTCCAGGAGTGTATAAGATTTTGTGTGATTGTGTAAAGCCATACTATGGACAGACTGCTAAATCCATCCTTCTATGTTTGGATGAACACAGTAGAGATATCTCCTATAACAGGACTAGAGCTAGCGCTCTCTAGCCACGTTCTCTTTTCTGCTAACTCAGACGAAGGCCGCCAACACATTGTAAACTGGACTCAAACTTCTAACATCCATGTGTGTTACGATGAACGAAAAAGAAAGATTGTCGAATCCAGGGAAATTTCTCTAGATTTCTCTCATATCAACAACAGATTGAGTTACAATCTCTCTGATGCACACGTTGCTTCTGTTCAGTACTGGCGCACTCGCGATAGCGCGTAGTATACGTTTGTTTGGAACTCATACTCGCATTTGTTTTTCAAACACGCTACTGTATTTTTATACTTGTTCTGTTATTACAACTTTAAGTCTCTGTAATTTTTTATATACTTCTTTGATTGTGATACCTGAGGATGTTGATCTATTCAACGAAACTAGTAAACTAGTAGTATCTTTTTAAATATATCTTGGCATCTTTTTATCTCTAGGTAACAGTCATTAAAGCTTTTCCAGAATATTCCAACCGAGTAAAAATGAATTCTCATAATATATATATATATATATATATATATATATATAAACCGGTTCCTAACCTCATGTAAGCAGAATTTTCATCTGGCGCATTTATTCATTCACACACTCCTCCATACCTTAAGAAATAACACTGAAATAAATATATCATTAGTATCTTAAAAGTTTAGTATTCGTACTGCAAATCTTAGCTTCAACCACTTTTAATTCTCTACATTCCCGTTGAATATCTATCCATTTAACAAAATACTTCTAAAAGAAAAATGCACGAACCTCCGTAGCTTAGTAGGTTTCGACGAAGTCTTCTGGTTGGTAAGACCTACATTTTTTATTAGTGAGACCTGGCTATCAGAATCAGACATACTAACTGGTATCGAGTGTAACGGACACAATATATTTAGGAAGGATAGAGAGGATAGGAGAGGCGGGGACGTGCTGCTAATGATTTCGGATGGCTTGAATCCAATTAGAGTTGAGACTTATGATTGTAGTACTACTACTAACAGTATTTCGTGTGGCAGAGAGTTTGAAGCCATCTGGTGTGAGGTGGAATCTAACAAGATCAATTACATAGTGAGGGGGTGTTCATAGATGGAGCAAAATAAGTAATTATAATAGGAGACTTTAATTATCCAAATATTGATTAGGTAGCAGTAAAATCTCATGCGAAGAATGAAACTCAATTTATTGAGCTGTTGCGTGACAATTTCTTCAAGCATCATGTGGCAGAAAGAACTCGAGGTCAAAGGGTGTTAGATTTGATCATAGTGTCAGAGTGTGTTTCAGTTAAAGACGTAACTATTCCGCCTCCGGTTGGTGAGAGTTATTATGCGGTACCTGGTTTGTACAACGTTCTGATATTGATGGTTGAAATATCATATATGCAGTTTGCGTTCCACATTGCTGTCTTCTCGCCTACTCTATATGGGCTTGAGATAGGCGCGTCTGCCCTCCCGTACGCGGTAGCGTTATTTTCTGCTTCTATTTTTTGGGCGATTCATCTTTAAAGATTTTAGGCAATTAATGCAGCCGGCTTGCCATTCCTTTGCTGCATACCTGTTGGTCCGCAGGAGGTATTTCATTTCCTGGAAGGCATTCCCCGATCCGCCACCTGGGGGACGCGCTATCTAGGGGTTACATGCGTCCTCCCGAAAGGGGGACGATATTTACAATGGCAAAAAATCACAATAAGCAGACGTGCAGAGTGGTATGTTTAAGATATTCTTAAACATAACATTCTGCACATGAACAGTGGTATGCATAAAAGCTTCTTAAACATGTCACTTTCAGTCTCAATATGTAGTATGACGCATAAGCTCACATTAGAAAGTGAAGACAGATAATGTATAAATAAATACAGCATTTTGAGAGATATTTGGAGAGATATCAAAGCTATCATCCAGCTTATTTCAAGCATGAACTATGGGTCATGCATGTTGTATTCCCATTTTTGTCTAGAACACTGGCTCTTCCATCCATTACCACAGAAAGGAATTTGAAAGGCTTAAGTCTAGAAATCTGTAGTCAATTTTGTCGACTAAATAATCACCTACAGAGAAACCATCGTTTCAATGCACGAGGAAAAGGTGGAAGAGCTCCATCGTGTTTGACGTACAAATCATAGCAGTTCAATATACATCATCAAATAGCAATGGCAATTCGTCTAATAGAAACTGTACATAAATGTTATCTCTAAGATTACAGAGGTACTACCTGTACTTTGATGATGTACTTTAGCTACATTGACATGTACTTCCAACAAGATGATGCTCCTCTTCAACATCTCTTAAGTGTCGGTGAGTAAATGTAATTGCTAAGATGATTTCTGAAAACATACTGTATGAGCCAATACACTAAACACAAATGAACACGAAAGTGTTCTTCAAGTATATACATGTACATGTATCTTCTGCATAAGTTGTCTGCTTCGTGATCAATAATTTTGGACATGGGACAAAATTTCGGGTAAAAAAATGTCTATTGCACTTGAAGATCATCAAGAAATTTATTAAAAGATGTCGAAATTAAACTTTATGGTAACCACTATAGCGTTACAAAAAATATACACATCATTGAGTATGATTATTTAAGTCATCTTTGAATCAATTAAGCCATTAGGCCAATTTAAAATAATTGTTAAGTATATTTCGATTTCGCAATAATTAATAACATGATACTGTATTAGAAAATCATCTTCACTGTAAACAAGATCATCTGATATCAAATTTCTAATTTTAGAGGGCTTTTTTTTGCCATATATATATATATAGGATTTCTACATCTTACTCTCATCCTGAGATTTTTATTATTTAATGAGGTCAAAGCACCTTATGGCAACTTGTTTAGGTAAAATATTTATAAGCTCTGTATTACTTCACCCTTGGCAATTTTTAGGTCTGGCTCCCACTGACGAGACCTCAATTAAAGTCGAAACCGGTATGAGTAGTGACCATTACCTTAATGCATAGCATCATACATCTCCGCAAGGAAATGTGCTTTGCATTAGGGGAAAATTCTAAGGAAAGTGATCAGAGCTTACTCCACCTTTACAACGAGTTGCCTAGTGTTGCACTACGTGCAGCCGCAAACTTGACTTACTTGTCTGTTTGCTTACTTGGGAAAAAGGATTAAAAACCTAGCTTATAAAATTGCTTGGTATCTTTTAACATAGTATGTACCCAAGGTAAAAAACTTTCTACATATATATACTAGGGATCCCCCCCTGACTCCCCCCCCCGAGTTCCGGGCTGGTAAGCGGGTAAGAGCCAGTAAGACAAAAAACGTGACATAAAAACGTTTCAAATTTCGGCTTATCTTTTTATATATATATACAGAGTGTTCGGGATAAATTTGACATATTTATAATTAATTATATTTTTCCGTAAGTTACATGTATTAACACACACTTCTCTTCATTTAAAAGTTTGGACCCTTCTTCATTCACATACAAGATGTCAGAAAGGATGGATAGCTGGAACCCACCTGAATCATGGAAGAGAATAACTTGTATCATGATGATTCGTGCCCGCCATCAAAATAAGGATATTACGACTGCTGCCCAATGCTCCCTGAATACAGTAAAAACAATCAGGCATGAACTAGAGACTTGCAATGGTGACTACGAGGATGTAGCAAGAAGAAAGATCCCTAGCAGACGATCTGATTGCGTTCGTACAGCAGAATTCCTCGCAAATCTGCAGGAACAGGTGTTGAAGAACCCTGGCATTGGAATTCGGGCTTTGTTCGTGGAGTTGCTAACTGTAGTCAAGCCCTGGATAACAAGGGTAGGCAATGGTAGGCCGTATGTATGGCAGCAGGATTCGGCCCCTTGCCACACCTCTGGGAAAAGTCAAAAATGGTTGTCTGAAAATTTCTACGACTTCACCAGTCCAAATGTTTGGCCTCCAAACTCCCCAGACCTTAACCCCATGGATTATTTTGTATGGGGCGCAGTTGAAAAAGACACCAATCGCACTTCCAGTAATACAAAAGCCCAGTTAATGGATAAAATTAAAACAGTTTTTGCGGCCCTTCCCAGGGAGACCGTAGCATCAGCTTGTTCGAGGTTCCGAAGCAGAATTGAAGCTGTGATCGATGCTAATGGTGGTTATTTTGAGTAAATCTTGTTGATAGTATTGTAATTAACTCTGCCTGTAATGTTTTTTTGTCAATTCATTAAATTTAATAGATACAAAGAAGATTTTCTTTTTCCTTACGAAACTGTCAAATTTATCCCGAACACCCTGTATATATATATACACCTGTTAACATTTATAGCCACTTGACTGCCGGCAACTTGTGTGCTGATCTCCTCTAAGTGTGGTGATTCGTTGATAGTCTAGAACTGACTATCAGAGAAAAGAATGAATAATGGATGAAGAAATAAAGACAGGCTGTTCCCAAATTTTCAATAAAGTTAGTTAAGGCTAAAGCACTTACTCGCTTTGGGATTAAAAGCATTAGTGGATTTATTTTATAATGACTGTTTTTCATATATATATATATGAAAAATTGCTTGGTATCTTTTAACATAGTATGTACCCAAGGTAAAAAACTTTCTACATATATATACTAGGGATATATAAAAACTTTCTACATATATATATATATATATATACTTGCCTGTATATATATATACAGGCAAGCGGGTTTTTCCTCCCGGTAACTCGGGTTTTTCGTCCCGTAAACTCAAGAAAATCGACCGTAGAACCCACATTATTTCAGACATTAAATATATTGTGTTAGGGTTAGGGACCACGAGATGGCGGCACATTTGAGCCGTCTCTCTTCACTGTGTACCGCTTAATTAGTGATAGCCTTGGGCCATCTGTCTCTGATTGGGTACCAGTGGAGATTGAACTGTCCACTCAGTCTCCAAAGTTAGATAGGGCTAAATGGCCTCGCCTACTCCCGTATGCGGGAATATATAAAAAAAAATAAAAATAAAAATTAAAAAAAAAAAAAAAAAGGCGTTAGCTGATTTTTTTTTTTTTTTTTTTTTGAGGAATACCTCGCTTATCGCGGTTATTGTTGCCACAAAAAATACCGCAATAATCGAATCCGCGATAATCGGGATAAATAATGCGTGTAAAATGGGTGATCAATGCCAAGGATTTTTCAAATCTATTAATTAAATTTTATATATCAAGTAAAATTAAGTAAATTAAGTAATTAATATATTAAGTAAAAAAATGAAGATTCATTAAGAATAACAAGACTATTCTATAATCTTTCTTTATAAATAAGAAGTACATACAGTACATACAATTATTCTTTCTTGGATAAAAATTGGTGTAGAGTTGTCTGGTGGAATTTTTTCTTTCTTTTTTCTTCGTATAAAACTCGGTAGCAACGGATGGAATTTTCAATTTCCTGACGAACTTTCAGTGATCGCTCGAGATTAGGATTGCCGTTCAAGATTTTTTTCTTTAAAATTTTCAGCAATTCTAAACATTTCGTCCATTTCTTTGAGGGTAAATTCCTTCGGTGCCAAGTCAATCTGTTCGTAATTATCATCGATTTGAGCATCGTAAGCACGTTCTCTCTCGAGGTTAATTAGGTCTTCATCATCATCCAGTTCCTTATCATGTGACTGAAGCAAGTCCTGAACATCACCTTTTTCAATTTCTTTTAGTCCTAGATCGAAGCCCTAGAGTTTGCGGCGTGGTCTAAAATATGACGAACAGTTGATTCATTTAGACCGTACTCTCTTGCAATTTTGGCTTTGGTTATGCCTGCTTGATACTTATTTATCATATGCAACTTATCTTCTAAGCTGATCACTACGTTTCTTCTTGATAGCTGTAGACTTGAAATCATCCGTGTTTCTTTTAGCATTCATTGCAGGGGTAAATAACAAGAGAAATAAATATCCACATGTACTTCAGGCAAGGATGCATAGTTACTGGTAAGTGGTGAGAAGGCGCCGTCGGATAAAAACGAAGCGCTACAAGAGAGCGATACCTGGAGAGTGGCGACTCGAACTGGTTGCATATGTAGTTAGCTACATCTCGCGGCCGCGATAATTCGAATTTTGAGCTCAATAATTGGAATTTTGGTATCAAATTATAAACCGCGATAAATCGAGAATCGCGATAATCGAGGTATTCCTGTATATATATGAAAGAATGATCATTAACTCGGTTAACATATATATTTTTATGAAGAATTGAATGACTAGAACCGAGATTGAAATAAAAAGGTTTTAATATAAGAACACGACTAGTTTCAGCCTGTAACAGCCTTCATCAAAACACTAAACACTGAAGGTTAAAAGACTATGAACAACATAGAGAGTTTCTATACATAATTAGCATGAAAACGTTGTAGTTGTATTTAAAGCTGTTCTTTCGTTTGTTGCATTGTTGGGAGAGTCACGTGAACGCCAGCATCACATGAATGCCAGTACATGATTACAGCTGAATGACTATCTGGGAGGTTGTAGCTCAAGTTATTATTTAGATGAACAGAATTGAAGATGATTTCTCTAGATTCCACGATTTTTCTCTTTCTAGTTCATCATTGTAAGGGAAGATGTTAGTAGATTTTTCCCAGTAGACTTTGTGACTTTGGTTTTCATCATTAGGATTAGCCGAGAAAAGGATATGACTTGATAATACACTGGCTCGCTATCTCTTGTAAGTAATGTCCCTCATGTGTTTGATTATTATATTGTGTGATTGGCATAGTCCTTATTTGGGCAGACAGACAAATCTGTCGAATTGCGTATGGAATAACACATGAGGGACATTACTTACAAGAGACAGCGAGCCAGTGCATTTGAAAACGAGTGGGCTGACATCCTTAACTTATACTCCTTGTCCAGAGAAGATGATGAGAGCGAAGACACTATCCAAATGGAAGAGAAGCTGAATTTATTGGTCTCCACTCCCACATATTTTGAAGAAGTCCATGCATGCAAGAAAAGCAAAACAACAACTACAGAACCACCCAAGGAGAATAAAATGGATGAAGATGGTCCCATCTTGGACTCCTTGCCTCTACCAAAGAGAAGGTACCCCCGATCATTCTCCTTGAAAAGTGCAGATGGAGTACATAAGGACCATAAGGTGCACAATATCACACCTTCTCCCTCAGTTCGGAGAAAAATTTGAAGGTGGTTCTTCTAGGACTTTCTGAGGACATAGCTATAGATGAAATCGCTGCTGATCTCCGCTATCAAGACCTACCACACATCAAGATAAGCAGAATGATCAAAGCTGACAAGAGCCAGATGCCTCTGGTCTTGGTTGAAATCCATCAGGCCTACAAAAACATATATGCGTTGACATCGATCTGTGGACTTAAGATCAGTCCTGAACCTTTTAGGAAAAGGGGTTCAACAGGACAGTGCCACAGATGTCAGAAATTTGGCCATACTCATCAACTGTGCCGAGCAGAGTTCAGATGCCTTAAGTGCGGAAAGAGCCACCCCACCAACACCTGCACCAAGCCAAAAACCACCCCAGCTTAATGTGCCAATTGCGGTGGCCCACACCCGGCCAATTACAGGAGATGCATTCAACACCTTGTATTGAATCCTCCCTCTCACTCATTTATATCTTGGGAAAAATTATCAAAAGTAAACATTGGTCCTGCTCCTCATATAAGTTCAAAAGAAGATGTCGAAACTGCAGTCACAAGTCTCACCCAACAAATTAACTCAGCTAAAAGGGCAATCACCTCATCCACAACTGTTCCCAAGCCCAGTCGTCTGTTAGAAGACATTGTGAACCTGATCAGAGAAAAAAAACAAAACAAGAAAGAGATTGCACAACGCCTGCGCACCACAAGATAGGAAAGTTTTTAACAGACTAAATGGCGGTGCAGTGAGAGGTGCGCTCAAAGCCTACCTACAGAGACCAACTGTGGGAAGAAAGGTTAGCCTCCATTTCATGTACTCATCACTCTGTCTGGGAACTACTGAGGAAAACAGAAGTTCCCAGGCCTTTACTAGGCCTTGTAAAAAAGGCAGAAGCCATAGCAAAAAATTTAGAAGAGCAGTGCAAACCTTCATATGAACACTTAAACTTCAATCACTTGTATAAAATTCACAGACAGGTCAGGTCAGACACTCATTAAAACTCCCTGATACCGGTGCTGACCATATTGCACCGACATCATCTGCTGAAATATAAGATATCATAAAAATATTTAAAGAACAAAAAGGCTCCTCTGGTTCAGATGGCATCAAAAATAAAGTGATCAAGCTGCTGCCTCGAAAAGCTGCAGTGCACCTGACCATAACAATAAATGCAATCTTAAGGTTTCACTATTTTCCTCCCATTTGGAAACTGGCTGATGTAATCCCAATACATAAGCCAAGCAAGGATCCACACCTACCTCAAAATTATCATCCCATTCAGTCTCATCTCCAACTTGGGTAAAATTGCAGAGAAAATCATCATCTCATGACTTCAAGTTTCAGTATATGAACTAAACATCCTTCCAAAAGAACAATTTGGTTTTCGGTAATACCATAGTACTACTCAACAAATCCTCAGAATAGTTGAATATATCACCAGCTACAACTAGCATCAATACACTGGAGATGTTTTTCTTGATTTATCCAAAGCATTTGATAAAATTTGGCACTTTAAATTACTACATAAACTTATCGCAGCCGGTATCTCATTGAAAATTGTACACCTAATTAGATCATATCTACAGAATAGAAGCATGCAAGTCAAGATAAATGACACTACCTCAGCCCAGCGCCATAGCTCGGCCAGAGTTCCGATCCTTACTGGTTCCATTACTGTTCTCTATATACATGTCAGACATTCTGCACAACTTAATGTCGACCATCATGGCCTTATAAGCAGATGATACAGCATTATTAGCCAGATCTCTTCGGTCACACCTTGTTACTAAAAAAACTTCAAGAAAACCTTCTAAAGTTAGAGAAATGGTTCTCCAAATGGAGATTACAAGTAAATCCCCAAAAGAGCACAGCCATTCTATTCACAAAAAAATCGATATCTCCTGCAGGAGACGTCTTACTGTTCAATATTAAAATTCCCTGGCAGACAGAAACAAAGTACCTTGATGTAGTGCTCGACAAAAAAATAACTTTTAGCTAGTACATCAAGACTACGTGTGCAAAGGCATCTAAAGCCATCGCCCAGATCTACACCCTAATTAACAGGAACAGCAAGCTAAACATCAGAATCAAATTTCTATTATACCAGCTGACGATTCGTCCCATAATCACTTATGCCTCTCCAGCCTGGAGCCATACCTTCAATACTAATATTCTCAAACTGCAACGTGCACAAAACGAGTTCTTACGAATGATTTTAAAGCTCCATGGCTCGTCAGAGACATTCAACTTCATCGAGATGCAAATATTCCTTATATCCTCTCTTTCCTACAATCTTTAGCAACAAAGTTTTTCCTAAAATCGTCCATACACCCCAATGATCTGGTTCAGCACGTTGTATCCTACGATGCAACGGATCTATTCCAACATAAAGGACCAAAAGCCATTTTAATTTCTTGTAGCAATATATAATCTCCATGCCATTCAGGGAAAGCAAACTGCTCATAAAATGTTTCCCTCACTATATCCCTAATAGATAATGGGGAATATGAAAAGCATCTTGCTTCACCCCTAAAACAATTAATGTCAATAGTCATTACTCAATATTCAGGGTGTGCTGTGCTCATCCACCGAATAGCAATATCACCGATATTATATTTTTGCATTTATTCTCGTTAAAGGCTCCCCTAATTGTTTCCAGACTTCGCGTGATTCCTAAAAATAAACAAAATAGACATAACAGAGGACACTTTCGATGGGTAAGCATTGCACCATATTTCCGTTAATAGTCCAGGTGTGCGTTTAAAATACATACACCTTTGAAAACAAGTGCAGATGGTGCAGTGGGTTAAATTCCTAGCGTCTAGTAGTTTTAAACCGCTCAGGAGGCAAGGCCGGGTGAGATCTGAAACAATAGCACCTAGACGCTGTGATTGGTTATTGTGTCAACCAATCCGACTGAGCGTTGTCATTTGTCATGAGTTGCTGTTTTTGTTTTCTGAATTTCATCTGTTTTGCGTGCGTGAAGTGTGAACTGACATGGGAGGCAAGTTTTTATTATATAATATAGACAAGTTTTTAATATATAATTTTCGATAAATTTATAGCTGTTTCGCTCATATTTACAATGGGAAACAGTATTGTAGTCCAAGGAGTTAAGCCTCGTCTTCCTCAGAATTTTACACCATTGAATAATTCAAATATACCAATCCAGTATATCATTCTCCTTCATTACTGTTTTCTAATATACAGTATCTAAAAAAATAAACACATTGTCCCCCACACTGTGCAGATTTGGTTACAATTAATTAATAACTTAAAGTATTCAAAGTTCTCCTACAGATAATTGCAGTAGACCAATTAAGATGAGCACTGATGTGCTATACACTCTTAAAACTTTCATACATTGATATATATATATATATATATATATATATATATCAGTGGCTCATATATATGTTCATGACTCTTTACATATATATAAAGTGTCATGAACACGCACTCTGAAATAACTTTATTTCAGGGTGTGTGTGTGTGTGTGTGTAGCTTGCAGATTGAGATGGCTTGGACACATGGAAATAATCGTTAGACAAGCATTTAAAATGGGAGATGTCAGGAGAAAATAGAGAGGAATACTAGAGTGAGACTGAAAAGATAATATCGGAAAATATTTGACAGAAATGAGAATCCTGAATTCAAATTGAAAGAGCTCAGGACCCAAATAGTGGAAGAAGGTTGTACTCGCAGAGAACATCCTTAGTTGTTCGATAACCAAAAAGAAGATGAGAAAATTGACGCCGTATGCAGATTCGTGGTATACGCCATTATGCTAGAATCATAGAATAGTGACTTTATATATTTGATTCTGGTCATCGACCAGAAGAATTCTTTTTTTTGCTGGTTTTTGAGTTAGCTGATTTTTGGCACAGGTAAGCATGTATTCCCCCTTCCCCGTTAAACAAGGATTTTAACTCAACAACTCAGAAAAATCGTCCCTAAAATTCACATTGTTTCACATAATCATCATAATACTAGCAGGGTTAGGATTACGAGCAAGCGATGGCGTAGTAATCTGTGATATTCTCATCCACTTTGATTTATGAAAAATCAAACTAATCTGCAGGCGGCAGCGATAGTGAAGTCCAGCTGCCAAAAAGGATTATTTATATTTATATATGTGTATTAGGAACAACATTAGTAAATATACAAATAAATACTAGTCAGGATTGTAAATTTCACCTTATATTATACACCAAGGGAATGCTTTCAGTCTTAATGATGAAAATCAAGTTGCCTACCGATAAACAAACAAACAAAAAAGACTAACAGCGTTACATGCGTTAGATGATTTTTATTTTAATTACTAATAATATCATTGCAGTAATATTTACATATTACTGCAATGATATTATTAAAACAATCCAATATTTAAGCTTCATGAATTCAAACCAGATTCTGTCTGTAAAGTCCATTACTTTTGTTTGTTTTTAAGTAGGAATTGGATTACAAACCTTATGTAATTCTTTACTATTTGAGAATTACCAGTTGAGTTACCAGAATCACAAATGCATGTGAAAAGTTATTATATCATTAGGCACTTTCCATGCACATGAAGATTGACAATAAGAAAAGAAGTATATTACCAATGACCATAGGATGCTTTGTTTTATTTATTTTTTATTTTTTTTCCATCAGAATATAAAATTCTTACTTGGTCTAATTTTATTTTATGAACTATTTATTTTTAAAGAAATTATAAAGAAGGAGAGACGCACGATCACTGTTATTTAACATTCAGCATTATACAGTCCAAGAGCAATACTTCCATTGTGATAACTCGCCACCAAAAGATATATATATATATATATATATATATATATATACAGGGTGTTCGGGATAAATTTGACAGTTTCGTAAGGAAAAAGAAAATCTTCTTTGTATCTATTAAATTTAATGAATAGACAAAAAAACATTACAGGCAGAGTTAATTACAATACTATCAACAAGATTTACTCAAAATAACCACCATTAGCATCGATCACAGCTTCAATTCTGCTTCGGAACCTCGAACAAGTTGATGCTACAGTCTCCCTGGGAAGGGCCGCAAAAACTGTTTTAATTTTATCCATTAACTGGGCTTTTGTATTACTGGAAGTGCGATTGGTGTCTTTTTCAACTGCGCCCCATACAAAATAATCCATGGGGTTAAGGTCTGGGGAGTTTGGAGGCCAAACATTTGGACTGGTGAAGTCGTAGAAATTTTCAGACAACCATTTTTGACTTTTCCCAGAGGTGTGGCAAGGGGCCGAATCCTGCTGCCATACATACGGCCTACCATTGGCTACCCTTGTTATCCAGGGCTTGACTACAGTTAGCAACTCCACGAACAAAGCCCGAATTCCAATGCCAGGGTTCTTCAACACCTGTTCCTGCAGATTTGCGAGGAATTCTGCTGTACGAACGCAATCAGATCGTCTGCTAGGGATCTTTCTTCTTGCTACATCCTCGTAGTCACCATTGCAAGTCTCTAGTTCATGCCTGATTGTTTTTACTGTATTCAGGGAGCATTGGGCAGCAGTCGTAATATCCTTAATTTGATGGCGGGCACGAATCATCATGATACAAGTTATTCTCTTCCATGATTCAGGTGCGTTCCAGCTATCCATCCTTTCTGACATCTTGTATATGAATGAAGAAGGGTCCAAACTTTTAAATGAAGAGAAGTGTGTGTTAATACATGTAACTTACGGAAAAATATAATTAATTATAAATATGTCAAATTTATCCCGAACACCCTGTATATATATATATATATATATATATATATATATATATATAAAAGTGAAAGCTCCCTTCTCAGCATAACCTCCCTTCCTTTCAATGTACTTGTATTTTTGCACTGTGGAACAAGTTTTTTCCAGGTCATCGGATAAGTTTCTGGAACCATTTTTCTCCTCTCTTCTTTGAGTGTTTGTCATTTTCAAAATATATATCCTTGAGATGTGCCATCAGTTTCGGAGATAACTAGAATTCGCATGGAGCCAAATCATTGCTTTTGAATCATGACAACAAAAGCACAAGACGTCCAAGACTGCGTTCATTTCAAGGGCGTTTGAAGAAGTAGATTTGAATCAGTGGATTATTCTGAAGCCTAGACTTGTTCCACTGGACTTCTCTTTATTTTCTAAATTAAAGGCATATATCCACTTTGAAAATGACTAAACTGGTCAAAGTTGAGAATATGGTGCCAAAATGTGAAGAATTTGTAATGTGCAACTGCTTGAAAAACTTGTTGGGGACCGTAGAGAAGTAAGGGAAATTATACTGATAGTAATGTATAAAAATGAAGTAAAGATTCTGAACTTTAAAAAATCCACCAACGCTGCTTATTCCCCAAAGAGAGAGTGGGCATTACCTCTTTGGCTACTGTATTCAAAATTGATGGCTATTTAATCTCAACCCTTAGTCATTACTGGTTCAAGACAATGAGTGATCCAAAGGTGGGAAGAGAGTATAGGAGACAACTGCTATCTCCTGGTCCGTAACCATAATAATATATATATACATATATTATTATCTGAAACAGTATGAGTTCTACAGTTAGTTTTCTTGAGTTGCATAGTTAATTGGCCACCGTTTCTGAAAAAAAAAACATGTATATATGTAATTAGCTAACACCTTTTATTCCTTATAGGGAGTAGGCGAGGCTGTTTAGCCTTCTTTAGCTCTCTAACTTTTGGAGACTGAGTGGGCAGTTCAATCTCCACTGGTAGCCAGTCAGAGATAGCTGGCCCAAGGATATCATTAATCTAAGCAACCCGCAGTGAAGAGATGGCTCAACAGGTGCTGCCACTGTTGGATCATAACTTCTTCTAAATCACGTTTTATCGTCTTACGATTCTCTCTCTTTAGTATTTAACTAGTTGTAGGCTGATATAGCAATCGAATATGAAGAAAATTTATATTATACTGCGCCACTCCGTATTCTGAATTGCAAGAGCAATTTAGATAAATCAACCTTCAACTGTATTAGGTTATCATAAGCCGATTTTAGGCCGAGGTTTTTATTCTTACTACATAGGGTTCCCGCTAAGACTCGTATTATTTTAATGAGCAGTGCAATGAAACAATCAGGCAAATACAAGATTCAATTCAAATAAAATTATTTAATGCAGTGTCACATAAATAACATCATAACACAGTATTCCAACAGGGACATTATAATTGAACGAATATAAAGCTCTCATTAAGTCACTAGTATACTACTCAGCTGAGCTTCAACTTTATAATTAAAGATTATATTTAACAGATCTGATCCCTCTTATTACAAAGGACTTATATCATAACTCTACTCTGATTAAGGCTACATTTCAAAACATTTTTGAATATCAAATCAGTTCAAGATATTCAGAAGAATACAACTCATGAACATTCAGACATTCATTTGTAATCTCTAGGCTCAGTTAATCAGTTTTAGCTCATGTAAATTCGAGATTCCTAAATTACAACAAATAGGCTTCACAGTATTTTCATTCGGTTAATGAACACTTAATTCAATAACATAGCATTTATCATTTGAAGAGGGGAAGGTTTTAGCACATCACATATTAAATCTTGACTCGCTGAATACTGCAACAATGAACAATTTACTTTTGGAGGAATTAATTTTCGTTACTTCTCGCTAAGTATAGTAAAGGTAATCTTTACCAGGATATAGCTTCAACACATCATAAGTAGATCGAACAACAATTTTTGAGTCCTTGCTGACTTTTACTATGTAGTAACACAAACTTAAAAAAAAAATTCTAATGCCTATTTCTTGCACTATTTCACTGCTAGGCGTTAAGAAGTTTTGGTAAAAATCCAACTCAGAAAAAGGAAGAAAAAAGTTAAAATACCAAACGATTCCCGATCCTTTAAATACCGTTTTCGACACGTCAAAATCCTCCTCCAGTCTCCAGCTACCGTTCTCTATACTCCCCTATTCGATTCTCTCTTTGCTTTCGTTTTCGTATCCACTCCTTCCTTTTTTCTGCCAAAAACTGGTTCTCACTGATTTAGCGCATATCGAACTTGTTTTTCCCTTCGTATATAGTAGTTCACGCTCCAACGCGCGCTAGGGGAAATTTGCATGTTTTCTCACAACAATGAATCGAATGATATCACAAAGAATCTTCTGGATATATTAAAATTACATACATTACAGTTTTTTATATTATTATCAAAGGAATAAAGTAAATAAAATAAATGACAATTTAATATAGAGTCTTTTCATGTCTATAATATGTTTTAAAATCACATAAATAAAATTAACTAACAAAACTCAAAAGGAATTACATGAATAACATTTTATAAGCAGGAAACTAACAGATTAAATTTAAATAAGTCCTGCTTATGACATAGTACATAATGTTAATTATGAATGAAGTATTAATTCACAATTTAACACCATCTCGTGGTTTCTAACCCTGAAACACAATATTTTTAATGTGTGAAATAGTCTGGGTTCTAGGGTCGATTTTCTTGAGTTTAAGGGACGAAAAACCCGAGTTTCAGGGAGAAAAAACCAGCTTTCCCGTGCCAGAGATCGACTAACTCTGGAATCGGTCATAAAAAGGCTTAGAAAAACCACACATTGGTGAGAGTGATCATAGGGTATTGACTTGGGAGGTGGCTAAAGGTGTGGAATTTACAATTAAGACAGGGTACATGTGGAATTATCGGGCTGGTAAGTATCAGGCTTAGGAGTTTGATTGGTTCAGTGCATTGGCATGTACAACTACAAGAGCTAGAAGTTGACAGTGCATGGGAGGTGGTTAAGAAGTGTTTGCATGAAGCAATGGCTGACTGTATACTGTCCGAATAATAAATCAAGTAGGGGTTAAATGGATGAATAACACCATTAAGCTTGAGCTGCAAAAAAAGAAACAACTATGGGGGAATTTAAGGAGAAAGGTTACAGGCAGGCACATGAACGGTATAAAGCGCAGGCCAGAAAGGTAACGAGTGTGGTAAGAAAAGCAAAAAAGGATTACGAGAGAACATTGGCCATGCAGGCTAAAGAGAATCCTAAACAGTTTTTTCGATATGTTGCAAGTAAAAGAAAAAATGTATATGGCAGAATGATTTTAAAGAATGCCGATGGTAGGGCGGTAACTGAATCAGTTGATATAGTTGAGTTACTGAGGGAGCACTTTGCAAGACTATATCATCCAGGTGGCGACATTGCAGAAATGAATGAACCAATAGATTATAGGAGAATTGTGGTGAATGAAGTGGAGGTGAGTAGTCTATTGCATAACCTGAATATCAATACATCAGTGGGATTGCATGGTATACCAGCTCGTGTTGTACGTGAAGCGGCTAAAGAATTGTCAGTACCCTTGACCATTTTGTTTAATTTGAGGCTCGGGTCTGGGTTAGTCCCGAAGGGGGTGGAAAGAGGGGGAAATAGTTCCACTGCATAAAGGTGGTTCCAAGACTGCTGTTGTAAATTACCGACCGATTAGCATATCAGGAATCATTGTCAAGGTCTTGGAGAAATTAGTCAAGAAAAGAATACAGGATTGGATAGATGAAAATGGGATATTGTAATGGGGACAACATGGTTTTGTGAAGGGTAGATCATGCCTCAGTAACTTGCTCATGTTTTATAACAGAGTGACGGCTGAACAGGATAAGGGTAATGGGTTTACAGTGATTCTACAGGACCTTGCAAAGGCCTTTGACAGGATACCACATAGAACACTAATCAATAAACTGGAGCAGATGGGGATGGATATAGGGTTGGTGAGATGGATAGGAGAGTTGTTGATGGAGAGATACCAGAGAGTGGTTTATTTAGGAGCTGAGTCAAAAAGACGGTTTGTGACTAGTGGTGTGCCACAGGGCTCTGTTCTTGGACCACTACTTTTCAATTTGTTCATCAATGATATAGGAAAGGATCTGAGAGGAAGTGTTCACTTGTTTGCTGACGATGCAAAGTTGGGTAGAGCAATTGTGAGTGCACAGGATGCAGGATGATTTGGATAGTTTGGAGGACTGGGCTAGGGAAAATGGATGTCAATTTAAAGTGGCAAAGTGTAAGGTTATGCATTTTGGGGTGAAAATATTAGCAGCAGTATATCACATTGGTGGAACCATACTCCAGGAGATTGATGAGGCCAGGGATTTGGGAGTGTTGGTGGATAGGGAATTGATGTTTAGGGGACACATTGCAAAAGTGGCTAAATCAGCTCATCAAATCACTTGGCTTCTGAAAAATACTTTAACAAGCAGAGACAAACAAGTTATTGTTCCTCTGTATCGAGCCTTGATAAGACCCCATCTAGACTACTGTGCTCAGATATGGGCGCCAGGGTTTCTTCTTGATGGGGAGGAGGTGGAGAGGATCCAGAGACGAGTGACCAAGATGATAGCAGGTATGTGGAATGAACCTTATGATAACAGGTTGAAGATTTGTGGGTTGCAAAAATTATTCGATAGGCGGAAAAGGGGTGATATGATTGAGACATTCAAATTACTGAAGGGTTTCTATAAGATTAATTCAGAAGCTATTTTTGAGAATAGGACTGGTGGTGGGAGGACTAGGGGCCATACATGGAAGCTGGGGAAGAATGTGGTTAGCAGGGGTGTTAGAGCTAAGTTTTTTACTTGGAGAGTGGTGAATGAGTGGAATAAGCTGCCAGAGTCTATTGTGGGTGCTACGACCGTGAATGAGTTCAAGGAGAGGTATGATAGATAATGTGTGATGTCGAATTGTTCTTGACATGATGTTAGGGCCTCCATCGATGAATCTGTCGACTCGTTGGAGTTGCCCGGAATAATAATAATATATAATTTATTTTATTTATTGACAGTCCCATTCACAAAACGGCTGCGAATCTGTAGAATAATTTAGTACAGTAAGCATAAGCAAAAGGTTTTCTATTGTAGGACCTCTGGTCTGGTCTGGAAACCAAACATGATACCTTTTCAAGGCCTCCATTAAGCATGATGATGGTCTGATCAAGTGATCAACACTTAAAAAAAGTCATGCCACAATGGAATTCGAAACCAAAAATCGACAACTCACCCGAGAAATTAGAAATTGGAGACCCTATCCACGTGGTCAACTGAATCCAAAGAAATATGAGCTACCGGCGATAAAAGATTACATTTGAATTGAATAAAATTGTTATAAGATTGATTGTGGAATTTGA
Organism: Typopeltis vanoorti; assembly: GCF_054136105.1. Lineage (NCBI taxonomy): Eukaryota > Metazoa > Arthropoda > Arachnida > Uropygi > Thelyphonidae > Typopeltis > Typopeltis vanoorti. The sequence continues at coordinate 74,838,230 of NC_143553.1, read as the reverse complement.
GACACAGCTTAGGAATAATAATTCAAGAATGGAAAGAGTCTTGTTGTAGCATACAAGTTGTATACGAAAACTGATTTGTCTAATTACCGACCTATCTGTATTTTTATAGTGGTTGTAAATTTTACAGTGGTTGGTAAGAATTCGAATTCAGAAATGGGTTGACAGATACATTATACTTTACAAGGAATAGCATGGGTTTCTAAATAGTGGTCATGTTTGAGAAATTTGCTCATATATTATAATGTTATGAATGAAATGGATAAAGGAAACAGTTTTTATTATTATAATTACGTAACACTTCCAAGGGCTCATCGTATGAAGGCACGTAATCCCCCTACAGCCTTTCCATTTAATCTCCCATCAACCACACACACACACACACACACACACACACACACACACACACACACACACACACACACACACACACACACACACACACACACACACACACTGCTACTCTTCACACAACACCATTTACCGCTTGCTAATAGCATTTTTGTTTACAAATTATGTGTGTTCTCATAGCCGATTTGCTTATGTGGGAAAAAACTCGAGTTTCCATTGAAGAAATCCTCCTTCTAACATATGAAATCAGCTATCTCACTTTCAACTGAAAAAGGCTAAACACTCTCTCGTCAAGGCAAGATACCAACACTGCTACTTTCATTCGAATTTGAAAATTCAGTCTTGGAGCCTCCTTTATGCAATAAAAATATCTCCCCCTCTTTCCACCCTCTCAGGACTAACCCAGAGCTGAGACTTAGATTAAACAATATGGTAAAGGACAATGACAATTCCCTGACCTCTTCACGTAAAACTCGAGATGGTATACCAACCAATTCCACAGCTGTATTCACATTAAGGTTCTGTAATATGCTATGCACCTCCATTTCTTTTATCTCAATTCCCATATAAGCCTTTGGCTCTCTCTTACCTGCAATATTATCACCTGGATGATATACTCTTGTAAAGTGTTCACTTAGTAATTATACTTTTCGAATGATTCAGTTACCTCCCTAACCATTGGCATTCATTAAAATCATTCTGCCACATACATTCTTTCTTTTACTTGGCAGCAGAAAGAACTTCTTGCGATTATCTTCAGCCTCCATTGCTAACTTCCTTTCATAATCTGCTTTTGCCTTTCTTACCACACTAGTTACCCTTCTGGCCTGTGCCTGCTGGTCACCTTTCTCCTTAAATTCCTTCCACAATTGTTTCTTTTTTTGCAGCTTCAGCTTAATGACGATATTCATCCATTTCATTCCCACTCGATTTACTCTCCTGACTCCAGGTATGCAGTCGGTCATTACCTTCCTCAAACACTCCTTTACCACTTTTTATGCACTATCAACATCCAGCTTTTCCAGTTTTACATGGCATGGTACCGATCCAGCGAATCTTCTAATCTTGTCAATTTATTTTCACGGTATTGACAACACAGAATGATTCATTCTGTGTTGTCATCAATACCATGAAAATAAATTAACATGTACTGCCAACACATAAGCCTTTCCAAACTTGTCATAATTACCAGCCCTATAATTCCACATATCCTTCCCCGTTTTAAATGAAAATTCCACACATTTAGCCATCTCTCTGGTCAATACCATATGATCATTCTCACTAGCTGCAGCAACGTGGTCATATTCGTTAAAGACAAATTCTCAATTGCAGTTACTATATCAAGCACTCTTAAACCTGTAGTAAATTCCATCACATGCTGTCTCAGGCAATTATTTCTTAGTAACTGCATAATTCCATTTCCTTGCTTCCATGTGTCATTTTCTCTGTTTAATCTATGTTCCCCTAGTTGAAATTCTCCATAATAATTACCTCTCCTCCACTTTTTGAGTATATTTGCCGATGCATACTATCTCCATTTCCTTTTTTCATTCCCTGGTCTATAGTAGCACCTGACTGTATATATTTGTTCTGCTAGCCTAAATCTTACACCAGATAGCCTCAAACGTGCTGTTTTCACTGGCCTGCAGTTGAGCTTCTACCCTCTTTGGTTGCAGTTCATTGGATATCATTGATAACACTCCTCCCCCATTTTTTTCTCTTTATGCTCCATGAACAGACTATACCCTTCACATTCGATCTCACTGTGTCATTCCTCTGTTAGCCATTTCTCACTAATGCCAATGACCTTTGGCAGAACGATCCAACCAGTGCCAAAAATGTCTCTTGCTGGTTCCGAATGCTCCTGGCATTAGTGTACATAAAGTACAAAAGCTCCTCAGGCCCACCGCTATCCTCATGTTTTATACTAACTGTCCCATTCTGATTTTTTACCATTGGTACTAACTTAGACATATTAAACACATCCTTACACTCAACTGCCCCCACTGATGTCTCCACTCAACAGTTCTCCCCACCACCATAAAACTGCTAGTTTCCCTGATTCTGCACATCCACTTTCATTTCATTCAACAAGAGTCTCCCAACACCAAATCAATTCAGATGCAAACCACCCTTCTTGTATAAGTCCTTTTACACGTCAAACTCGCTCCACACTCTCACAAATTCCCCACCACTCCTCCTGCATAACCTACGCATCGAGTCATTCGCTATTATGGTCCTTCTTCTCAGCTATACTCTGTCATACCATGCAACAGACTCACTATCTTAACTCTTTTCTTTTGCTGCATCCAGTAATTATTTCATGTTTTCTCTCTTCATGCCATACTTTTCTCCTTTCAAATCATTCGTTTCAGCCAATACGATCATCTCTTCCACCCTATCCTTTTGTGCTCTAATAGTCTCAATAACAATATTAATTTTCATACCTAGAAAGCACGATTTTGTCAATCTCTCGTCGATCACACCTTTTATGATTGAATCGCCGTACAAGATTCGTTCCTTAATTTTTCTTTCTCACTTGGTCAAGCCCTCATTTTTCCTATCCTGCACTTGTTTTTTTTCTGTTATCAGCTGCATTTTATTATTATGTGATCCATTTCTCTCTTATTGAAATAGTGTTTTGGTAATAGTATGTAGTGTCTTAGATTCTTTATACTCAGGATTTTGCGTTTTGTCTTTAGGGGTTCAGTTATTTCTGCTGAAATGGAAATAGCCGTTGAAACTACTCATCGGTGAAGTTTTTCTAAATGTGATAATTGCCTATTTGCTATGTTTGCATAGACAGTTACACCGTACCTTAGTATTGTTTCACGAATTCTGTGATATGTGATTTTTTTTTAGTTGGTTGGCATCATATCTTTCGCTTGGAAGAGTTTTGCACAATCGTGCGTAGTTTGTTATGAGGGTATTCTGCATGTTTAATCCATTTAAGATGTTGTCTATGCATAGACGAAGGTATTTAGCGGTGTCACAGATGTTTTTTCAGAACAGTGCGGATTCCAAGGTTAATGTAATGGTATGTGTGACTGTATGTTGTTAGTATTGCAGAGTGCATAATTCTTGGGTTCTTTATGATTAGCATTTGCGTTTTAGTGTTGTTTTCTATAACTGAATTATGGTAGAATTAGGCGGTTATTTGATTTAAGTTATGTTCTGCTTTGGAGAGTGTAGTATTAATGTTTGTGTGGACTGTTGGTAGTGCTGTGTCATCTACCTATGGATATATTTGACCAAGTTTTACGTATATGTTGAATAGCGTAGGTGATAATATTGTTCCTTGAGAGACTCCGTATACTGTATTTGTATTTCCAGTCTGTGATATATGCCTATTTTTGTTACTTGCGTTCTGTAAGATGATTCCTAAACTATGTACGTAGTGTCCCTCTTCTGACTGAGTGTAGTTTGGTTAGCAGTATTTCATGATCAAGTGTGTCAAAAGCTTTGATAAGATCAAGAAGTATGAGAATAGCAAATTTGGTTTTATGAATAGCTTTATTTAGTTGGTTGTAATGTCCTCTAATAACATGATTATGTTCTTCTTTTCTGGAAACCGTACTGCTTTTGCGAGTTGATATTATATTTTTATAAGTAGTTTTGTGGACTTGTGTCTATTACTTTTTCAAGAAGTTCAGAGATGACAGGCAAATTAACTATAGGTTTGTAGTTGTGAACGTGATTACTTTTTCATGATTATATTTTAGTGTGATTTCTAGTCTTTTGTGAATAGCACCAGTCGAATATCTTGTTCACAAGTTTCAGAACTGGATTTAGTTGTTTGTGTTGAGGAGATCTGAGAGTCTGATTTTATCAATGTCTGGACTCGTCTTTCGCTTTAATTATGAGAGAGCATCTTTCAATTCCAGTTTGGATATAGGAGGAAAGAACATGGCTTGCTGTTGACTTTGGATCAATAGTTTTGTGTTGGACCTAATGAGGAAAAAATGTTTTTTTGCGTTGCATGATGTTTGTGAAAGCATAGTTAAATGATGCTGCCAGTTCCTTCTGGTTCTTCTCTTAACCAAAGTTAACACTGTGTTTTCTCAAAGTAACACTTTGAGAAAACACAGAAAAAAAGTAACACTTTTTTAGCAGCTATTACGCTTCAATTTTAGATGTTATTGCTTTCTTGTGTTTTGAATAATGTTTGTAGGTGAATGTTGTTGGGGATTTTTAGTCTCTTCCATAGAATGTCTTTTATTAAAACGCTGTTAAGGATGTCCTCGTTTATTCATGGATTATTTAGGGCTTGTCTCGTATTCTTTGGGTATTTTGTTGCTTCTCTGTATATTTCTGTTAACAGAAATTGGTTTCATAACGTTATTCGATCATTTAAATACTTTTTTCCAGTTTGTATCTTTTGTAAAATTATCAGCGATGCTTGTGATTTCGATAGTAGAGTGCGGTTCATCTGCTGAGGCATGTGGGGGGAATGTAACGGTGGTAATGTGGAATGAAGTTGCAATAAAGTAGTGGTCGGCTATTTTAGTGGTGATTACTGATACTGTATTGAGTATGAGAAGTGTTAATAGGAGACCGCATGTTTATGAGATTTATGCATGAATATGTTAATTGGCTGTTTAGAATTTTTTTCCTCTTTGCAGAGTTTATAGTCGGGTTTATGTTGTACTGGCTTAATATGTCAAGATATGTGTTAATGTCACCTATTAGGATAAGTCTATCTGTTGTGTGATTGTTGATGTCATTTAGCCATGGTTCTAATTCTTTAAAAAAAGCTGACTGGGTTTCTACTATTTGGAGGTATCTATACTTTGTATTTGTAGTTGTCTGTTGTTAGTTGTGATTTCCAAAGGTAATGTTTCTGCATGTTCGAAAGTGGTTATGGTTTCGGTCACACTGTACTTTTCATTCCAAACGCGATAATCCCACCTCCTCTTTCCTGTGATCTACAATAATGTACACGACTGGTTATACTCAGGTTATACTTGAGTATAACCAGTCGTGTACAGTTATACTCAGCCACTTCTGTATCACATATAGAAACTTCGGTCAAGATTAGAACATCTGATATCTGTCAAGAGGTTGTTGAGCAGTGTTGATAATGTAACCAATATTTCTTTATGCTTCTTAAGTTAGTGTGGCATGAGTTCAGAATTTGTATACAAATAGATTATCCAATTATTTAAAAATTCGAAAACAACATAGTTAAACGTTTTCCTGTTGAATGTGTTCGATGGGATTTAATGTGGCCATATTAGTGTGAGAAAATGGTGTAAACGTGCTCTCTCTCATGTAAACTAGATCGGATTCACATGAGATTACATGAATGCAAGTGTTTTCATCCTTTCGCATAAAGACATGAGAATCCTTAGTCCATAGAAACTTAGTTTTTTTTTTCTGCTTTTGTTCTCCTTGCTTGTTAAAATAAGTTTTTGTAATATGAGCTTCCTTGCTTGCAGCTAGGATACGATTTCACAGGCTATTATTGGTGAAATGTGCGATTACAGTTGGTGGTCTCTCTTTATTTCGTTGTAGCCCTCGATTTACAGAGGCGAAGTCTGTGGTTGTGACCGGTACGCTGGTTGCTGTGCCAATCGATTGCGGCAGAGAGTTTAGATCTTCAGACCCTGCTTTGGGTATCGCATCAATTTTCAGTTTTTTTCATTCTTTCTGCAAGACATTTTCATGTGAAATTTGAGGGTTTGACTTATTTTCTCAGTTGTTCGTTCTCGCGCTTAAGAATTTGTTGCTCTACCATTACCGCTAACAGACTAGATTTGATAGCTTGGACAGTTCCAAGCACTTCTACTCTATAATTGTTGTATTATAAGTAGTGTTCGCATCCTCAAATCTTTTGGTTGAATTGCTCGATTGGAGAATTAAGTATTTATTTCACTATGTGTTCAAAGGAATCTAAATTATCAATAAGAGTGAGATCAGAAATGGACTCACCTTTCTGTATTTGCCGCTGTTACCCGGCGATTGGTTTTTGCATCTCAAGTTTTCTTGGCATTGTGGGCAATGTAATTCGGTACTCTTAGTTAATCTTTTGCCTTCCAGGTGCTTTCAGAAATTCCGAAACACTGGTAGTGTAGCTTCTTTTGAAAACCTGTGCAATATGGCTCGTCATATTGCACCTTCTTCACATAATGGCTCAGCATTTGTCACAGGACATGGTATGCGAGTGCATGACCTTAATCTTGACTATCCTGGTGACCTTTGGACTAAACCCCTGTTGAGTCATCAGTAGGGGGAGGATTCCCATTGTTCACGTCACGTTGTCGTTGGAAAATATTGCAGTTATTTCCGTAGCCTACCCTTCTGATATGCGATAATGAAGCAGCTCTTCCTCTTAATGTCGAATACCAATAAATCAGATATATCGTTAAAGACAAATATTTGCACTTACTGATCTCAGCGGTTATGACTATCACACTTTAGATGGAAGACTTCACTAAAAATAACTGGGAGATGGTTTCCGCGGAAAAAAAATTTATACCAAAAGTCTCCGATAGGGAAAATTTTGGCGCTGGCGAAGCCGAAAACACGCGGATAATTACATTAAAGGCAGATAAAATGGAATAATAACATTTCAACTGTGTAAGCGATAGCCGCGTCACTCACTCCAGCGTCACTCAGCTCCACATACACGATTTTCAATGTGCTGACCTTTCTTGTGTACAACAAATTGCATCCGGTGTGCGACATGCTCTACAGCTGAGCGTAAGGAGTCAGATTGGATGCTCATAACAGCACATTTTTATGTTCCCTTTCAACGACATGCAAATTGGGAACGCCACCAACATACACAACGGATTTCAAGTATCCCCACAGCCAAAAGTCACATGGAGTGATGTCCGGGTATCGAGGCGTCCATGCCGTCGGAAAGACCTCACTGAACTCTCTCATTACTAAAATGCTGGCGTAAAAGGCGCTGTACTGAACGTTCAATGTGTGGCCGTGCTCCATCCTGCATAAAAATTATGGAGTCCAAACACTGTCTTTGCTGCAATGCAAGAATGACAAAATTTTCCAGCATTCGTCGATAAATCTCTCCAGTAATGGAGCAGGTTGCAAGACCTGCAAGGGTAATATGCTCAAAAAAGTATGGTCCTCTTATGAAATCGGCTGTGAAGCCACATGGTTACTTTTGGAGAATGCAGTGGTACTTTCTGGATCGCTTGGGGATGTTTAGATGCCCAAATTCTGCAGTTGTTAGTGTTGACCGACCCATTCAGATAAAAATGAGCCTCATCACCCCACAATATTCTTCAAGGCCAGTCATTGTCGACCGCCATTCGGGCAAGAAACGTTAGCACGAAGGGCATGCGCTTATCATAATCTGCGGTAGCTAGTACTTGCACACAACTGAACTTATATGGATAGAAGCGAAGCATTTTTCGTAAGATTTTCCAGACTGTACTATAAGCTGTATCGAGATATCAAGTTTGCGAGCTATGGCACGAGCGCTTGGACTAGTACTGCTCCCTGTGTCGTCGAACACCACAGTAGGAACGCCTGTTACTGTCTCTTCTTGTACTGCATTCTGTCATCTGTCAGGTCTAACTCCTAGTGATCCAGTTTCTTCCAACTTCTTAATCATAGCTCAGTGCTACAGCTGTCATAGGACCTGTATGCAGTTTATGAAGCCTTCTATGAAGCTTTTTAGCTCCTTATTAGCAAGGACGACAAAACCTCTCTCTCTCTCTCTCTCTGGATCGAAACTTGTTTGTTTGAATTTGGTCTTGGAATGAGAGAAAGAGATAGAGAGAGAGAGAGAGAGAGAGAGAGAAGGTTTTGCCTTTTCAACCGAGCGTAAATTATCTGGTTTAATATAAAGACCAGATAGTTCGTGTTCTATAGGGAAGAGGAAAGAGTTTGCTTTGGACTTTTGACGAGAACAGACGTATTATTTTAGATTGAGCCTGATCAGATTTCATACAAGGTTTTTCAAGCTTCTCACATTGCACTGGCGCTGACACAGTTTGGTTCCTACTGTCTCCCCCTCTGCATGAAACATGCAAGAGGTCTGATGACCATGTAGGCGCCACCTGCTATGAGGATCAGTGGTGGGTTTGTGGTATTTTAGGGAGGTAGAATTTCAATCTGTGGACAAGTGAGTTCATTGCTGGCAGGTCCCTAACCATGTGGGATTATATTAGTAAGCCAACAGGCACACCTCACTCTGAAGTCTCCCATATTTTTTACTGCTCTCAAACATTTTCAACCGGCAGGAGACCATGCCCCGATATGGAAAACATCAAGGAGCAGATCCGGATCCTTAATAAGGAGCAGTCCCTAGAAGTACTGAAGTTCAAGCTTGAATGGACAAGCTTGAATTCGACTAGCCAGGTTTTATAAAGCAGTACACTCAAACTAATGACCAGGATGGAGAGGAGGAGGTATCACAAGGAGAATTCATTACTGTTCTGTCACCCAAAATCCCCCTGTCAAAACAACTCACAGGGGGATCAATCTAACAAAAGACACAGAACTACAGAGGACCAGATGGATGAAGACTCATCAACACCGGATATCCCGAGGAACACTGAAAGGTTCCTCCTGTTATACTAAAGGACAAGGACAAATGGACCACTGTCTCATCAGCCTTTAGGGAACATAAAATCACATATTCCTAAGCTAAAAACCAAGATGAAGGAATCAAAATTCAGCCAGCCTCAGTAACTGACTATAGACAAATGACAAAGCTAATGGATAACAAAAGTCTTCCTTATCACACATTTGCTTTACCCAGTGAAAAGAATCTCAAGGTGGTAGGTACTTCATGGGGTAACCAAAGGTGTCACCTCTGATGAAATCACTGCTGACCTTATGAGTCAGGGCATGATCCCAGTCAAAATGAGCAGAATGCTCAGGTCAGATAAACGGCCTATGGTACTGGTAAATTGACAAGACGCAGAAAAAGATATATGAACTTACCCCTATCTGTGGCTTCAGAATTTCTACTGAGCCGCTAAGAAAAAAGTTGTCAGCTGGGCAGTGTCCTAGGTGCCAAAGGTTCGGCCATGCCCAAACACTATGCAAGGCCAATTTCAGGTGTTTCAAATGCGGCGAGGGCCACTAGACCATCATATGCACCAAGCCAAGATCCACGCCAGTTAAATATGCCAACTGTAGAGGACCTCAACCTGCCAACAACAACAACAAGGGGTGCATTGCAAACCCAAAGAACTGCAGGTCGGCAAAAGCTGCCCTTCCAACACCCTACACCGACGCTCAAGTCAGCCGTTTGGTCGCGCCCCAAATCTCCAGTGTGACCAAACGGTCGCACTGGAGATTTGGGGCGCGACCAAACACAATTGAACAGTCCAATTGTGTTCCACGCAATGAACATAAGAAAGTTAGGCTTGTATTTTCTTTTATTTATTATTGAGGACTGTCAAAAATATTCTGGAATGGCAAGAGTTCATTCACAGACACAATCCTGATATCATCTTAGTAAACGAAACACATCTCAGGCCAGCCAATAACCCTAAATTATGGAGCCATATTGTACAAAACAGACTGACTCACAACCAGTGGAGTAGGTACAGCCATATACATTAAAATCTGCCTAAGCCTCAATGTCCAGACTAATCCTCAAACCAAGAACCTAGAGATAACAGTCTTTGAAGTTCATACAAACAATGCTGGCATTATCAAAATCTATGCTGTATACAATCCACCCGACATTCCATTACTGGTATCTGACTTGGACTACATTCTCGGCTCCACAGACTCCATCATCATGGCTGGAGACTTTAATGCCAAGCATACAGCTTGGTACAGCTCCACAATCAATGACAAAGGCCGTACTCTAAACCATTACTGAATGCAAAATTTTATTGTTATAGCCGGACCCACAGAGCCCTCACATCACAGTCCGGCTGGAAGCTCAGATGTACTCGACATCGCTATTCTTAGAAACATCAGATACCAATACCAACTGGAAACGCTAAACGAATTATCATCTGATCACAACCCCATTCTGCTTAAGCTCGGTACACAAGAGCAATTCTCTCCTCTGCACTCCTTTATATCTTGGACAAGCTCTCCAGAACTTTCTCAAATCACATCGGCCCAGCACCTATTATCCATAATAAAGAGGAGATAGACATAGCCGTAAACAACCTTACTAACCAAATTAAAAAAGCACTAACATCAGTCACACAAACCACAGTCTTTCACCCTAGTGGTCGGATCCCTGAAGAAATCATGAATCTAATCAGATTAAAAAAACAAAGCCAGAAAGAGGTACCATAGCACAAGAGCCACACAAGATAAAACAACTGAATAATCTAAATAGACAAGTCCGTGAAGCTCTACAAAAAAACATCGAAACAAAGATTGGGAAGCCGAACTGACGAATCTAAACCGAGAGGACAACTCCATCTGGAAATTCTTGAGAACCCTCTGCACTAAAAGGCAACTTTTACCCTCAATTCAGACCAAGAAGGGAGTATCCCGCACTGACAAAGAAAAGCAGAAGCTCTAGTTGACAACTTGGGAACCCAATGTAAGCCTCTTATGAAAATCTGAACATCAATCTTATCTACAAGATTCACAGCTGAGTCAAGCAGGTCATAACACAACAAAAGGATAGCTCAGAACCTATCACATCCACTTCTCCAGCAGAAGTTATAAATATCACATCTCATTTGAACAACAACAAGGCTTCAGGTCCAGAGGGAATCACAAACAGAATAATTAAACTACTCCCCAGAAATGCCATTGTGCATCTAATCAATATAATCAGTGCGATCCTCAGATTTAAGTATTTTCCCTTAATATGGAAGACGGTGGATATCAAGCCAATCAAACAGATTGGAAAGAACTCTCAGTTCCCCGAAAGCTACAGACCAATCAGTCTTTTGTCCAGCCTTGGCAAGGTTGCGGAAAAAGTCATCCTTACAAGGCTTCAATCAGCAATGGATAAATTAAGTATTATTCCTAATGAGCAGTTCTGATTCAGAAAAAACGATAGCAGCGTACAACAGATACACCGACTGGTCGAATTTATCACTAAAGGTTTCAACTGGAACCTCCAGACAGCTGTAGTCTTTATAGATGCTTTTGATAAGGTGTGGATCTTCTCTACAAACTCATCAAATTCAATTAATCTAGTAAAAATAATTGACACATACCTCAAAGACAGATTCATGCAAGTCAAAATAAATGAAATTGTATCAACCAGACCCAAGATCCTGGTAGGTGTGCTGCAGGGCTCACTTCTGGTCCCCCAGCTATTTTCTATCTATACAGCTGATATACCTCAAAACCCAAGTTCAACAATCACTGCGTTATATGCAGATGATACTGCTTTATTAGCAAGATCTCTCAGTCCCAAACTAGCTATCAGAAAACTCCAAAGCAGTATTGATACATTGGAGAAATGGCTGATGGACTGAAGGATCCAAGCCAAACCCACAGAAGAGTTCAGCCATACTGTTCACTAAAAAGAAGTTTCAAACCAAGGAAGACATATACCTGCTAGGAGTCAAGATTCCATGGCAGAGCGAAGTCAAATATCTCGGCATGGTGTTTGACAAAAAACTCCAATTCACCAGTCATATAAAGCACATAAGCTCCAAGACATCCAAAGTAATTGCGCAGCTCTATCCCATGATCAACAGAAGAAGTAAACTGGATACTCGGAACAAACTACTCATATACAGGATGGTAATATGCCCAGTCATCACTTACACATCTCCTGCATGGAGCCATACCTCGAATACACATATTCAAAAGCTGCAGAGAATACAGAACAAATGTCTGAGAATGATTCTGGATGCCCCATGGTTTATTAGAAACTTGTAGATTCACAGAGAAGTCAACATTCCCTACATCACATCCCTCCTCCATGACCTAGCAGAAAAGTTCTTCACCAAGACAAACATTAATCCCAACCTGCTAATCAAGCAAGCTTCAGACTACAATGAAGCAGAATTCTGAAAATACAAAAGACCCAAGTCAATTCTATGCTCAGCTGAAAACAACTAATCTCACTGCGCTTCCAGACCGAGCTTAAAGTTCAATAACTCTCCACTCAAAGAACTTCCCTCTCAGACAAAGGGGAATATGAAAAGCATTTATGCTTCACCCATCAAACCAGTAACGTTCTGCGTTCTGCGTTCTACAGGGAAAAATCCCCCTAGAAACTCAGAGTTGTGAATGCTTTACCTCCCCCTCCTCGGGCCGAAAGTGACTTACTTTGCTGAGCTCATAGCTTTAGTTATTTCAGACTAATTGCAACCAGACCAAACGGACTTTTCGGATATTGTGTGTTCTGTTCGTTTGTATTACTAAACTGGCTTTTCTATGTTTATACATGACTCTGATGGCAAGGTTTTATGACGTGAATTTAAGTATAGTGCTGAATAGACGATCTTTGAATATTGTATGGAATATATTCATGAAGAGATTGATGAGGCCAGGGACTTGGGAGTGTTGGTAGATAGGGAGATGAAGTTTAGGTGGAACATTGCAAAAGTAGCTAAATCAGCTCATCAACTCACTTGGTTGTTGAAAAATACCTTAACGAGCAGAGACAAGCAAGTTATTGTACCTCTGTACCGAGCCTTGATAAGACCTCATCTTGACTACTGTGCCCAGATTTGGTCACCTCGGTTCCTTCTTGATGGGGAGGAGGTGGAGAGGATCCAGAGGCGAGTGACTAAGATGATAGCAGGTCTATGGAATGAACCATATGAGAACAGGTTGAAGATTTGTGGGTTGCAGAAACTGGTTGATAGGTGGAAAAGGGGAGATATGATTGAGACATTCAAATTGCTAAAAGGATTCTATAAGATTAATTCAGAGGATATTTTTGAGATCAGGACTGGTGGTAGGAGAACTAGGGGACACCTATGGAAGCTGGGCAAGAGTGTGGTTAGCAGTGGTGTTAGAGCTGGGTTCTTTACTTTTAGAGTGGTAAATGAGTGGAATAAGCTGGCAGAGTCTGTTGTGGGTGCTATGACAGTGAGCGCGTTCAAGGCAAGGTATGATAGATACTGTGAGAATGTCGTATAGTTGTGAGGACATGAAGTTTAGGGCCTCCCTCGATGAGTCTAAGGACTCCCTGGAGTAGCCCGAAAATAATAATAAAAAAAAAATCAACTAACGCCTGTTTATTCCCGTATACGGGGAGTAGGCGAGGCCATTTAGCCCTATCTAACTTATATCTAAATATCTAAATAATAATAACTATCTAAATAATAAAAATAATAATAATAATAATAATATCATGCTATTTTTGTTTATTTATTATTATTATTGTTATTGTTGTTCGATTTTGATTTTTTTTTTTTTTATATTTTTAGGCTGGAATTATTACTCCATCCGTCCCACTCTGCTGAGACCACTGCGTTTATCACTCTTGCCAGTTTAGTATACGGTACTTAAAAAAACTAATAATACATAATCTACCAGAATTACTTATCCCGTTTAGAGGCATGTTAATACATCTTGCAGAGTTTCACATTAAAATATTCACCAAAAGATGGCATCCTCACTACATGTTTATATAATATTTATAAGTTAGGCTTGTAATGTTCAGTTAGTATACATATATATTATAGTACAGTCAGGAAAAAAGAACACAAGCGTGTTTACTATTGTAAACTGTAATGTGTCCCGTGGAATCATCGAGCTTAAATTCTTTTAAATACGCTATTACGTAACTTTATTCTTGCTGTATATGTATATGAAAATGTCAAAATGGCAAATGAAACTGTTGATTTAGGTGCAAGTGAGTATTTTTGCATATATATATACGGGAAATGTAAATATCGCATGTGTTTTGATATTTTTATTAATCTTAACAATACCGTTGCCTGGACCAACTATTCATAATACGTATGATATTTGAATAGTCGAATGTCCTCAATAAAGGTTGTAAGTGCGTTTATTACAGAGATTTATACTTTTTGTGATAGAGCAAAGGTGTAATTAGTTTATCTTAGGACGGTAATTGTCTGTGCTAAGAGGAAAGCAGAAAAAAAAAAAAAAGTTCAGAAGAGAAAGATGTGTGTTGTGCCGATATTTCTCTGGACTTTGTAGACTTCTGCAGGGTGACCAGCCATTCAAGGACATCTGTTAGAAAGGGATATATGTGGAATTATTAGACTGGTAATTACGAAAAGCCCCGGAAACAGCTTGCGATAATAAATTGGAAAGAGGAACTGGATGGAAAGGATATCAATGCTGCTTGGGCCATACTCAAGAACTATTTGGTGGAGGCAATATCAGAGTGTATTCCAAGAGTCAAGAGGGTAAATAGAGTGGGTGTAAAATGGATGAATCAAGAGATAAGATATGCAATCTGGAAGAAACACAAAATGAGTATTTATAACAACCAGTTGCATGAGAAGTATAAAGAGCAGGCGAGGCAGGTGACTAGCTTGATGGTAGCAAGAATGCAGTATGAGCAGCAGTTAGCTAAAGCAGCCAAAAAAAAAAAATCCTAAGGAGTTTTTTCGATATGTTGACAGTAGAAGAAAGAACGATTATGGTAGGATGGGTTGGTGAAAACGGAGGAATGATAACTGCTGCAGAGGATATAGTTGAGATATTTAGTGAGCAATTTCTAAAGGTATTTCATTCTTGTGAATGTGGCACCATGCAGAACTTGAAAGTAATGGCAAAGGAGGAGGAGGAACTGTTAGTAAGTGAAAAGGAGGTATATGAGGAATTGCATAGACCTGATGTAAATAAGGCTGTGGGATTTGATGCTATTTCACCATGTGTCTTGAAGGAATGTACCAGAGAGTTAACAACAGCTTTTGTATATCTTTTCAACATGAGTCTCTCACTGGGTCAAGTTCCAAAAGAGTGGAAAGAGGGTAAAATTGTTCCAATTCATAAGGGATGCGATAAGAGTAAGGCTTTGAATTATAGACCAGTCTGTGTATCTGGAGTTGTGGTCAAGGTATTAGAGAAGTTAATTAGGAATAAGATTCAGAATTGGGTTGCCAACAGAAAAATACTCTTTGGCAGTCAGCATGGATTTACTAAAGGAAGATCATGCTTTAGCAACCTGCTTACTTTTTATAATAAAGTGACAAATGCATTGGATAAGGGTGTTGCATATACAGTGGTATATTTAGATTTTGCGAAAGCATTTGATAAATTGCCATATGACAAGCTGGTAATTAAATTGGAACGGATAGGGCTAAACAGTAGATTGGTTTGCTGGATTGGAGATTGTCTGTCTGATAGGTATCAGCGAGTTGTCTATGGAGGAGCAATATCCCAGAAGAGGAAAGTTACTAGTGGTGTACCTCAAGGGTCTGTTTTGGGTCCATTGCTGTTTAATTTGTATGTAAATGATATCTGGAGAGGTCTGAATGGTGATGTGCAATTGTTTGCAGATGATGCAAAGTTGGGGAGAGCTATCAGGAGTAGTGTGGTTGCTGTAGCTTTGCAAGAGGACTTGAATATGCTGGCTGAATGGTAAATAAGTGGGGATGTCAATTCAATGTTTCAAAGTGTAAGGTTTTGAAATTTGGGAAGCAGAGATGGGATGTAAAGTACACAATCGGTGCAAATATCTTGGAAGAGGTAGAAGAAATGAGATATCTGGGAGTGATTGTAAACAAGGACAAATTCGGGGATATGTTACTAAAATTGTAAGGACAACACAGTGGATAATAGGAATGATGCAGAGGGCACTGACTTCTAGAAGTAAGGATATTATGTTTCTTTTGTATAAGGCTTTGATCAAGCCACATAGGGATTACTGTGCACAGATCTGGTCACCTGGTTTTCAAAAAGATGAAATTATGTTGGAAAAAGTTCAGAGGCAATTGACTAAGGTGGTTTCTGGTCTCTGGATTGTAGAGTATGAAGACAAAATGCAATTTGCAGAAATTGGTGGATAGAAGGAGGAAGGGAGATATGATTGAGACATATAAGCTGTTAAGAGGTTATTACCAGATTAATGTCAGGGAGGTTTTGCACAGAATGGGTGAGGATAGCAGGAGAACAAGAGGTCATTCCTGGAAGCTGTATAAGGAGGGTGTGAGCAAGGGAGTGAGGAGCAGGTTTTTTGCATGGAGAGTGGTGAGTGATTGGAATGCTTTGCCCGAGAGTGTGGTGTGTGCAGAGACAGTGAATATATTTAAGGCACAGTATGATAAACTGTGTGTATAACAATGGACTTCCCACAATGAGTCTTTGACTCCGTGGAGGTTTTTATAATAATAATAATTATTATTATTATACAAGTATTTCCTGGAGTCAGAAACTCATCCAAGAGATACAGTTCTTATACCTTAGCTGGTAGATTACCAACAGATTTTAGTAATTAAACTTCCTAAATTGGTAGATAGGATATATACAGATATAATACAAGCTAGAAATTACTAGTTACGTTAATAAACATTGATGATATTAATAGCATCGAATTCGTGATATTATCAAGAACCATGTGTGTGTGATTATTAAACTTAACATGTAATGGAAAATAGGTCTTTAATGAAGAATTCGGTATTTGCATATGCACTTCTATATAGATTTAAGTCCTGATAATCTTTGAGCTAACAAGGATTTACAAAATCCTTGTTAGCTCAACTGATGATTACGATATTATTATTATTTTTTTTCACATATTTAAGTTGGATAAAAATTGTTAGGAATTTACACTGTGGATAGAACAGAATTCACAACAGATCAGTGTTCGTAGGACATCTGAAATATTTAAGGTGCTCTGCAAACATTGATAATCCTCCTGTCTTTTAAATCCTGTGATATCAGATAACAGAATTGCCTGTCAGTCCATTGCAGTTATCCTAATTTCTCATATTATCATCAGAGGCCTGATGTGTATCCTCAAGGAGGTGTACAGGATGCTGTGATAGCATCACATGTGATTACATTTCCATTATTGTTATCTTCTTTCGTCAGTTTTCTTTCAGAATAATCTATTTGTCAGGATGCCAGTATTTATTGGATCATATATTTCAACCTTTCTCAGACACTCCTGAATGCATCATTCCACCTAGATCACGATCTTCTTTGTCTTCCCCCCCCCCCATCCTAACATCAAACATTTGCTTTTCCAGTCTTTCCTCTCCCATACTGTTTCAGTCCTCATACTTCTTGAGATTAGCTCCTTTTAATGATTCTGCCAAGATGTCATCTGTTCTCTTTTAATGTTTCTCAAAACTCATATCTTTGGTTTCTAGGTTTTGATCAACCTTTGTTTTTAACCCAACTCTAATCAGATTGAAAAGTGCAAATTGGGTTGAACACTATTTTGTATACTGCTAATTTAGTGTTTTGAGCAGGGTTTTTTATCCTGGTAACTTGAGTTTTTCATCCTCTGTACAGACAAATCTGCCATCAGAACACACGCAATTTATAGACAAAAAATGCCAGTGTTCAGTGGTGATGGGTGGTTGATGGTAGTCAATGTCACTAAAAAAAAAATGTGTTTAAATAGCTAAAAAATTCTATTCTCCATTGAGAATGCAGTTAGTTGTCCGTGTTCCTATTTTCATTTTTTTTTATCTTTTTGTTGCTGATGGGAGACAGTGAGGTGTGTAGCAGGATGCCCTCCTGCGATTAGTCCTTCGACGTGTTGCATAATAATAATAATTCACTTGATTTCCTCATACGAGCTTTGTGTATTCAGTTGTCTATCTTCATATTTAATTTGCCATCTTCACTAAAAATTGTATTTAAATAGCTGAAAAATTTTATTCTCCATTGAGAATGCAGTTAGTTGTCCATGTTTCTATTTTCATTTTTTTTGTCTTTTTGTTGCTGATTTTCACACGAGTTTATTATTATTATTATGGGACACCTCCAGGGAGTCCAAAGACTCATCGAGGGAGGGCACCTACTCTACAACTCTCTGACTCCACCACTGAATCCACCAACTACAACAAACTACAACTGCCATCATTGTTACACCAATGCCATCTACTGGCCACTGCCACCACTAGTATTTTCACAGACAATCACAAACATCCATGCCCACTGCAGGATTTGAACCCACAGCCTTTTGGCTGGAGAGCGGATAAGCTAACCACTTTCAACAGAGGAAACAATGGATGCAAGGAATTTTCTTAGTCCTGAGTAGCTCCTCTATCCCTATCAAGAACAAGAGTTTCCTTGCGTGTTCATGGAGTGCGTCTGCTACACTGCCTCTGAGTAGTGCAAATATTTTTATTGCACCACATTTCCTTTTGCAGCCGGGATCTGTCCTCAATTTCCTGTCTTATATATGTAACAAATTTCGTGTCTTACACCAATTTTGTTACAGAACTTATTCAGTTTACTTATAAAATCCTGAAGACTTGTACTGGAGATTCATTTAGGAGTATATCATCTGCAAAATGTAAAGAGCTAACTTTAATATCTCAAATTTTAATATAAGGTTTGATGTTCCTTTATAATGTGATCCATATAGATGATGAATAAAAGTCTATTTTAGATGAAAACATTTTACCTTACTGTTTAAGTAAAGTGAAAAGTGTAAAGCGAAAGATCCTGGCAACTCCTGTTTGGCCTGAACCCATGTTCTCCCCAAGTCTCTTCCACAATTTTCCTTAGCCTGTTTTCAAGCATGCTTGCATAATTCTTACTTGGAACACTTAAAAAATGCTTGCATAATTCTTACTTGGAACACTTAGAAAAATTCCTGTTAATTCTTACATTCACCTTTGCTTTTTATAAATGGATATAAGCTCTTCTCCAGGCATTCTGAATTATGTGGTGTTGCCACTGTAAAGTTTTTATTATTCTTATTATTAACATCCGACCTCCATGGAGTCAGAGACTTATCGTGGAAGGTACACATTATTGCACACAATGCTCATCCAACCATGCTTTAAAATGATTCAATGTGTCTACATTCACAACACACTCAAGCAGTGCATTCCACTCACCAACCACTCTCCATACAAAGAATCTTCTCCTCTCTCCTCTTCTCACATCCTCTTTATACAGTTTCCAGCAGTGGCCTCTTGTTCTTTCCCCCCCCCCCTCTCATTCTATGACAAATATGTTCCATGTCAACCTGATAACAACCCCTGACTAGCTTATATGTCTCAATCATATCCTCCTTTCCTCCTATTCATGATTTTTTATATCTACATATTTGAACATTTCTGGTGATACATCCATCCACCTCCAGCCTGCTGTTCTACATTTTAGGCATCAGATGGCTTTTCAAATAAGTATTGATGTGGACTTTTTTGATTATGTTTCTCTTTATTTTCTACTGCTGTTTTGTCACTTTTTATTTCATCTAGCATCTTATATGTCTCAATCATATCCCCCATTCCTCCTATTCATGAATTTTTATATCTACATATTTCAACATTTCTGGTGATACATCCACTTCCAGCCTGCTGTTCTACATTTTAGGCATCAGATGGCTTTTCAATAAGTATTGATGTGGACTTTTTGATTATGTTTTTCTTTATTTTCTACTGCTGTTTTGTCACTTTTTATTTCATCTAGCAATCTTTCAAAGTACATCTTTAAACACTGAAGATGAAGATACTTCAGATATCCATAGTATCTTTATCTTCAGTTTTTGTATCAGCTTTATCATCAATGATTCCTTTTTACAAGACTGCTTTCCTCCATTTCTTAGCTTTCTCAACAGCCTCCAAGGCCAGATTGACCTTGGAGGGTTGCAGATTTATAATTTCTGTTCTACTTCTTCAAATCATACATCTGCAATCATGACTATGGTCAATCTGGCCTTGTAGACCATGTTTTGGATACAACCTGCAGGATCTCCTGGAGAAAAACCACCATGCTCAACCATAGTAAATTCAAAAAAGAAAGACTGTTTGTTTTTAGAATCTGCCACAGCACTCAGAAATTAACCAAATTTAAATAAATACGGTTGCATAAAACTTTCCAGAATTTGGGAAACATTAATTATCAACCAGGGGCCAATATTGGATCAGACCACAACCCTGTGGTAATTAAAGCAGCAATAAAATTAAAGAAAACAATAAAACCTATACACATAGAAAAATATGATCTTGGCTCCCTTAAAAATCACAATAAAGAGGATAGCAATTAGACTTATTAAACCCTCTCTCCCCACTTTTGCACAGATGTTTGGTTTCTGCAGTATGTATATTTTACAAATATTTCCATGGGAAATGCTCATCTGAAATAACATCAATGATTCCTCCACTCAGTACTAAACTTGTTGGAACACATGCTGCTGCTGCTTAACATTCCTTCACCTAGAAACAAACAGAACAAGTTTCTTTTCCTCCTCCTTCATCCCTGTAATTGCTGCACCGTGGAACAGTCTCCCATCAGCTGTGTTTCCTAAGGAACACAATTTACAGTCATTTAAATCAAATGAAACAAGTTCCTCCTTTCCCAACCCTCCACCCATACATGGTACTAATGTACTATAGGTTGATCAACCAACCTCTTGTGTATGGGCACAACATAAAAAAAAAAAGCTGCAGATCAGCATCGTTCTCAGTATTACAGCAGTCCTCTGGATTACCTTCACCATCTTTGCAATATGTTCTCTGAATTTCTATCATCACCCTGAGATCCCTTGCCTCCTCTATTATTATTATTTGTATAAACAGTTTATATACTTGTGACAAGCTTATCCAGGGAATCCAAAGACTCATCGAGGGAGAGTGTGCCAACACCATCGAACGATTGTTCCCTTCCAACTACTAACCGTGCTCAAACTTGCTTAACTTTTTACGAGCCATTAGTAGCAGAGGCTCTACCAATTGACCAAGTTTGTTCTAGCTGTTTGTGTATCTTTATTTTTTAGGCATTTATTATTAAATGGATTTTTTAAATTCTTCTGTTAATTGCTGCTTTTGTCATTTCTATTGTAATTCCATCTTCTCCTAGCATTTTATTATTTTTCATATCTTTCATTTCTTGTTCTGTTTTTGAAATTGTGTATTTCTGAAATACTTTGTTCTTCTTCTGGTTTCCATATAATAGTATTTTCAACAAAGCTTGTGGTGTCATAATTCTGAAATATACTGTCTAGCACTTTCTGCTTGTTTTTTTTTATCTTTGATATGTCATTCATTTTCTAGTATTCTCTCCTCCACCCCCTTCCCTATTGAGAGATTGTTTCACAGTACTTTCATATTTTTATTATCTGTCATTTCTTGTATCTTTTTTTTTTTCCTTTCCTGATTATTTTCTTATTCCTGTAAGTTTTACTGTATTTCTTTATTAAACATTTCCTGGATATTATCCATTTGTAGATTTCTATTTTCATTTTTATTATTCCATTTCATTCTTGTGGATTGTTTTTGTGTTTTCTCAATTTCTTCTTGATATAATTTTTTATTGGCTACTAATGTATCATTATTTATCTTTACACATTTTATTTTATTCTGTTTCATCCTGTAAATTTTTTCTTCTATTATTATTTTCCCTCTAGCTATTCTGTGATCACTTCCTATGTTTTATATGATTGATGACTGAAACTTCTTTAAATATTCTTACATGAGATGATAGAATAGAAATAGATGGATGGAACATGTTCAAAGAATGAAAACAGAAAGATTACCAAAACAAGCCTTAAAGTTCAAGCCATTAGGAAAAAGAAAACCAGGATGTCCTCTTAAACGATTCAACGATGACTTCTAAGGCCGGAACAGGTCATGCTAGGCCCAAATCCTTGATACGCATGATGATGATGATGACATGAGATGATAAAATATAACGATTTCATGTTTTCGGTTTGGTCTTTTCTTATAAAATGTGTTCATAGCATTCAACTAGTTCCTCATCATCAAGTTCAAAGTTCATCATCATATTTCTTCTTTTATTTCATTATCTATTTTCTTATACTTTTGAAGTTATTATTATTACTCCAAGACCTCATGGAGTCAAAGACTCATCTGGGAGGTCCTTTTTTCTCTCTCTCTCTCTCTCTCTCACACACAATCTCATCATACCGTGTCTTAAACACACTCAAACTCCTTGCAGACACCACACTCTCAGGCAAGGCATTCCAATCATTCACAACTCTGCATGAAAAAAACCTGCCTCTCACTCCCTTACTCACGCCCTCTTTATACAGTTTCCAGGAATGACCTCTTGTAGGTCTCTATCTCCCCTCTTTCTCCTGTCCACCAGACTCTACAAATTACATCTTCTCAATCTGTCCTCATACTCGACATTCCAGAGGTCAGAAACTACCTTACTCAGTCTCCTTTGGACCCTTTCCAACATATCTTCATCCTTCTGAAAAACCCGGTAACCAAATCTGGGCACAATAGTCCATGTGTGGCCTAATCAAAGCCTTATACAACGGAACAAGAATCTCCCTACTTCTACATGTCAGCGTCCTCCGCATCATTCCCAGAAGCCTTTGTGTTGTCTTTACAATTTTGGCGATGTGTCCCCTAAATTTTAGATCCTTATCCACTATCACCCCCCAGATCTCTTATTTCCTCTACCTCCAACAATATATTCTCACCAAGCATAAATTCTGCATCCCATCTTTGTTTTCCAAATTTTAAAACCTTACATTTTGCAGCATTGAACTCACATCCCCATTTCCGTGCCCAATCACTCAATTTATTCAAGTCTTCTTGCAAAGCCACAACATCTTCACTACTCTTTATGGTTCGTCCCAACTTTGCATCATCTGCAAACAACTGAATATCTCCATCTAAATCTTCAATATCATTAATATACAAGTTGAATAGTAATGGCCCTAAAACAGACCCCTGAGATACTCCACTAGTGCTTTCCTTTTCCTGGATATTGCACCCCCATACACAACTTGTTGATACCTATCAGATAGCCAGTCTCCAATCCAATTCACTAATCTAATATCCAACCCCATCTGCTCTAGTTTGACTGTCAACTTATCATGAGGTACTCTATCAAAAGCCTTTGTGAAATCCAAGTATATTACTGTGTATCCTTCTCCTCTGTCTAAGGAAGCTGTCACGTTAAGTAAGTAGATTACTAAAACATGACCTCCCTTTAGCAAATCCATGCTGTCCATCAAAGATAATATCATTGTTGTCAACCCAACTCTGGATCCTAGTTCTCACAAGCTTCTCCGACAACTTAACAACAACACCTGACACACAGATAGGCCTATAGTTTGATGCTTGAGTTCGATCACCTCCTTTATGAAGTGGCACAATCTAGGCCTCTTTCCACTCCTTAGGAACTTGACCAATTGCAAGACTCGTATTAAAAAAATATGTCAAGGCAGGTGTCAGCTCCCTGGCACTTTCTTCAGAATACGAGGTGATATATTATCAAGTCCCACAGCCTTATTTACATCTAGTTTACTGAACTCCCCAGACACCTCTTGCTCACTTACAGTCAGTCTCTCTTCCCCATCATCAACTGCTCTCAATCTCTCCATGAAGTCGCATTCACAAGATTGAAAGATCTTTATGAACTGCTCATTAAGTATCTATACCACACATTCTGCAACAGCTGTCTTCATACCATTTTCTCCAATCAATGTTATCCTTCCATAATCATTCTTTCTTTGCTGGCTACATATCGAAAGAACCCCCTAGGATTCTTTTTAGCTTCATTAGCTAATGCTGTTCATACCTCTCTTTAGCTACTCTCACCAACCAAGTCACCCTCCTTGCCTGGTCTTTGTAGACCTCATGAAATTGGTTATTTCCACTTCTCTTATGCTGCTGCCACAATGCCCTTTTTCTCTGTATCGCATGCTTAATCTCTTTATTCATCCATCTCACACCTACCTTATTTAACCTTCTCACCCTTGGAATACATTTAGACATTGCATCTGCTAGATAGTTTTTGAAAATCCCCCAAGCTGCATTGATCTCTTTTCCAGCTGACTCCTCATTCCATGCTACACCCGTAAGCTGTCTCCTGAGCTCTTCATAATCACCCCCCTTGTACTTCCACATATGCCCTTTTCTCACAGGGGTCCTTGCACTGCTGGCAACCACTCAGGTAATCACCTCATGGTCACTCTCGCCAATTGGTGGATGATTTGACACCTCATTTATAATTACATCCTCTGATGAGATGACCAAAACCAAGACCCTTAATCCTCGTGTACCCTCTGTTACATACTGTTTGAGGTAGTTATCCCTCAAAAACTCAAGCAACTCATTTTCTTTACTTCCAGTTGCTATCTCATCATTCCAGTGTATATTGCCATAATTAAAATCACCCATAATGATCACCCTTTTCTTATTTACTTGGCTAATTTGACTATACATTTCACTATCACCACCATCCACATTACCAGGTCTATAACAACATCTCACCAAGTATTTGATTCTATTCACCTCTATCTCACACCATACTGCCTCAAAACCACTCTCCCTATTTCCCTCTTGCATCTCTACTTTGTATGGACATAACTCTTTCTCTATCATCAATAGCACTCCCCCTCCCATTTTACCCCTTCTATCCTCACGAAACATATCATACCCTTCCATCTCTATTCTTGTCAGGATGTCATCCTCATCTAACCATGTCTCACTTATTCCGACAATCTTTGGGTGAACAAACACAATTAGTGCAACCATTTCATCTGCCTTGTTTCTCATACTTCTAGCATTGGTATACAAACACAACAGCTCATTTCTAGATCTACAGCTAGTTCCACTGATACCACTCACTCGATGGGGATCTCTCCATGCTAGACTGGGGCCATTTCCCTTTCTTCTTCTTCTTCATTTTTAACCCTTTTCAATTCCAACTGTTTCCTCTTGATCCCTGGTCATTCCATTCCTTTCCTGCCTACACATGCTCTCACCTCCTCTTGGAGCATCCACCTTTCTCATGCTGTGTACCCCTGTCCACCCTGAGCCTCCCCGTTTCCCTGTTCCTCTTGCACACCCATTCTCTCATTTTCTATACTCATACCACTCACTTCCCCATTCATATCTACTTCTTTAATCTCTCCTGTTTTACTCTCCTGCTCTTCCACATCACTCCCTTCTCGATCTGATTCATTCTCTCTATTCACTTCTCTACCTTCCAGCAGCAGTCTCTCCAAGTGACTCATACCATAACCACTTAAATGCAGTCCATCGTTCCCATAAGCTCACTTCGTCCCTCAAACTCATTCTACACATTAACAAACTGTACTCCCATCTCCTCGCACATTTCAGCCAGCATATCATTCATAATCCTTGCTCTCTGCCTCGTTTCACCACAGTCATACCTAGGCAACACACTGACTACCCTTCTTGTCACACTATTCTCTTTTATCCTTCCAAGCAACCTCCTGATATCCATTCTGACATACTCTTTGTTCTCTCTCAAATCGTTTGTACCAATTAATACTATTAACTCTTTTGCTCGCTCCCGTCTCATATCCAATGCCTCAATCACTCTACCCATTTTACCGCCTGGAAAACATACCTGTGCATTCTATCCTCCAGCACACCTTTAATAATGGAGTCGCCATACAATGCCACTCGCTCATCTTTCGTTAACTCTTTCATGCCATGATGATTTATTTTAATAGTTTTAACCTGTATTCTCTTAATTTCATTTCTTGCCTCATCCAATCCAGTTCAACTTCAGAATCTTGTGACACATTCTCTCTATCATTAAATCTTTCTAACTTTCTAACTCTCAACCCCCCCCTCTTCTCACTTTCACTCTCATTCATCCTTCTTTGTTTCCATATTTTCAGTCCAACATACGTCTAACTTTCGCTATCATTCTTCTCACTTTCACTCTCATTTATCTTTCTTTGTTTCCATACTTTTGGTCTAACATGCATCCAACTTTCGCTATCATTCTTCTCACTTTAACTCTCATTTATCTTTCTTTGTTTCTGTACTTTTGGTCTAACATGCATCCAACTTTCGCTATCATTCTTCTCACTTTCACTCTCATTCATCTTTCTTTGTTCCAGTACTTTCAGTCCAACATGCGTCCAACTTTCGCGATCATTCATTCCTTTTTCGCTATCATTTATTCTTTTGATTTTTTTCACTTTCGATTTCTGCTTCACGCCATTTCTAGTTTCATTTGTTCTCTCAATTTCGTTTCCTTCTGCCACTTTCGCCTCACTTTTGTCCCTTTTAACATCTGTTACGGTTTTCAAATCGCTCTTGTTCCTTTTTACTGATTTTTTTAACATTTTCTCGCCTCTCTTTCTCACCATCCTTCTCCTTCAAATGTGCACTCATGTTCCCGGTGAGATTCTCGTTACTAACACTTTCTGTCATCAATTTCATATTTGCACAGTTCCTCGTTCAGGTCACACTTCGCACACACACCCTTCTTCCATCCGTGCTAAACATCTACAAATCATTTATGTAATCGAAGGAATACATATAACAGACCTCACACTTAACAAAACGACTGAAATCTAAATTAAAATGACAATGCTGCCGCCATTTTTTTTCCCTGCAGGTTACTAGGTCTAATAATAATGATTTCCTAATTAAGTTTAGGCAAGAAAAATCCCCCACACTAATAATACCAGTAGCGCCCAACATTTACAGCCGCTCTTACTCAAACAATTATGCACATATACTTAATTATTCCTAGAATAACTTATCTCCATCAGGAGCTCTTCTTAGACACATCCACAGCACTTGGCTCACTAGCACTTCTATTTTTACACAGTCATGCATTAAAATCTCCCAACACTGATATGTAGGCCATAGGATCCTGATGTATTGTATTGGAATCCTACATCATGAAGTTATGAAGATGAATTTTTTCATCTTCATAGCTGCTTGATGGTGCATATATTTGTATTTTTAATGGTTTTCTGTTCTGATATTTGGATTATGATATATGCTATCCAACTTGATATTCCTACAGATTTCGTAACTTTATTTTCTATGATTTTGTTAATAAGGAAACCTACTCCCTCTCTGCTTGACATCATCTGGTCCTTTCCAAGCACATTTTCTGATTTTAGTGTTATGCATTTTTCTGATTTTCTTTTCACTTTACTAAGTCTTATTGTATCCTATTTCATTTTGTTTATTTTATACTCCAGTTCTATCATTTCATTGTCTACTAATGTTCTTACGTTGTATGTAGCAATTGTGAAATTAGTTTTCTTGCACTTGCTTTTATTATTTTGTTTTGAAGTAGCATGTCTGTTATAATAGCTCTGTTTCTCTACAAAAGGTTCTCTGGGGGATTGTAAGGGCCAGTAGCAATGCCAGATACTGTGGGCTCTTAATGATGAAGTTGCCTTTTCTCCCATGACGACGAATTGGCTTGGGTGAGTATTGGTAGCAGCCAATAAAACTAGAGCTCTGGAATGCTATCATAGATATTATTACTCTTACCATCTAGAAGGATAGGTGACTTGCCTCTGTTCCTGCAGAGCCTGTCTCAGAATATGTCAGAGTAAACACTATAGCCAGTTGTCTCCACCCCAAGGGATAGCATACATTGGGAAACTGCTCCTCTGCAGTGCCATCACCCCCACTCAGAATCCCTCTTAGTCTAGTTCATTGGTGTGGACATGTCTGGTTTGGAAGCCCTGCTGGTAGAATATACTACCATCCAGCATAGCACAGTACATCTTTGAAACATGCAAGGCCTTCATCATATCGAAGTGAAGATTTCAGCAAAGGGAAGTGAAATAATATTACACAAATTTATAACATAAAATTTCTATATACACACACACACACACACACACACACACACACACACACTACTGTACTGGGGAAAAAATTAACCACGAGTGTACAGTGTTTCTGTTCTTACTAATTTATTGGTAATTTGCTGTATACTTTTGTACACTGTTTCCAAATGATTATTTTAATAATCAATTGGAAACAATGGAGACAGGAGGGACTATTTGCAGTTATAATCAAAGGCAGCTAAGGCTGTAATGCAAGTGCATTATGTCTGTTAATGGATGTATTCTTCTAGTCAATTGACTGTTTTGTAGAGATGAAAGATCTTCAAAACAGGCAAAACCTGATTTTCTGGGAGGGAAAAAACTTAATCACCTTCAGTTGAAAATTCCTTAAATATATACAAAATATATATTCCTTATACAAAATTCAAACCTAGTTTTTTTCTGACAAAGACATTTTCAATACTGACTGAGCTGTGAACTCCATAAATGGTGTGTGTGTGGGGGGGGGGAGACTTGGTAGTTACTGGTTAAAGTGAAAGTAATTAATTGTTTTGATAGAAGGAATAGTCGGCTGATTTTATTATTTCCTAATGGTGTATTATTTTAGTCCCTAGAGTATATTTGCAAGTATCTGGTTATTGCACATCCTTGTCTAGTTTCTTTTGAGTATTTACTTTTATACCTCATAATGCTGTACAAAATGTATAGGGAAATATTTGCATATTAAATAATTTAGCTACTTTTCATTTTCACAATGGGTATTTTGTATAACTTTTTCCTTATAGACAATTCAGATACTGTTACTTGTTAATGTTACTATGGGGGGGGGGACTGAAAAGTTCTGATAAACATCTAGAACAAAAATGACTGGTTTGTGCAATAAGGGAAAGACTTTTTTTCTGAGAGGGTTGCAAATTATGTAGCAGCATTGTAACAAATATATAACATTTCATAGGGAATATGTAGAATAATGTTTAAGTTACATGGTTCTACCTCAATTCTTTCATGGTGATTATCACAACTTTTCAACGTACCCCTGTGCAGATGCAACTCTGATGCTGTTGATTAGTGCTGAATGTATGTAATTTATATCTCTTTATTCTTTGCAGATTTTAGTATAAATAGTCAATATCCACTGCATAGAGCTGCTGAAACAGGTAATATTGATGTACTTCATAGCCTATTAAACCATGGATTTTCAGCCAATGATTCAAATTATGATTCAATGACCCCACTTCATGAAGCATGCATACATGGACATCTTGAATGTGCAGAATTACTTATTAGTTTTGGATCCAGGGTAGTGTAGTCTTTTGATATTTACTGTATATATGAATACTTGCATATTTTATTTAAATTTTTAAAGTTTAGGCAGAAATTCAAAAGAATTTTCATAATTTCAAATTAAATTTTCATAAGTTTTTTTCATAAGTTTCTTGAACAAAGTTCCACCACTGGTGATGTATAGAATTCAAAGGGATTCTTGTTAAAAATTGGCAGTCATGTTTTTCACTTTTTTGATTCTATATTTATCAATATTTTAATTTTCTTCAAATTTGTTAAAATATTTACAATAGGAAATAAGAATATTTTTGCATTTTGTCCTGTCAAGATTTGAATTGTATATATTATGCGAATAGTTGAGTAAATATTTTCCAATTGATTCATGACAAAAAACTTTATAGAAGTTTATAGAAGAATTACAAACTCAACATTTTGACCATCACATCATGGTCATCAGAAGTGTGTGTGTGTGTGTGTGTGTGTGTGTGTGTGTGTGTGTGTGTGTGTGTGTGTGTGTGTGTGTGTGTGTGTGTGTGTGTTTTTATTTATCTCACTCAAACTGCAGGTGAATTGCCTATCCATTGATCTCTCCAAGTCTCTTCTTGAGAGGATTAATTACATCAAGCTGGGTTAAGGCTAAGCCAGGATTATCAGGACCATCTTTATAATTTAAAACAAATAGTTGTGAAATTTTGGGAATATAATGAAGATCTACATTTAAGTTTGATCAATCTGGGAAAGGCAACAACAAAGTTCCAAGAGAGAGAGAAGCTGTTTAAAACCATACAGTTATGTAGGATAAGTGGGACATTATAGAGAACAGTACATTTCCTGTATTTAAGTTGGTCAGAAGTTAGAATTGAAGGAGGTACAGGTGTATAAGATGTGCATGTTATCTTCACTCATATTCATCATCTATTTGGATCATAATAAGGAAAGTGACATTAAACCTATTATCAGAATTGGTGATATTCTTAACTTAGCTCTTTGCTTTATGCAGATAATATTTACTATTAAATAAATCCAGTAAAAGTCTTCAGATTTCTTTAAATTAATTGAATAACTGCTGTAACAAATTTGACATAAAAAATTAGCAATAAAAATTTTTCTATATTCCTGCTTATGAAAATAAGCAGGAAAGTGGAAAAGATCCTGTAAAAGATATGAAATATTTCTATGTAGACACAATTTTTAGTGAATATGGCAAATTTAAATTGGGAATTGTGGAGATCGAGTTGTAGAGAAGGTGCCCTCACTCGATGAGTCTTTGGACTCCCTGGAGGTGTCGCATAATAATAATAAATAATAGAATAATCAAAGCTGGTTGATATGAGTGATGGGCATAATCTTATCAGTCAATAGAAATAGGGGATATGATAGCTCCATCCTTATTTCATAGCAAAAGTATAGAAACAAAGTTTCAAAAATAGATTTATGAGAATACGCTCCCCAGTATCAGAGTTTTAGCTGGATGTATAGAAATAGTTTCAAAAATAGACTAGACTGCTTATGAGAATATACCTTAGCATCAGAGTTGTTGCTGGCAATTTCAATGCCTAGGATTGTATTCTCATTACCTGTCTGGGTTATTTTGGAAACTTTGTTTCTATACATTTAGCTATGAAATATGGATGAATTTATAATATCCCTTATTCTATTAATTTATGATGGCCAAAATGAAGCCTTTTTTGACTCTTTTTCTCAATAATTACAATATTATAATTAGTAATTAATTATGCTTACCACTGCTAATATTATTTCCCAACCTAAGACATCAAATAAGTAATTGATTGAAAGAAGGGTTTTTTTGAGAGGGAAGCGGAAAATATATGTACTTTATTTAAACGAATGATTTATTTTTCTCTCTTTCTTGAAAATACACTTTGCATTAATATTAAAAAAAAAATGATAGTGTTCCAGATGGTAGATCTTACAGTATATATAATTTTTATCTTTTGTAAAGAATAGATTTTCTTTTCACAATCTCAATGTGCTACATTGAGATTGTGAAAATTTACATTTGCTCATCTTCAGAGCAATTCATTCTCAAATTGATTGATTTATGCAGTTTTAAGCAGACTCCTAAATTCAAGGATAATGTGTTTATATGATTGGTATTCATGATAATGCAATGTAGGGTATCGCAATTTCAGAGAACCTCAAGTTACCTTAAGAGGATGCTGTCTGTAGAATCTTCATTGTTTAAGCATGACCAAACACTGTATTGTGGCCCTAAAAGTTCAAAGTGTAAAGCTATCCATATACAATGAGGGTGGTGTGCTGAAAAGTTGATAATTACCAATGAAGGAATCAAGGCCTTATGTTTTCTTATGTATCCTAAAAGAAAAAGAACAAATTATTATAATTTGATGAAGCATTTGATAAAATAAAAAGATATATACTGTTTGATATATTACAAAGAATAAATATACCTACTTGGGGGGAACCTCACCCCTACCAAGCGCCCCTCTCGGGTGGCGGATGAGGGAAGCCCAAGCGGGCAGCTCCGAATAATGAATAAGGAGCCGTGAACCAAAGGTGCACTTCAGAACCATGGTCAGGAGAAGTGTTGTAGACCACTGTAAAGATGCCAGTAAGTAGAAGAAGAAAAAGGCCCCCAGTCCTGCGCAGCTCTTTGCAATTCCACCAAGGTGGAGGTGAGAAATCTGCAAGAGCAGGGGGTGCTAAGAATCTCGCAGAGGAAGGTAGACCACCATCTGGAAATTCGACCCTATTTATTGGTTCCTTCAACACTCGAACTCTGTCTTTTGACTCCCATATTGATTTCCTGCTCCAAGAACTGCAAAATGTAAAGCTTGATGTCTTCACTATCTGTGAAACCCGAAGAAGCTCTGAATTAACAGCAAAATGGAACAATGGCAACCAAATTTTCCTGGGAGTCTCAGATAACACTACAAAGGCTGGAGGAGTTGGCTTCATCATAAATGAAAAGCTAACTAAAAATATTATTTCTTGTACAATCCATTCTGAATGACTAGGAACATTAATATTAAAAATTGGAGAATCCATAACAATAAAAATAATAGTAGCCTACGCACCCACCTCAACAGCTGATAAAGAAGAAATAGAAAATTTCTATGAACACCTACGAGAAACATTACTGAAAAAAACAACATACACAATAGTGTGTGGAGATTTCAATGCAAAGATTGGTACAGGATTTATTGAAGAAAAATACGTTGGACCGTGGGGGAAAGGGGAAAGAAATGAACGAGGTGAACTCCTGGCAGAATATGTAGCAGAAAGGCTGTACATTATGAATAGTTTCTTTAAAAAGAGAACTGGAAAAAAGATGGACTTGGCAATCTCCAAATGGAGAGACAAGAAATGAAATTGATTTAATCTAACAGATTGCAAAAGAATAATAAAAAATGTCGAAGTCATTGGGAAAATTTACTGCGACATTCATTCAGACCACCGTCCAATAAGAGCCGCTCTCAAAATACTTAAAAAAAAATGAAGAACGCATACGAGCACAGTCCAACCATAAAAAATGCTCAAAACAGATAAACCCAGAAGAATTTAGAAAAAAGATGGAAGAAACCACTGGAAATTAAAAAATGACATCGACGAAGATTTAACAAACTAGCAATAAATTAATGAACTGCAAAGAAAGAACCTCATATGAACTTCCTCCTAAGACCAGGAAATGCCTATCAGCAAGAACAATAGAAAAAGATACAGAAAAAGATTGTCTAGAATATAAAATTATTTGTAAACAATTGAGGCAGAATATCAAAGACGACTATAACATATATAGAACAACAAAATTGGCAGAAGCAGCGGCTCCGCAACAGCCTAAAAAAAAAAAAAAAGTAGAAAAAGAAATAAATCTAAAGCAACCACTACCGTCAGCCTTCATAGACAATCAAGGAAACAGACATACAAACAGAGGTGAAATGGAAAAAATAATAAAATCATTTTATGAGAACCTTCACTCATCTAAACAAGTAATCACAGCTCCAGTACCAGACGAAAATCTGGAAATACCATCTGTCTTACCTGAAGAAATAAAAATGGCTATCCACCATATAAAAAAAAAAGACCAGTCACAAGGAATTGACAGTATAAAATCTGATGAATTAAATATGGGTGGACAAATACTCTTTAAAGCTCTAGCAGAAAGGTTTACCTGATATATACAATTAAGGAAAGTACCTACTGAATGGAAAACATCAAAGACCATAATTCTGCATAAAAAAGGTAATAAAGAAGACATCAGTAACTACAGGCCTGTCTATCTATTAGCACACACACATATAAAATATTCACCAGAATCATCCTAAACCGAATACAAACCTCCATCAATGAAAATAGCTGCAAAAGAACAGGCTGGTTTCAAAAAAGGCTTTTCAACAATAGATCACATTCAAACTATTACTCAGCTAACAGAAAGATGCAGAGAATACCAGATCCCACTTTGTCTTCTTTTTATAGATTTTAAAAAGGCATTTGACACTGTTGAGCATAACACAGTATTCCAAGCTTTAATAGAACAAGGCATAGAAAAAGCATACATCCAACTCATAAAAGATATCTACATAGAAAGCACAACAAATATCACCCTTTTCAATCACCTGATTAAAATTAACTTAAGTAGAGGAGTACGTCAGGGTGATGTCTTATCACCTAATCTCTTCACATCTACTCTGGACAGCATCATTCGAAAAACTGACATGAAAGATGGAATAAACATTGATGGTGAAATATTAAATATCCTATTATTCGCCGATGATGTGGTATTAATATCTCACTCACCCAAACTCTTAGAATCAATGCTGAATAACATAAGCCAAAACTGCCAAAAAATTGAATTGGAAATACACCCTGACAAAACAAGATGGATGAAAAACAAATACTGTAAAGATCATACAATCACTCTAGAATCTCACGCCATCGAAAAAGTTGAAGAATACATCTACCTCGGCAGTCCATAAAAATGAATAATGATATATCAAATGAAATAGCAAGGAGAAAAAGAGCTGCTTGGATAGCCTTCAACAAAATAAAATCAACAATTACCAACCAAAACATAGATATAGACATAAGAGCCCATCTTTACAATAGTCACATCTTACCAGCATTAACTTATGGCAGTGAAACATGGAACACAAATTTAAAAGAAGAACAAAGCTTAATAACAACTCAATGTGCAACAGAAAGAAGAATATGCAATATAAACAAAATAGACCACATAAAACACACAGAAATCAGGAAAAAGTCTGGACTCACAGATATAATAAAAACAATATACAACAGCAAAAGAAGATGGGCAGGACATCTTGCCAGGATGAGAGACAACAGATGGACAGTCAGAGTTACAAACTGGTATCCAAGAGATACCAAAAGGAAACCTGGAAGACCAGCCTTAAGGTGGGAAGACCCACTGATTAAGAAAGTTGGAAGAAAATGGATAACTAAGGCCCAAGACAGGAATAGCTGGACTCTTTACAACCTGCAGTCATGGAAAAATCCTGACTGAAACCACAGGTCCATCAAGGTAATGAAGGTAAATATACCTAATATTTTACTACATGCAATATTGAATATATACAAAGATAATGAAATAAAAATAAATGAAAAGATTGTCTGAAAAACAATCTATAAACCAATGAGTAAGACAGGGATGCCCTCTGTATCCAAACTTTTCAATATTTACATTAATGAAATATTAATACAGTGGAACATCTTAACCAATCAAGGTATAGAAATTTCCCAGAATAACAAAATAAATACACTATTATTTGCAGATGATCAGGTAATAATATCAGATAAGGAAGACAATTTACAAAGAGCAATATATAATTTAAACGTTATAGTAGAACAGTTTGGAATGAAAATTTCCATAGACAAAACTAAAACAATGGCATTTTGTGGAGAAACTGCAGTTAGAAGCAAAATAGTTATTAATAATAAAATAATAGAACAGATGAATACTTTCAGTTATCTTGGATGAAATATCATATGAAGGAGAAAAGCATAAAATTAGAAACTTCAAAATTTTTACAGATTATAGGCCTGATAAATAGAACACTCAACCCAAATATAGTACAAAGAGAAACATGCTTGAAAATATACAATACTTTAGCAGTGCCCACATTATTATATGGCAGTGAAATTTGGGCAATAAACAAAGAATAAAAACATGTGAAATTAGATTTAAGAGAAGAACTGCAAAATACACATTATTATATCAAAAAAGGAAAGAAGACATTTTAAAATAACTAAAAACAAAATTAATAGAAGAAAAACTAAACAATTATAAACCGAATGGCCAACACCCGACATCCAAAACAAATATTAAAATATAAGCCAGTTGGAAAGAGAAGGCAGGATAGATCTCAAAAAAGGATATTGGATGGATAATGAGACTGGAACAGACCAATATGGTCTATACCTGTAATTAGTGTTATGATGGTGATGAATCATGGGGGTTAAAGGGTTTTAAGATATGTTTTTCTTGTGGTTATATCGGTTTCTTTAATATCATTTTTGTTCTAGGTGTTTTTAAGAACTTTTCAGTCCCCCTCTTAAGAAGGAGACATGTTCAGAATCTTGTGATTTAGCCATCATTGTTTGAATAAGAGAGGATCCTACAATGTATCTGGCTGAACTTTATAATCAGAATCCCAGTAATAAGAGCCTAGTATTAAGTTGCTTTAAATTATAAGAGGAAGTTGTATACCAAATGTGGTGTCTTAGAACTCATTTAGATAAACCTCTAATTAATTATGATAGGATGAAGCTGGATGGCCCCCCCATGATACCCAGAAGCAGCATTGCAAATTTGATTGCTTTAGGGGGAAATTCTTGATCATACAGAGAAATATTCATTCACATTGAAAGAATTTTGCTGGAAAATCATCTTATTCAAATTGTTTCTAGAGCAGTTGAATAAAGAGAATGGCTAGAAATAATTGATTTGATAATGAAGTTGTTGAAAATAGTTAAGTAACTGATTGGTTAGATATAATTGATTAATTATGTGGTTTCGTGTGATTATAATTGCAGCTGAAGGAAAAACATGACTGGGAATAGCACATTTTATTTGATTGTGTGTTCTCTAGCCAGTTTGCCTGTTGTATGGGTTGGAAAAAATCCAATTTTTGAGAGGAAAAAACCCTCATAGGTTTATTCTTATATAAAAAAATTCTTATAAAAGTTCTATGTGTCCTAGACAGAACACATACTCATCATCATTCTGCTGCAAAGGTGCTAGGCTGTGTGAAACTATGCTGTGTGAAATGCAATCACATTGTCATTGCTATGTGATGTTGCAGATTATGTTAATCATTAGTATTAAGAGCATTAGTATTGATTGCCAGCCTGGCTGGCTGAGTGGGTAACGTATCTGCAGCCAAAAGGCTGCGGGTTCGAATCCTGCCGTGGGCATGGATGTTTGTGATTGTCTGTGGAAATACCAGTTGCGGTGGTCGGCAGTAGATGGCATTGTTGTAGTTGTAGTCAGTTGGTAGATTGAGTGTTGGAGACAGCTGTAGAGCAAGTGCCCTCCCTTGATGACACTTTGGAGGTGTCAAATAATAATAATAATAATTAAACTCAGATTCTTCTTTAGCTAGTTGAAAACCTCTAAGGTTGCATGCACTAGCTCAGCTTGCATGCAAAAAATATTAAATAGCAAATTGAAGCTGTTTAAAGATCTCATTGGCCACATTTCATTTCATCGTGTCTTTTAGCATTGAGATAGTTCGTTAATTATTTAAAATGGATTCAAAAATGTATAAAATCATTTACAAAGAGGATGATAATCTTTGTTCAAGAACAGTTGGGATAGTGAATTGTGTAGTGGAGTAGCGTGCCCTCCCATGATGAGTTCTTAGACTCCTTGGAGGTGTCACTGAATAATACGTATAAATATATTATAGTTTAAAACCCATGATGAGCTTTGATGCCACAGAGGTCTGATAATAATTAAATAATGACCTTGCCAATGACATTTGAATTAGCATGGCAAAGTAGTGATAGTGACACTAAGGGTTTTGAACTCAGGAGGACAGTGGATTTCTTGTGAAGAGTTAAAGAAAGATAAAAAAAAAAAAAAAAGAATATACATGCACTTTGCTTTTGATCTTCACTCAAAGGGATAGTGGTGGCTTCATAGTTATTACTGGTGATGAAACTTAGTACTTTTAATGTAGTACATTAAAAGTACTAAGTTTTATGTACTATTAATTTAGTACATACAATGGAAAACAGCTTCATCAAGACCAAAAAATAAGCCGTAACATCACAATTGCAGATCAAGACAGTGCTTGATCTGCAATTGTGATGTCTTTTTGATTGTAAAGGTATATTTTAATTCATTAAACAAGGACAAATAGCATCCTCATATGAGTGCCATTTATTATTCAGAATTGCTGGCAAGATTATGTGAAGCTGTTTGTAAGAAGAGTTCTGAACTTTGGCTGAACAGTTGGTTCATCCATCACAACAATGCCCTTGCATATCATGCAGTAGCTATCTATGAAGAATGCCTCATGAAACTACACAGATTTTCTGACATCCAATTTCAGATTTTGAACAATGGCAGCATTGTCTGAGTGCATTGCTGCACAAGGGTATTACTTCAAAAGTGATAGGAGTCACTAGTTTACAGGTAAGCAAATATAGTTTTACAGGTGCATTGCATTCAGGGAATTTAATTGTTACACCTTGTGTGGTGTGCACACACACACATTTTTATTTTATATAATAAATGTCATTTATTTATTTATAGGTAGATGCACATAGTATTGATGGAAGTACACCTTTGTGTGATGCATGTGCATTTGGCAGTCCACAGTGTGTTCAACTGTTGCTTAGTCATGGGGCTCGTGTAAATCCACCATTAGTACTGACTACTCCCCTTCATGAAGCTGCAATAAGAGGCAAGTATTCAGCATCTACCAGTAGGAATAGCGTATGTTATTTTTCATATGCTATTTCAAACATATTTCAAGATTTCTGCTATTTCATGTAGCATCTTTTGGATCTTAGATTTAATAGAAAATATCATGGACATTACCAACTAAACTTTGCTTATCCCAAATTAGGTAGTTTCTTAATTTTTTTCCACTAGATTTTATTTATGCTCTTTGCAGCCCATGAAACTACTTTTTGACCATTTATTATTCAATATGCATTTACTGATGTCAGTGATCCTGTTGATCACCGAGAAAAAAAAAAAAAACAGTACAATACTAAAAATGCTGAAACTCTAAAAAAAAAAATACTTACTAGACTAAAATATGGTTATAAGCTAGAATGAGTGCTTGTCAAATATACTGCTCAATGTAATAAAAGAACTTTGTTATTCTGCTGGCTCCTTCAAAAGTCCAAACCACACCCTTACTCTGCTTCTAGGGATGATCTTGAGTTCTCCCTCCACCCAAAATAAACTGCAAATTCACATTATAAGATCCCCATACAGCCTGTGTCTATCTGTAATATTTTCCCCATCCATTTGTTTTTCAAACTTTGAAGACAATATTTCTTCAATATGCTCCTATAGAACAGTCCTCATAATTGTTCCATAGGCCTAATATCATGATGACTATCTTCTACTGGATCTTTTTGACCATCTCTTTATCTCCATTGAATACAGGTGACCATATCTTAGTCCAAATGTGACCTTATGTAAGCACTGTAAAGCAGGATAATAACTTCCTTATTCCTGCAAATTAGTATTTTCTTCAGAACACAGTTATCTGGTGTGATGACTTTAACCACCTTAGCAATGTGCACCTAAATTTTTAACTGTCTGTTATAACTCCCAGGTCCTAGCTTCATTGACTACTTTCAGAAATTTCCCATTAATATTTTATTCTCTACTCTGCTCTTTAGGTGGGAGATGTATTTATTTGCTCAGTGTGACCAGTGTGAGACAACCACCCTGCTTATTGGAGGCCTGAAGTGGCTTGAAAAAAGTTCCATGTTTGGTCTCTAGAGCAGGGCTCCTGGGCTATGTAGTAAAAAAAATTAATTACAAAAAATATATATATAAAATTGATAAAAATAGAAAAAAAAAATCCTCAGTCAACCCCACGGTACTAATGTACTAATATCCTTTTGTGTGTGTGGGGGGGGGGGGGGAAGCACATTAAAAAAAATCTCTGTCTTCAGTGTCTGCAATTATCCATAACCTTACACTTAGCAACAACGAATTTTGTATATTTGTTTTCTTCTATTTCCTCTATCACTCTATCTCTCTTTTCATTTTTTATCTTTTATACACAGAATTTACATGTTTCATTTTATATTATCCTTATGTTCATTGTCATTTGTTCATATAACCAATATCTGTTCAAGTCAGCCTGCAGAGATTCTTTAGCAGCTGTTTGTTGGTACGTTGAATGGTATGTCTACCAGTGTACTGTGCTGTGAGAATGTGCAAGAGAACTGGCAGCATCTCTCACAAAGTTGTTTAATCAAAGTCTCAGCTCTGGCAAGGTTCCAAAAGGGACTGGAAATAGGTTAAGACAGTTTTTACATAAAGGCTTCAAGACAAAAGAAGCAAATTACAGATCACTTAATATCTCAGGAGTGGTGGTTAAAGTATTGGGAAAGTTGTCATCATCATCAAATTCCTGCTATGTATCCTCAAGGGTGTACAGGATATGATAGTACTACATGAAAAATTTACATCATTACTAACTTCCTATATACAATTTTCCTCCAAATCAGTCTGTTACTTGTCAAGACCCCAACATTATCAGATCTTATCTTTCTATCATCTAAAGCACTTTGTAGCTGTATCAATCCACCTATAACTTTGTCTTCCTCTGGGTCATTTTCCTGCCAACCTGGCAGAGAACACTTGTTTTCTAATCTTTCCTTGCCCATTCTGTTTAAGAGACCATACCACCTGAGATTAGCTCTGTTAATGCATTCCTGGATGCTAACAATGTCAAGTTCTTTCCTAATATACTCGCTTTTAATATGATATTGGCATTGATCCCATCTGTTCAGGACTCTCATATCTGCGGGCTCTAGTGTTTGGTCAAATATTTTACTTCTGACCTAGCTCTCAGATCCATAAATTAAAACTGGTTTGAATACTGTCTTGTATACAACTAATTTAGTGTTTCGACTAATTTCTCTCTTATTCCATATAAATTTATTCAGTTGACTTCCTACCATACCTGCTTTGTTGATTCTGTTGTCTATTTCCATATTTAATTTACCATCTTCACTAAAAATCGTGTCTAAGTAGCTGAAATGTTTTACTTGTTAGACAGGTTTCCGTTCAAAACGCAGTTAACATTTTCAACGATTCTGAATATTTTCATTGTCTTTGTCTTTTTATTGCTGACCTTCATACCATATCTATTACAACAGTTATTCAATTTAGTCAGGGAATCTTGCAAACTTGTAGCAGATTTATTTAGAAGTATAACATCGTCCGTATAAAGCAAAGAGCTGACATTAACATCTCCAATTCTGATATCATGTTTAATACCACTTTCTTTCATAATGTGATCCATATAGATAATGAATAACAGAGGGAATAATGTACATCCTTGTCTAACCCCAGATTTAACATTAAACCATCTTCCTG
Source organism: Typopeltis vanoorti (assembly GCF_054136105.1). Classification (NCBI taxonomy): domain Eukaryota; kingdom Metazoa; phylum Arthropoda; class Arachnida; order Uropygi; family Thelyphonidae; genus Typopeltis; species Typopeltis vanoorti. Next base: position 74,797,482 of record NC_143553.1, on the reverse strand, counting down.
TAGTTTCTTCAATTCTAACTGCTGACTTGCAACTCATATAAAGACTAAGTATTGCTTGATATAATGCCCCATTGACACCATATAACCATAACACCATGTAGTGTATTGAACAGCTTCTCTCTTGGCATCTTGTCATATGCTTTTTCCAGATTGACAAAACTTAAATATAGATCTTTGTTATATTCCACACTTTCTCACCTGTTTGTCGTAAAGTGAAGATCTGATCATGACAGTCTCTATTTGGCCCTGAATCCAGCATGTTCTTCACCAGACTTTTCCTCCACAATTCTTCTCAACCGTTTCTCAATTATACTTGCATAAATCTTGCCAGGAACACTCAGTAGGGAAATACCTCTGTAATTCTCACATTCTGTTTTATTTCCTTTTTTATATATGGGTACTATGAGAGCTCTACTCCAATCATCAGGAATTCGTCCCTCTATCCAGGTTTTCTGAACTATGCATTGCAACCACTGTAAGACTTTTATACCACCATACTTCAGCATTTCTAGATGAATATCATGTACTCCTGCTGCCTTTCCACATTTCAAGCCTATGATGGCTTTTTCTACTGCAAGTATGGATATGTATTCCTGACTGTATGCCTGTTAAGTGTTTTTTACCACTGTGCTATCACTGCTTGTTTCGTTTAGCAATTTTTCGAAGTAATTACTCCATACTTCAAGGATATCCTTTTCTCCTGTTTTCATGTCACCTTTATCATCTCTAATTACTTTTACAGCACTCTCTTTCCTCCATTTCTAAGCTTCTTCAACAACCTCCGGAATATCTTACCACCTGCTTGATATTTAATTTCTATATTCTTGCCAAAATCATCCCATGACTTTTGTTTAGCTTTCTTACATTTGTCTCTGTGTTCTCTAAGAGCACAAGCTGACTTATTTGCCAGAAACTTTTGATATGCTTTCTTCTTTTCTTTCACTGCCTCTTTAACTTCATGTGTCCACCATGGAGAGTTCTGATTTTTCTATCCTTGCAGGCAACCTCACCACATGCCTCTCTGGCTGAATCAATCAGTGTTTTCTTCAAGGCTTGCCACTGAATTTCCAAGGTTTGGTTGCTGTTCTGAAACTTTTTATTTTTTCTTCAATAATCTTTCTGTATTTTAGTCTATGGTTCACATCTGAGAGTGCTGCTCAACTTTTATTCGCTTTAAAAGTTTCTTACATATTATTCTTTTGAATATGAAATTCAATTTTATCCTGCTCAAGACTAAATAGTGATCACTTCCAATTTCAAATCCTCTGTACACTCTGGTGTCCTGCACCAGGGAGAAAACATGGCTATCAACAATAATATAGTCAATGAGACTTTTCTTATTCCTTGCCTCTTCTCTCCATGTGAATTTGTTCACATTTTTATGTTGGAACATGGTGTTAGTCATAACCAGTCCATGTCCTGATTAGAAATCCAACAGGTATTTGCCAGTATTGCTTTGCTATTTTCTCTAAATTTTCCCAAAATATGTTTGTATGTCTGACAATCGTTTCCTACTCTGCTATTTAGATCCCCAACAAATACCAACTTTTCCTTTTTCATTGTGTCAGTTGCTTTTTCTAAAGCCTCAAAAAATTCCTCCACTTCTACCTTATTAGAACCTTCTGTGGGACCAGAGACACAAACAAGTCTCATTGTCCAGTTTTCCATTCTCGTATTTACCCACATCACTCTACTTGAGACTGCCTGCCATTCAAGAAGATTAGCCTCGTATTTTGTGTTGAATACTATGGCTACTCTTTCTTTTCCTTGATTGTCATTGCCTGAATATAACATTTTGTATTTATTGCTCAAAAAGATCTCGCCAGTTTTTGTCTTTTTTGTTTCAGTCACCCCTATTATGTCGATCTGGTACTTATCTAATTCCTCAGCTAGCTCCATTTCTTTGCCATTCAGGCGTCTTATGTTAATAGTACTGATCTTGAACTCCGTTGATGTTGAGTTGGGGTAAGTTTTAGGATTTTTTCCAGTAGCTGATTATTTGTTGTTTACCCTGGTTCCCTGACAAAAACAATGGCGGAGGCCTTGTTCAACTGAGCAATGCCCCAGCTGGCATGAAATTCTCTCATGTTGCACCATGAATTGAAATTTTGGTTTAAGCCAATCAGAATAAAATTTGGTCGGCTAAACCCCAAATTGGCAGCCCATCCTCGTTCATTCAGTATCCAGGTAGATACCCAGCAGGGTGCACCATGAGAAGGTGAGGATTGGACATTAGGTCTGAAGCCCTGGTTGGTTCTCCACATTCTTTTAAAGGCTATGTGGAGGTCTCCTCTCAGTTATATAGCTTTGACCATTAAAGTTGTTTAAAAGTAAAACCCAGCAGTGGTTGGATGGGGATACGAATACTCTATGGTGAATAGCATGGTTTTGTATAATGTATATCCTGCTTTAGTAATTTACTAATGTTTTATAATAGTGGCACCAGAATTAGATAAGGGAAATAGCTAGATCATGATGCTACTGGACTTTGCAAAGGTATTTGACAGAATACCACATAGAAAACAATTACAAAAGTTGTATCAAATGAGAATAGATATGAAGCTGTTAGCATGGATGAGGGATGGAATAATAGACAAACAACAGACACTAGTACATATTTAAATGTAGGAGAATGAGAGTGACTAGTAGAGGCTCTCAGAATTCTGTACTAGCGCCACTACTCTTTAATTGTATATTAATAATATAGGATAAGATTTAAGGGGAGGGCAGAATATTCAGTTGTTTGCTGATGATGCAAAACGGGGGGTGGGCAATAATTGTTAAAAGGTGATTTAGGTATCCTGTAGGATGATTTAAATAAATTGGCATTGTTTGTAAAGGATAATGATTTTGAATTTAATGTTGCAAAATGTAAGATTATGCCAATGATAACTGACACTTGGTTTAAGAGGTCGTGATAATATAAATAGTTAAACCAGCTAGTTTTGCCACACATGCTACTGGCTTTGTCTAATGATTTTAGTTATGTAATTGTTTATGCTTACCCCTTATTTTATTTTATTGTTCTTCTTAACGCAGAAGAAGCCACTAGTATGTGTGGTGAACAGGGACATATATTCAGGGTGTGCTTGGTGTGCAGTGCACACCCTGATATTATATCCCTTGCACTGATATTATATTTTTTGCATTTATTCCTGTTAAAAACTCCCTTAATTGTTTCTTGGCTTCTCATGATTCCTAAAATTAAAGACAATATACTAATGCTTCATGAAAAGGACGCTTTTCGACACAAACATTGCATCACATTCATGTTAATAACCCAGGTATGCAGTCAAAAATATGGACACCTTTTGAGCCCCTTTGAACAGTCATACAGATGGTGCAAGGGTCAAATTCTTAGTGTTCCAGTGGTTTTAAACCACCTAGAAGGCAATGCAGGGTGTGCTGAGACAATAGCACCAGAAATCAGTAGCTGTGATTGGTTATTGTGTCAATCAATCCAATTGAACATTATCATTTGTCATGAGTTGCTGTTTTTGTTTTCTGAATTTTATTTGTTTTGCATGTATGATGTGTGAACTGATGTATTAGGACACAGATATAGACAAGCTTTTACTATCTCTAACTGGCTTATTGTTGGACATTGTTGACTTGGATTCTCCCTTGTAATGACATTATTTTTCATCTCTTTTCGCTCTTTTGAGACAATTTCTAGACTCATGGAACAGCCAAGTCCAGCTTGCCAGTTCCTTTGCACAATCCTTTAGTGTGTGTGTGTGTGTGTGTGTGTGTGTGTGTGTGTGTGTGTGTGTGTGTGTGTGTGTGTGTGTGTGTATTAAGACACACACACACAAATTAGTGAAATCTTACTAAATAAACAAGTACAGGATGTTATTTTCAGGCAATAATGATCAAGGAAAGAAAGGAGTAGTGATAGCATTCAATACCAAACATTAAGATAAACTTCTTGATTGGAAGGCAGTTTCAAGTAGAGTTATGTGGGCAAACTTCAAAATGGAAAGATGGACAATGAAACTTACTTGTGCCTATGGTCCCACAGAAGGTTCTTTTACGGAAGAAGTGGAGGAATTTTTTGAGTCATTAGAATGGACAGTTGACATAAAGAAAATGGAACAAGGGGTCCTTGTTGGGGATTTAAACAGCAGAGTAGGAAATGAATCCCACCAGGCATACAGGAACATTTTGGGAAAATTTAGAGAAAATGGCAAAGCTATTAATAATGGTAAGTATTTACTGGGCTTCTGCTCAGTAAATACTTGCCACAGACTAGTCATTTCTAACACCATGTTTCACCATAAAGTTGTGTGCCAGTTCACATGGAGAGAAGATACAAGAAACATGAAAAGCCGAATTGATATCAACATGCTCGGTCAGGATACAAGAGTGTACAGAGGATTTTAAATTGGAAGTGACCATTACATAGTCCTAAACCGGATAAAAATAGATATCACATTGAAAAGAACAGTATGTAAGAAAGTTTTAAAAAGAATTAAAGTTGAGCAGCTTTTACAAGTAAATTGTAGACTCGACTATACAAACATTATTGAAGGAAATAATGAAACAAATCGAAAACAAGAACCAAACCTTGGAATCTCAGTGGCAAAGTCTGAAGAAGACATTGATTCAGCTAGAGAAGTATGTGGAGAAGTTGTCTGCAAGGATAGAAAAATAAGAACACCATAGTGGACACTTGTTAAAGAAGCAGTTCTAGAAAAGAAGAAAGCATGCCAAAAGTTTCTATCAAATAAGTCAGCAGACATCCTAAAAGAATGCAGTGAAAAATGTAAGAGCTAAGCTACTTGTAGACGTAGCTTAGCTCTTGCAACCAAGCAGTGATAGAACAATACTAGAAAATTTTCAAGAGGAATGCAAAGAGGAGTACATATCAATACTTGATATGTACTCCTCTTTAGGTAGAAAAAGCTGTCAAAAACTTGAAATGTGGAAAGGCAGCTGGAGTAGATGATATTTGACCAGAAATGCTTAAATATGGAGGTATAAAAGTTTTATACCTCCATATAAAACTTTTATACCTTTTAAATAATCCAAGCCCTCTTCATTATTCAGAGGGCCTGGTCAGAAGATCAAATTCCTGATGATAGGAGTAGAGCTCTTGTAGTACCCATCTATAAAAAAGGAAATGAAACTGAATCTGAAAATTACAGAGGAATTTCTCTACTAATTATTCCAGGTAAGATTTATGCAAGCATACTTGAAAACAGGTTGAGAAAGATTGTGGAAGAGAAACTTGGAGAAGAACAAGCTAGGTTCAGGGCATATAGAGGTTGTCAAGGCGAGATCATATTTTCACTTTAAGACAGATATTTGAAAAATCTTGAGAATATGACAAGAATCTGTACTTCAGTTTTGTAGATCTGGAAATGGCATACAACAAGGTGCCCAGAGGAAAGCTTTTCAAACTATGTCAATTATATGGGTTGAATGGAACAGTCAACAGAGCAATACACAGTCTGTATTCAAGTTGAAGGAAATACAGGAAGATAGTTTAATGTAAAGTAAGACAAGGGATAAGACAAGGATGCACATTATCTCCACTCTTATTCATCATCTATATGGATCATATTATGAAAGAAAGTGGCATTAGGCCTGATAAAAGAATAGGGAATGTCAAAGCTCTTTGCTTTATGCAGATGATGTAGTGCAAGTCTCCAGGATTCTCTAACTAAATTGAATAACAGATGTAACAAATATGGCATGAAAATTAGCAATAAAAAATCAAAAGACAAACGTATCACAAATATTGCCTCCTCTGCATCTAGGTTTTCTCTTTTTCTCAAGCCATTACTTGAACTCCAAACAGCTTCTAACCCAATACAAATCACAATCGTCCAGACCATTGAATACTGCTCTCTCTCTCTCTCATCTGGGGTGGTGCTCTTTAAAAATACCAGATTCTATACAGAAGAGGACAATTAGATTGATGACTATTCTCTCACTAATGCACTCCACTGATTTTCACACAGGTGTTCAGTTTCTGCAGCCTGCATCTTCTATAAATACTTTTCTGGCCACTGTTCATCACAATTGGCATCAATAATTCTCCACACGCTCTTGTAAATCTATCCAAATGCATACATCAGCAATCAATATCCTTTCACAGTTCAACTCCAAACCCATAGAGCAAATTTCTTCTGCTCTTTATTGTTGCACTCTGGAACAATCTACCACCATGTGTTTCCTAAGAAATACAATCCATGGCTTTTCAAATCAAGTGTGGACAAGTTCCTTATTGTTCCTCCACAGTACTAGTGTATTATAGGTTGACCAACCTCTCATGAATGGATTCTCCATTTAAAAAAAAAAAAAAAGTGCCACTTTCATTCTGCTATTGTCACATTTTTCATGTTATTGTCGACCATTTCTTTCACAAGATTGTTTGCGTAGTTTTTCCTAATATAATGCAAGCTCAATACATAATAAAAAGAAATTAAATGAATGTAATATGATTGCAAAAATATTATTTTTCCAGTTTTTATATTAATGGAAACTAAAGTTGAAAATTATGGGAATTCTAAATAATTGATCTTTAACTGCTGTATGTCATTTTCAAAAATCAAAAACAACCAATCATGTTAAAAGCAAAATTTTTTAATCAGGTATTTCAAAAATTACACTTACTTGTAAATACTTGGAACTTCTTATGCATTCTTAATTCTTATACTCTCTCTCTCTTTCTCTCTCTCGTCATCTGCTTTTGTGATGCATTAATTTGATGGATAGTTTTTTTTATTTCAGGATCAGAAATGCTCTGATTTGGATATAAAATATTGTCTTTTGTTCAGATAGAGAAGAGTATTTTTGGATATTCCTTTTCTATGAAATAGAAGTGAGTAAATCAAGAAGTGATAAAAGTTTAGAATTGAACATGCATTGGCATTTCTTCATTTCATTAATGTCTAATCTTAGTCCAATTTTTTTTTTTTTTACAAGGAAGCTGAACTTTTTTGCTTGTACTGCTCTGGTAAGCACGCCATTATGTAGGAAGTTAATAAGCTGTACATTTTATTTCCACAGACAATCACAAACATCCATGCCCACCCGGGATTCGAACCAGCAGCCACTTGACTGGAGAGCGGATATGTTAACCACTCGACCAGCCAGGCTGGCTGGCCGAGTGGTTATGAACTATTCTAATTGAAAGGTTCACAAATAAAATTGTTGATAATGATTGTTAAGAAAATTAGAAAGGTTGAATAAAAATTGAATTTCCTCACTAGGAAGGAGTACATATTATGTCTTTATGAATTTTTCTTTTCCATTTCACTGCAGTCTAATCATGCTATAGAGATGAAACTTAGAAGGTTATTGATGCCATTCAGGGAAATAGTGCTCTGAAATGTATGCATTAAAATTAATTTGTATATACATGTATTTATATGGGAAGTAGAGAATCCTTATTGTTGTTCAAACAAGTTATATATTTTAGGGACAGACAGACAGAGAGAGAGCTTTATTAGAACAGATTCATGTATCAGAAGAAAATAATACTCGAAGTAAGGTTGAAGGTTTCAGATTTTGGCTATAAATAAAATTAAAAAAAAAAGTAACTTTCAGATGTGTTTAAGTGGGTTCAAGATGCTCTAATAATCTCAATTCATGACTTATCAGAATAGCTTCAAACTTTGTACTTGGATTCTTTATTATTATTTTTTTTCCCAATAACACAAAATTTTGTATTTAAACAAAATTGTTTATGTACATAAAGTTCTCTAGAAGTTGAAAGCTTAAGTATATTATTACTTACATGTACAATAATATGTCATTTATTATAAGCAATAAACCATTATTTGGGATGATTTATTATAAGGATGATAGTTACAAGGGATGCTTAAGGGTCAAAGCTATGTAACTGAGAGGAGACCTCCACATAGCTGTCAAAGGAATGCAGAGAACTGACCAGGGCTTCTGAACAAATGTCCAATCCTCATCTTCTCGTGGTGCACCCTGTTAGATATCTACCTAGATACTGAGTGGACGAGGATGGGCTGGCAATTTGGGATTTAGCCACAAAATTGTATTCTTATTGGTTTAAACAAAAAATTTCAAATCATGGTACAACCATGATAGAATTTCATGCCATCTGGGGCATTGCCGTTAAACAAAGCCCCCCCCCCCCCCGTTGTTTTTGCCAGGGAACCAGGGTAAACAGCAAATAATCAGCTACTGGAACAAATTCTAAAACTTACACCACCAACGCAACATTACCAGAGTTCAAGATTGGTACTATTAACATAAGAAGCCTTAATGGCAAAGAAATAGAGCTAGCTGAGAAATTAGATAAGTACCACATCGACATAATAGGGGTGACTGAAACAAACAAACAAACAAAAAGACAAAACCTGGCGAGATCTTTTTGAGCAATAAATACAAAATGTTATATTCAGGCAATGACAATCAAGGAAAAGAAGGAGTAGCCATAGTATTCAACACAAAATACGAGGCTAATCTTCTTGAATGGCAGGCAGTTTCAAGTAGAGTGATGTGGGCAAATATGAGAATGGGGAACTGGACAATGAGACTTGTTTGTGCCTATGGTCCCACAGAAGGTTCTAATAAGGTAGAAGTGGGGGAATGTTTTGAGGAAAAGCAAAAGATCAAATAGAAAAAGCAACTGACACAATGAAAAAGGAAAAGTTGGTCCTTGTTGGGGATCTAAATAGCAGAGTAGGAAATGATTGTCAGACACAAAAATATTTTTGGAAAATTTGGAGAAAAGAGCAAAGCAATACTGACAAATACCTATTGGATTTCTGCTCAGGACATGGACTAGTTATTACTAACACCATGTTCCATCATAAAATTGTGCACAAATTCACATGGAGAGAACAGGCAAGGAATAAGAAAAGTCTCATTGACTATGTTATTGTTGTAGTGATGTTTTCTCCCTGGTGCAGGACACCAGAGTGTACAGAGGATTTGAATTTGGAAGTGATCACTATTTAGTCTTGAGGAGGATAAAATTGAATTTCATATTGAAAAGAATAACATGTAAGAAAGTTTTAAAGCGAATAAAAGTTGAGCAGCTCTCAGATGTGAGCTGTAGACTAAAATACACAAAAATTATTAAATTAAAAATGAAAGAGTTTGAGAACAAGAACCAAATCTTGGAGATTCAGTGGCAAGCCTTGAAGAAAACACTGATTGATTCAGCCAGAGAGGCATGTGGTGAGGTTGCCTGCAAGGATAGAAAAATCAGAACTCTCCATGGTGGACACATGAAGTTAAAGAGGCAGTGAAGGAAAAGAAGAAAGCATATCAAAAGTTCCTGGCATATAAGTCAGCTTGTGCTCTTAGAGAATACAGAAACAAATGTAAGAAAGCTAAACACTGTGTAAAAGTGGCTAAACAAAAATCATGGGAGAACTTTGGAAAATAGAAAATAAATATCAAGAAGGTGGCAAGATATTCTGGAAATTGTTGAGGAAGCTCTGAAATGAGGAAAGAGTGCTTTAAAAGGAATTAGAAATGATAAAGGTGACTTGAAAACAGGAGAAAAAGATATCCTTGAAGTATGGAGTAATTATTTTGAAAAACTGCTAAATGAAACAAGCAGTGATGACAGAACAGTGATAAAAAAACACTGACCAGGCATGCAATCAGGAATACATATCCATACTTGAAGTAGAAAAAGCCATCAAAAGTCTGAAATGTGGACAGGCAGCTGGAGTATATGATATTCAACCAGAAATGCTAAAGTATGGTGGTATAAAAGTCTTACAGTGGCTGCACTGCATAGTTCAGAAGGTCTGGACAGAGGAATGAATTCCTGATGATTGGAGCAGAGCTCTAATAGTACCCATATATAAGAAAGGAAATAAAACTGAATGTGAGAATTACAGGGGTATATCCCTACTGAGTGTTCCAGGCAAGATTTATGCTAGTATACTTGAGTAACAGTTGAGAAGAATTGTGGAAGAAAAGCTTGGTGAAGAACAAGCTGGATTCAGGCCAAATAGAGGCTGTCACCATCAGATTTTCACTTTACGACAGATAGTTGAGAAATCATGGGAATATAACAAAGATCTGTATTTAAGTTTTGTAGATCTGGAAAAGGCATATGACAAGGTGCCAAGAGAGACGCTAACTCTTTTGACACCATATACAGTAATATGGTGTCAATGGAGCATTATATCAAGCAATACTTAGTCTTTATTTGAGTTGTAAGTCAGCAGTTAGAATTGAAGGAAGTACAGGAAGGTGGTTTAATGTTAAATCTGGTGTCAGACAAGGATGTCTATTATCCCCTCTCTTATTAATTATCTATATGGATTACATTATGAAGGAAAGTGGTATTAAACATGATATTAAATTGGAGGTGTTAATCTCATCTCTTTGCTTTATGCGGATGATGTTATACTTCTAAATAAATCCACTACGAGTCTGCAAGATTCCCTGACTAATTGAATAACTGTTGTAATAGATATGGTGAGAAGGTCAGCGTTAAAAAGACAAAGACAATGAAAATAGGCAGAAGCATTGAAACTATTAACTGCATTGTGAATGGAGAACTTATTATATTGCCAGATTAGGGACATTAAATGTAGAACAAGTAAAACATTTCAGCTACTTAGGCACGATTTTTAGTGAACATGGCAAGTTAAATATGGAAATAGACAACACAATCGACAAAGCTGGTATGGTAGGAAGTCAACTGAATAAATTTATATGGAATAAGAGAGAAATTAGCGAAAACACTAAATTAGCTGTATACAAGACAGTGTTTAAACCAATTTTAACTTGTGGATCTGAGAGCTGGGTTAGAAGTAAAACACTTGGCCAAAGGCTATGGTCACTTAAGCAGAATTGGAGTGGAAAGATTAGCAAAACAAGTTTTTCTGCCAGGTTGGCAAGAAAAAGACCCAGAGGAAGACCAAGATATAGGTGGATTGGTACAATAAAATGTGCCTTAGATGACAGAAATATAAGACCTGATAATATTGGAGTCTTTATAGGTAACAGACTGATTTGGAGGAAAATTGTAGATAGGAAGTTAGTAATGATGTAAATTTTTCATGTATCACTATCATATCCTGTGCACCCCTTGAGGGCATATATCAGGAATTTGATGATGATAGTTACAAAGAAGACTTCTTTTTAGTAATTTACTGACTTTGAATTCCTGTTAGGGATCTGGTTCAAACTACCTGCAAATCGTTGTCGACAAATCTTCCAGCGATAAGCTTCCAGCATATGAGTATTAAATTATTATTCTTATTATTATTCAGTTTCCATGGAGTCAAAAGACTCATCGTGGGAGGTCCTTCCTAAGAAACACAAAGTCCATCAAGACTCATCACAATAGGTCCCTTCTAGGAAGCACAGAGTATCATACCACTCCTTAAACTCATTGACTGTTCTTGCTCTCACCACTCCATCAGGTAATGCATTCCATGGTTCTACCACTCCTCCCTCCATGCAAAGAAACCACTCCTCACCCTCTTGCTCACAGTTCCTTCCATAACTTCCAGGGATGGCGCCTTGTCATCACTCCTTCCTGCTGTTGAACCAAGCAAAAGAACTCCCCAGTGTCAACCCTGTAATCACCTCTCAACAGTTTAAAAGTCTCAATATCTTCTTCTATCCACCAAACTCTGCAGTCCACATTCCCTCAGCCGATCCTCATAATTAATATTGTACAGTCCTGAGACCATCTTTGTTATCTGCCTTTGTACCCTTTCCACAGTTAATTTATTTCCTTCAAATCCTAGGGATCAAATCTGAGAATAATAGTCTAAGTGTGATCTGATCAGGGTCTTATACAATGAATTGATTGATAACTCTTTTATCTCTGTAGGTCAGCGTCTTTCTCATTATTGCAGCAATCCTCTGTGTTACCTTCTACACCTTTACAATATGTCCCCTGAATTTCAGGTTTCTATTGATCATCAACCCCAGATCTCTTATCCCCCCCTACTTCCTCCAGTACAGCCCCTCTAATACAGTATGCAGTGTCCCATCGATATGTCCCAAACCTCAAGTCCTTATATTTTGCTGCATTAAACCGACATCCCCAGTCATTTGCCCATCTGTCTAGCTTATTCAAATCCTCTTACAGGGCTACCACATCTGCACTATTATTAATAACCCTTCCCAGGTTCACATCATCCGCAAACAACCGAATATCCCTCTGCAATCCACTCACAATATCATTGATATAAAGGTTAAACAATATAGGTCCCGGTACTGAGTCCTGTGGGACCCCCACTTGTAACCCTCTGCCTCCTTGAAACTGCTCCAGCATACACAATTCTCTGATACCTATCGGACAGCCAATCCTGAATCCAGTTGACCAACCTGACATCCAAACCCATGTGCTGCAACTTAAATATCAGTTTATCATGTGGCACCCTGTCAGATGCCTTCGCTAAGTCCAAGAAAATGGCAGTATATGCTTTTCCCTCATCTATCTGCTCTTGTAACTTTATTATAAAAGGCTAGCATATTACTAAAACAAGAGTGCCCCTTAACAAATCCATGTTGACTCTCACTGATAACATTACCCTCATCTGCCCAATGCTGTATAATGGTCCCTCATTACTTTCTCCAATATCTTACTAACTACTGATGACACACAAACTGGCCTATAATTAGACACTTCCAGTCTGCTACCACCTTTATGTAATGGCACTATCTTACCTTCCTTCCATTCCCTGGGCACCTTTCCTGTAGCCAGACTTTCATTGAGAAGTCAGGTCAAAGGAGCTGTCATTTCTTTAGCTCATTCTCTCAAAACTCGTGGTGAAATACCATCCAGTCCCACGGCTTTACTGACATCCAGAGTACTCAGTATTTGGAACACACTCTCCTCCTGCACCTCTAAACCTCGAACCTGCCCTATCCCTCTAGTATTAAAATTTACTCCTCCAGGATGAAATACTCCAGTAAAGTGTTCATTGAACAATTTCACTATGTCCTCTGGATCAGTCACTCTATTCCCATTTTTATCCCACAATGTCATTCTTCCACAATCATTTCTCTTCCTACTGGCCACATAGCTAAAAAATTCCCTAGGATTTTCTTTGGATCTTAGGGCCAATCTCTTCTCATATTCCAGTTTTGCCTTCCTTACCATACCAGTCGCTCTCCTGGCCTGTGTCTTATATTCTTCATGCATCTGCTCTTTACCTGTCTCCTTGTATCTCTTCCATATCTTCTTCTTCACTTGCAGTTCCTGTTTAATATTGTTTATCATCCACTTTACTCTAAATTGTGTCCTCTTCTTCACTTGTGGATTACAGTTTGCTGTTGCTGCTAACAAATATTTCTTCACAATTTCCCAAGCGCTAATGATATCCCGACCTTCCAATTCCTCTCTCCATGAAACTTCCCCAAGTTGATGTCTAAGACTATTATAATCACCTGCCTTATAATTCCACATATACGTTCCCATCTCTTTGATACTCCTGCATGTCTATTCATCTTTCAACTCAAAACCACACGGTCACTCTCTCCAACTGGTGGGAGAGATGTCATCTCAGTTATTATCAACTCTTCTGATGCTATGACCAAATCCAAAACTTGTGAATCTCTTGATCCCTCTATTACATGTTGCCGAAGACATTTGTCCCTCAAGAATTCAAGAAATTTCATTCCCTTATTTCTGCATGCATCATCTTCTCCTCAATTTATACTGCTGTAGTTAAAATCTCCCATAACAATCATTCTTCTTGCACTTGCCATGTAGGTAAAGCATCATCGAGTGGTGTGTGTGTGTGTGTGTGTGTGTGTGTGTGTGTGTGTGTGTGTGTTACAAAACTAACAGTTATATTTGCTTTCTGTCATTATAATAACCATAATGAATACCACTGATTGTTATGTCAGAAGTTATTGGTACAACATAAGATATTTGATATAACAATGGATTAAGTAATATATAGTCTTGCTTCCCAAAAAGAGGCCTCAAAAAATCTGCTGGTGAATGTAAAATTGACAGACATGATACCTTATGGACTTAATTGTGTTGGCAGCTTTTTCTTAACATCTGAAATCTCAAAATGACTGATTCCTGAGGGATTATAAAATATGAATAAGGGAGTTATGGAATTAAGTGAAACATATTAATTGTATTCAAAATTGTCTCAATAAGTTTGATAATGCTCAACACTGTTTTAAACTTATATATAGCTTTTGGTTCTTATTAATACTAATTAAGAATAAGTTGTTCGTTTATAATATATCAATATGTAGACTTTGATATTGCTAAAAAGGGTTGTATTTTGAATTTGTGAAAGTAACAAATGTATCTATAAATCTATAAAAGTGAAACCAATCATGAAATTTGGGAAGCACTGCACCTTAGTAATAGTCAAATCATCATCATCAAATTCCTGACATGTACCTCAAGGGGTGTACAGGATATGATAGTACTACATAAAAAAAGTTACATCATTACTAACTTCCTATCTACAATTTTCCTCCAAATCAATATGTTACCTATCAAGACTCGGACATTGTTAGATCTGATATTTCTGTCTTCTAAGGCACTTTTTACCATATCAATCCACCTATATCTTGGTCCTCCTTTGGACCTTTTTCCTGCCAACTTGTTTTGCTTATCTTTCCTCTCCCATTCTGTTTAAGTGACCATACCACCAGAGGTTGGCTCTGCTGACACATTCCTGGATGCTAACAATATCAAGTTATTTTTTAATTTCCTCGTTTTTAATATGATATTGCCATTGATGCCACCTGTTCATGCCCCAAATCTTTCTCAGGATTCTCGTATCTGCGGTCTATAGTCTTTGGTCAAGTGTTTTACTTCTAACCCCATCTCTCAGATCCATAAGTTACAGTTGGTATGAACACTGTCTTGTATACAGCTAACTTAGTGTTTTGACTAATTTCTCTCTTATTCCATATAAATTTATCCAGTTGACTTCACACCATACCAGCTTTGTTGATTCTGTTGTCTATTTCCATATTTAATTTACCGTCTTCACTAAAAATCGTACCTAAGTAGCTGAAATATTTTATTTGTTCTGTAGGTTCTCCATTCATGATGCAGTTGATATTTTCAGTGCTTCTGCCTATTTTCATTGTCTTTGTCTTGTTATTGCTGACCTTCATACCATATCTATTACAACAGTTATTCAGTTTAATCAGGGAATCTTGCATGCTTGTAACAGATTTATTTAGAAGTACAGCATCAACTGCATAAAGCAGAGCTGAGATTAACATCTTGAATTTTGATATCAGGTTTAATATCAATTTCCTTCATAATGTGATCCATATAGATAATGAATATCCTTATGTGACACCAGATTTAACATCAAGCCATCTTCCTGTACTTCCTGCAATTCTAACGGCTGACTTACAATTCAAATAAAGACTAAGTATTGCTTGATATAATGCCCCATTAACACCACACAACTGTAGGATTTTGAATAGCTTGTTTCTTTGCACCTCATCATAAGCCTTTTCCATATCTACAAAATGTAAATACAGATCTTTGTTATATTCCCATGATTTCTCAACTATTTGTCATAAAGTGAAAATCTGATGCTAACAGCTTCTGTCTTCTAAATCTTACCAGGAAGACTCAGTAGAGAAATGCCTCTGTAATTCTCACATTCAGTTTTATTTCTCTTTTTATATATGGGTATTATGAGAACTCTACTCCAAACATCTGGAATTCATCCCTCTGTCCAGGCCTTCTTAACTATGCAGTGCAGCCTTTGTAAGACTTTTATACCTCTGGACTTTAGCATTTCTGGTTGAATATCATCTACTCCAGCTGCCTTTCCATATTTCAGAAAGGTAGCTGGAGTAGATGATAGGCTTTTGATGGCTTTTTCTACTTCAAGTATGGATATGTATTCCTGATTGCATGCCTGATCAGTGTGTTTTGCCACTGTGCTGTTGTTGTTACTTATTGTTTAATTTAGCAATTTTTCTAAGTAATTACTCTATACTTCAAGGATATCTTTTTCTCCCATTTTCATGTCACCTTTATCATCTCTAATTCTTACCAAAGTCTTCCCATGAGTTTTGTTTAGCTAGCTTTACACAGTGTTTAGCTTTCTTACTCTTGTCTCTATATTCTCTAAGAGCACAGTCTGACTTATTTGCCAGGAACTTTCAACATGCTTTCTTCTTTTCCTTCACTGTCTCTTTAACTTCCTATGCCCACCAGGGAGTTCTGATTTTTCCGAAAATATTTTTGTATGTCTGACAATCATTTCCTACTCTGCTATTTAGATCCCCAACAAGGACCAACTTTTCTTTTTTCATTGTGTTAAATCATTTGTTTTGAAAATATCTGTTAATACAGAAAGTGTAACTTGATCATTGATCTATGAATAACTTTTTTTGTTGACTTTGGTTTAATATTATAGTGAAAGACCATGTAGTATTGCTTTGAAGGTAACTTTTTTTCCCCTCAATAGGAAATGCTGAATGCATTAAATTGATAATTGATGCAGGAGCTCGTCTCAATGCAATGGATTGCCACTTTGGAACCCCACTACATGCTGCCGCCTTCATGAACAATAGTGAAGCTGTGCATTTGCTGTTGCAAGCTGGTGAGCTTTTAGTAATCTTTATTCAGTAATTGAATGCAACATTTCAAAAGTTAACTTTATGAAGATAATGAATAGATGGCTGCATGCATCGTTGTTGTAGTCCATTTTGACAGGTCTGACAAATTTATTTTGAGTAAGAAAAGCTTTTTTCCAGACTTCTTCTAGTGAAAGCTTCAAGTTCTACTATTTGAATATTTTGTGACTGTGAGAATATTGTAGCCATGGAAGTTATTAGCTATATGGAAGAAGGTACTCTGTATAGATCTGTTCTTTGCTCTCTGGTCCACAGCAGTCTGAACAAAATCAAGTTTAATTGTTATCTGAGGTATCTCCTTCTCCCTTACTATATAATTATTTCTACTATTTTTACTATCTAATCTCTATGAAACCCTTCCCAAATCTATAGATGTCTCCTTGAACTGTATTCTTTTTTTTTCCCTTGTTTATTTCCCCCCCTACAGCTGATAACCAAGCAGCAGAACTTGGAGCTGTGCCTATGAAGATAAGTTGCCTTTTGTATCCTAACATTTTAAGCATGCTTTGATGGCTGCTCTGAAAACTTTTCTCATTTGGGTTAGAAAAAGTTCCATTGTTGGCCTGGAGACCAGCCACGACTTTTTCATATTACTTCAGGCCTCCAGTAAGCAAGATGGTCTCTCACTAAGCAATGAAATTGATCTTCCGCCTTAAGACATATAACTTTCATTCCTATATTGGAAGAACCCATGTTGGAGAGTGCAAGGCTATCCACTTGGCCAACCAGTGTAGTAGTATTACTGTTTTTATTATATTTTGTTGCCAGAGAGTGGTATATGATGAAGTGGAACCCAGGCAAATGAGGTGTGATTATCTCAGGGTTCTGTACTAGGGCCACTACTCTTTAATTTGTATATTAATGATATAGGGAAAGATTTAAAGGGGGAATATTCAGTAGTTTGCTGATGATGCAAAATTGGGCAGGGTTGATAATGATTGATAATGATTATCAATCAAATTGATAATGATTATCAATTTGATTTTGACAAATGTAAGTTTAAGCTCATACTGTGTATCACATTGACAGTACTAGATTGCTGGAAATTGAGGCTAGGGACATAGGATAATGGCAGACAAAGAGTTGAAGTTCAGAGGACATATTGCAAAAACTGGTTGCTGGTAAAATAGCTCAAAGGATTGCTTGGATGTTGAAAAACATGCTAACAAGTAAAGACTTCCTTATCTGTACTTGTAAGGATGTTTTATTATTATCAGTTGACTTCCATGGAGTCAAGAGATTCAATGTGGGAGGTCCCACTGTCACATGCACAGCTCGTTGTACCTCAACTTAAATGCATTTGCTGTCACTGCACTGGCCACACTCTCGGGCAATATATTCTATTCCAATCACCTACCACTTTCCAACATTTCAAAATTTAAGTTGCCTTAAATTTTGAAATTTTTGCTTCAAAAATTCTACTCCTCACTCCGTAGCTCACACCCACCTTACACAGCTTTCAGAGATAGCCTCTCATTCTCCTTTTGTTTCCAGATATTCTGTGAAAACTCATCCATGCTAATCTGGTAATTACCCCTTACCAACTTATATATCTCAATCATGTCTCCTGTCTTTCTTCTATCCACTAAGCTCTGTAATTTGCATTCTCTCAATCTGTCCTCACATTTCAGAGACCAGAAACCAACTTAGTTTGTTGTCTCTGTACCTTTTCCAACATCTCATCGAAGTCTTCTATAGTGGAATTAAAACATCCTTCTACATGTCAGTGTTCACCGCATCATTGCCATAATCCTCTGTCTTCCTCACTGTTTTAGCAAAATGGCTATGAAATTTCAAGTCCCTATCCACCCACACCCCTCAAGTCCTTCATCTCCTCTGCCTCCTCTAAAATATACCCACCAGTTCTATACTCTGCACCCTTTTCTTTGCTTCTCAAATTTTAAAACCTTACACTTTGCAACATTAAACTGACATTCCCACACACTTGCTCATTCAGATAGTCTATTTAGGTCCTCTTGCAAAGCTACAACATTTGCTCTACTTCTCGTAACTCTTCTCAACTTTGCATCATCTGCGAATAACTGTATATCACCATTTAAGCCCTTCCAATGTCATTTATATACAAATTAAACAACAATTGGCCCCCAAAACAGACTCCTGGGGCATGCCACTAGTGACTTACCTCTTTTGGGATATCACTTTCCTCATATACAACCTGTTGATACCTATCAGACAACCAGTCTCCAATCCAATGCACTAATCTGCTATTCAACCCCATCTGTTCCAGTTTAATTACTAGTTTGCCACATGACAATCTACCAAAAGCCTTTGTAAAATCTAAATATAATACTGTATATGCATCCACCTTGTCCAATGTACTCATCACCTTGTTATAATAAGTAAGTAGATTGCTAAAATATGATCTTCCTTTAACAAACCTATACTGTCCATTAAAGAGAATTTTACTGCTATTCATCCTGTCCTGAATCCTTGTCCTCACTAGCTTTTCCAACACCTTGACCATAGCCCAGAAAAGCAGATTGGCCTATAATTTGAAGCCTTAGTCTTATCATCCCCTTTATGAAGCGGACAATTTTTGCCATCTTTCCACTCGTTTGGAACCTGAACTGATCTAAGACTCATGTTTAAAAATGTACTTTAAAGCTGTTGTTAACTTTAACAACAGCTTTAAAGGAACATTCTCTCAAGTGACGTGGTGATATACCATCAAGTCCCATAGCCTTTGTTGATATCAGGTTTACTAAATTCCTCATATACCTCCTCCATTTCCACTGCTCTCAAGTTCTGTTCACAAGGCTCTGTAAGTTGCATTCCCTGATTCTCTCCTTGTTTGACATTCCATAGACCTGACACTGACTTAGTAAACTTTCTCTGGACCTTCTTCAATACATTCCCTGGTAAACCAGGCAACCAAATCTGTGCATAGTAATCCATATGTGGCCTGATCAAAGCCTTATATAGGAGAAGAAACTATAACCTTTTTTTGCCTCTGCATGTCAATTTCTGCCTCATTATGGCCATAATCCATTGGGATGTTCTTACAAGTTTAGCAATGTGAATCCTAAACTTCAATCTCTGTGCACGATCACTCCCATATCTCTCATGTCCTCTACCTCCTTCAAAATTTCTCCATTAATTGTATACTCTGCATCCCAATCTTGCCTACCAAATTTCAAAACCTTGCACTTTGCAACATTTAACTGATAGCGCCTTATTTGCCTACTCACATAGTCTATTCATATCCTTCTGCAAGGCCACAATGTTTGCTTTACTTCTCATAGCCCTTCCCAACTTTGCATCATCGGGAAACAGCTGCACATCTCCAGTTAAGCCAGCCTTGATGTCATTAATATATAAGTTAAACAGTAATGGTTCCAAAACAGATCCCTGTGTCACTCCACTAGTGACCACTCCTCCATATACAACCTGCTGATCCCTGTCCAACAGCCAATCAGCTGTATCCAACTTACTAGTCTATTATCTAATCCCATCTGTTGACAAAATTTTTAGCTACTAGCTTGTCACGTGGCAGTCTGTCGAAGGCCTTTGGAAAGTCCAAGTACACCGCCATACATGCATCCCTTTTTTGAGTGAATTTGTCACTGTGTTATAATACATAAGCAGATTGCTTATGTATTATAAGCAATCTGCTTATAATACATAAGCAATCTGTATTATAAGCCATCATAGAGAATACTGCTATTGTCAACCCACTTCTGAATCCTGATTCTCACCAACTTCTCTAATACCTTAACAATAACCTCAGTCACACAGATTGGCCTATAATATGCAGCCTTATCCCCAATATGTATAATATATAGAAGTTTATTTTCATTGTCCTTTCTTTCATGCTTACACGGTGATCAGAATACATTTTGAAAAATTACGGAGACAACTACCGTGTTATAGCGTAAAAACTTTAGTTTAATATAAACCAAAATCAACACTCGACGTTTCGACCTTCATATCAAGGTCATCATCTGGAGCATACACAATATATACAGAGAAACAAGCTGCACTTCAATCTACGTGGTTTGCAGTTACTGACCAACCGTTATTACAATTATTGGCCTGACCTCTGGTGAAAAAAAAAAAAAACTTTACTACATCAAAACTAGAGTCCTATTATTATTATCTATTAGGTTACAAAATTAAGAGTTAAGCTGGAGAGCAACATGTTTATATATATATATTTAAAAAAAAAAAAATTGGTTGAAATTTATATGTATAATCACATTGTTTTTTTTATTTTTTATTTATTTATTTTATTTTTTATATATATATATAAACATGTTGCTCTCCAGTCCAACTCTTAGTTTTGTAACCTAATAGATAATAATAATAATAATAGGACTCTAGCTTTTATGTAGTAAAGTTTTTTTTTTTTTTTTAAATATGTATATATATATATATATATATATATATATATATATATAAATAAACATATTGCTCTCCAGCCCAACTCTTAGTTTTGTAATCTAATAGATAATAATAATAGGACTCTAGCTTTGATGTAATAAAGTTTTTTTCACCAGAGGTCAGGCCAATAATTGTAATAACGGTTGGAGTTGGTCAGCAACTTTAGCAAACCATGTAGATTGTAGTGTAGCTTGTTTCTCTGTATATATTGTGTATGCTCCAGATGATGACCTTGATGTGAAGGTCGAATGTCGAGTGTTGATTTTGGTTTATATTAAACTAAAGTTTTTACTCTATAGCATGGTAGTTGTCTCCATAATTTTTCAAAATGTTATTTTCATTGTGATGTACAGTAACAAAATTAAATGTAAACATCTATGTTTAAAAATTATGAATATTAATATAAATTTTATGTATTATTTTTGGATGGAAATATTGGTGATGTCTTTGTGGAAAAAATGGTTTAGATATGTATCAGTTGCATAAGAACTTCAGACTTTTTTTAGGTCACAGCAGAGCTAAGTTAATCATCCTTTATTAGGAACTACAAAAATGTTATTGTTAGAAAGTTTTTTTCCACAAAATGATTGATTAGCTGAAGAATATGCATCTGTAAATAAACACATGCATATTATTATTGTTCTGGGAAACTCCAAGGAGTCGACAGACTCATCGAGGGAGGCCCTAACATCATGTCTGGAACAACTATTCAACATTCACACAGTATCTATCATATCTTGCCTTGAACTCATTCATGGTCGTAGCACCCACAACAGACTCTGGAAGCTTATTCCACTCATTCACCACTCTCCAAGTAAAAAACCTAGCTCTAACACCCTTGTCAACCACGCTCTTGCCCAGCTTCCATGCATGGCCCCTAGTCCTCCCACCACCAGTCATATTTTCAAAAATATCTTCTGGATCAATCTTATAAAACCCTTCAGTAATTTGAATGTCTCAATCATATCACCTCTCTTTCGCCTATCGTCCAATTTCTGCAACCCACAACTCCTCAACCTATTCTCATAAGGTTCATTCCACAGTCCTGCTATCATCTTGGTCACTCATCTCTGGACCCTCTCCACTTCTTCCCCATCATGAAGAAACCCTGGTGCCCATAACTGGGCACAGAATTCCAGATGGGGTCTTATCAAGGCTCGATACAGAGGAACAATGACTTGTTTTGTCTCTGCATGTTAAAGTATTTTTCATAAGCCAAGTGATTTGGTGAGCTGTTTTAGTCACTTTTGCAATGTGCCCCCTAAACTTCAACTCCCTATCCACCAGCACTCCCAAATCCCTGGCCTCATCAATCTCCTGAAGTACAGTTCCACCAATGCGATATACTGCTGCTGTTCTTTTCACCCCAAAGTGCATAACCTTACACTTTGCCACATTAAACTGACATCCATTTTTCCTAGCCCAGTCCTCCAAACTATCCAAATCATCCTGTAAAATTTTGACATCCTGTGCACTCACAATTGCTCTACCCAACTTTGCATCATCAGCAAACAAGTGAACGCTTCCTCTCAAATCCTTTTCAATATCATTGATGAACAAATTGAAAAGCAGTGGTCCAAGAACAGAGCCCTGCGGCACTCCACTAGTCACAAGACATCTTTTTGACTCCACTCCTGAATAAACCACTCTCTGGTATCTCTCCTTCAACCACCCTCCTATCCATCTTACCAACACTATATCTATCCCCATCTGCTCCAGTTTACTGATTAGGGTTCCATGTGGTATCCTGTCAAAGGCCTTGGCAAGGTCCAGTAGTATCGCTGTAAACCCATTACCCCTATCCAGTTCAGCCGTCACTGTGTTATAAAACGTGAGCAAGCTACTGAGGCATGATCTACCCTTCACAAAACCATGTTGTCCCCCATACAATATCCCATTTTCATCTATCCAATCCTGTATTCTTTTCTTGACTAATTTCTCTAAGACCTTGACAATGATTCCTGATATGCTAATCGGTCGGTAATTTACAACAGCAGTCTTGGGAACCACCTTTACGCAGTGGAACTATTTTCCCCTCCTTCCACCCACTCGGGACTAACCCGGACCCGAGACTCAAATTAAACAAAATGGTCAAGGGTACTGACAATTCTTTAGCTGCTTCTCATACTACACGAGCTGGTATACCATCCAATCCCACAGATGTATTGACATTAAGGTTATGCAATAGACTACTCACCTCCACTTCATTCACCACAATTCCCGTATAATCTACTGGTTTATTTGTTTCTGCAATGTCACCACCTGGATGATATATTCTTGCAAAGTGCTCACTCAGTAACTCAGCTATCTCAACTGATTCAGTTACCTCCCTACCATCGGCATTCTTTAAAATCATTCTGCCATGTACATTTTTCCTTTTACTTGCTACATATCTAAAAAACTGTTTAGGATTCTCTTTAGCCTGCATGGCCAATGTTCTTTCGTAATCCTTTTTTGCTTTTCTTACCACAGTCGTCACCCTTCTGACCTGCGCTTTATACCATTCATGTGCCTGCCGGTCACCTTTCTCCTTAAATTCCCTCCATAGTTGTTTCTTTTTTTGCAGCTCAAGCTTAATGGTGTTATTCATCCATTTAACCCCTACTTGATTTATTATTCGGACTCTAGGTATACAGTCAGCCATTGCTTCATGCAAGCACTTCCTAACTACCTCCCATGCACTATCAACTTCTAGTCCTTGCAGTTGTACATGCCATGGCACTGAGCCAATCAAACTCCTAAGCTTGTCATACTTTCCCGCCCGATAATTCCACATGTACCCTGTCTTAATTGAAAATTCTACACCTTTAGCCACCTCCCAAGTCAAGACTCTATGATCACTCTCACCGATTGGTGGCAATGTGGTCATATTTGTTACAGCCAAATCCTCAGATGTAATTACTAGGTCAAGCACTCTCTGACCCCTAGTATTTTCCATTACATGCTGTCGCAGATAGTTATCACTTAATAACTGCATAAAATCCAATTCCTTCCTCCCGTGTGTCCTCTCCTCACTCCAATCAATGCGACCATAGATGAAATCTCCCATAATAATCGCCCTCCTTCCACTCATTTCTTCTATTTGCTTGTGCATACTGTCACCACCATCTTTTCCATCACCTGCTCTATAGCAGCACCCAATTGTATATTTAGTTCTGCTAGCCACAATCTCGCACCAAATGGCCTCAAATGTGCTCTTTTCTCTATCCTGCAATTCAACTTCTATTCTCCTTGGCTGGAGCTCATCAGCTATCATCAACAATACTCCTCCCCTCATTTTATTCTCTCTGTCATTCCTGAACACACTATACCCATCGCATTCAATCCCACTAGCTATATCATCTACAGTCAGCCATGTTTCACTAATACCAATAACCTGTGGTCTGGAAGTGCCAACCATGGCCAAAAACTCTTCCTTCTTGTTCCTAATACTCCTAGTATTAGTGTACATGAATTTAAGACCCCCATTAGCCCCAACCCTATCTTGATGCCTTATATTAACTATCCCACTCTGGTTTGTTGTCCTTATTTGCTCTAGCATATTATATTCATTCTTACATTCAACTGCCTCCCTAAGGACTGTATATCTACTCCCCCCCTTAACAAATCTAGTTTCCCCGAATTTGCACATCCACTACATTCAGCAACACTCTCTCAAGTCTTCTTACACCGTAACCATTTAAATGCAGGCCATCCATCTTATATAGATCCTTTCGCCCATCAAACTCACTCCACTCGTCATACATAACCCACGTATAAAGTCATTCGCAATTATGGCCCTCCTTTTAAACATTTCACTGTCATACCATGGCAAAAGACTAATCATTCTAACTCTCTCACTCTTTTCTTTTGCTACCTCAAACAATTCATTCAGGTCTTCTATCATTTCCGTTTTATCTCCTTTCAAATCATTCGTACCTGCTACAACAATCATTTCTTTCACCCTTTCCTTTTGCTCTCTAATAGACTCAGTTACATCCTTTATGGTCGCACCAGGTTGGTACAGTTTTGTCAAATCCTCTACTAACACACCTCGTACTAACGAGTCTCCATACAGCACTCTATCCTTCATTTTGTTCATGTTCACATTCATACGCCTATTTTTCCTGTCATACCTTTTATTACTGGTTGGTTCATTCAGTCGACTTTTGTTCATGCACTCTAGCTGCTGTTTTGCCCTTTCTATCATTGAGTGAGATCGCATTGTTGAATGCAATCTCACTCAATGCATCTATCTCATCTTTTTTATTCTCTGAGAAACCATTAATACTATCATTCACACTTTCTACATTCACACTCTCATAATTCTCATGTACAACCTTGCCGTTTCTTGTCATATCGCTATTTTCTTCATTCTGAAGTTTGACAAAATTATCACACTCACGATCCGAAATACACTTCAATTCCTCATTCTTCCTACATTTTCTACACATTCAATCCTTTATTATCATCTATCCACACTCCGACCGCACTTCGTAAAGCATACATTTCACAGCTAGTACACTGATTCATTTCTTTTATACTACCGTTCTTTGATAAAGATGGCGAACCATCATTACTGGCCGCCATTTTCCTTCGTACAGGTGCCATAATTATTGCAACGTGTTTTATCAAATAATAAGTTATAACACACCAAAAACACACAAATAGATGCACTAAAATATGCAAGGCAAACAAAACCACGCAATATTAAGTAATTTTATCAACAATAACTGAAAATAATACTTATCTTATCAGGAGCTTGCACGAACACTACACTTGCACGAACACTATATTCAGTCAGTGACAGTTTTATTCCACTAAATGATTTTATGCCACATTGTTTGATATTGAGTTAGAATGTTTTGCTTTTTCAGAATTAGATATTATAAAATTCCTTATGCAGGTACAGTGTCGAAAAAGATCGCAAAACTTTTTAAGCCTTTCAACATCAGAGTTGCATTCAAACCGGTCAAGACTGTCCGTCGTGTTTTAAGATCGCCAAAAGACATCAATGCTTTTTTCAAACATGCTAGAGTGTACAACATCCCATGTGCTTGTGGTCTAAACTATATAGGACAGATGTCAAGAAGCCTTGAAATCCAAAAAAAAGAACATATAGGAGATTTTAATAACAACAGAACAGACAATTCAGGTCTAGCCCATCATTTCGCGATTACAAACCATACCATTGATTGGGATAGCAGCTCCATGCATTATTTAGAAGAAGACTTCCATTGTAGAAATTTCAAGGAAGCCATAGTAGTCCTCTGTTCTGGAGAAAATCTTAACAGAAACCAGGGAATGATAATAGCTGACATGTGGAAAACCTTAATAAGATCACTCAGTCTGCCAGAATTTAATTTCGCTCAAAACTACAGAGCGTGCTCTCACAAGAGTGACTAACACAACATGCTTCATGCATGTAATGTTACGTGTTCCATTTTAATTTTTAATTTATACGATAGAGTTACTCCATTTTCTCTGTACTAGCCACTTTGAGTTTTCTCTTACCGTTATAAGTTATAAGCCCTGGAGAAGCCAAACAGCCCCGTTGGCATTAGATGTTTATAAATCAATGGTCAATTAAAGATCAATAGATATTTCAGTTTAATTAGTCCTTATGATAATTATTTAATATTTATTAAAACGAAATTAATTAAAAATCCAAGTGAGGCACGGGAAAGAAGGTAAATTTCTTATCATACATGAAGTATCAGAACCCACTTCCTTCCCATGTACTACTAGTCCATGCATGTGTTGACTAAACCTGGTGCACTGATCTGGTCTGCACTCAGCATTCCAGTTCATCTCGAAGATGTTTTGTTGGGCTGAGGTTAGGACTCTGTGCAGGCCAGTCAAGTTTTTCCATATTGTTTTCCTCAGACCATTTCATAGTAGTACCTGGAATATGACATGCTAAACTGAATTGAGAGAAACCGGGTCTGTTCCATATGTCAGTAGTGATCCTTCAAAGCAACATATCAAGGATCTTAGTTGATACCAAGATAAAAAGTTCTGGACCATTACAACCCTTCCACCAGACTTCATAATTGGGATTATGCATAAAAAGTATTCCCCAGGAATTTTCCATGTTCACACCTTTTTTCATCTTATCAGAAAAGGATGTAGTGTGATTTTTCACTCCATCTCATGGACCTTTCAACACTATGGACTTGTTGCAAAGTCACCAGCATATTCTGTGCTGTTGTAATAATAGGTACACTCCATTCAGAGAAATAGAGTGTACTTATTGGGATGAATGCTTTCACTTGGAATGCAAAAATTTTCATACCACCTTTCTAAACACTCTTTTGTTCCTTGGTATTAATGGAAGTTTTTTCACTTGGCTATGCTACCAATTATATATTTGGTTTAATCCTTTATCCAAGTGTAAGCAGACAAAGTTTGCGCCTGAAGTATTTTCAGGACTGGAGCAACTCGTGGCAAAGGTGGTATAACTTCTCATCACTTACCTTAGTATCCTATAATGCAAAGCACATCTCCTTGCGAACATGTATAATGGGGAATGGTCACTACCCAGAGGTGGTAATACCAAAGTGGAAGTAATGGAGAAATCATATTTCCATATACGAGTTGCCAAAAGGTGTCGCACCTTATTATCAAAATTCTCTGGATTAGAGATAGTGATAGTTGATGGAAGTTTTTTCACTTGCCTATTCTACCAATTATATATTTGGTTTAATCCTTTATCCAAGTGTAAGCAAACAAAGTTTCCGCCTGAAGTATTTTCAGGAGTGGGGTAACTTGTGGCAAAGGTGGTATAACTTCTCATCACTTGCCTTCGCATCCCATAGAGGCGATGATACTAAGGTATAAAGGATTAAATCAAATATATATAATTCCTTGGTATAACTTTATGGGTTGCAAGGATACCACCTCAGGGCTTTCCTGAGGGTGGTAACCTCACATTTCCATCAGCATAATGAAGACTGATGGTCTAAGTGAATTTTAGTGACATTGTCTTTTAGCAGTGAGCATCATAAAGAGATAGTCCACTAACATGGCAACTTGTAGTAGCATCTTTCAAAGACCATAAGTTCTTTTCCATGTGCCATTGAATAGTATACTGAAGTGAAGTCATCAAGATGTATATCTATATTCCTTATATAGCAGTATAGGTCATGACAATAAGAATACACATATCATTATGATTTCATTCTAAATCAAGGATGTGTCCCAATATTTTCTGGTCCTTATTATTCTGGTCCTTTTCAAAAACTGTTGGTCATAACTTTTTGTTCATCTGTGCTTCTATCTCTTTCTCACCCAAATAGCAGCATTGCAATATCATGTGATAAGCTGATCCTCTGTCATCATTCTTCTCATCCCACTCCTACATAGATGATGAAGGCAAATCACTTCCTTTACCTGGAATCATTGAATCATATGCTTCTTGTTGCTTTCACGTTTCTTGTTCTTGTTCAAGATTTCTCTGAAAGACAAGAGAAATCTTGAACCTGGATACTTAAAAAGGCTTCTGGTTCTGATGAAATTTCACCAGCTGTTGTCAAGAGATGTGTTCCTGAACTAATGCCTGCTCTTTATCATTTATACACCATTTTATACTTAGCTGGTTTATCCTACCTACTATGCGAGTTCATTTCTAAAATGGTTCCGTTGTAATGTATGCATTTCGCTGTTCTTTTATATTCAAATTTGTATTGTTCTTTGATCCATACTGTTGTGTTTTAACAGATGGGTCATTTGGCTCAGAACAACCATCTAACAAGTGCCACTTTGTGAACATAGATGGGTGAAATATAGAGCTGAAAGGCTTCAATTTGTATAGATAAGCTATTAAAAAGGAGGATATGATGATGATGGATCCAGCAATATTTTATAGCCAAATATAAAAAAAAAATTGGGTGCTTAAGGGTCAAAGCTGTATAATTGAGAGGAGTCCTCCACATAGCCTTTGAAGAAATGCAGAGAATGACCTGGGCTTCTGACCTGTGTCCAATTCTCACCTTCTCATGTGCATCATGTTGGGTATTTACATAGATACTGAAAAAACAAGGATGGGCTGGCAATTTGGGATTCAGCTGACCATATTGTATTCTTATTAGCTTAAACCACAACATAACAGAATTTCATGCTGGCTGGAGCATCACCTGGTTAAATAATGCCCTTGTTTTTTTTTTCTAGGGAACCACTACTGGAACAAATCCTGAAACGCACACCAACTCAACATCACCAGAGTTCAATATCGGTACTATCAACATAAGAAGTCTGAATGGCAAAGAAGTGGAGTTGGCTGACGAATCGGATAAGTACCAAATCGATATGATAGGGGTAACTGAAACAAAAAAAAAAAGATAAAAACTGGTGAGATCTTTCTACGAAATAAATATAAAATGTTATATTCAGGCAATGACAATCTGGGAAAAGGAGTAGCTATAAATAGTCAACACTAAATATGAGGTTAATCTTCTTGAATGGCAGGCAATACCAAGTAGAGTGATGTGGGCAAATATCAGAATGGGGAACTGGACAATGAGACTTATTTGTGCTTATGGTCTCACAAAAGGTTCTACTAAGGTAGAAGTGAAGGAAATTTTTTGAGGCTTTAGAGAAAGCAACTCGCACAATGATAAAAGAAAAGTTGGTTCTTGTTGGGGATCTAAATAGCAGAGTGGGAAATGATTGCCAGACATACAAAAGTATTTTGGGAATATTTCGAGAAAAGAGCAAAGCTAATAATAATGGCAAATACCTGTTGGATTTCTGCTCAAGAATTGGACTGATTATTACTAACACCATGTTCCAACATAAAAATGTGCACAAATTCACATGGAGAGAAGAGGCAAAGAATATGAAAAGTCTCATTGACTATGTTATTGTTGATAGTGATGTTTTTTCACTGGTGCAGGACAAATAGTGTACAGAGGATTTGAAATTGGAAGTGATCACCATTTAGTCTTGAGCAGGTTAAAATTGAATTTTATATTGAAAAAAAGAACATGTAAAAAAGTTTTAAAGCAAATAAAAGTTGAGCAGTTCTCAGATGTGAATTGTAGACTAAAATACACAAACATTATTCAAACAAAAATGAAAGAGTTTGAGAATAGGAACCAAACCTTGGAGATTCAGTTGGAAGCCCTGAAAAAAACATTGATTGATTCAGCCAGAGAGGCATGTGGTGAGCTTTTTCTCTTGTTTGGCAGTTGCTGCACTGCATGGTTCAGATGAATTCCAAATGTTTGGAGTAGAGCTCTCATATTGCCCATATACAAAAAGGGAAATAAAACTGCATGTGAGAATTATAGAGTATTTCCCTGCTGAATGTTCCTATTAAGATTTATGCAGGTATACTTGAGAAACGATTGAGAAGGATTGTGGAAGGGAAGCTTGGTGAAGAACAGGCTCGATTCAGGCCAAATAGAGGCTTTCGTGATCAGATTTTCACTTTACGACAAATAGTTGAGA
Organism: Typopeltis vanoorti; assembly: GCF_054136105.1. Lineage (NCBI taxonomy): Eukaryota > Metazoa > Arthropoda > Arachnida > Uropygi > Thelyphonidae > Typopeltis > Typopeltis vanoorti. The sequence continues at coordinate 74,767,095 of NC_143553.1, read as the reverse complement.
AAAAATGAGAATATAACAAAGATATGTATTTAAGTTTTGTAGCCTTGCAAAAGGCATTTGACAAATGTCAAGATAAAAGCAATTCAAAACACTGCAGTTATATGGTGACAATGGGGCATTATATCAAGCAATACTTAGTCTTTATTTGAGTTATAAGTCTGTAGTTAGAATTGCAGGAAGTACAGGAAGATTGGTCGATATTAAATCTGGTGTCAGACAAGAATATACATTATTCCCTCTGTTATTCATTATCTGTATGGATCACATTATGAAGGAAAGTGGTATTAAACATCATAAGAAATTGAAAATGTTTATCTTAGCTCTTTCCTTTATGCAGATGATGTTATACTTTTAAATAAATCTAGTACAAGTCTGCAAGATTCCCTGAATAACCGTTATAATAAATTTGGTATGAAAATCAGCAATAATGACAGACAATGAAAATTGGCATAAAATTGAAAATATCAACTGCTTCATGAATGGAGAATCTATAGAACAAGTAAAACATTTCAGCTACTTAGGCACAATTTTTAGTGAAAATGGTAAATAAAATATGGAAATAGACAACAGAGTCAACAAAGCCAATGTGGTAGGAAGTCAACTGAATAAATTTATATGGAATAAAAGAGAAATTAGTCAAAACTCCAAATTAGCTGTATACAGGACAGTGTTCTAACCAATTTTGACATATGGAACTGAGAGCTGAATTAGAAATAAAACACTTGACCAAAGACTAGACCACAGATATGAGAGTCCTGAGAAAGATTAGTTGCATGAACAGATGGCATAAATGGCAATGTCATATTAAAAATGAGAATATTAGAAAAGAACTTGACATTGTTAGCATCCAGGAATGTGTTAGCAGAGCTAATCTCAGGTGATATGGTCACTTAAATAGAATGGGAGAGGAAAGATTATTAGAACAAATGTTCTTCGCCAGATTGGCAGGAAAAAGACCCAGAGGAAGACCAAGATATAGCTGGATTGATACAGTAAAAGGTGCCTTAGAAGATAGAAATATAAGATCTGATAATGTTGGAGTCTTGACAGATAAAAGAGTGATTTGGAGGAAAATTTTTAATAGAAAGTTAGTAATGCTGCAAGTTCTTCATGTAGTACTATCATAATATCCTGTACACTCCCTTGAGCATACATGTCAGGAATTTGATGATGATGATATAAAAAAAAAATAAATTTCAAAAATTTACTAGAAAGCTTATGAGAATACAACTTTCGGCATTGGAGTTGCCTTGGTTTGCACTACTTAAGGCAAGCTCTGCCCAAGAATGTGTATGTTTACCTTTTATTGGGTGAGCATATGGGTTCTTGAGCAGAGCTTGTGTCTTCTAAGTAGTACAAACCAAGGCAACTCCATTGACAGGTTATATTCTCATAAGCTCTCTGGTAAGTTTTTCAAACTTTTTTTTTTTTTTTTTAAGTTTCTTTTTATATTTCGCTATAAAAATGGCTGGATTCATAATATCCATTATTTTAATGTAATAGATGGCTTTTCTAGTAAGCTGATGCACATATGATGTCATTGCCATTTTGCTTGTTTCTGCCTGAGTTCAAGTTATGTCTGTGAAACAGAAGTGATAAGAATATATGTATCCACAGTGGTAAGAAGAGGTGCATTATAACTATGAAGACTAAAAGTACAATTGTTAAATAACATGAAGAAGATAATATTCTGCATGCTTACGAAATGAAGGACTCAACTGTAGCTATTATATCATATAATATCATATGATCACGTTCACATGATGAAGTGCATGAAAAGTTCAGTTAATGCAATCCATGATCACTTCCAGCAAAATAGGCATGTTAATAGAAGAAATGGAATAGATTATTGGCAGTTTTTATTGAAGATCAACAACTATGAATGCTCATAAGTCTTATGCTTATACACAAGTAAACCTAAGATGTTATTGCATGCTATGAACTAACATATGTGAGGGTTGTAGTAATATGCATAATGAATATGTGATGCTGTTTGTATTACTTTGCTTACAATTGTATATGCTTTTATATTTATGTACTCAATAGAATACTGAATAAACTTTGATTTTCTGAAAGTTTTTTTTTTCACAAGCAGAACCGGTTGTAGCTTTAATTATCCTTTGAAACTAACATATATGTCAAAAATGCATTGTATTTAAGTACCATTCAACTTGTGCAGAAATCTTGAACAGTTAACTGTATGAGTTGAAGACTTACTGTATATAAATGTTGGTTTTTCATAATTCTTCTATTCATGTATGTTTGTTAAATTTAATTTCAATGTAAACTGTAACACAGGAGCCCTGGTTAATGCCATCAAGATGCATCAAACTGCATTACATATAGCAGCAAGAAATGACTGCATAAATACAGCACGTTTTCTTTTGGAATACGGTGCAAATGTGTTTGCTACTGACAATTTTCAAAGGAGACCTAGAGCAATGCTTCCAAATCAGGCGGGAGAGCTTTATGACACACTTCTACAATATGAGGGTGAGTACCATTGTTAACATGTGAGTGTATGATTGAATGAATAATTATTTTTGGAGTAGATTTGAAACACCTTTAATTTAATTATTATTATTTTGTTTTAATTATTTTCCTAAATTCCAACCATCATCATCATCTATTTTTTTTATATATGTACCTTCGAGGTGTGTTCAGGCTACTATGACAGCATTACATGATTAAGTTTACATTATCATTAATCTCCTATGAACAGTTTTCCTCCAAATTAGTTTATTACTTATCAGCACTCCAATATTGCCCATATCTAAGATTTTGTGTTTCTAAAGTACTTCTAACTGAATCAATCCACTTGACCACTTAGACCTTGGTCTTCCTTTGGGTTAGCTCTGCTTCTGCTTATACATTCTTGAATGCAAACAGTATTTTTCATTTTTAATATGATTCTGCCATTGATGCCATCTGTTCTTTATTTCTTTATTATTTCTAACCCAACTCTCAGATCCATAATTTAAAACTAGTTTGAACATAGTCTTAAATAGCTGGTTTGGTGTTTTGGCTAATTCCTCACTTATTCCATATAAATTTATTCAGCTGACTCCCCACCACACTTACTTTGCTTATTCTATTATCTGTTTTCAAATTTAATTTGCTATCTTCACTAAAAACTAGTTAATTCTCAATTATTCGATATGTTCTTCACTGAGAATACATATTATATTCCTACCTTTATATGCTGATTTAATGCTGATTTTATGCCAAATTTGTTACAGTTGTTATGCAATTTAGTTAGAGAATCTTGTATGAAGAGAAACTTTCTTACATACTATTCTTTTCATTGTGATATTCATTTTTATATTAACTCAGCTTAAAGCACTTTAGATTGTGCTGAAGTGAAATGAAATGAAACAGGATTAAATTATTATCACAAAATATTTACACAAGTGAATTTTTCATTTAAATTATATCTAGTGACAAAATGAGTTTGTAATATGAAATGGGAATGATTTCTAAACCATCAACTGACAGTGAGAATTAACAACCTACCTTGAAGTCCATATGAATTATCTGTTAATTTTTTTGAATTTCATAAACTAATAAAAACATTTATTTTACTGCTTGATCATTGTTTGAGGATCTAATTAATCTATCTTCAAAGAAAGATGCATTTTATGTGGTAAACATGCATAACATATGAAGTTTTCTGTGATGCTACATACTGTATTTTTGTTGATCACGAGCAATATTTTCTCAAATTTTATATCTCATCTACCTTTAATATATTAGGTCCAATGACCTATAGCCAAGTTAATTATTAATTAATAAACTTGTTTACATTGTGTGGTGCATTCTTCAGCTGAGTTGCCTGTCTTGCAAGAGGGAAAACCTAGTTTTTGAAAGGGAAGAAAAATCCTGCCACTTTCTTATGAGTTTATAACTTGTCTTTGGTTGAAAAGCACTCAAAGATTCCTCATGTTCTAGACAGGATTCAGACTCATTTTCCAACCAAAGTGAATCATTTATTTATTGAGCTATAACCACTTTAATGTTGTACGAGTTGCAATTTTATGTTGTATGGTAGTATAAAATACTTCAGCACACGCACACACACACACACATATATATATGAGAGCTGGGTCAGAAGTAAAACACTTGACCAAAGACTAGAGACTGCAGATATGAGAGTCCTGAGAAAGATTAGAGGCATGAACAGATGGCATCAATGGCAATATCATATTAAAAATGAGGATATTAGGAAAGAACTTGACATTGTCAGCATCCAGGAATGCATTAGCAGAGCTGATCTCAGGTGGTATGGTCACTTAAACAGAATGGACAAAGAAAGATTAGCAAAACAAGTGTTCTCTGCAGGTTGGCAGGAAAACGACCAAGAGGAAGACCAAGGTATAGGTGAATTGATATGGTACAAAGTGCCTTAGATGATAGAAATATAAGATCTGATAATGTTGGAGTCTTAACAAGTAACAGACTGATTTGGAGGAAAATTGTAGATAGAAAGTTAGTAATGATGTAAATTTTTCATGTAGTACTATCATATCCTGTACACCCCTTGAGGGTACATGTCAGGAATTTGATGATGATGATATATATATATATATATATATATATTCGTATTTATATACTGACTGAGATCCGAGAATTAGAACAAACAATTAAATTTATTAAATACGCAACATGTTTCATCAGAGTGGCCGACTTCTTCAGGCATGAGAGAACATAGAAAGCAAATAAAAACACTATGAAGAAGCATTGAGTCACTATAAAACTATAAATTCGACTCTAAAACATAGTTAACTTTGAACTGGAGCTACAGTCCATGTTAAAGTTCTGTTGTTAGACACCTGTGCACGTGTGGCTTCACGAATGCGCCAATATCTGACGGCAGATCTGAATCAGTCCGGTAAATTGTAGCTGAGGTTACTGTTTATATGAAGGGGGTCCATGACTATTTCTCTAGACTCGACTATGTGGCGTTCTACCTCATCGTGGCATATGTGAAGGTTTGAAGTTGTTGTCCAGTTTATCTCATGTTGGCGGCCTTCATTATTTGTGTTTACTGAAAACAGGACATGGCTTGAGAGGGCACTAGCTCTAGTTCTTTTGTAAGCAATGTCTCTTTGGTGTTCTTCGAGACGTAGTAGGATCGATTTTTCCGTTTGGCCATAGTATGGTTTCCTGCAGTCACTTGTGATTTTGTACACACCTGGGAATTGTAGATGGTTGTGAGCTTGTTTGTATTTGCTTAAACTTGATCTTAGTTTGGGAAGAGTAGAGAAGCACGTTTTTATGTTAAACTTTCCCAAAATTCTTCTTAGTTTCTTGGAGAGCATGCTGATGTATGGCAAGGAGATATAACCTTTGGGGTAGTCTCGTGTTTCTAAGTTGTTTCGTTGTTTCAGAAATGTAGTATGAATTTAGCTGTCTGGCTCTAGTATGGTCTGCCACAATCACACAGAATCTTGTAGACTCCTGGATATTGAGTAGGGAGATGTTTTATTTTAGGTCTACTAAGTATGGAATGAAGTTTAGTGAAGCAAGTTCTAATGTTGAATTTCTGGAGCATTTTAGCAAGTTTTGGGGGGAGAGAGCTGATGTATGGTAACGAAATAAAAGCTCTTGGTGGAGAAGAATCTTCAGAAGCAGTTGAGAGGCAGACAGAGAGAAATTTATTAATCTTCTTAAGAGATAATCCATTGTTAACAAAAGACCTTTTGAGAAAATTCAGTTCGTAATCAATTTCTGTTTCAGAAATTATTCAAAAAATTTTTGGATAGTTTCATCTGGAGAAGGTTAAGAACCTCTTGAGTAGGTACATTCGTAAAGAGGGAAACAATATCGAAACTTGCCATTAAATCTGATGTGTAGATTTTTCTCCTTACTCTCTCACTGTGTGAACTCAGGGTACTTCAAATATGATAACAAAATTTATAAACAAAACTCAGGTTTAGCTATGGGCAGTCCGCTCTCTCTGATTCTTGCTGATATATTTCTTCAGGAGTTTGAAGAAAAAGCTATTAATTCCTCGAGTCTTAAACCTAAAATATGGTATCATTACATTGATGTATTTCTCATCTGGGAACACAGCGTCGAAAACCTCAACCTTTTTCTAGACCACCTCAACATTTTTCATCAGAAAATCAATTTCCCCTGTGAACTTGAATCCAATGACTGTCTCCCCTTTCTGGACTTAAAACTTATGAGATGCGCTGAAAATATCAAAATCTCCATTTTTAGGAAACCCACTCACACAGACAGATACCTTCATGTTTCTTCCCATCACTACCCTCGACAAAAGTTTGGTATCATTTCAACCCTGGCACATCAAGCCAAATTGTTACTTACAGATGAAACAGAAATTGATTAAGAACTGAATTTTTCAAAAGGTCTTTTGTTAACAATGAATTCTCTCTTAAGAAGATTAATAAATTTTTCTCTGTCTGCCACTCAACTGCTGCTGAAGATTCTTCTCCACCAAGAGCTTTTATTTCGATACCATACATCAGCTCTCTCTCCCCCCAAAACTTGCTAAAATGCTCCAGAAATTCAACATTAGAACTTGCTTCATTACGTTTCCTAAACTTCGTTCCATACTTAGTAGACATAAAATGAAACATCTCCCTACTCAGTATCCAGGAGTCTACAAGATTCTGTGTGATTGTGGCAGACCATACTACAGCCAGAGCTAAATCCATCCTTTTACGCATGGAAGAACACAAAAGAGACATTTCCTACAACAGAACCAGAGCCAGCGCTCTCTCTAGCCACTTTCTCTTCTCTATCAACTCGGATGAGGGCCGCCAACACCTCGTAGACTGGCCACTAACTTCTAATATCCATGTGTGCTATGATGAACTTGAAAGAAAAATAATTGAATCTAGAGAAACATCGCTTGATTCATCTCATATTAACAATAGCCTTAGCTATAATATCTCTGATGCACACGTTGCCACTATCCAATACTGGAGCACTCACACCAACTCTCGCACGCAGTCAACATCAGTTGGAACTCAAGCACGCATTCCTCTCTTTTTAATGTAAATGTACTTCTGTGTTTTATTTCTAGATCTGTTAATGTATTTTATCATGTCTCTGTTATTTTTTATTTAATTCTTTGCCAGTGATACCTGAAGAAGTTGATGTATTCAACGAAACAAGTTGTATCTTAACATTAAACTTGTCATTCTCGGTATAGAGTCATTTAATTTCCTTTTTTATATACAGTTCTACCGAGTAAATAATGAACATGTGTGTGTGTGTGTGTGTGTGTATGATGAATTATTGACTCGGTTGAAATACATATTGTGAAAAGAGTTGAATGACTTAAACTGAGAGTTAGGTAAAAGGGGCTTTAATAGTAAAACAAGACTAGTTTCGGCTTATAACAGCCTTCATCATGTGACATTATAAAAGAAAAAACACTAAACACTGAAGGTTAAAAAAAACTATGAACAACTTAGAGAGTCTCTATACATAATTAGTATGAAAACGTAGTTGTATTTAAAGCACTGACGTTTTAATACTAAGGGTTTTAATACTAAGGCTTTTTCTTCAAAGGTCTCCATAAAGAAATTGGCCAAGGGTGCGAAGAGTGGTGAACCCATGGCTGTCCTCTCTATTTGTTTGTAGAATTTGCTATTTGGCCACATGGCTCTGAAACACTCCTCTCCTTCTTAACACACATAAACAACCAACACCTCAGAATCAAGTTCACCCTGGAAAAAGAGGAAAACAACAGCCTCCCTTTCCCCTAGACACACACACACACACACTAGTCACCCGCCAGCCTAATGGAACCTTGGTTTTCTCAATTTACAGAAAACCCACCCATACAGGCAGATACGTTCACCAACAATTCCCCCCCCCCCCCACAACAATATGGAGTGGTGAAAACACTATACAACAGGGCTAAACTAATCTGTTCAAACGACTTGGCCCTAAACACTGAACTAAATCACATCCTCAACACTTTCTCAGCCAATGGCTACCCCATCAAAAAAATCCAAAAAATATTAGAAACTACAAACCACAGATCCCTGCCCCCCCCCCTCCACAACAAGGATTACTCTAAATCCATCACCATTCCCTACATCCGCGGCACCTCGGAAAAGATTACCAAAATCTTAAAAAAACATAACCTGACCTCCTGTTACAGACCTTACAGAAAATTGGCATCCCTTATCCGCTCCACTAAAGACCAACCACTTCCCCCTAGACCTACCTGATGTATACCAGGCCCCTTGCAGTTGTAAACTGTCTTACTTTGGTCAAACAGGCAGGACAGCGAATATCAGAATTTCTGAACATGAGGACTACATTTGTTTTCACAAGTACAGCCATTCTGGTCTTGCAGACCATGCTGTGGATACACGCCACAGAATACGGTGGAAGAAAGCTACAGTAATACACTGTTGCAAATACAAATTCGAAAGACTATTTATGGAATCTGCCTCATCCCTAAGAAACTCTCCAAACCTCAGTAAATTTGGTTGTATGCGACTGCCCCAAATTTGGGAGGCTTGCATCAGCAGACCTTCAGCCCAATGGCCAAGAACACCTACTTAGCCTGCTAGAGGGCACCATCAGGACTTTTAGGAGAACAATAGCTTCATCTCTTCATTCTCAGTTACTGTGTTGTAGTGCCTACATGTAAGTTCCTTTAGAAGATGGCAACGTGACGTTGCCGAAATATCGGAAATATTTATTAAAGTATAATTTAATTTGTATTCTTAACTACGTTGTTCAATTCCTTAAGTGTTTTAATAATGCATAATCAATGTATAAGCCTGTCTACAAGAATTATCATTAAACATAAATTACAGTTCTTTACAAATATCATTAATAAATCCTTTGAACACGGTAAATTTATAGAACACTTAAAGACTGCTTCAGTTGTACTGCTATTTAAAGGAGGTAAGAGAAATGAAATCAAAAATTACAGACCAATATCTATACTATTCACAATCTCAAAGGTTATTGAAATCCTAATAAATAAAAAAAAAAAAAAAACACTGAAATAGCTATTTAAATACCATATCCTTTTATGCAACTAATCAATATGAGTTTGTATTTGGATACAATACCGAAAAAGCACTATTGGAGTTTCATAAAACAGTCTGCACACAGCAGCCATTTTTCTTGATGTATCTAAGGCATTCAACTGTGTTCATCGTGACCTATTGCTACTGAAAATGTCCAAATACGGCATTAGAGATATTACTAATGACTGGTTCAGATCCTATCTGAATAATAGAAAACAATATACAAGCTATGGCACATTTAAAAGTGCAACAAAAATAATAAAATACAGAGTCCTGCAAGGGTTGGTACTGGGACCCATCCTATTTTTAATATATTTTAATGATTTATGTAAACACCAACTTTTTGGTACAATGATATCCTTTGCTGATGACTATAGATGAGGGGGGGGGGGGGTTGAAGGTAGTTGCGACTAGTGGAGGTGGAGACGGAGAGTTGTACAGCAGGTGTTCTCCCTCGATGAGTCTTTGGACTCCTTGGAGGTGTTATATAATAATAATAAATACTTAGAACAATGTATTTTTGGCAACATTTCACCTAGACCTACTTGCTGGTTCAAGATATGTGGATGATATTTTTGCTATCTGGAGTGGCTCATCCTCTGAGTTACAACAGTTTCTTTCTAAATTAAATGCACTTCATCCCAGGATCCAGTTCACCCTAGAAGAAGAAGTAAATAAGCAGTTTGCCTTTTTAGATCTTTTAGTTCTTCATCAACCAGATGGTATCCTACATTTCTCAGTTTTTCAGAAGATTCATATAGGTCATTATATTCATGCTGAATCTCATCATTCCAGTCAAAAGGTTGGAACTATTAAAACAATGGTTCATTGGGTCCACTCTTTATATTTTTCAGATGAACTGTTACAGTAAGAATTACAACATATCAGTTCCACCTTTTTACCTAAAGTTTTAAGGATTCTTTTATCAAAAAAGCTTTTAACAATTATGTTATCTCTATCTTTTCAAATACAGATGAAATAACTTGTATTCCTATACCTTATGTGTAAAAGGCATTAGCGAACACATAGTGAAAGTTTTAAAACCACTCAATATTTTTGTTGCCTTTCACCCCATCAGAAAAATCTCCACCTTTCTTGCTTCTCCTAAGGAAAAGCTTCTATATCTCATTTATCCAGGTGTCTACCAGATTCCTTGCTCTTATGGATTATCTTATTTTGAACAAACAGGAAGATCTGCTTTTATTCAGCTAGAAGAACATGTCTTATGTTCAATACCTTAAGCCTAAACTGTCTGGACTTGCAGAGCATGCTATCAACACCGGACATAGAATTCATTTGAATAAGACGAGAGTTCTTCATGAAAGTCGATTCCTCATGGAACGGCTTTATAAAGAAACGTGAAACTTGAATTCACTCACCTAATGTAAACAGATCCAATAGTCTAGGCCTTTTTGGGAGATGGTACTTTTTATATCTGTTAATCTTTCCTCATTTTATTTTGTCTAAATATTTATATATGTTTTTTTAATAAGTTTGGAAATTTACTGACCTTTTAAGTTCTCTTACATTAGTTTCTTGTATGGCACACTCACACTTCAGAATTGTCTGTTAATATTCAATTGCCATTATGTGTTCTTGTACTGAAGATGCCCATGAATACTTAGGCAAAAATTCTATGCTAATAAAATATATTATGCGAGTATTATAATTATTTTAAATATGCCTACTCCTGGTATTTCATTATTGAAACTAAGATCATTTGTTGTTAGAAATATCACTCCAGTGATAAGACTACCTAGATGTTTAAATTTTCAAAAATTCAGAAGGATGATTTTCTAAGTTTTTTAGTATTATACATTTACAACAGTTTAGAAAAAAAAAGTCATTAATTAATTTTATCCATTCTTAATGATCCTTTCTTGTCCTAGATAATCCATCATCACTTCAGGATATATGTCGCAGAAGTATTCGATTGGAACTTGGACCAAAGCGGCTATCACAAATTTCTAAATTAAATCTTCCTAGTTCTTTGTTAGAATATCTTCATCATAGATGAAAAGGATATAGTTCTTGTTAATTGCACAATAGTTCTTTGTGTGTGTGGTATAAGAAGCTGTTAATTTAAAATGTTTTTGTTGTTGTTAAGCATCTTGTTTTCTTTAGCCAAAAAATGTGTATATAATACTTGTTAACATTTTATTAAATTATTTTTTCATGGTAAAAGTTAACCTTGATTTTGTTTTAAACAAGGCATTTCTGGTATATAATTTTATTTTTTCTATTTTTCTCATTCACATGTAATTTTTTTATGATCCTTTATATCTGTTGGTTAAATATTTAGGGCTGTTTAATTTCATTTCTAGTCATTTTTTTTTAAACTTATTTATTGAATTGCATACTGCACAATGTTTATTCTCAAGGTCAAGATAGTAGTGATTAAATAATATTCTTATACTTAACAAGAAATTGTTTCATGTATTATACATTCAAATCAACTGACTTTAAGATAGATGGATTTGATTACTGGAATTTAGAAAAATAAATTCCTCTCAAATTTCCTTTTTTAAAAAAGAAAATTTGTTATAAATTCATCCCTCACAAAGAGGCATTTATTACTGAGTATTATTTATTTTACTTATCTATAACATGTATAACATGTTTTTGTCATGTCTATTGTAAAAATAATGAATTATATTAAGTGCTTAATCATAAAATATCCAATAATCTATCCAGGTAATTTGTTTTGATATTAGTCCACCTATCTTTTGTAAACTGCTTAAAATTGTATTAAGCAGTTTACAAAAATTAAAAAACTGTCTTAAATATATCAAATAGATTAATCACTCAAAATAAAGAACAGTTAATTAAAGGTGCTAAGAAATTATATTCTTGGTTTAATCCTTTATCCAAGTGTAAGCAAAGTTTGCCCATGAAGTATCTTCACAATTGGGCTATTTGTATATAGAGGCTAATGACTGACTTCACATCAATTGCCTTAGTATCACATAATGCAAAGCACACATCCTTTCCAAGTGAAAAACTTTCAAGAACAGTTAATATTTATTAAAGTAACAAATTTAATTAGTGCTTGCACAAATTAAATTTGTTGTTATATTATTAGGTAGCGATATTTTTCATATTTTGGACCCTTTTTGTAACAAGTACCATATATAAATGACTGTCAGCATATGATAAAATCCTTGGCTGCTACTTAAGCTTGGAAATTGATATAGAAGTTGATATAGATGTCATTTTGCAAAATAATCATTTTTGCAAAATGATTATTTTGCAAAATAAAATGGGCAAAAGAAAATGGATGTCAGTTCAATGTGGAAAAGTGTAAAGTCATGCATTTTGGGATTAAAAGATTACCAGCTGTGTACTACATCGATGGAAAGGTACTCCAAGAGATTGATGAGGCTAGGGACTTAGGGGTATTGGTAGATAGGGAGATGAAGTTCAGAGGACACATTGCTAAGGTGTCCAAGATTGCACATAGGATTACTTGGTTGTTGAGGAACACACTGACATCCAGAGATAGAGGTTATTATTCCCCTTTATAAAGCATTGATACTTCCACATTTGGATTACTGTGCTCAGGTCTGGTCACCTGGATTCCTTGGAGATGAGGAGGCTGTGGAGAGGGTTCAGAGAAGAGTGACCAAGTTGGTGAGTGATATAAAAAATGCTCCCTACATTGATAGATTGAGAGCTTGTGGATTGCAGAGATTGGTTGATAGGCGAAGAAGAGGGGATATGATAGAAACATTCAAATTACTAAAAGGTTTTTATAGGATTGATGCAGGGGAAATGTTTCAGCTGTGTGATAGTAATGGAAGAACAAGATGCCATCTCTGGAAATTAAAGAAGAGTGTGGTTAACAAAGGTGTCAGAACAAGGTTTTTTGCCTGGAGAGTGGTGAATGAGTGGAATTCATTGCCTGACTTAGTTGTGAGCTCTTTGTCTGTAAATGAATTCAAGAAGAGATATGACAGATATTGTTTTGCTAGTTTGGGTCTCCCGCGATGAGTCTACTGACTCCATGGAGATACCCGTAATAATAATAATATTAGTACAAAAGAATCCTTTCTTGCAGTTTCTGTACAATTTGTCAATGAAATTCAGCCAAAGCGTGTAAATTATCAAGCTTCCCAAAAATGAACTGTGCTGGTTTAGACAAAAATTTATGGGATTCTTTTGTGGCTTTTTTTGGATTAAACCATGGGAAATTTTTGAATTTCATTCTCAAATTTGAACTGAAACAGAATAAAAAAATTAGTTGCAACTAACTTCTTCAAAAACAGTTTTGTTTTTGAAGAAGTTAGTTGCTGTTATTGTATGTTTAAGTTATTGTAAAACATACATTTCATATTATGACCTGTTTCATTGCTGATTATTTGGAAGTTAATAATGCTCATCATAATATATAAATACAGGTATCCCTCGATTAATGCGGTTAATTAATCCCTCGATGTTAACTCGTATATCAAAATCGCATTAATCAAATCCAATAATCAATGGTAAAAAGTACAATTCGTCTCTAATCGATTACTGTACTGATAGTTCATTTTATATGGTACTCTTTTAGGAAAGATAAAAAAATGAATGTTTAATAAATACTTGTACCTACATTAGTTACTGCAATTTTTTTTAATCAAAAGAAGTTATAAAGAGTTGTTCGAACAGTTTTAGTTTTTTTTCTTATCGGCATAAATTCTACGATAACAAGCAAAATGACTCTCCAGACCTCGGCAAAGAAGCATTCTTCGATTAACATCTGGATCCACATCAATTACTTGCTGCTTAAGCGATTCTAAACTGCAAAATATTCCATCGAGTTCTTTGACTGTTATTTCCTTTGGAACCTCATCTTCACATTCCATTTGTCCATTGTCTTCGTATGTGCGTTGTGCAATTTCAAGAAGATCGTTGTCACTGAAATCTTTTGAATTTGAATCCAATAATTCTTTAACATCTTCTGCATCAACGCCATCAAAACCGAGGTCTTCACCAATTGACGATTTCTTTGACCACGTTCACAGGATTTTGAAAACAACCTAAGTCATTAACACATTCTGGCAGAAGGTTTTTCCAAACAGCTTTCATGCAACTAGAAGACACTTGTTGCCATGAGTCACGAATGTTCTCAATTGCGTGTTTAATGTTAAATTTTTTCTAAAATTCGTGGAGCATAATCGCATTTTCTCTCGTTGTTGTTTCTACTGCCTTTGAGAATGTGTTTTTAAGAAAATAGGCTTTGAAAGTTGCAATGACTCCCATGTCCATAGGTTGTAACAATGATGTTGTATTTGGTGGGAAAAATAAAACTTTCACATTCTCACACAGATCATTAAGAGAATTTGGATGACTACGAGGCTAGCAGCCTCGTGGCGTCAGCATGATTTTGCATGGTAAATTTAAATGCTCATTAATCAAAACTCTTCCCGCGTATGTCAAGGGATTGCTGCAATTAATTTTGCCGTGATAATCAAATTGGCTTTAAGGAAGGGATACCTGTATACAGATTCCTACTGTATTTTTCTCTCTAAAGACTTGAAGTTGACAAGTTAAAAGGCATGAAAATGAGATGAGGTAATAATTGAAATGCATGGCTAAAATAGGTTTTCAAACTTTTTTGTTTTCACTTACCAATATATAAAAACTAGATATGATTCAGATTTATTTCATCATCATCAAATTCCTGAAATGCATCCTCAAGGGATGCATTTCAGGAACTTTCAATATGCTTTCTTCTTTTCCTTCACTGCCTCTTTAACTTCATGTGTCCACCATGGAGAGTTCTGATTTTTCTATCCTTGTAGACAACCTCACCACATGCTTCTCAGGCTGAATCAATCAATCTTTTATTCAGGGCTTGCTACTGAATCTCCAAGGTTTGGTTCCTGTTCACAAACTCTTTCATTTTTTTCTTGGATAATGCCTGTGTATTTTAGTCTACAGTTTACATCTGAGAGCTGTCCAACTTTTATTCACTTTAAAACTTTGTTACATGTTCTTCTTTTCAGTATGAAATTCAATTTTATTCTGCTCAAGACTAAATGGTGATCACTTCCAATTTCAAATCCTCTGTACACTCTAGTGTCCTGCATCAAGGAGAAAACATCAATAACATAGTCCATGAGACTTTTCTTATTCCTTGTCTTTTCTCTCCATGGAAATTTGTGCACATTTTTATGTTGGAACATTGTGCTAGTAATAACCAGTCCATGTCCTGAGAAGAAATCCAACAGGTATTTGCCATTATTATTAGCTTTGCTCTTTTCTCCAAAACCTTATGTCTGACAATCATTTCCTACTCTGCTATTTAGATCCCTAACAAGGACCAGCTTTTCATTGTGTCAGTTGCTTTCTCTAAAGCCTTAAAAAATTCCTCCACTTCTACCTTAGTAGAACGTTCTGTGGGACTATAGGCACAAATAAGCCTTATTGTCCAGTTCCCCATTCTCATATTTGCCCATATCACTCTACTTGATATTGCTTGCCATTCAAGAAGATTAGTTTCATATTTAGTGTTGACTATTATTGCTTCTCCTTTTCCCTGATTGTTATTGCCTAAATATAACATTTCGTATTTATTGCTCAGAAAGATCTCACCAGTTTTTGTCTTTTTTGTTTCAGTCACCTCTATTATGTCAATCTGGTACTTATCTAATTCCTCAGCTAACTCCATTTCTTTGCCATTCAAACTTCTTATGTTGATAGTACCGATATTGAACTCTGCTGTCGAGTTGGGGTATGTTTTAGTATTTGTTCCAGTAGATGACTTTTTGCTGTTTGTCCTGGTTCCCTGGCTTAAAGATTTTTAAGTGAATCCCATCCATTAAAATGCTGTTAGCCTATAGTATGTTAGTTATTAGTACTGCAGGCATGGTAAGGAATTTTTTCTATAAGATTTTAATGAGTCTCTTTCTTTAACTAGATTTGAATATGTCAACAACAAATTAAATCTATTGCTTCAAGCCTTTATTCAGCTAACAGTTAGTTTACGTATGAAAAAGCCAATAAGCTAAAATATAAGTTTAATAAACAGATATATATTTACATGAGAGAGAATTAAAAGCATATACAGTAACTAGCATTCTTCAAAATTAAGGCAATGCAAAATGCACTTTTTTTCTTCACCTGCATCTTAAGTTAAACCAACTTTCATCAGCATTTTAATAAAACAAAGTCCATACATTTGTTACATGTAAAGAAAAAATGAGATTGTTCATGAGGCAGCTGAAGTTATAAAATGCCATTCAGAACGAAACCTGTATATTATATTCACTGGATGAGTAAAGCAGTTAATAAATAAATATGGGTATCCTATTGACCAACAAGCTGCAGATTCAAATCCTGCCATAGATGTTTATGATTGTCTTCAGGTGATAAATGAATTTCATTTCCTGGTGTGAGACTGCTGCCCTGCTTATTAGCAGTTTTAAGTGACTCAAAAAAAATTCCATATTTGGTCTTTATAGTATGGGTTCTGGAACTGTAAAAAAAAAATATATATATATATATAAAAAATATGTATCCTACTTATAGTACTGTTTACTATAAGGAATGATTAGTAACCTTTTCATGATTAGCCACATAAAAAAAAAGATGTATATATATCATCATCATCAAATTCCTGACATGTACCCTCAAGGGGTGTACAGGATATGATAGTACTACATGAAAAATTTACATCATTACTAACTTCTTATCTATAATTTTCCTCCAAATCAGTCTGTTACTTGTCAAGACTCCAACATTAACAGATCTTATATTTCTATCGTCTAAGGCCCTTTGTACTGTATCAATCCACCTATACCTTGGTCTTCCTCTGGGTTGTTTTCCTGCCAACCTGGCAGAGAAAACTTGTTTTGCAAATCTTTCCTAGCCCATTCTGTTTAAGTGACCATACCACCTGAGATTAGCTCTGCTAACACATTCCTGGATGCTGACAATGTCAAGTTCTTTTTTACTATCCTCATTTTTAATATGGTATTGCCATTGATGCCATCTGTTCATGCCTCTAATTTTTTTCTCAGTACTCTCATATCTGTGGTCTCTAGTCTTTGGTCATGTGTTTTACTTCTGACCCAGCTCTCAGATCCATAAGTTAAAACTGGTTTGAACACCACCATCTTGTATACAGTTAATTTAGTGTTCCAACTAATTTCTCTCTTATTCCACATGAATTTATTCAGTTGACTTCCTACCATAACAGCTTATTGATTCTGTTGTCTATTTCCATACTTAATTTACCATCTTCACTAAAAATCGTGCCTAAGTAGCTGAAATGTTTTACTTGTTGCACAGGTTCTGCATTCAAAACACAGTTGACATTTTCAGCGATTCTACTTATTTTCATTGTCTTTGTCTATTATAACAGTTATTCAATTTAGTCAGGGAATCTTGCAAACTTGTAGCAGATTTATTTAAAAGTATAACATCATCCGTATAAAGCAAAGAGCTGACATTAACATCTCCAATTCTATATAATGTTTAATACCACTTTCCTTCATAATGTGATCCATATAGTTAATGAATAACAGAGGGGATAATGTACATCTTTGTCTCACACCAGATTTAACATTAAACCATCTTCCTGTAGTTTCTTCAATTCTAACAGCTGACTTGGAACTCAAATAAAGATTAAGTATTGCTTGATATAATGCCCCATTGACACTATATAACTGTAGCGTATTGAATAGCTTCTCTCTTGGCACCTTGTCATATGCCTTTTCCAGATCAACAAAACTTAAATACAGATCTTTGCTATATTCCCATGCTTTCTCAACTATTTGTCGTAAAGTGAAGATCTGATCCTGACAGTCTCTATTTGGCTTGAATCCAGCTTGTTCTTCACCAAGCTTTTCTTCCACAATTCTTCTCAACTGTTTCTCAAGTATACTGGCATAAATCTTGCCTGGAACACTCAGTAGGGATATATCTCTCTAATTCTCACATTCAGTTTTATTTCCTTTCTTATATATGGATACTATTAGAGCTCTGCTCCAATCATCAGGAATTCATTCCTCTGTCCAGGCCTTCTGAACTATGCAGTGCAGACACTGTAAGACTTATACCACAGCATTTCTGGTTCAGTATCATCTACTCCTGCTGCCTTTCCAATTTCAAGCCTCTGATGGCTTTTTCTACTTCAAGTATGAATATGTATTCCTGATTATATGCCTGAATGTTTTTTACCACTGTGCTATCACTGCTTGTTTCATTTGGCAATTTTTCGAAGTAATTATTCCATACTTCAAGGATATCTTTTTTTCCTGTTTTTCATGTCACCTTTATCATTTCTAACTCCTTTTACAAGACACTTTCCTCCATTTTAAGCTTCTGCAACAACCTCCAGAATATCTTGCCACCTTCTTGATATTTATTTTCTATGTTCTTGCCAAGTTTTCCCATGACATTTGTTTAGCTAGTTTTACACACTGTTTAGCTTTCTTAAATTTTTCTCTGTATTCTCCAAGAGCACAAGCTGACTTATTTGCCAAGTACTTTTGATATGCTTTCTTAATTTTCCTTCACTGCCACTTTATCTTCCTGTGTCCAACACAGAGTTCTGATTTTTCTATCCTTGCAGACAACTTGACCACATGCCTCTGACTGAATCGATCAGGGTTTTCTTCAAGGTTTGCCACTGAATCTCCAAGGTTTGGTTCTTGTTCACAAACTCTCATTTTTTCTTCAATAATCTTTGTGTATTTTAGTCTACAGTTCACATTTGAGGGCTTCTCAACTTTTATGCGCTTTAAAACTTTCATACATATCATTCTTTTCAATATGAAATTCATTTTTATTCTGCTCAAGACTACATAGTGATCATTTCCAATTTCTAATCCTCTGTACACTCTGGTGTCCTGCACCAGGGAGAAAACATGGCTATCAACAATAATATAGTCAATGAGACTTTTCTTATTCCTTGCCTCTTCTCTCCATGTGAATTTGTTCACATTTTTATGTTGGAACATGGGTTAGTAATAACCAGTCCATGTCCTGAGCAGAAATCCAACAGGTATTTGCCATTATTATTAGCTTTGCTCTTTTCTCCAAATTTTTCCAAAACATTTTTGTATGTCTGACAATCACTTCCTACTCTGCTATTTAGATCCCCAAAAGGACCAACTTTTTCTTTTTCATTGTGTCAGTAGCTTTCTCTAGAGTCTAAAAAAATTCTCCACTTCTATCTTAGTAGATTCTTCTGTGGGACCATAGGCACAAATAAGTCTCATTGTCTAGTTCCCCATTCTGATATTTGCCCACATAACTCTACTTGAGACTGTCTGCCATTCAAGAAGATTAACCTCATATTTAATGTTGAATCCTATGGCTACTCCTTCTTTTCCTTGATTGTCATTGCCTGAATATAACATTTTGTATTTATTGCTCAGGAAGATCT
Source organism: Typopeltis vanoorti (assembly GCF_054136105.1). Classification (NCBI taxonomy): domain Eukaryota; kingdom Metazoa; phylum Arthropoda; class Arachnida; order Uropygi; family Thelyphonidae; genus Typopeltis; species Typopeltis vanoorti. Next base: position 74,747,694 of record NC_143553.1, on the reverse strand, counting down.
CTTCAGTTTTTGCCTTTTTTGTTTCAGTCACCCCTATTATGTCAATCTGATGCTTATCTAATTCCTCAGTTAGCTCCATTTCTTTGCCATTCAGGCTTCTTATGTTGAGTAGCAATCTTTAACTCTGGTGATGTTGAGTTAGGGTGTGCTTTCATAAATACAATATAAAAACAAAGAAAAAATAAAAGCTGGCAGAGCTCCTTTAACTATTTGTTTTGAAGGTTGGTAAGTAACCAGTCTCCATCTTTTGGTTATCACTGATAGCTTTATGCTATCAGTGAATCAAGGTTTTCATGGTGAGCAACTACAGCCAACCGGTGCCACCATCACTTGGTCCTAAATCCTAACAAGTATATGTTATGTCTGAAATAGTGAGTTCTGCTATAGATTTTTTGAAACTGTTGGGATAAAAACCAGAATGTTCTAGGAGGGGAAACCTACTCATTTGTGCCAGTGATTGGCTAACTTGGGAACTAGCTAAAGGAAGACCTAGAAAACATTCTAGTTGGTGACTATATAGTGTAGTCTTTCTTTAGGTCATCTAGTGCTATGGAAGCAAATGTCAGAAGTTACAAAGGCAAGCTATTGTTCTCCTGCTTGGTTAAAACACAGCTGCCATCCAACTACCAACCAGTTGCTATCTCCTCAATCCAAAAATAATGGATAAAATTATCAATGTTCAACTTTTTTGCTATTTAGAATCTCATCAGTTAATCAGCAGCCATCAGCGTGGATTCCACTAATCCAGATCTATGGCTGATATCATTGCCTACATCACTCACAGCCAGATACTTGTCATGTAACGGTTTGGAGAAATGTGTGCTGTCACCCTTGACATTTCCAAAGCTTTTGATCATGTTTGGCATCAAGGCCTGCTTTGCAAACTGCCTACCTGCCACCCTCTGTAACTGGATAGCCGCTTTCTCTCTGGTCATTCACTGCATTTTATGAATGGCACCCTCTCTTTGAGTTTGCCCCAATGCAGGAGTTCTTAAGGGCTCTGTTTTCTCACCTACCCTCCTTCTCTTATACATAAATGACCTACTCTCTCAATTGCTGCAAATCTTATCCATAGCTTTGTTGATGATGGCATTCTCAGTTCATTCTACTCCTTTGACAAACTGTGTAATTCCCAGACATTGCTTACATCGAAGTCATCTGTAACCATGCCTAAAACACTGATCTCCATACCATCCTTTAGTGATAACCTTAAGTCACCTTCAGTGCTGTCAAAATGCAGTACTGCCTTTTCTCTTTTAAAAGGGATCTGCTCACCTTCCCTCATCCTCAGTAATACACACACACACACTCAGACAAGCCTCTCTCTCTCTCCTTGAATTGATATTTACCTCCAAGAATGTCTAAAAAACTAGCCATTCTTTTCTGCTCAAGATGGTGCTCATTCTAACCCTTTTATACCTTGATCCCTAACGGCACCTTCTTTAATTTCTTTTCTCCGTCCCTTACTTGATTCGACTTCACCGACCAATTAGGGTGGCGTTTTTCTGCCAAACATCCTTTAGTCGGCGAGCCCGTGACTCACACGTGATGATGTCTCAATTCAGGAATTGACCCTGAGCGATAGTCTGTTTTTCTTTTGCTAGCCTCTAATTTAATCCCTCTTCCAAAATTTTTCTATGAATTTACTTAATATTTTAATCTCTAGCCTCTCACATACAATTTCTTATGACTAATCCTTTTTCTGTCTTAGCTAAAATTTTTTTTTTATATCATATCACAACACTAATATATTCCTTCTTTTATTAGTTAGTTCAACAAACACTTTTTTTTTGTTATATATTTTACTTGGATGCAAGAATATTTTTCTTTCTTTTAAATAATTCATCTATTAGCTTTTATACAAGGGTTTTATTTTATTTTCTCTTCATGTTACACCATGATAACTGGGAATTCTTAAGGTATCAGGGGGTAACAATTGATCTGTAGTTGTGTTACAACTACAGAAAATATTTCAGGTGCAAACTAAGTTTCTTACACTTGGATAAAGGATTATACTAAAACTCTAAGTATCAATGCATTATCTGTTTTGTGGGAAGAAAACTGTTACCTCCATCTAAGATAGCCCCTGACTGAAGCATTCCAGAAAATGAATGTACTATGTGATAGAACTGAGGCGCCCTGCATTAGTGGCAAAACTTGAAGAGAGGTAGCCATCCACAAGGATATAGTGAATGAAAGAAAGCTGTATGCAATGAAAATGCCTAACTTGGATCTGCTGGTGTGTCTCCCCACTTCCCACAAAAAAAAAAAAAAAAAAAAAGAGAAACAACTCTTTACATATTCATTTATTTTAAAAAAATACAAGTCTAATCATGTGTAGTGTTATGCATTATATATTGAAATGTCAAATAATTACAAAAATGAAATACAAGTGCAACAAACTCAGACACATGTAAAATAATAATGAAAAATCAGTGATTTACAATAGAGAAACGATATGCACACTGATAATTGGGCTTAAAATAGTGCATTAGAAATTACCCTACTTTTAATAGTAATTTTGAATTGAAACTGGAAAAAAAAATGGAACACATTGCATTTGATTAGATTAACATCAATTAATGACTTTTTTGTTGCTAAGTCTTAATAGATAAATCTGAAATTGAAGGTAGGTACTTTGTGCACTTCAAGCCCAAGCAGGCAGCACTAACTTCATCTGTCAATCGGTTTCTTTTGTCTGTTTAATGTTATTTAAGGCCGAGAATAAGGTCTCGCAAGAGTATATGTAGAGGGAAAAATTATGAGTAAAGCAATTGATAGATTTTTAAGGTTGCTAAGTGGCACTCTTCATTTGAGACCCTCAGGCGATAAACACTTGAGTCCAGATGCTGAACTGGAACTCTGCTAATTGCTGTAATCCTTCAATTTGTAACCATTGGAAATCATTTAATTCCATAGTAGTGTTATACTGCTACATCCAGATATTTAATTATTTCAATTGTCTGTTCTAAATTGATTAAATCATCTGTCAAACTGATCATTTATTGAGTTTAAAATGTGTTGGTACTTTATATGCAAGAGCTCCATTTCATTTTACACATCCGAGCTGACCTTGAAATGTTTGTTTAGTTGAGGAAACTACTTATGAGTTTTAGTCCCCACATCTTGTTTGAAAATTTGAAGTTTAGTTTCAAAGGCTTTTATATGTATCCAAACACAATATGAATTCTTTTGCCAAAACCTTGTAACTTTAATTTCAGTTCATTCATATGAACCAAGAAGTCTGTTAAAAAAAACAAAAAAAAAAACAGTGTGCTAGCCCATGTACAATGAAACAACACAATAGCTTCCATAGTTTCACAAATTTGACCTTATTTTCCCACTATACTGAATGCCTCATCAGTCATCACAGACACAACTTTAGAATTAGAACACATTTTTAGAACAATATTTCATTCCCTGATGTACTTATTGGCACTGTTTCTAGCTTTGCCAGCTCTTCTCTCATTTCTGACCATTGAAAAATCTAGCAATGATGGCCAACCAAGTCGATGAGGTGACATTAGTAGTTTCATCAAGACAAATCAAAAAATAATTATAATTAAGTCACCTTTTAACTGATGTATGTCGGAGATCATTGTCATCACTGTCTTTAGTGATATTTCTGTTCACTAGTAAATCAAAAATATGCTTAATAATAGCATCTTTATTTTGCATGTCTTGAAACAAAAAAGGTGCACATTTCAGAAGCGTTTCTTTAATAAATTTTCCTTCACTCAGGGCCTTTTCATGCTGAGCAATGGAGTGGGTGATGCTGATATTAAATTCCTTTGGCATCTTAAGAATTTAAGGAAGTTATTGATCGACACTCTTTGCAGTGTAACTGCTGAAAACGAATTCCTTTCTTTCTTCCTTCCTCACTTTTTTTTCCAAAAGCCACTGATGATTTGTTTTTTGAAATGTCATTTTACATTCCACGTTCGTTCTGCTCACTATTTTATGGCACCATGATATGCCGTTTCTCTCAATAATGCTGTACTTCTCAGTCGATGCATCTTGAAAGCTTCGACCATTTCCTATATCACTCAGTTGGGATTTTTTAATTCGAAGTTCCTCCATAACAGGACTAGAATATTAAAGCAATAAAAACTTTGTATTACAAATGACGAATTTCACAAAAAAATGAGAAATATTTTAAGTAATAATTACACAACATCAAGTGAATATTTGATTATTATTTATTGTATTAACCAATTGCTTATTGATAACTGTTTTCTTACTTCTGCAGCAGTGTTGTTGAACTGGCACAAAATAATTCAACACACTTCTTGTTCACACAAATGCAAAAGCTAAACTTGAACTCAAACAGGGAGAATAGTTGTTGGTCAGGTGTTGGTGAATGCTGTTGTGTTACCCAAAACATCATAGCGTGTCACTTTTGACAATCATGTCATAGGCTTGCCATCACTGAGACAGACTGAAAGATTGCAATTTGCTTTTCAGGCCTCAGTGGCAAGTACAGAATAATAATAAATTCATAAGCCTAAGAAAAGAAAAAAAATCTGGCAGCTGGAGATTTTAATATTATGAGTAGTCATATCGAAGGGGTATTTATCATTGCAAGAAATAAGACTGCTAGTACCATTGAAGTTCACCAGGTTGTCCTTTCCCTATCAAAGAATAGCATGATCAAAGTTTTTGATTGATTTTTTTCATTGATTATTGAAGCTTGAGATCATTTGTGAACATTTAAAAAATTTGTTAAATAAAAGTGGAATGGCGCATGCCATCATCAGCAAAGCAATACACAGGAGCTATTGGCAGCACACTTGGTAAAAAGCACTGCTTATTTACTGAAAAGGCTGTAAGTTAAAATCCCTAATAATGCATGGCCATTGAAAGCTTGCACTGTACAAATCTCTTTATAAAGACAGTCCTGAGATATTCTGACACTGGTAGGGAAAGCTGAAGATGCCATTCTACTATGATGAAGTCATAGTAGAATGGCATCAGTATAATATTATGGTCTGACCATAAATGGTAGTTTGGTGAGATGGCATCTAACAGATCCAATCAAATGCCCTATAAATGTCAGAAGCACCCAAGAGTTTCTCCAATACACTTTGATGGCTTGTGTCCAAAGGTAGGTAGTGACTGCAGTGAGGAATGAATGTTAAATCCATATTGATCACTAGTTCATTGGTAGTACTCCAGGTAGGTGAAAAAAATCAGCTGTCAGTAAACTTCTCCTTAGGATACTGGTTCGATGGCTGACTTTATCCCTTTTTAGAGCCTCCAAGCTCAGTCAGTATAGACAAAGTCCTTTGGTTGGAAAGACCTGGGTTCAATTCCTGTCCATCACATGAGAAACCTTTATCTGGTGTCTTTTGACTAAAGGTGAGTTAGCTGGTCTGATATGGAGATAGATGGTTTTTCATCCCTCAAAACAGGCAAACCGGCCAGGAGAACACACACAACTGACAGACAGAAAATACATTATAACTAATATCCATATGGACTCACAGCCACTGTATCATCATACGATAATTAATTATCACTTGTTTTTGGACAAAATTGAACATAAGCTTGCTTCCATGAGGTAACAGATGCTACATGATAATCTAAAGACTTGTTTTATCCATGAAATTCAGTTCTAATTTCTTTCTCATGAAAGACCAGAGCAAGCTGTTCTTGATGGCAATGAAGGTAATTTGTTGCAGCCATCTATGCAGAATTGGGAAAATTATGGCAGGAGATCAGATTTAATGGAAAGCAACTTGCTAATCTTTTATCAAACTAAGAATTTGAAACAAAAATTTGATGTAGTTAATAATGACTTAGAAATGTAAGAGTTACATTTGAGAGTTATATGTAAGAGTTATATCTGAGATCTCATGAATAACCTCTATAAGAAAACTGATAAGAAATGGTGTAATCTTAATTGTGTTGATTTATCATAATATATACTGTATCCCTATTCAGTTTATGTATGTAACAAGGAAATGAATATTTATTTTTGTAGTTACACATCAATAAAAAGTTGTTAGTACTTCCATTAAAAATTAAACTATATACTTAAAAGGTACACATACTGGCCACTGAATTAAAAACCTTTATGCAAACATACATAAACATCACTTACACAGTGTATGTGTGTGTATGCAAAATACTTGGTCACATGTGTCACCACATGCTCTAGGCAACTATTTAAGAATGCTGCTGGTCAGTAATTGTTAGTGTTGATCACAATGGGATAAAGGATCTTTTAGTAGTTTGATAAAGAGCTTATTTGTGGGTGCCTATCTGGCTGGGGCCATTATTTTGAAAATAGCAGAGCTGACTGTTTTCTCAAAAGGTGAGATATCCTGGGTGTTGAACACAGAACTCCCTGTGTGTGCAGCAACTGACTGAAGCATTTAATGAAGGCTGTTCTTGACCCACATCTCATCTCACCTACCTATGCACAGGGAATTGAAGATCAGTATTGGCAGTTGAATGTCAATACAGAAACCACTGATTTCTGCAAAGAACCAGAAAGTTAGTCTACAGTGGTGTTAGGAATACTGGAAAAAAAGTCATGGTCTGACAAGTCACTGTACAACTAGTCCTAAACTGTGATGAACCACCCCACACCATGAGATGAGATGTTGTCATGATGTGAGGCATGTTCTGTTGGTACAGAATGTATCACCTGCTATTGCTGGAAGGTTGGATGTCCTCCAAGGAATATCTGAACATTTTGCCAATCAAGTCATCCTGCAAGAATTGGTCAGCAGTGGTTCAGTGAGCATGACAGTGACTTTCACCATTTTCCCTGGTAACCACAAAGCCTCATATCTGAACTACATTGAGAATGTATGGGAATTGTTAGCGAAACAGATCCAGGAATAAAGTCCTCTTTCATCAAATCTGAGCTGGTTAGAGGACTGTCTGGTATGTTGTAGATGCAATCCAGCACCTTGTGGAATCTATGCCAAATGTCATATATGTTGTAATTCAGGCTAAGGGAGGTCCAACACAGTATTAAATAAGTTTCCAATTCAGTGACTAATATGTATAGAGTAATTGTAAAATTTGTTTTAATGAATATGGCAAGCTTAATTAATCAGCCTGACACTGACAGACTAGCAGCTTTTACACAATGTTAGCTACTCATATAGATTAATTTTTTAGGTCTTTATTTAACCACTCTACCGGCCGAGACATCTATAGACGTCAAGGTTATCATGGATGTGAAGTGCATATTAAAATTGTAATATCATTGATATTACATTGAAATATATGTTGGGTATGGAGCATATAAGGCTGCATATTTGATCCATAATGGCTGGTAAGGGTGGTTAATACTGCACATCTGTTAGTTTTGTTGTGATGATGTCATTTATAAGCAGGACTTTGTGACAAGTATGTCACCCTTGGTGAGCAGCTGTAGACTGAACAAAATATATTTTTTTAATTAATTAATCTCTTAGAAAACACATAAGAATATGCACAATATAAAGGGCCATTCTACTAGCAAAAAAATAATGTTGATTTACTGTTCTTATTTATTGACTTCTCCTTCTTGGAATGGAATTGCTCTCCAAACAATGATATGGAACTCCCTATTGACTAATTAGGATATATCATTAAAAAAATAGTGTGTGTGAGAGGGGGGGGGGATTTCTGATTCTTTGAATACTCTTGAGAAAAAAGTAATTTATGTGGAGCATTTTTGCTTGTTGCAATAATACTTGATGTTTTGTTTCAGTCGTATGTACTACAAGTTCTGATTTGTCTTCTTTTGTTTTCTTGAAATGTTATGATCAGCATACCTGTCAATTGATCTTATAGGCATCTGGTTTTTAACTGGCAGATGTGGGTTTCAGGTAATTAGAGATCTTGTTCATTGGGTAGAAGGCGACCTTGCTATTTTTGTCTGTGACTGATTTGTGTGTGTGTGTATATATATGTATATATATATATATAACCACTTTAGAGAAGAGTGAGAGAATTAGGATGGTGAGTATTTTACTGCAGTATGACAGTGAAGTGTTTAGAAGGAGGGCCATAATTACCAATGATGTTATGTGTGGGTTATGCATGGAGAGTGGTGTGGAATTTGTGGATGTGTGGAATGAGTTCGATGGGCGAAAGGACTTATATAAGATGGATGGGTTACATTTGAATGGAGTTGGTGTACGGAGACTTGAAAAAGTGTTGATGAATGATGTGGAAGTGGATGCAGACTCAGGGAAACTAGATTTATTAAGGGGGGGGGAGTAGATATGCAGACTTTAGGGAGGCAGTTGAGTGTATGAATGAGTATATTATGCCCGAGCGAGTACGAAGGACAACAAATCAGAATGGGATAGTTAGTATAAGGCATCAAAGTAGGGATGGGACAAATGGGCTTCTGCAATTCATGTACACTAATGCCAGGAGTATTAGGAACAAGAAGGAAGAGTTTTTGGCCTTGGTTGGCACTTCCAGGCCACAGGTTGTTAGTATTAGTGAAACATGGCTGACAGAAGATGATAAAGCTAGTGGGATTGAATGCGACGGGTATAGCATGTTCAGGAGTGACAGGGTGAATAAAAAGGGGGAGAAGTGTTATTGATGATAGCTGATGAGTTGCAGCCAAGGAGTATAGAAGTTGAACTGCAGGATAGAGAAAAGAGCACATTTGAGGCTGTTTGGTGTGAGATAGAATCTAGCAGAACAAAATATACAATTGGGTGCTGCTATAGACCAGGTGATGGAATAGAATGTGGGGATAGCATGCATAGGCAAATAGAAGAAATCAGTGGAAGGAGGGTAATTATTATGGGTGATTTCAATTATGGTAACATTGACTGGAAAGAGGAGAGGGCACATGGGAGGAAGAAATTGGATTTTATGCGGTTATTAAGGGACAGCTATCTGCTGCAGCACTACATGCTGCCGCAGATAGTTGTCCCTTAATAACCTAGTAATTGCAACTGAGAATGTGGCTGTAACAAACATGACCATGTTGCCACCAATTGGTGAGAGTGACCATAAGGTCATGACTTGGGAGGTGGCTAAAGGAGTGGAATTTACAATTAAGACAGGGTACGTGTGGAATTACCGGGCTGGTAAGTATGACAAGCTTAGGTGTGTGCTTGGCTCAGTGCCATGGCATGTAAAACTGCAAGGGCTGGATGTTGATAGTGCATGGGAGGTGGTTAAGAAGTGTTTGCAGCAGGCAATGGTTGACTGTATACCAAGAGTCCGAATAATAAATCAAGTAGGGGTTAAATGGATGAATAACACTTAAGCTTGAGCTGCAAAAAAAGAAACAATTGTGGAGGGAATTTAAGGAGAAAGGTGACCAGCAGGCACAGGAACAGTATAAAGCTCAGGCCAGGATGGTAACAAGGGTGGTAAGAAAAGCAAAAGCGGATTACAAAAGAAAATTGGCCATGCAGGCTAAAGAGAATCCCAAACAGTTTTTCAATATATTGCAAGTAAAAGGAAAAATGTTCATAGCAGAATGATCTTAAAAAATGCTGAGGGTAGGGAGGTAACCGAATCAGTCGATATAGTGGAATTACTGAGCGAGCACTTTGCAAGAGTATATCATCCAGGTGGTGACATTGCAGGAATGGAAGAACCAACAGCTTATACTTCAATTGTGATGAATGAAGTAGAGGTAACTAGTCTAGTACAGAACCTCAATGTCAATACATCTGTTGGATTGGATGGTATACCAGCTCGTGTTGTGTGTGAAGTGGCTAAAGAATTGTCAGTGCCCTTGACTATCTTGTTTAATTTGAGCCTCGGGTCTGGGTCAGTCCCAAGGGGGTGGAAAGAGGGGAAAATAGTTCCGCTGCATAAAGGTGATTCCAAGGCTGCTGTTGAAAATTACCGGCCAATCAGCATAACAGGAATCATTATCAAGGTCTTGGAGAAAATAGGCAAGAGGAAAATACAAGATTGGATAGAAGAAAATGGATACTGTATCGGAGACAGCATGGTTTTGTGAAGGGTAAGTCATGCCTCAGTAACTTGCTCACGTATTATAACAGTGACGGCTGAACTGGATAAGGGTAATGGGTTTACAGTGATTCTACTGGACCTTGCTAAGGCCTTTGACAGGATACCACATGGAATTCTAATCAGTAAATTGCAGCATATGGGGATGGATATAGGGTTGGTGAGATGGATAGGAGGGTGGTTGACGGAGAGATATCAGAGAGTGGTTTATTCAGGAGTAGAGTCCACAAGATGGCCTGTAACTAGTGGTGTGCCATAAGGATCTGTTCTTGGACCACTGCTGTTTAATTTGTTCATTAATGATATAGGAAAGGATCTGAGAGGAACAGTTCATTTGTTTGCGGATGATGCAAAGTTGGGTAGGGCAATAGTGAATGCAGATGACGTCAAAATTTTGCAAGATGATTTGGATAGATTGGAGGTCTGGGCTAAGGTGAATGAATGTCAATTTAATGTGGCAAAATGTAAGGTTATACATTTTGGGGTGAAAAGATTAGCAGCAGTTTACTACATTGGTGGGACTGTACTCCAGGAAATTGATGAGGCACGAGATTTAGGAGTGTTGGTGGATAAGGAGTTGACGTTTAGGGAGCACATTGCAAAAGTGGCCAAATCAGCTCATCAAATCATTTGGTTGCTGAAGAATACCTTGACAAGCAGGTTATTGTTCCTCTGTATCGAGCCTTGATAAGACCCCATCTCGATTACTGTGTCCAGATTTGGTCACCTAGGTTTTTTTCTTGATGGGGAGGAGGTGTAGAGGATCCAGAGGCGAGTGACCAAGATGATAGCAGGTCTGTGGAACGAACCTTATGAGAAGAGGTTGAGAATTTGTAGGTTGCAAAAATTGGTTGATAGGCGGAGGAGGGGAGATATGATTGAGACATTCAAATTACTGAAGGGGTTTCTATAAAATTAATTCAGAAGATATTTTTGAGAACAGGGCTGGTTGTGGGAGGACTAGGGGACATATATGGAAACTGGGCAAAAGTGTGGTTAGTAAAGGTGTTAGAGCTTGGTTCTTTACTTTTAGAGTGGTGAATGAGTGGAATGCGCTCCCAGGGTCTGTGGTGGATGCTGTGACAGTGAATGAGTTTAAGGCGAGGTATGATAGATACTATGAATGTCGAATAATTGTGATGAATATGATTTGGGGCCTCCCTCGATGAGTCTAATAACTCCCTGGAGTCGCCCGTAATAATAATAATATATATATATATATGTAATAATAAATTTTTTAACTTGGGGATATTGTATATTAGGATAACCAAGTTATTTTATAAACTTGGTTATTTTATAAGGTGCAAACTTAATTGTTTGCATACTTGGGATTAGGAGTTAAAATAACCAAGTTTATAAAATAACTTGGTTATCCTAATATACACACACACACAAATGTATTATAAATGTATACATTCCAAATAAATCCTAATTTCAATAATATATATATATATATATATATATATATATATATAGGAGAATCACTGCTTCTCTCAAATCTTGGTTTTCTAGTTCATCTGGTTGTTTTGAAAGTGGAAGTAGAATATTTTTGATTAATGTTCATTTGTATCCATTTTTTGGTAGGATAAAACTTGTGAATTAAAAGAGGTATTATCTTTTTAATCATTCCTATCTCAGAAATGAAGGGCATTAGACAAATAAACTGCATATTGTTGGTATGCAGCTTTATAACAGTTTGGTTGTGTGGTTGCTACATTACATAGACCAGTGGTTCCCAAACTTTTTCGATTCTCAGCGCCCTTTTTGCTGAATCCAGTTTTCCCAAAGCACCCTATGCCAAATTCTAACAAGTACACTTTGCGAAATAGCAAATAATTTGTTTTAATTAAAGGGTTAGGTACAAATAAATAAAACACGTATTTAAGATCACTAAAAAAAAGTAATTGAGCAAATTCAACTAATTATCATTAGTGGGATGGATGGGCCTGTTGATCACTGCACATTTTCTCAAATCTTGGAATCAAACTGGACAATCAAACTCATTTCCTTCTCCACATTGATTTTCGCGCAATACTTAGTTTTTATCACAGCGACAGCAGAAAATCCAGCTTCGCATAAATAAGAAGTCGAAAATGGAATTAAAATTCTCTGAGATTTTTCACTCAGAAGGGGATATTCATCTTTTACCAATATCCAAAACTCAGTTAATTCCATGCTGCTAAATTTTCTTTTCAACGTATTGTCGCAAGACAACTCAATAAGATTCTCTTCTGCAGCAGTAAATTCAAATGGAGCACTGGCATTAAATGGATCTTGAATCCATGCAAATTTATCGATATTATCATTTTGAAAATATTTCTCAAACCAGGTGATAAGCTGTGATAAGTGTTCTTCAAAAATGGGTTTCATACCTTGAGAAATCAACTCCACTGAAGGTCAAAAACTGTTGCTACAAGGGGGAAACATTCTTTGCCTCCATCTTCGTTCATTTTTCTTTTCCATGGTTTTAGGTTTTTTATAAAAGCTGAAATTTTCTCAATCGACTTTAAAAGGTGCATGTTGCATCCTTGCAGGGAGAGATTCAGAGCATTCATCTTTTCAAAAATATCACATAAATATGCTAGTTTTACCAAAAAATCTTCATTCACAAAATTTTCGGTATACTTGTGGTCTTCCTCTTTAAGAAAAATATAAATTTCCTGTCGCAGTTCAAACATACGAGACAAAACATTACCACAAGAGAGCCATCGCGAAGTGCTGTAGTACAACAAAGACGTGTGCTCGGATCCCATATCCTCGCATAGTTTTTTGAAAAACCTTGTCGTCAACGGCCGAGTTTTTATAGTTTACTACATTCACTACATATTCTAAGACCTGGTTCAATGTAGGACTCAGATATTTTGACACAAGTGCTTCCCTGTGAATAACGCAATGGGTCCACAGTGCATCAGGGGCTTTGCTTCGAATAAGTGCCTGCAATCCTCCATAACAGCCGGACATAGAATGAGCACCATCAATTACCATCTATAAACCGTACATAGCAAATCAAGTGAGCATCATTATTATTATCTGTGGCCTCATCCAGCTGCAACCCAAATTCCTTCCCTTTAATTTTTTCACTTAATTGATCATTGAGGTCCTCTGCTATGTGCTGTATTCTGCGAATGATGGTGTTATTGGACAAAGGCACTTTTGAAAGCAGCTTCCCAGCAGACTCACCGATAATGTTCACCATATCTACAGCAGCCGGTAGAATGAGTTCTTCTGCGATGGTATGAGGCTTATATTTTGCGATTTTATGTGCCACCTTGTAAGATGCTAGCAAAGCATTGCTTAGCATTGATGCCTGCTTATAAAAACTACCTTTTTGTTGATTTAACTCTTTTAACTTTTTAGTAAAGTAGTCACGAGATGTACTAACCATGCTGGGATGATTGGTTTTTAAATGGTGTTTCAACTTACTTGGTAGCATGCACTCTGGTGGCAAAACTGTCATACACACTGCGGCCACCCTTCACTTCTGTTGACGTAAAACCAAAATCCAAGTAACTGTCATCATATTTTTGCGAAAATATGTGCTGTATTCTGCGAATGATGGTGTTATTGGACAAAGTGCCTTTGTCCAATATTTATGCTTCTTCACACTCTTGTTGATATTTACGCTTCTTCACACTCTTGTTGATATTTACGCTTCTTCACACTCTTGTTGATATTTACGCTTCTTCACACTCTTGCTACTATTTGACGGTGTTCCCTCTTTATTTTCTCTCTCACAATGCTTTTTACTGTTTAGTAAAAACCGATCCATTTTTAAAAATACATATGAGAAGAAATACTTCAAAAACTTCACTTGACTAAATCACAATTGATATAATCTCCGAAAACTAATTCAACACTAAGACCGCGCAAAACTGACAGCTATTTATATATGAATACAAAGTAACGAGAAAATTTGAGAAACTACTAAAACAATCGAGAAACTTAATTATTGTAGAGCGCCATCTAGTAACCATTTATAGAGGCTTCTGCAAACAGTTATTACTAAGTGAGTTACTTGTTTGCACCAGGTCTGCTAGTTATTGCGTCTTATCACATTGAATTGAAAATGGGAATAAAATTATGAAAATTTTGTAATCACGGCGCCTCTGAGAAAGCCGCGTTTCCTCAGGGTGCTGCAGCGCACACTTTGGGAACCACTGACTATCTGTAAAACAAAACATTTCCTCTTGAATACGAGTGAGCATCATGGCTACAGTGACAGCAATCTGTGCTTGATGTTTCATGAGAATTTGTGGTACAGTTCTCAATGTAAACCTAGAAGAAAGAAAAAATATAGGAGAGGGCAGAGAAGGCTGAGGAGATCAGATGAATCATTAAACACACACAGCATATTCACTTCCTGTGAAGCTAGCTAATGTTCTGCACAAATGTCATTGCAATATGCACAGCTAATAGAAGAACTTGTCTCAAAAACATCTATTACTTGCCCAAGAACAACAATTTATTTTGCATATCCACCTCTGTTCATTTCAGAAATATGAGTGTTTAGAATAGCCCTAGAACTTAAATCATATAACCTTATAATAAGATAACTTATTCGCTATAAGGATCACAAAAAAAGGAGTGGTGATTGCATTTGATAATAAACAGGAACATAAATTTCTTGAATGGGGAGGGAACAGTTTTAGGTAGAGTTGTGGTCAAATTTCAAAATAGTGTTTATTTTGCCACAGGCATAAATCATAATGTTCTAGAGGTAAAACTGTTCTGCTGGAAGTTTGGTGTAATTAATTTGAAAAATTGTTTAAATGAAATATCCAATTAAGGAGGAATATGAGTATTTAGCACTGGAGGAAGAAACATCATTAAAAACTTGAAAGAGAAGTCATGTGGAGGTATAAAAGTTTTATAGTGGCTACACTGAGCTAAGAAAGATTTATTGCATGCATGCTGGAAAAAAAAAAATTATTAAGAAAACTTAGTTATTTTTGCTTTATGAAAAATAATCAAGAAAATGTTGAAACGTGACAGGAATCTTCCGTTAAGTTTTGTTGATATCAAAAAAATGGTACTAAATTGCAATATACAAAGTTTTACATTGATAACATTCCTTATAATGAAGTTGTACCCTGACAGAAGTAAGGGATGCACATAAAAATTATAAATAATGCATACAGCAGGGTTGAGAGTACTACTGCTCATGAGTAATATTCAAGTTTTTTTTTATTTGTGAGGATAACATATCTGCAAAACTTGAAAGAGAAGTCATGTGAATGTATAAAAGTTTTATATTGGCTACACTGAGCCAAGAAAGATTTATTGCATGCATGCTGGAAAAAAAAAAAATTATTAAGAAAACTTAGTTATTTTTGCTTTATGAAAAATAATCAAGAAAATGTTGAAACATGACAGGAATCTTCTGTTAAGTTTTGTTGATATTAAAAAAAAAGAACACATGGTACTAATATACAAATATATATATACAAAGTCTTACATTGAGAGCCTATCATTGTTCTACTGGACACTTTCTAACACCACAACTTATGCAGCAGAGGATGATAAAATCAAGGGCACTTCACCAGTGGTAAGTGAACAACAAACGCAGAGATATCCTCTGCACAGATGAGAAGATTTTCACCACCAAAACGATTAGGTATATGCCCCAGATAGTCATACAGCACTCAGAGATGTCATCACCCTGTGTCAATGATGGTTTGGTGTGTGTGTGTGGGGGGAGATGTATCATGGTATCAAAGTTGCATTTCTGTGTGAAAGGGGTCAAAACCTCCTCCAAAGTGTATCAAAACACCATGTTGGAAACTGTGGTATGGTCCCCTGAACAACACGTTGTTTCATGGTAGGCAGTGGACCTTACAACAGGATTCAGCCCCTGTACATAAGGTGAGGACCAAACAACAGTGGTTGGAGGCAGATGTGCCCGACCACATATCACCATCTGGAAGACTCGATCTGAATTCATTGGACTTCAAATGGTGGTCGGAGCTTGAGAGGCCTGCAAGAAACAACACTTCACCAGCCTGAATGTAGATTTGGAGTGAGCAGTGGCAGTGTGTCTGTTGGATGTTGTGCATACTGCCATTGATATCTGGCCTCACAGACTTCAGGCATGTGTGAACAACAGAGGGACATTTTAAATATTGAATACTACCATATGCACATTATGCATGTGGGTGTGCTGAAAAGCTCTAAATGATTTACTGATAGACTAAAGGTTTGTGCTGTTCGAGTTATAACAATATTTATGGCTAGATTAGGTTTATGTTAATCTTATAAAAAAAAAAAAGTCACAAAACAAAACTCTTAGTTTGGTGGGTAGGCTAAGAACTAAATAATCCAGCAATTCAATTCTATAGACCAAAACATGAAACTCTTTTAAGCCATTTCTTGACTCCAGTAAGTATAATGGAAGTCTTTTAGAAAATGGAGACACTATCCATTTGGCAAACCACCTGGCAATCAATCAGAGGCCTGACAAAGAACAGGCTTATTAAAAAAAAATGTTGGTAGAAAACTGATAATGAAATAGTACTCATGTTGAACTTTGGTATGTGGGCACATATAAGAAAATTATAGCAACAAGTGTAGTTATATTATCTTTAGCTTACTTCCAACAGTGTTCTGGAAATAATCTCAAAAGTAAAACCAAAATTTCATCCAATTTTTTAAACACAGAGAACAGATGTAAGTTTGGAGAGTTCGTGTTATGACTATTCAGGGATGAGGAAACACCTGCTGTACTTTTTTTTAACACTGGTTTTATTAGCTCACTCCAATCCACATTCAAGCTGGTGAAGTGTTGTCACAATATTGAATTAAGATATGTAGAAAAAATATGTTGAATCAGTTATTGTCTTTAAAAACTGAATCTCACTTCTGAATATCAATTATACACGTACTGCTAAATAAATATTTGTCTTGAAAGTTTCAGAGAGGAAGGGAGATTTGCAATGCAGATCGATTTCCTTCTAACATATAGCAATTCCAGCTTAAGTTCTGTGCACTGTATTCCAAAATACTTTCTTTTAGTGTTGCACGGTGATCAGCAATCGTTTTAGAAATTATGGACTTTACAACCGTGTTATAAATAACTCTTTTAATTTCCTGATGTTTCGATCCTCATATTAAGATCATCATCTGGGGTATATACAAGTATAAGCTGAGTTACATTACTCATAGTAAGCTAAAGAAACAATGATTTGATCACTGGTTATTCTACTGACCTGACCTCTGGTGAAAAAAAAAATTATTACAAATTAATTATTTAGAAACTACATCAAAGCTAAATTCTATTTAAGATAACATGAGAAAAACATTCTTTCTTATAGTCTTCTTTCAGTAACAATGATGTCCTATTTTTAACATTACAATTGTTACTTTTGACTTAGGATTCTGATTCTACAGTCCAGTTTATAGTTAACTCTTAGAGAGAAAGGTTCCGTGGGTAGAATATGTGCCTTCCATATGCTTGGGATTTTTAGACCATCGTTATTTTTCTGATTGGGGTGGTTGATAAGAATCTCACAGGCTTCCTTAAATTTGCATTCATACGATGTTAGTGTTAAGTTCTGAATGAAACTAAAATTGGATTAATTTACATTTCCTTCAGACTTATCGTGGGGTTACATTTTGAATCAATTATTGATATATCAGAATATACTAAACTCTTGTAAATTACTAAAATATTACTAAACTGAGGATCTTTCATTTATTTTGTTATAATGTAAAGTATTATGAATTGCTAAATTGCTTAAATCTTACTGCTTAAGTGCAAGTACTTATAAATTGCTGGGAGAAAGAGATAATCCGATGAAATAAAATGTGGCTGGAATCGAAAACCCGTGCAACAAAGAATACAGCAGGTGCACCCTTTTCGTAAGCAAGTAGCCCCCTCCCCGCTCATGCATTCCGAGAATCACGCTAAGGATTCTGTGTGTGGCGCTCAGTACTAGGTGACGCTGAAAAATGGGAGGAGAAATCAATGACGTAGCGTTAAGGTGTGGTGCGCAATTTAAAAAGTCATGCATCGCCAGAAAAAATCTTCTTACTCTTAGGGTTGTGCTCTCTTACGCTCTGGGTCTTGCTGTGGTGTGTGGAGCCTCCCTCGTGGCATCCCCTCGTTCCCCACGGACTCGAGATAATAACTGAGGAACTTTGCAGTGGATTTCCCGAAAATTTACCAATCGGCGACCATCCCAGCAGAAGATATTCACCGATGCTTACGGAGATTTCATTATGATATCGAGCCAATTTACCAAAGAATAACGTCTACTTATTTTCGAAGGCAGAAATATGTGCAGATCGAACCCTTGAAGAATGCCTCGGCAAAAGCAGAAGGAACGTGGAGTCGAAAGTATTTGTCCTGACGAGATATGCGAGGTGGCCAAATAGTTTCCCCAGCAATTGGTAATGTACAGTCTAGTTTTTTTTATGTAAATGTGTACTAAAAGGATATCTGTAAATTTTAGGAAGGACTCAAGAGATTGTTTCTTTTAATGATAGAGTATATTATGAGTATTTAGTGAAAGAAATTGTACGAGAGCACATGGAGCCTAGGAATTGTGTCTTTTAATGATTGAATAAGTTGTGAGAGAAATTGTATGAGAGCACGTGGAGCTACATTAGTAATTCAGTTAACAAATGTCTTTAATATTGATGAATAAGTGTGATCTTTCAAATATAAGTCGTAAATCATAAATGAAGTTCTTTGTCATACATGCTAAGATAGATATAGAGAATCTGTGAAATTAGTGCTCATTCATTAGCAATTGCAGATTACTTAATCAGATTGTATTCATAATGTGTAATATGTATCAATTGAATTAAATGTTTTGTTCTTTTTGTTTAACTGATCACTTGCCTGATTTTCTTCCCTGTTGCACTTTGCTCATAAAATACGGACCACAGCAGGAGATTAATTTATGGTGAGGCTACGACTGCAAACGTAACCTATGGTAATATAAGATTGTAAGCTAGCTAAACTGTTTCTGGTTCCTTGATTCTACATTCTTTGTTAATCTAGGATTCAGAGTGGCGCAGTAAGAAAATAAATTTTCCCTGAATCCGAAAAAGGAATTAGAACCAGTGTAGAGACAAGGGAGTTGGCATTGACCATTTATATTCCCTTTGCCCCCCAAACCACCAGCATCATTCTTATATGTAAAGATCAGCCAAGAGAAATATAGAAGTTAAGAGAATAAAGTCTTACTAGAGAAGGATTTTACTAAGGGCACAAATACAAGTGCAATTACGATTTAAAGAGAACTATATGTAAGATAAATAAAGGAGAAATTAAATTTTACAATGGCGACATAGAAAAAGGATAAGACAATAGAAATAGACACAAAAGGAAATTAAAATTTGACATTATGGTGTGATGTAAACAACTGGTGATTTTCGAGTCAATTCTATGTAAAGTGTTCAAGGCATGATCAGAAAGGCCTGCTTCACCATAGTTATTATATTTAATGTGTCGTTTATGTTCCTTTTGTCTGACAGGAATTGTGCATCCTGTTTCCACTACATATGGTACATTGCAGGTGCAATAAATACAGTATACTCCAGGGTGGGCCAGTGGGTCTTTGGATGAGTTGAGTAAGCTTTTTAATTTTGCAGGAGGTTTAAAGGTGGCTTTGGTTGTATTTTTGTGGTATTCTGTTTATTTTATATGATGTCCCTTTAATATAAGCAATGGTTATAGTTTTATTGTAGTCTGGTTTATCTTTGTTTTTTTATTCAGGTCTTGTAGAGAATTTTGTTAATAGTGTTTTGGCTGTAACCATTTTTTAGAAAAGTATTGCTGATAACTTTAAATTCGTCTTTCAGCGCATGTTCAATGGAGCAGATCTTCAAAGCCCTTTTTTTTAGAGTATTAATGACACCTATTTTTTGTGTTGGGTGGTGGTAGGAGTTTATGTGTGTATACATATATATATATATATGCCAGTATGTGTTGGTTTCCAGTAAACGGTGAAGGAATGACTGCCAGAAGGAAGACATGTGACAAGTGTATCTAGAAATGGAAGTGTGTTCTGTTTTTCAATCTCAATTGCGAACTGCATATGCTTGTGTTATTTGTTTAGGTGGCTAAGGAAAGTGTCTAGTGTCTCGCGGCCATGTGACCAGATCACGAAAACATCGTCAACGTATCTACGCCAGACTTTGGGTTTTAAAGGAGAGGAGTCTATATAAAATTTAGCAATAGAGGGGTTTTCTTATTATTTATATTTAAAATGTTGGCAGTTTCTAAACGTATTTTGTCTGCTATGTTATTTGGGATGAATCTTAAGCCTCTTTCAATATTACATCAATCATACATCAATAATACATTATTCAATATTACAAAAGAGGCTTAAGATTCATCCCAAATAACATAGAAGACAAAGTACATTTAGAAACCGCCAACATTTTAAATATAAATAATAAGAAAACAATACCAAGCAACTTAACGAAACACGATTAACAGCGGTGAAATCATTAAAATCAAATCTGAACATCGTAATAACTAGAACTGATAAAGGAAGTGCCACCGTTATCCTAAACCAAACCACTTATTTAGAAAAATGAATCTGCTTGTCTCAGACTACATACCAACGTGTTAACTACGACCCAACCAACAGAATAAAAAAGAAAACAGAAAAACTACTTAAATCGATTACTACATGGCCTGAAGAGACAGTCAAAAAAATACTTCCGCACTACACTCGTTCCCCGAGAATTTACGGTCTACCAAAGATATACAAACAAAACACACCACTCCGGTAGATAGTCGAAGGTACAGATAGCCTGAATTATCACCTAGCCAAGAAATTAGCGGCAACACTCAAGGAGTTGGTAGGTTATTTCCCCCTCCTATATCAGAAATACAACACTTCATAAACATAATCAAAGACATTACATTAGAAAACGATGCAGGGGCGGCTTGTACATAGGTACTGCGGAACAGCAGCACCACCAATTTTTCTCGATATATATATAAATATATTAATTAATTTATATTTGCTTGTAATATTTAATTTTATCATCAAAAATCCTATACAATTCTTATTTTGTATAAAAAAATAATAAAAATCCACCTTGTAGCACTTAGGAGGGCGAAAGAAGCTAGCAGCACTGTGTTTACCTACCACAGTGTCATACTGCTACGCGTGCAAGCATATGCATGTCATAGTGAGATGCGAGCTATTAGCGTAATGCAGCAGTGTCCGTCACACAATTCCACTGTTGTTCATATGCAGCGCCAGTAGTAGAGTGTTCGTAGTGCTTATCGTGTTTACTCCGTCTCTTTAAATATTTGGACCTTACATTTAAAGACATAACATTTGTTATAGTTTTTATTTTGGAGCATTATTGGGGTTATGATAATGGATTTTATTTTTAAGTAATTTTGAATTATACTAAACTGTATAATTTTATCGATAATAAACAATATTTTTTTTTTCATGTTTAATTTTTACCATAATTTTGATATTTTATCCAAACACGTATACACTGTACTTACAGTGTGTATGTATATTTTGAAAGTTGCAGCACCTCCACGATTTCAAGCCACGAGCAAAAGATGATTTATTAGTCAGTTTGACATCTCTGTCCTCTTTGCGCATGTATTACGTTCTGCTTATTCTGTAAGGCAAAACGCTTTCTACCTACAAAAAGAAGGTACAGCCATGGGCTCGCCATTATCACCCCCCCCCACTCCATTGCTAACTTTTGTATGGAATATTTTGAGCAACATGCTCTAGATTCCTCTCCTTTAAAACTCAACGTCTGGCGTAGATACGTTGACAAACGTACACAGTTCACAACTGAGATTGAAAAACAGAACAGACTTCCATTTCTAGATACATTTGTCATACGTCTTCCTTCTGGCAGGCTTTCCTTCACCGGAAACCGACACATACTGGCCAATATATACACATAAACTCCTACCAACACAAAAACTAGGTGTCATTAATACTCTGAAACAGGGTTTCTCAAACTGTGTTCCACGGAAGGTGAATAGGTGTTCCGCGAGAAGCTCTGGAATTTGTCATTTTTAAATTAATTTGTCAGCACAAATTAATTTAATGATGATTTAATTTATTAATAAAAATCGGCTAAATTGTCAATTATTAATTAATAAATTATAAAATAACCAAGGTGTTACGTGAAAATTTCAGGATTTGTGAAGTGTTCCGTCGTAGAAAAAGTTTGAGAAACCCTGCTCTAAAAAACTGGGCTTTGAAGATCTGTTCCAATGAGCATGTGCTGAAAGACGAATTTAAAGCCCAGTTTTTTAGAGCAGGGTTTCTCAAACTTTTTCTACGATGGAACACTTCACAAATCCTGAAATTTTCATGAAATTCTAAAATTTAGAATTTCACTGAAATTCTAAAAATGGTTGCAGCCAAAACACTATTAACAAAATTCTCTACAAGACCTAATTAAAAAACAAAGATAAACCAGACTACAAAAAAACTATAATCATTCCTTACATTAAAGGGACGTCAGATAAAATAAACAGAATATTACAAAAATACAACCTCAAAGTCACCTTTAAACCTCCTGCAAAATTAAAAAGCTTACTCAACTAATCCAAAGACCTACTCTCTCCGCTGGCCAACCCTGGAGTTTCCATATTTATTGCACCTATAATGTACCATATATAGGAGAAACAGGATGCACAATTCCTATCAGACAAAGGAACATAAATGACACATTAAATATAATAACTATGGTGAAGCTAGCCTTTCTGATCATGCCCTGAAAACTTTACATAGAATTGACTGGAAAAGCACCAGTTGTTTACATCACACCAAAACATGGTATGAACGCAAATTTAAGGAAGCCTGCGAGATTCTTATCAACCACCCCAATCTGAAAAATAATGATGGTCTAAAAATCCCAAGCATATGGAAGGCACATATTCTACCCACGGAACCTTTCTCTGTAAGAGTTAACCATAAACAGGACTCTAGATAATCCAGAATCCCAAATCAAAAATAACAATTGTAATGTTAAAAATAGGACATCATTATTACTGAAAGAAGACTATCTATAAGAAAGAATGTTTTTCTCATGTTATCTTAGATAGAATTCAGCTTTGATGTATTTTCTAAATAATTAATTTGTAATAATTTTTTTTTTCACTAGAGGTCATGCCAGTAGAATAACCAGTGATCAAGTAGTTTCTAAATAATTAATTTGGAATAATTTTTTTTTTCACTAGAGGTCATGCCAGTAGAATAACAGTGATCAGCTTACTGTGTATAATGTAACTCAGATTGTCCTTGTATATTTGTATATAATCCAGATGAAGATCGAAATGTCGGGAAATTAAAAGAGTTATTTATAACACGGTTGTAAAGTCCATAATTTCTAAAATGTATTCCAAAATAATCTCCATTCTGCATTATCGCTACTTTTCAATCTTTAGAGTAATGAAGTAAGCCACAGAGTGGCTCTTTCAACCTAGAGAAGAGACAAATCTGGAGAGCTCGTATCATGACTATATGACTGTACAGGGATGAAGAAATTATGGAAAAGTATACCTGTGTTATTTTCCATAAGGTCAAATATTTCATGTGAAATGTGGCATGGTATGTGACTAAATTTGTATTCTTCCTCCATTTTGAAGTCTTACTGTGGAATAAGAATACCAAAAAAAAATGAACACATGATAAGTTTAGTTTAATCCTTTATCCAAGTGTGAGCAAACAAAGTTTGCAACTGAAAATATCTTATGAACACATGTTTTTAATTAGTCAGGCTAGCAACTAACATGAAGGAGACTACTGAATGTGCAACATGGAATACTTTCAAAATGATTAGTATCCCTCACCTACTTTTTCCATGTCTAATATTTCACATAACTCTGCACATTCATGTGTGTACTTACATTTTTAGCAATGAAAATCTTTGCCAAAACTAATGTCCTTAAGCTTTATTCTCATTGCCAGAAAACTAATACAGTTGATGATATTAGTTTGTGTGAACCAAACCAACACTCAAAAATGAACTACAATTTATAGACCCTAATGCTTAAGTATACAGGCAAAATAAATTATCTCACTGAAACATGAGGTAAGATTAAGTAATGAATAAATATTCTGGTCTGGGATTAAGCATTTAGAGTACTTTCCACATTTCCATTAGCATAAATGTATCTGGTTAGTGAAACATGCAATAACTGAGTTGGGAAAGATACATATTTATCTCTAGTTAAAAATTATGTTAACTGGATAACAATGTATAACATAACAGACCAGAATTAGTTTCTATATGTCAAATTTCAAATATTTTGAATTATGTAAACATGAAATTATCTCAGATAATTACTGCTGAAATCTCAATATCGCTCTCTATGAAAGAAAGTGACTCAAAAGTGAAGTTTTACTATATTTCAAATATCCTGAAAGGTAAAGTGGCTCCATTTTTTCATAAGGACTTAGTTTTTTGCCTTTGAATAACTCCCAGTTAAGGGAGTTATTCAAAGTCAGTTGTTAAGTTTGTTTATTTTCAATATCAGAATGGTGAAAATGTCTCAATAAAAGGTTTATTTGGTTAATTACTAAGTATTTCAGCCGTTCTGAATCATTTCTCCAGGTAATAATTCAATCTGTAAAGCTCTTTAATAATCTAGAAGAAATAAATAGCATTTGCAATATGCAAAATAGTGCTATTCAAAAGCTTTCCTCTGAGTTGTATAAATCTTATACAATCACATCTAAGTACATAACAAAAGTATTTGAACGATCACAGATGTTCCAATTTCCTTTGAAAAAAAAAATTGTGCTTAACAGCATCTGAAAATGCATAGTATAAGAAAATAACATTTACTTTATTTAGCACTAACAGCATAAATATATTAATGTACATGAAAACAATGCACAATAAATTACAAAGAGCATAAACTAATATTCATATTAGCATAGATTAATTTTACAGAAAACAGTGTGCTTTAGTTTTGCAAATAGTTTAACTTTTCATCAACATTTTCTATTTATATAAATGAAAAATTCTAACTAATATAACAAAAGTTTACTATGGGTAGCACTCATAAATAATAGCAACAAGAAGCCCCTTAAGTCATCTAGTTATTTTTTCTCTCTGTACAAAAACATGTCAAATAAATGATAAATTACGCCAAGACAACTTTCTAAAAAACAATCAGCAGCTTATAGCTGCTTGGCTGTGTTTTCTGAAAGGGGAAAAAAATTCAATAGTCTGGTGATTTCTATCACTTTAAAGGGATTAGATTAAGCAACCTGATTGGTGAAATGTGTTTCATGTCAGCTTAATGTAACCTGTTTTTATGTTAGTTTTTTAACTATGAACATAAATTCACCTTAGCAACTTTGTGACCATAGAAGAGAAACTCTGGGCTAATCATATTAGCTCAGTGTTTTTTATCATGCATTGGTATAACATTTTAGAAGTTTTCATATTTACAATAAAATCTGATATTATTTAATCAATGACTAAAGGAAGGAAAATTAATGGCAATAAGTTATGACTCATAACTTTATATCATCTACAATATTTCTCAGACTTTCTACTCAAAAATTATTCACCTATGAATGAGTAGATGAGATCACAGCAAATGAATCACATCAAAGTGCTTTCTACCAGACATCAGCAACTTCTAAAACATATTTTATATACATGCTAATTACTTTATAAGTATTACACATCTGTTATGAAACAAGCATTATCATACGCTTTAGAAATATCATTTCGAAAGGCATTTATAATGGGATTTTCTCTAATTCCATCAGGCACTGATGGTGTTGGATATGATGGTGGTTGGATATCATGAGTGGATGGTAGAGATGAAAATCTATCTGAAACATCTACTTGTGGCTGTAACTCACTGTGTGCGCTACTGGAAACAATGAGGGACTCTGAAACAGTAAAATGAACATCTACTGCTGTCTGCTGATCTCCAGCACAAGGAGTCTGAAGCGATAAGTTAGAAGCTTCGGTCACTGTATCTAATCCTGCAGTATACTGAGAAGTTGCAGATGGCATATTTCTTGCTTCACAATATTGTGGAGGTGGTGTACCAAAAAACTATGAAAAAATTAGTTTTAATTAATAAAAATTTTAACATGCTTAATTTTTAATACAAGTATAAAATTGCTCCATCCCCTTCCAATTTTTGCCATACTAATTGCATTTCATATAAATACAAATTTAATTACACTCCAAAATCTTTTGCTTATAATATAATGTTGATCAGTAACTTTTTTAATTAAGAATCAGAAGGAAGACAAGCACAGTAAAGTTTCTATTTGTCTGAGTACTGTTGTTCCATACATGAAACATCCTAATGAAGTCATTTGTATTCATTGTAGTTAATGTATTTAAGAAGGAAAAACATGTTTTATAAGATTCGTTCATATGAAGAGAGTGGATGTTTATTTCCAGAATGTAAAAAACATGGCTTTCGACAGTTTGATGCATCTTTAAGAACTCATGTAGATCGTATTTTAGTCCCAGCATTTTTCATGAATCGATTAACAGCAGTGCAAAACCTTGCAAGTCCAGATTATAAGGTTTCAGCTTTTTTTTTTTGCTTCAGATCTCTCTTGCAAGATCATTCAACTTTGCCTGAGTTATCAAATAAGTTACTCATATATAACTGGCATCTGGAATCTGGATCTAGTTCACGAGAACATGATACCTCACTTTCAGGTCTTTGTCTTAAGTGGTTCAAAAACCAGCAAACTACTGTCCAAGGGCGGCTGGTGTATAGGCACTGCGGAACTGCAGCACCACCAATTTTTCTCAATATATATAAATATATTTATTAATTTATTTATATTTGCTTGTAATATTTAATTTTATCATCAACAATCCTATACAATTCTCTTATTTTGTATAAAAAATAATAAAAATCCATCTTGTAGCACTTAGGAGGGCAAAGGACGCTAGCAGCACTGTGTTTACCACGGTGTCATATTGCTACACGCACAAGCATATGCATGTATTAGTGAGATGCGAGATATTAACGTAATGCAGCACTGTCCATCACGCAGTTCCACTGTTGTTTATATGCAGTTTGCACCAGTAGTAGGGTGTTCGTAGTGCTTATCATGTTTACTCTGTCTCTTTAAATATTTGGACATTACAATTAAAGGATTTAATTGTAATGTCCAAAAATTGTAAATCCATTCCTATAATTACAATTAAAGGAATGGATTTTATTTTTAAGTAATTTTGAATTATACTAAACTGTATAATTTTATCAATAAACAATATTTTTTCATGTTAATTTTTTTTAAATGTTTACATAATTTTAATATTTTATCCAAACACGTATACACTGTACTTACAGTGTGTATGTATATTTCGAAAGTTGCAGTCCCCCCCCGAGTTCAAGCCACTGCTCTCATCTAATGGCAAGTTTGAGTATTTTATTACATATGTCAACTTTTTTTATAAAAGTCAGATATTTCGTAACAAAGGAGCAATCATTTGCATAGTGTCCAGGCTCACTCCAGCCCACAGAATTATTTTTCAAATATCAATTCCACAAATAAGAGAAGAATCCTATAGCAGAATAGTCTCATGTGTATAGTGTAGGCAAGGGTTGGGTAAGAAAGACCACTTATTTGTACCCAAGATTCTAGGGAAAGTGGCAGAAATCAAAATGTATATGCATTTTAAATGCAGCAGAAGAAAGAGAAGGTTTAAAGAATTAATCCTTTATGATATTTAAACAATTCTTGGAAGGGAAAAAAGATTATTAAATCAACAATGAAAACAATGTAGAAATATGAATAGCAGAGTAGGAAATAAATCAGACTTATTGAAATGTTATGAGAAAATCTAATGGGGGACAAGAGGTAATAACAATAGATGGAAGGTTTGCTATAACAAACTTCCTTAGAAAAGCACTGGCACTATGGAGTTTTGATCTTGGTTATTTTATCTTGGTTCAGTATTTTATTATAGTTCACTATTTAATCATAACAAGTGAGTTCACTAAAATGATTTTTATTATAGTGAACTCACTTGTTATGATATAATTATGAAAGCCTGCCCAATTTATTCTCTCAACATAGAACTAGAATCTGCTGAGAGTCGTCATCTATATTGATCCAAAAGTGAAATCTAAACCTTATAAACTTTTTTTTTTTTTTTTTTCATAACAAATTCCTGTAAATACCACTCCTCACACTGGTGGTCCTATCCTAATTTACTCTCACGCGTAGACCTACATGTTTTACCATGTAGGTATTCGGAACCAAAATCCTACAGAATAGGTTAGTTACTCCTTATTCCTGGAGGTGTCCTATATCTGTAGAAGTGTGTGTTTACGGGGCTGGTTTGCCTGTTCTGGCAGATGAAAAACCTGAGTTGCTGGGTGAAAAAAAAAAAAAAAAAAAAAACCCTACTTCTGTATAAAACCAGCTGACTCACTTTTAGTCAAAAGAAACCAGATAAAGGTTCCTCCCGTCACTGATGGGAATCAAACCCAGGTCTTTCCCGGCTTTGTATATACTGACTGAGCTACGGAGGCACACTGGTGGTATATCATAAAACACCTGGATTTCTCATGATGCAGAGATAAAGAAAAAAAAAAGGATGTTTCATTTCAGAAGAATAAAAAAGGGTAAATCTATGTGAAATATATTTACAAAGTTTAAACTCCATTCAATTATCTACAATTATAAGGATATGCTTTTGTTGTAAAATAGTCAAATAACCAAGTAATTTCTTTATTCAAATCAATCAAGTCATGGTTGTCTGCATGGTAACGACAAAGTAGGCCAAATAATATACCTATTTAAATTAACAATAACAAATGTCATTCAAAACAGAAATAACAGCATTCTTGAGAAATAAAAACAGTTTAAGAAACTGGAATAAGATTTAAATATTGCCAACTCCATTTGGCAATAAGAGCTTCCCAACAAACTGCTATCTTATGGTCTACCTTCCACCCTTTGTAAACGGATTACCAGTTTTCTCTCAGATATTAACCGTGTGTTATGTTGGAGGAGATTCTCTCTTCAGATTTTTCTCTATTAATACAGATGGTTGGTTCTCAGGGCTCTGTTATGTTACCTATCCTATTCCTCATACACACAAACGGCCTTCTTTCAATGACCTCAAACCTTATTCACGACTTTTAATGGCAACAGCACTCTCCATTCCTCCTACTAATACCTTACATTACTCAAATATCTCAAACTTCAAGATCAGCTAAAAGAAGTGCACTAAGCATAGTACTCACAAGCATAGTACTTCACTTCTCTTTCTGTCTTGTGATTCTTTAGAGCATTTTTATGAAATCTACATCTGTAATTAGTTATAAAAAATGCAATTGTTTTTTTTATGTCACAAAAAACTTAGTTCTTTCCCTTTCCATCTTATGTTTGGTAATGCTCAACTTAACAGTAAAGAACGGATCTCACTTCTCAGACTGATACTTACTCCTGGCACAAACACATCACTTCTCTAGCATTCTCAGCCTTAAAAAAACTTATCTCACAATGATACTTTCATCCAGCTACTAAATCTCTACAAATCACAAACTTGTCTAATCTTGGGATACTGCTCTCTCAGAAGAGGACAGTTTTGCTGACAGCCCCCTCTCTCCAGTCACTGTTTTACAGACAGTTTCCACATCATATCTCTTCTACTAATATTTCCATGGCTGCTGTTCAGCAGAACTAGTATCCATAACACCCCCATTTCTTCTAAAGCCTACAATAATGTGAGCAATAGCTGCCTAACATTCTTTTACAGTTGAATTAGCAATTCACTGATCCTACTACTGCCATTCTTCTTTTATTTCATCCACCTATGTTCTATGGAACAGCCTTCCCATGAAATATTCCCCAAAGAATACAACTTTCAGCTCTTAAAAAAAAAAAAAAAAAAAATTATGTTGATCCTTGCTAGTATATTTGCTATAGGCTTTATGGCCTCTTGCTTGTGGGAGAAATATGAAAAAAAAAAAAAAAAAACACAACTATTCCTATTATCCCTGTAAATTACAGTATAATGAGAGCCAATGACCATTCATTTAAAAACCAAATACAAAGTTGCAATTATTATTGGTAATTTTAAAAATTATTAATTATAAAAAATATCAAGACTACTTTTCTCTTGATCTGTGCCTACACACACACACACACACACACACACACACACACACACACATACACACACACATTGATTTGCTATAGCTTTTGTGGCCTCTTGTGGGAGTGATATATAAAAAAACTATTCCTGCAATCTCTAGAGATTCAATGTAATGAGAGCCAACAATCAAACATTCATTTACAAACCAATTATAATCTCACAAGCATAGTACTTCACTTCTCTTTCTGTCTTGTGATTCTTTAGAGCATTTTTATGAAATCTACATCTCTAATTAGAAATCCTAAATTACATAAAAGTAATTTCAAACACACTTTAGGTCAATTCTCTACAAAGGGACCAAAGGAACGATATTGCATACTGTATAGTTTGCAACAGTGCATTTCATTTAATACAAAACAAACACTATGCAGCTTTATTTAGGACTTTTTTATTATAATAAAATAATTCACAATAGAGATTTGTTATTACAGTGAGAGTTGACTATATTTCTAATGGAAATATGTAGTTTTTGCTTACATTTCTTTCACTTCGAATGACATCTTCATATGATGGTGGCTTGTCTATTGCTCTCAGTGCTCCAAGTTCGTCTGATATTGTAAAAATATCATTTTCACGACTATGCCTGTTTCCCCGACTCGAATGATCATGTCTACAGAAGGACCTAAAGAATGCGAAATTATGATGTTCAAGTTTTCAATTTAATAAGAAAATATAAAAATAGTAATCTACAGCAAAGATGCATTCAGTTTTTTTTTATTGTTGTTTTGTTAATTCAAAGAAACATTTGAACAAACTATATTTTATTACCATTATATAATATGTACTATATCACTATTAGATTAATGTTTGACTCATTAGCTATCTTTCTAGACAGAATTTCTTAAAATGGGTTCTTCAAGCTCAGTTAGTTCTCCTTTGATATTATCGTTCCATGGATATGTGGGAATATATAAAAATGTTATATATATACTTAAATATAAAGAGCTAAAAAGCTCTTTATCTTTGAGTTTCTTATTCGGTTTTAAAACAATGTGGGATTTAATATCCCCTTAATTTAAATAATGTTATATATATATATTGAATCTATTCATGCTTAAAATAGACAATTAGTTGTAATCCTGTTGAATTATTTCACAAAAAATGTATACTATTAGGATTGCTACTCCATCTGCCTGTATGTACAGAAACAGTGGCATTAAAATCTAGTTATGCAATTTTGCATAACTAGATTTTAATGAATTTTGGTATTTGGAATATTCACTGAACTTAAGGAAATTCAATTTTAGTTTAAACTAAAAACGTTTAGCACCTAAATACAAAATGGCATAACCTGTTATTAGGTATCCACCTGGATACTAACCAAATAAGGGCTGACTGCAATTTGGGACTTAGCCAGCCAAACTGCATTGTTTAGCTTAAACCATACACATGATGAGCCACAATGAGCCTACTAACTCCATGAAGGTTATCAAATTAATATACATATATATATATATAATTTTAATAACAATATTTTCTTAAATTCCTATCCTATGTGTGCAATGCTTGCAGGGTTTTTTTTTTTGTTTTTTTTTAATAAAACAATCCTTATTAACTCAAGAGGCTATGCAGAACAAGCCATTACAGCTTCAAACCTACATCCTTTGCAAAAAATAACATTTATCAATTGAACTAATGACACTGGCATTTTATATTGGCAAACTTGGTTTAAACATTATTATTATTATTTATCATGACAACTAAAAATTCTTAGAAATTTTTCTTAAAGTTAAATTGATTATTGTACAGATTAACATGTCTCTATTTGAGATTTGGGATGACATTTTCAAAACCACAATAACAAATAATCATATTCAAGTCAGAACAGAAAGGGATTAAAAAAGGATTTTAAAGGATTATTTATATTTTGCTATGTTATTCATAAATTTCCCCCAAACATTCATAAAGTTATGAATGTTTGGGGGAAATTTATGAATTTATGAAGGTTATTCATAAAGTTTGTTATTCATAAATTTCCCCCAAACCTGTTATCTTTTCCTAATTTTGTGCATTTTGAAATCTATCACAACTCTAGTTCAGAAATTTCAAATTTGTAGCCATCAATAATTTTCGTATTCCCAATTACACTTTTTTGCTCTATTTGCTAAATGCCATCAACATGATGTGTGTGTACACTACCAAACAAATTAATCTGAATACTCACATTTTAAAGAAAAATTTTAATTTCACAAGAAAATAAGTACAAAAATTGAACCTAATAATATAAATCACCTAATATAAATTATTAGGAAAAGTTGGAGTCTAAGTGAATTAATAAGTTCATTAATTCGCTAAGACATGGACTCTACCAATGCAGACCACATTTTTCTTATTTCTGCATCTTGAAACCATTCTTTTATAATGGATTGTATTAAGTCATCTTTTATAACACAATTTAATTTTCCAAGTATCTCTTTCATTATGGCCCACACATTTTTTTATTGGGTCAGGAGAGTAACCCGGACACTGAAGCAATTGGATGCTGTGATTTTTGAGGAACTCTTTCACTTTTTTTCTGAAGTGTGGCATGGAGCAAGATCCTGTTCCAAGATGAGTTCTTTGTCTTTCTGGATCTGTGAGACCACTCTTTTCTCCAATATTATTATGTATTGGTCACTTTTCATCATACCATCAATAGGCACAAGTGATCCTGGACCATCACGTGTAAAACAACCCCAGAACATCTTTTTAGCAGGGTGTTTAGGACCTTGTTGAAGGTGGGCAGGAGGTCTTCTCTGCTGCAGATAGGGTACTAGCTCTCCTTGGACAAAGAAATGGCTCTCATCTGAGAATATGACATTCCACTTCTCAAGCAGTCCAAAGATTGGACTGTTGAGAAGTGGAGGGAGGCCACACTTTTGGCCACTACAACCTCGTTTTTTGTTCATAGTCTTCATCAACAGTTGTTTTTTCTTGGTCTGTGAGCAGTCCTCCCTGCTTCGAACAATGTTCAATGGACTGTCGCATCAGAAACATTAATCCCGCTAGCTGCAAAGTCTCTATTTAAGTCTACAGCAGACAATTCTTGGATTCATAACTAATAATTAATCTTGAGTAAATGTAACTTTCCTTGTTCGTCCACATTTTTCTTTTCTGTCAGGAGAAAAGGTACCTGTCTATCTAAACCTCTTTAAAATCACATTAACAGTACCCAAACCAACACCACATTCATTGGCAATTTGTTTTTGAGGCATGGACATGCGCTGAGAAAGAGTACATATTTTTGAACGTTTTCTTGGAGATGTATCCATTTTATAGCTACACAAAATGTGTAAAACACTATGAATGTCAACTTGTTTATACTATTAAAAATGCACAGCAATATTAATAAACATCGTAGAGACAGTTAAAACATGCAGCACTCAACCAAAATAGTGAACTAAAACCAAAATTGAAAATAGTAAACAAAAAAATACCAAAATTATTGTTAACTGAAACAAAAACCAAAAACTGAAATTTCTTCTCCCTTGGATTAATTTGTTTGCTATCGTAGATACCAAATTAGAAATATACATCGTGTATGTATGTATCTGAAAACACACCCCAACTCAACATCACCAGAGTTAAAGATCGGTACTATCAACATAAGAAGCCTGAATGGCGAAGAAATGGAGTTAGCTGAGGAATTAGATAAGTACCAGATCGACATGTTAGGGGTGACAGAAACAAAAAAGACAAAAACTGGTGGGATCTTTCTGAGCAATAAATACAAAATGTTATATTCAGGCAATGTCAATCAAGGAAAAAAGGGAGTGGCCATAGTATTCAACACAAAATATGAGGCTAATCTTCTTGAATGGCAGGCAATCTCAAGTAGAGTGATGCGGGCAAATATGAGAATGGGGAACTGGACAATGAGACATATTTATGCCTATGGTCCCACAGAATGTTCTACTAAAGTAGAAGTGCAGGAATTTTTTGAGGCTTTAGAAAAAGCAACTGACACAATGAAAAAGGAAAAGTTGGTCCTTGTTGGGGATCTAAATAGCAGAGTAGGAAATGACTGTCAGACATACAAAAATATTTTCGGAAAATTTGGAGAAAAGAGCAAAGCTAATAATAATGGCAAATACCTGTTCGATTTCTGCTCAGGACAAGGACTGGTTATTACTAACACCATGTTCCAATATGTGCTTAAGGGGTGCTTAAGGGTCAAAGCTGTATAACTGAGAGGAGACCTCCACATAGCCTTTAAAGGAATGCGGAGAACCGACCAGGGCTTTTGACCTAATGTCCAATCCTCACCTTCTCGTGGTGCACCCTGTTGGGTATCTACTTTGATACTGAACGAACGAGGATGGGCTGGCAATTTGGGATTTAGCCGACCAAATTGTATTCTTATTGGTTAAACCAAAATAAAAAATGATGGTACAACATGACAAAATTTCATGCCGGCTGGGGCGTCGCCCGGTTAAACAAGGCCCCCGTTGTTTTCGCCAGGGAACCACGGCGAACAGCGAAAAGTCAGCTACTGGAACAAATCTGAAAACAAATCCCAACTCAACATCACCAGAGTTAAAGATCGGTACTATCAACGTAAGAAGCCTGAATGGCAAAGAAATGGAGCTAGCTGAGGAATTAGATAAGTACCAGATCGACATAATAGGGGTGACTGAAACAAAAAAGACCAAAACTGGTGAGATCTTTCTGAGCAATAAATACAAAATGTTATATTCAGGCAATGACAATCAAGGAAAAGAAGGAGTAGCCATAGTATTCAACACAAAATACGAGGCTAATCTTCTTGAATGGCAGTCAGTCTCAAGTAGAGTAATGTGGGCAAATATGAGAATGGGGAACTGGACAATGAGACTTATTTGTGCCTATGGTCCCACAGAAGGTTCTACTAAGGTAGAAGTGGAGGAATTTTTTGAGGCTTTAGAAAAAGCAACTGACACAATGAAAAAGGAAAAGTTGGTCCTTGTTGGGGATCTAAATAGTAGAGTAGGAAATGATTGTGAGACATACAAAAATATTTTGGGAAAATTTGGAGAAAAGAGCAAAGCTAATAATAATGGCAAATATCTGTTGGATTTCTGCTCAGGACATGGGCTGGTTATTACTAACACCATGTTCCAACATAAAATTGTGCACAAATTCACATGGAGAGAAGAGGCTAGGAATAAGAAAAGTCTCATTGACTATGTTATTGTTGACAGTGATGTTTTCTCCCTGGTGCAGGACACCAGAGTGTACAGAGGATTTGAAATTGGAAGTGATCACTATTTAGTCTTGAGCAGGATAAAATTGAATTTCATATTGAAAAGAATAATATGTAAGAAAGTTTTAAAGCGAATAAAAGTTGAGCAGCTCTCAGATGTGAACTGTAGACTAAAATACAGAAATATTATTGAAAAGAAAATGAAAGAGTTTGAAACAGGAATCAAACCTTGGAGATTCAGTGGCAAACTCTGAAGGAAACATTGATTGATTCTGCCAGAGAGGCATGTGGTGAGGTTGTGTGCAAGGATAAAAAAATCAGAACTCCCTGGTGGACACAGGAAGTTAAAGAGGCAGTGAAGGAAAAGAAGAAAGCGTATCAAAAGTTCCTGGCAAATAAGTCAGCTTTTACTCTTACAGAATACAGAGACAAATGTAAGAAAGCTAAACAGTGTGTAAAACTAGCTAAACAAAAGTCATGGGAGGACTTTGGCAAGAATATAGAAAATAAATATCAAGAAGGTGGCAAAATATTCTGGAGGTTGTTGAAGAAGCTTAGGAATGGAGGAAAGAGTGCTGTAAAAGGAATTAGAGATGATAAAGGTGAAATGAAAACAGGAGAAAAAGATATCCTTGAAGTATGGAGTAATTACTTTGAAAAACTGCTAAATGAAACAAGCAGTGATGACAGCACAGTGATAAAAAACACTGACCAGGCATGCAGTCAGGAATACATATCCATACTTGAAGTAGAAAAAGCCATCAAAGGCTTGAAATGTGGAAAGGCAGCAGGAGTAGATGATATTCGACCAGAAATGCTGAAGTATGGTGGTATAAGAGTCTTACAGTGGCTGCACTGCATAGTTCAGAAAGCCTGGACAGAGGGACGAATTCCTGATGATTGGAGTAGAGCTCTCATAGTACCCATATATAAAAAGGGAAATAAAACTGAATGTGAGAATTACAGAGGTATTTCCCTACTGAGTGTTCCTGGCAAAATCTATGCAAGTATACTTGAGAAACGGTTGAGAAGAATTGTGGAAGAAAAGCTTGGTGAAGAACAAGCTGGATTCAGGCCAAATAGAGGCTGTCAGGATCAGATCTTCACTTTACGACAAATAGTCGAGAAAGCATGGGAATATAACAAAGATCTGTATTTAAGTTTTGTCGATTTGGAAAAGGCATATGACAAGGTGCTAAGAGAGAAGCTATTCATTATGCTAAGCAGTTATATGGTGTCAATGGGGCATTCATTGAATGCCCCATTGAATCAAGGAATAAGAAAAGTCTCATAGACTATGTTATTGTTGATAGTGATGTTTTCTCCCTGGTGCAGGACACAGGATTTGAAATTGGAAGTGATCATTATTTAGTCTTGAGCAGGATAAAATCGAATTTCATATTGAAAAGAATAACATGTAAGAAAGTTTTAAAGCGAATAAAAGTTGAGCAGCTCTCAGATGTGAACTGTAGACTAAAATACACAAAGATTATTGAAGAAAAAATGAGAGTTTGAGAACAGGAACCAAATCTTGGAGATTCAGTGGCAAGCCTTGAAGAAAACACTGCTTGATTCAGCGAGAGAGGCATGTGGTGAGGTTGCCTGCAAGGATAGAAAAATCAGAACTCCATGGTGGATACAGGAAGTTAAAGAAGCAGTGAAGGAAAAGAAGAAAGCATATCAAAAGTGCTTGGCAAATAAGTCAGCTTGTGCTCTTAGAGAATACAGAGACAAATGTAAGAAAGCTAAACACTGTGTAAAACTAGCTAAACAAAAGTCATGGGAGGACTTTGGCAAGAACATAGAAAATAAATATCAAGAAGGGGACAAAACATTCTGGAGGTTGTTGAAGAAGTTTAGGAATGGAGGAAAGAGTGCTGTAAAAGGAGTTAGAGATGATAAAGGTGACATGAAAATGGGAGAAAAATATATTCTTGAAGTATGGAGTAATTACTTCGAAAAATTGCTAATTGAAACAAGCAGTGAAAACACAGTGGTAAAAACAGGCATACAGTCAGGAATAAATATCCATGCTTGAAGTAGAAAAAGTCATCATAGGCGTGAAATGTGGAAAGCAGCAGGAGTAGATAATATTCAACCAGAAATGCTGAAGTATGGTGGTATAAAAGTCTTACAGTGGTTGCACTGCATAGTTCAGAATGCCTGGATAGAGGAACGAATTCCTGATGATTGGAGTAAAGCTCTCATAGTACCCATATATAAAAAGGGAAATAAAACGGAATGTGAGAATTAGAGGTATTTCCCTACTGAGTGTTCCTGGTAAGATTCATGCAAGTATACTTGAGAAATGTTTGAGAAGAATTGTGGAAGAAAAGCTCGGTGAAGAACAAGCTGGATTCAGGTCAAACAGAGGCTGTCAGGATCAGTTCTTCACTTTACGACAAATAGTGGAGAAATCATGGGAATTTAACAAAGATCTGTATTTAAGTTTTGTCGATTTGGAAAAGGCATATGACAAGGTGCCAAGAGAGAAGCTATTCATTATGCTAAGCAGTTATATGGTGTCAATGGGGCATTATATCAAGCAATACTTAGTCTTTATTTGAGTTGCAAGTCAGCAGTTAGAATTGAAGAAACTACAGGAAGATGGTTTAATGTTAAATATGGTGTGAGACAAAGATGTACATTATCCCCTCTGTTATTCATTATCTATATGGATCACATTATGAAGGAAAGTGGTATTAAACATGATATCAAAATTGGAGATGTTAATGTCAGCTCTTTGCTTTATACGGACGATGTTATACTTCTAAATAAATCTGCTACAAGTTTGCAAGATTCCCTGACTAAATTTAATAACTGTTGTAATAGATATTGGTATGAAGATTAGCAATAAAAAGACAAAGACAATGAAAATATTTAGAATCGCTTAAAATGTTAACTGCGTTTTGAACGGAGAACCTGTCTAACAAGTAAAACATTTCAGCTACTTAGGCACGATTTTTTAGTGATGATGGTATATTAAATATGGAAATAGACAAGAGAATCAACAAAGCAGGTATGGTAGGAAGTCAACTGAATAAATTTATATGGAATAAGAGAGAAATTAGCCAAAACCCTAAATTAGTTGTATACAAGACAGTATTCAAACCAATTGTAACTTATGGATGTGAGAGCTGGGTCAGAAGTAAAACATTTGACCAAAGACTAGAGACCGCAGATATGAGAGTCGTGAGAAAGATTATAGGCGTGAACAGATGGCATCAATGGCAATATCATATTAAAAATGAGGATATTAGGAAAGAACTTGATATTGTTAGCATCCAGGAATGCATTAACAGAGTTAATCTGAGGTGGTATGGTCCCTTAAACAGAATGAGCGAGGAAAGATTAGAAAACAAGTGTTCTCTGCCAGGTTGGCAGGAAAATGACCCAGAGGAAGACCAAGTTATAGGTGGATTAATACAATATAAAATGCTTTAGACGATAGAAAGATAAGATCTGATAATGTTGGAGTCCTGATAAGTAACAGACTGATTTGTAGGAAAATTGTAAATAGGAAGTTGGTAAAGATGTAAATTTTTCATGTAGTACTATCATATCCTGTACACCCCTTGAGGGTACATGGCAGGAATTTGACGACGATGATGATGTGTGTGTGTGTGTGTGTGTGTGGCCCCCTTGCTTTTAATGCATAGCATCATACATCTCCTCAAGGAGATGTGCTTTGCATTAAGGGTAAATATTAAGAATAGTGATTAGAGCTTATTCCACCTTTACCATGAGTTGCCTAAGACTTGCACTACTTGCAGGCACAAAATTGACTTTGTCTGTTTGCTTACTTGGGAAATGGATTAAAACAGCTTGGTATCTTCAACATATATATATATATATATATATATATATATATATATATATATATATATATATATATATATATGAAAAGCTTAGGTGCAGTACTTTATTACATTATTCATGGTGAATCAGTATTTCACAAGATCTGTAGCTTGTGCTGAAAAAAAAACAAAACAAGCAAATGCACAAAAATTCTTAGCAATGCCATATTTTCCTGATCATTGCTACATTATTCTGAGGAACAAGACCAGTTTCTGCCTCACACTGTAACAGGAGATGCAACTTATGTTTGGTATCATTCGCAACAGAAGACCAAACATGTGTCAATGAATGAAGCATACATATGCCGCAAGGTTCAGTGCTGGGACCATTGCTGTTTAATTTGTACATAAATGATATAGGAAATAACCTGGAAGAAAATACTCAGTTGTTTGCTGATGATGTGCAATTAGGAAGTTAAGCAGAGCAATAGTTAATCAAGGCGATGTGGAGAGCTTGAAGAACGATTTAAATAGGCTACCACAGTATGGGCAAAAGGTTAATGGGTGTCAGTTTAACATTGAGAAATGTAAAGTTAAGCATTTTGGGATAAATAGATTACAAAATGTATCACATTGTTGGTACTGTACTCCAGGAAATCTCTAATTTCATCTAAATCTCTAGATGAAACTAGAGATTTATAGGTGGTGGTGGTGGTAGACAGAAAGTTAAAGTTTAGAGGGCATATCACTAAGGTAGCCCATAAAATTACTTGGTTATTGAAGAACACATTAACAAGTAGAGATAAGGAAGTTGTTATTCCTCTTTATAAGGCCTTGATATGCCCACATCTGGATTACTGCACTCAAGTCTGGTCCCCTGGATTTCTTTGGAATGAAGAAGCAGTGAAGAAGATTCAGAGGTGAGTGGCCTGTGGAAATGTTCCCTATGAGGATAGATTGAAGGTGTGTGGATTGCAGAAATTGGTTGCTAGGAGAAAAAGAGGGGATATGATAGAAACATTTAAGTTGCTTAAAGAGTTTTATAGAATAGTTGCAGGAGAAATGTTTCAGCACCTGGATAGAGTGACCGAAACAAGTCTCCAGCAATGAGTCTTTAGACTCCATGGAGGTGCCTGTATAATAATAATATTAGCGTGTAAAACAAAGTTCAATACTTCTTCAGTATGTGAGCAATGGACACTGTTGTTCTGTATTGTAAATGTATTTTGCTTACTGATTTCATGGACATAAGGAACAAAACAATAATCAGTGCTAAGTAGTACATTCAAATATTGTTGAAAGTACATTCCAAGATTATGGATTTTAAAGCTGATAGGTTCTTTTGCACAATAAGTCATAACTAAACACAGCAGACTAAACATAGGACAGTGAAAATACAAACAGAAAATCCTCTGCATTATATTCAGTCCTGACTTAGTGCCCAATGAATTTTATATTTTTCCTGAATTGAATAATCAAACATGACATGACTAGACACAATCATAAGAAAAAAAGAAAAATAAAATAAATTTTAAAAAAGTTATTTCACAATATTTATTCTGAAATTGATTTAACAACATAGATTCCTTATCACAGCAACAGCATGTAAAGTCATTTTTCTCGTAGTTCAGTTGTAACATATATTTCATATTGGTTTGTCATTAAATGGTCGGATTTTAAAAAATTTTGATGGCTGAACAAATTTTAGTAAAGCTATTCAGGATCTTTACCAAAGATTCTGAATTTCATATTTCATTACATTCTATTCTGATAGAACAGTCAGGATTAATCTCTTGGCAAATTTTGCCTATTTCATATTTTTATTTTCTACGATTCAAAAAATTTGTGGCATGAGTTGGAATAAAATTCAGAGCATTTTTTTCTTTTATTTTTGCTAAGTTTAAGCAGAACATAAACTTTTTTTTGATTTTTTTATATTAACATTTCCCAAATTTGCAAATTAAAAACACTATTCAACAAAATCTAACCATTATGTTCAATGATATAATCTTGAACTACTAATGTCTGCAAGTAATTTGATCTCTATAATACAGCCCAGTTCTTGATAGCAAAAAAAAAAATTATACTTCCTAAACACCGACAAAGTGGTATCTGCACAGGAAGTCAGCCATCAACAAGAGTAAGTGTCATGAGATGATGCCAAGTTTGACCTATAGGTTGGGTGAAGGAGAAGTTCCATTTCCAGCTCCTTGATTTTTTTTTTCCCAAAAAATTTGAAATTGTATGAATAATCTAGAATTTTTTTAATAGAATGGGACACGCTTCTGACTGACCAGCGTGCAGAAGTACATACATGGACATGAACAGTATATTGTTGACTCTAGTTTTAGGGAACAAATATCAGAAGTAATGGTAACCATCCCAGAATCAAAGTGGGATGACTTTTTTAAACTCCAAACATACACCACAGCCTTACTTTTCAAACCAATCAGAACAAAAAAACATGATGCTTCATTCAGGATGATTTTTTTGTGTATTTTAGATGGTTGAAGTATACTTAAAGTATTGAAGTATACACTTTTCACTGTAGATAATTCATTAGAAGAAATGCTCAATCACAAGGACTGGTAAGAAATTCTCTACAGATATTGTCATGATGCTCAGCTTGCTCTGATGTTAATTTGTGCAAAACATTTCAACAGTTTTTGTTAACCTTCCCAAGCTGACAATAGTCTGCCCCCTCTCTCCCTATCTCCAGAGTGCTGTGATGGTCAACATGCTGTGGGTGCTTGTGGCACATACTGGCTTCAATGGTATAAAGCAATGTTTCGGGATCAACAGAGTCTGAATTTGAACATTTCGCATTAGTAAAATATGGTACTCTTTTTCATAGTCGCTGAGCCTTTCTGTTTTCAGATATTCTGGAATTTTCTGGATACTAAGTTCATCAAACTCAAAAGTTCTCAAACTGAATGATTTCAACTACTCATCCTAAATAATTAAAATATTCACTTAAGCATTGCTACAATGTGTCCGATGACAAAATCATAAATAAAAATTCTCATAGATGATTTTGGTCACTCAATTCTGCTCATAAGAGCAAGCTTCAAATTTGTATGCAGATGATGTTATAATAAACAGGTAACCCTCGTATAATGCGGATGTTAGGTTCCATAGAAATGCCGCATTATATAAATCACATTATGCGAGACACAGATCACATAGAAAAAGTAGGGTTAGGTTTCAAAATCGTTATTTTTTTTTAATTATATAAACAACAATGACATATCCAACAAAAATATATTTTTATTTAACTCAGGTAATTCATGTAAGTTAAGAAAACATATAAACCATGAAATAAATACATAGTATAAACTTATAAAAATTACAAATTGTATGTAAACTTCACTACATATAATGCATAAATGTTTTAGACAAAATAAAATAAAGTGCATATTTTAATCGTCATCACTGTCTTCACAACAGACATTTCGTAGGTGTTCTTTATTTACGATTGGCCAGGCATCGTCATCACTTGAAATCTCTTGGACATCATTTGCATAATTCTCATTGCCTACTTCAGCTGGTTCAAGAAGTCAGTAATAAGACCTTGCTTACCACTATGATGC
Source organism: Typopeltis vanoorti (assembly GCF_054136105.1). Taxonomy (NCBI): domain Eukaryota; kingdom Metazoa; phylum Arthropoda; class Arachnida; order Uropygi; family Thelyphonidae; genus Typopeltis; species Typopeltis vanoorti. Next base: position 74,705,074 of record NC_143553.1, on the reverse strand, counting down.
AATTTTTTATTAAGTTCATAATATGGAACTAAACACATATCCAATTGTTTTGTCAATTTTCCGGAGCGTTCAATTGAGGAATTATTATCCATAAAATAACTTCCTAAATTTCTTGCCAAGTCAAATCCTTCTGATAATTTCTTTAAACTGAATTCTTTAACGGATTCATCACAATCAGAATCTTCGGCAGAACTTTCCCCACCATTTGGTTCGATGTCATCTATTAATTGTACCAGTTCTTCCTCATTTAAATCTTTCCCCATCAATTAATTCACTAATTTCATTTTCAACTATATTACAAAAGCCCTCTCCACCAAAAATGTGTGCGACGTTTATTATACGACTTAGCTCTTCATCCACTGGAGGTACGAAATTTTGTTCAGAATGACTTCAGGTCATCTTTTTTTCCAGCAAGCATTCAGTGTAGACGGTTGTAATCCCATAATGGACTGAGAAATAATTTTCACATACTTCAATATTGAAAACTCTTTCCACACTTGAGGCAGTGCCATGTTTGGATTAGATTCCATTTTTTCGAAATTAATTAGAATGTTCGACGAATATAATATGACTTAAATGTTGATATTATTCCTCCTTGGTTGAGTAGTTGAATACGTAAAGTAGTATTAGGCGGCAAAAACGTTATTTTAATATTCGGATGGCTTAAATTTGTTGGGTGGCCTGGTACGTTATCTAAAATTAGTACAATTTTGAAGTGGATATTCTTTTTCTTTGTGTAACTTTCTATACCAGGTACAAAACACTTGAAAAACCAATTTTCAAACATGCTAGCTGTAACCTGCTAAAGGGTATTTCCCCTAATATAAATTCGCTACTTATAACTACAATAAGTAGCAGTACTTATTGTAGTTATAAGTTATTTGTGTCTGCCCATATTGCGGGCAGACACAAATTTAAGAAGATAAAATTTGATTTTTAAGTCATGTGGTGAAAAATATATGAAAAGATAAAGGGTTACTACAATTTGTAGACTGTGTTATATTGAAAAATACCGTGTTGAACAAGGGTTATTACAATTTGTAGACTGCGTTATATCGAAGCTGCATTGTATAAGTACTGCGTTATATGAGGATTACCTGTATAACATAGATGTTATTTATTATAACACAATATAGGCAAATTCCAAATACTTTGAGGTTACCCTTGTAGTTCAGATAATTAAGGAAAGTGCTCAAACAGTTCCTTATATGATCGAGAAGGGAGGAAAAAAAAACACTAATTATAATCAATATGAATCACTAGTAAGGTAACACAATAAGAAAGATTTTTATGACAATAAAGTCACAAGTATACAAAACAATAACAGAATAAAATGGGCAGTAAAAAAAAAAAAGAGAGAGATGGGGGAAGGGATGCTAAGAAAAGACATGAAAATGAGAAGCAGCGATAGAAAGAGAGATCAATGAAAAGTAAAGAAAGGTTGTTTTAGATGGTACAACTTGAAATGAAAACAATCAGAGAAACTACAGAAATGAAGTAAAAGAAAAAATGCACTATGAGGAAGATTCCAATGATTAGGTACCAGTTCTGACAACAGATAGTGGAAAGTAATATTTTACTTACTTTCTTAAAATGCATGCCACAAAAATTCCTACAATAGCCACAATAAAACAAGCTGCTGCTACTAGTGCAGCTTTATATATTTCTTGTGCTTTAGCTTCACTTCCACCTGGAAAAAATTTTAAAAAATAAATAAATTATTACGATCCGTAATGCACTTATATCATAGTCAAAGTCCACTATAATAAGAATAAAAAGATAAATAAGTGAATCAGAATCAAACAGCGAATATGTTGATTTCATATCATTTCTACTGTAATCATTTCAGTTAATTGAATCATATTATTGACATTTTTTTCCCTTGTTTAAAGTGGTTTCCACTCATGAAATGTTGCAAATATATACTAGTACCATGGGTGATTTGCCCCCCCTTCCCCCATAATCTGAGAACCCTAGAGACCAAACATCACAAAGAACTATGTTAACTTTTTCAAGCAATTTCAGGGCTCCAATATGCAAGATGGTAACCTCACACTGGGAAATGAAATTCATGTCCCTCTTAAAGATATTCACAAAAATCCATGCACATGGGAGGAAAGAGAGGTGAGCGGAGAGCACACCTCTGGAAAGAGAGGTGTGCTCTCCGCTCAAACAAACAGGTCAGTAGCTAATCAGCTAATTCAGTAAAATGAAATTCATACTTTGAATGTGTCAATATGAACAAACATGCTGCATACACAATATGCAGTCAAAGGCTGAAAAATAAATAACAGCTTTTGTATATTATAGATTTACCTCTATCCCATTCAAGTACTCTTTTTTTAAAATCATTATTAAGCAACAAAAGTTGATTTTTTCAAAATACATCACATTCAGAAAGAATAGAAAATCAATCTAAGAAATTATTACTGGATATCAATTTGGTAACACAGGATTAATAAAAGCAACAAATTGAGTACAACTAAATTAAGAGCCGAAAAACAAACATGGTACTCATTTTGTCAGCTGAGCTAGCTGAGTGTATTAGCACCATTGCTCTCTGACAAACAGTAAGTTTGAATCTCATGGATGTAGACACAGATGTTTGTGATAAGCCATTTTCAATATTCACATGGAACTATGAATACAATTATAACAGTTATCCTATTTAATGAAGATGTGAAGTGTTACATTTATAAAGTACAGTAATCCCTCGATTGGTGCGCCTCTAAAATTCAATTAGTGCACCTATATACATCTTAAAAATAAATGTAACAGATTTTAAAAATTTTGTATCTATACATTTTAATGGCTGACTATTTTAAAAAATCACTCACCAGAATGAAATAATTTAGTTACCGATTTAAAAAATTTTATAAAGTTATTTTTAATGGCATACTACACTACTTCCATGTACACTATATTCCAAATTTTTACTGCCAAAATTTATGTCATCTGCTATAGTACGCTCACAGATTTGAGACCCTTCGACACCTCTGTGCATGTCACAAAAAGGAGAATCCATTCTGATAATAGGGTAATCAATCAGTCTTCTGGGATGAGTTTTTTATTATTACACATCGGAAAATTAACTTCTCTTTTATAATCATTGTAGTTTTTAAAGTGGTAACTATTTTGCTTGTATAACAATTGGAAAATTTTATCTATAAAGCACGTGATTTCGCATGTTGGCGACCAATGTGTACGTCCTTCATTGATTTCTCCTCTTCAATGATAACGTCCAAGAGTTAATTAAATCTCATTCTGAAGAATTGAGTGATTCCAACCTGCTAAATTTAGATGTGCAGCAGGAAGATCCCAAAGAATATGAAGCAAATTTAACCACTGATAGTCAGCCAAAAGAGATTTCACAGAAACAACTTGAAAATATTTTTGTACAATTGAAGTTTTTAAGGCAATAGGGCCATACTGTCAGTTGTCATATTATGAAAAAAAAGAAACAAAATGCCCGCTAAACTACGTTAGCTCAATTCTTTGTTAAGAAGTAGAATGATAAAATTTATATTCTGAATATGTTTTTATTGTCTTTCAGCTTCATGGTTTTCTTTTAACTAAGCTCTAAGATATACCTTAATTCTTTTATAAAAAAAAATTAAGGTTCAAAAAAGAAATTTGAGGAACAAATATAATTTTTTCCCATAAGTTATTATATTCGATTAGTGCGGTTTCGATTAATGCGCCTGTTTTAAAGAATGCATTAGGCTCACTAATCGAGGGATTGCTGTACCTTCAGAGGATGGGAAGCAGATTATCTAAAATAAACCAACTTTTGTAGATGGGAATTCACATTACAAAATAAGCTTAATATATGTGTGTGTGTAGACCTTGACAAATTATGTAGATATTATGTGTGTAGACTTCAACAAATTACGTAAAATCTTACTCACTATAAACAAAAAAAAAAAAAAAGTACTTCCCTAAGACTTTTTTTCCCAGTTTTTTTTAGTGATTGTGCCCACTAAGCCAACAGGAGTTCTATAAACGTATCAGCGGTATGCGAGCTTTTATAGACATGAATCTAGAATCTGAACTTTCTCATTCAAAGTGTCATTCCTTTCTTGGTCTTTTGCCCATCACTAGGTGCACTTTGTTTAGAAACTATGGGTATTCACATAAGCACAGTAATATTTTAAGCACAAAGTAGCCTAATGCAGACACACACAATACACAAAAATCACAAGTTACCCTATTCGGAGAATGCTCACTGTGAGACTGAAGATGCCATTTCATGAGCACCAACACGAAAACACAAATCCGTGAATACAGATCCTGCAAATATGCAGATCCGAATGCATGAATTTTTAGACTCCATGAAGATTCTTGAGTCCTTGGTATACAGCTTCTCCTTATGATAATTTAAAGCATCATAAGGGATAGTTCCCCCCTCCCCCCTTACATCTGTAGATCAAACTCTTACTATATACACACACACACACACACACACACACACACACACACACACACACACACACACACACACACACACACACACACACACTTGAAGACCTCAACCACTTAGTGAAATCTTCCATATTTCATCTAAATAATAACTCAAAACTAGTGTCAAGCATCCTCTGATCATGATATAAAACACCTTAATGTTAAAGGCTTGGACAGTTAATTTTGGCATCATTGAAAATTAGTGAAATTTGTCAAAACTTCACTAGTTTTTTTCCCTCTTTTTTTCTGGTGCTATTCATCAATCATAAACTGCAATCTGAGCAATTTCTTTTCAACCAGTCATTCAAGAATAAGTTTACTAAGCTTAATCCTCAATGGAATTAATAATAAGAATTGGATTATGCCTATTATATTAGAGATTATAGAAAGATTATATGCCTATTATAGAAAGTTTACTACAATAAATTTCCCTTAGAAGAGAACTGATGTTATCTGGCTTTGACTAGGACTTTTTTAGTGACTTGTTATAATAAGTGAATTCATTAAAATAGCATTTGGGTTTAAATAGACAGTTAATTAAATGATTAATAGCCAGTAGAATAGGAGGTGTGTGTGTGAATAAGAATTTAAACAAAGAATATTTGGTAGCAAATTTGAATTGAGAAAAATTATTATTATACCTCGAGGGAGTCAGGGACTCATTTAGGAAGGCCATACATCACCCACACCAGCTGTCATACTTTCTCTTAAACTCATTCACTACTTCAACAGGCAAACTGTTCCACTCACTAATGATTCTATGAGAGAAAAATATAGCTCTCATCCCTTTCTTAAATGCACACAGACTTAACTTCCACAGATCCCCCCCCCCTTGTCCTCTCCTCACCCTCCATATAACAAAAAAATATTAACAACCAATATCCTAAAATGTTCTCATAAACATTTACAGACCTCTATCACATCACTCCCTCTTCCTTCTGTCTACTGATGTCTGTAGTCCACATACTCTCAATTTATTCTTATAATCTACATTCCACAATCCCAATATCATCTTTGTAACTCTTCTTCGCAGCCTTTCCACAGCTTCTCTATCTCGGCGGAATCCAAGAGACCAAATCAGTGCACGGTAGTCCAGGTGGTTGTATGAATGCCTTACAAAAAGGCAAAATGCTTCCAAATACTTACATGTCAATATTCGTTTCCACATTGCAATTATCCTCCAAGTTGTATTTGCAATTTTTGTTATGTGACCTTTGATCTTTCTTTCTATCAACCATAACTTCCAAGATCTCTAGCTTCATTAGTTGTTCCAAGCATAATCTCATAAAATATCACATCACGACAAAGTGCATAACTTTACATTTACTAACAATTAATTGACAACCATTATCCTTTGCCCACACTTCAGGCTATTCAAATTACCCTGTGAATGATGTATATCAGTAGCATATCTGATTGTCCTGTCTATCTTTGCTGATGATGATGATGCAAAGATAGGCATTTTTTATTTTTAATGAAGAATTACAGAACCCCCTGACCCATCCCATACAAAAAAGTAAAAAAATAAAATCAACATTAATGTGTTTCTTTCATATCAATGCCATTCTTAAGGCAAGTCATCTAGTAAGATCAAACAATGAATGAAAATTATTACTTGCAAATTTTGAACTAGTTAGAGGATTCTGTACACTGCAATATCTATTCTCCCTATCATGAGAGAACAGTGTCTACAGTTGCCTGATGCTGCTGAGACAGTTCAGAACCTTTCATTTAGTACTAACTTCCTACTGACAATTTTCCTCAAAATTAATCTCCTATTTGTCAGAACTCCAATATTGTCAGATCGTATATTCTGTACTCTAAGACACCTTCTTACTGTATCAATCCACCTAAATTGATATAGTAAGTGGTTTACATAACCAAATTGCTGCAATCTGAACAAAAAGAACTTGTTTTGCTAACCTTTCTTTCCCCATTCTGATTGTACTTGAGATTAGCTCTGTTCACATATACCTGAATGCAAACAATGTTGAGTTCCTTCCTCATATCATCATTTTTAATTCTGCCACTGATGCCATCTAGTCACTTACTAATCTTTCTCAGAACTCTCATATCTGTGATCTCTAGTCTTTGATCAAGTGTTTCTAACCCAGCTCTCAGATCCATAAATTAAAATTGGTTTGAATATAGTCTTGTATACAGTTAGTTTAAGTGTTTTGACTAATTTCTCTTTTATTCCATATAAATTTATTTTGTTAACTTCCTACCATACCAGCTTTGCTCATTCCATTGTCTATTTCCATATTTAATTTGCCATCTTCACTAAAAATTGTGGTCCAAAAAACTGAAATCATCATCATTATCAAATTCCTGACATGTACCCTCAAGGGGTGTACAGGATATGATAGTACTACATGAAAAATTTACATAATTACTAACTTCCTATCTACAATTTTCCTCCAAATCAGTCTGTTACTTGTCAAGACTCCAATATTATCATTATCAGATCTTATATTTCTATCGTCTAAGGCACATTGTACTGTACCAATCTCATTGTCTTCCTCTGGGTCGTTTTCCTGCCAACCTAGCAGAGAACACTTGTTTTGCTAATCTTTCCTCGCCAATTCTGTTTAAGTGACCATACCACCTGAGATTAGCTCTGCTAACACACTCCTGGATGTAAACAATGTAGTTCTTTCCTAATATCCTCGTTTTTAATATGATATTGCCATTGATGCCATCTGCTCACGCCTCTAATCTTTCTCAGGACTATCATATCTGTGGTCTCCAGTCTGTGGTCAAGTGTTTTACTTCTGACCCTGCTCTCAGATCCATAAGTTAAAACTGGTTTGAATAGTCTTGTATAATTTAATTTAGTTACACTATAATTTAGTTTAGAACACTAAATTAGACAATTTAATTTAATTGTCTAATTTAGTGTTCCGACTAATTTCTCTTTTATTCCATATGAATTTATTCAATTGACTTCCTCACATACCAGCTTTGTTGATTCTGTTGTCTATTTCCATATTTAATTTACCATCTTCACTAAAAATTGTGCCTAAGTAGCTGAAATGTTTTACTTGTTCCACAGGTTCCCCGTTCACAACACAGTTGACATTTTCAACAATTGTACCTATTTTCATTGTCTTTGTCTTTTAATGCTGACCTTTATACCATATCTACTACAACAGTTATTCAATTTAGTCAGGGAATCTTGCAAACTTGTAGCAGATTTATTCAGAAGTATAACATCATCTGCATAAAGCAAAGAGCTGACATTAACATCTCCAATTCTGATATCATGTTTAATACCACTTTCCTTCATAATGTGATACATATAGATAATGAATAACAGAGGGGATAATGTACATCCTTATCTCACACCAGATTTAACATTAAACCATCTTCCTGTACATCCTTCAATTCTAACTGCCGACTTACAACTCAAATACAGACTAAGTATTGCTTGATATAATGCCCCATTGGCACCATATAACTGTAGGGTATTGAATAGCTTCTCTCTAGGCACCTTGTCATATGCTTTTTCCAGATCGACAAAACTTAAATACAGATCTTTGTTATATTCCCATGCTTTCTCGACTATTTGTCATAAAGTGAAGATCTGATCCTGACAGCCTCTATTTGGCCTGAATCAAGCTTGTTCTTCACCAAGCTTTTCTTCCACGATTCTTCTCAACCATTTCTCAAGCATACTAGTATAGATCTTGCCAGGCACACTCAGTAGGGAAATACCTCTGTAATTCTCAGTCAGTTATATTTCCCTTTTTATATATGTGCACTATTAGAGCTCTACTCCAATCATCGGGAATTCGCCTCTCTGTCCAGGCTTTCTGAACTATGCAGTGCAGCCACTGTAGGACTTTCATACCACCATACTTCAGCATTTCTGGTCGAATATCATCTACTCCTGCTGCCTTTCCACATTTCAAGCCTTTGATGGCTTTTTCTACTTCAAGGATCAATATGTATTCCTAACTGTATGCCTGTTGAGTGTTTTTTGCCACTGTGCTATCATTGCTTGTTTCATTTAGCAATTTTTCGAAGTAATTACTCCATACTTCAAGGATATCCTTTTCTCCTGTTTTCATGTCACCTTTATCATCTCTAATTACTTTTACAGCACTCTCTTTCCTCCATTTCTAAGCTTCTTCAACAACCTCCAGAATATCTTACCACCTTCTTGATATTTATTTTCTATGTTCTTGCCGAAGTCCTCCCATGACTGTTTGCCTAGTTTTACACAGTGTTTAGCTTTCTTACATTTGTCTCTGTATTCTCTGAGAGCAAAAGCCGACTTATTTGCCAGGAACTTTTGATATGATTTCTTCTTTTCCTTCACTGCCTCTTTAACTTCCTGTGTCCACCATGGAGTCCTGATTTTTTATCCTTGCAGGCAACCTCACCACATGCCTCTCTGGCTGAATCAAGCAGGGTGTTCTTCAAGGCTTGCCACTGAATCTCCAAGGTTTGGTTGATGTTCTCAAACTCTTTCAAATCCTCTGTACACTCTGGTGTCCTGCACCAGGGAGAAAACATCGCTATCAACAATAACAGTCAATGAGACTTTTCTTATTCCTTGCCTCTTCTCTCCATGTGAATTTGTGCACATTTTTATGTTGGAAAATGGTGTTAGTAATAACCAGTCCATGTCCTGAGCAGAAATCCAACAGGTATTTGCCATTATTATTGGCTTTGCTCTTTTCTCCAAATTTTTCCAATATATTTTTGTGTCTGACAATCATTTCCTACTCTGCTATTCAGATCCCCCAACAAGGACCAACTTTTCCTTTTTCATTGTGTCAGTTGCTTTTTCTAAAGTATCAAAAAATTCCTCCACTTCTACCTTAGTAGAACCTTCTATGGGACCATACGCACAAATAAGTCTCATTGTCCAGTTCCCCATTCTCATATTTGCCCACATCACTCTACTTGAGACTGCCTGCCATTCAAGAAGATTAGCCTCGCATTTTGTGTTGAATACTATGGCTGCTACTCCTTTTCCTTGATTGTCATTGCCTGAATATAATATTTTGCATTTATTGCTCAGAAAGATCTCACCAGTTTTTGTCTTTTTTGTTTCAGTCACCCCAATTATGTCGATCTGATACTTATCTAATTCCTCAGTTAGCTCCATTTCTTTGCCATTCAGGCTTCTTATGTTGATAGTACCGATCTTTAACTCTGTGATGTTGAGTTGGGGTGTGTTTTCAGATTTGTTCCAGTAACTGACTTTTCGCTGTTCGCCCTGGTTCCCTGGCGAAAACAACGGGGACCTTGTTTAACCGGGCGACGCCCCAGCCGACATTAAATTTTGTCATGTTGTACCATCATTTTTTATAACTGAGAGGAGACCTCCACATAGCCTTCAATGGAATGCGGAGAACCGACCAGTGCTTCTGACCTAATGTCCAATCCTCACCGTCTCATGGTGCACCCTGTTGGGCATCTACCTGGATACTGAACGAACGAGGATGGGCTGGCAATTTGGGATTTAGCCGACCAAATTGTATTCTTATTGGTTAAACCAAATTAAAGTGATAAATTTAAAAAAAATAAAATAAAATAAAAAAAAAACTGAAATCATATTTTCAAATATTCTAAGAATTATGTCAATCAGTACAATGAAAATAATTAATTTTTTTTATAATACTTATTGTATTTCTGATGGCATGTATTTCTAGAAGAAACTCTTATGATTACAGCATGTTAAGTGTCTTAAAACATAATGTGTACATAATTTCTTAACTTACTTCTTGAAATGCAGTCTTTGCCATTATAATAGTATCCCATTTTACATGAACAAATCCCAGCATTACAGTACGTATTCTGATTCATGCTATAGCACTGCTCCGAAACTAAGCACTGCTTGAAATAATCAGCTATGTATGAGAGAGAAAAAAAATCTTATAGAAACAAATATTTAACCATCAAATAAAATGATATGTTACATTTGATATACACTTGCATTTAATAGGATTTCTGCTTTAAATTCATTTATTCTTCACTGTTTTTATTTTCTCATTATTATTATGTGGTATTAATCCTAAGCAAGAAATTGTTTTCAATCTTAACCCAAGCATAAGCAAACAAAAGTTTGTGCATGATTTATCTTCACAACTAGGGGCTACTTGTATATGGGCTGTTGACTTGACATCAATTGACTTAATATCCCATAATGGACAGCATACTTCCTTTCGAATGTATATATTACTATGCATTATAGGAAGGGTTACTAGCCCAGAACACTTTTGACCTTTCTAACCAAGCAAAACATTTTTCTTCAATTACGTTATAATATAAAAATTATAACTAATATGGTATGATATAATTGCAACAAATTCTTTTGATAATGTTATGAAATGCAAGATACTTTCCCCTCTAGTAGGGGATATAAATTACAAACTAATTATAAAATGACATAATACTAATCTTATTAAGACCATATCCAATATGGTCAAATACCATCTTTTTTTCATATACCGTATCATATCAATTCTTTCTAACTGAATGGAGAAACCCACTGCCATCATCTTCTGAACTACCCAAAAACCTCTAAACTAATAAATGATCACCAGTACTAATTTTGTTACTGCTGTCAATCAACAAGTGATTTCCTTGCTATGTTAGTCACTTTTGGAAAAATATTACTGAAAAGGTTTGGAGAAACTCAATGATTACTCTTGATATCTCTAAGACATCCAGAGGCAAAAGGCTTATTATTATTGCATGGGCAATAATAATAATGAGGCCCAAACTATCAACACAATATCTATCATGGCTTTCCTTGACAACATTAACAGACAAACACTCAAACTCAGGCAACTCATTCCATTCATTCACCACTATCCAAGTAAAAAATCTAGTCCTTACAACCTTGCTAACCATGCTCTTAGTCAACTTCCAGGAATGACTTCTTGTTTTAACCCTCTACCCATGTGCTGAAACATTCCCCTGCATCAAGCTTATAAAATCCTTTAAGTAACTTAAACGTGTCTATCATATTGTCCCTTTTTTGCTTATCAACCAACCTGTGTAATCCACAAAGCCTCAATCTATCCTCGTAGGAAGCATTCCAAAGATTAAATTAATTACTGTATATGTGTTGGAAAATTGATAGTTGCTGCTGTCACGTTGCTTCTGTAGCATCCCATGTATCATATCCTAGGTCCATGGCAGTTAGATAGATTTTTAATGAAATCAGAGCAAACTTGGTGTAGGAGTAAGCCTTGTTTTTGTTATATTGTGTGGGGATCCACTGCATTTCAGAGGCATCCTTGAACTTTCTTATAAAAACAATTATGATTAATATAAGATATTTTTGTTTGTCACCAAACTGCTTGATGGCCTGTGATTGTATGGGATGCCAAAAATGATTTATGCTGTCTTCTTTTATTCAATGTCTCTTATGTGTTCAGACATGTAGATCTCCCTCAATCTTCTCATCTAACCTACATAGCAAATGCCACAAGAGCAATGCATCTCATAAATGCCTGGATTTTCATGGGATGATGCGAAGTAAGTCTAATAACTTATGAAACTTGTAGGATTATCTTTTATTAAACTCGTTATTTATCTTAAAACATGTGGTTTCAATACCAGAAGCTACAGAACTGCTAAACCACAGATACTTAGGTATTCATTAACTATTACTCTACCCAACTTTGCATCATCAGCAAACAATTGAATATTTCCCTTCAAACTATTTCCTGTATCATTTATGTACAAATTAAGCAGCAGTGTTCCAAGTTAGGGCTCTGTGACACGCCACTAATCACCTGCCTTCTTCTGGATTCAGCTCCATCACATACTACTGTTTGGCATTTGTCTATCACCCATCCTTTTATCCATATCACCAGTTCCATATCCAACCCAATTTGTTGGAGTTTGCATAAAAGAGTGGTATGGTATCCTGTCAAACACCTTTGCAAAATCTAGCAGTATAATCGCATAGCCATTCCCTTTATCCAACTCAATTGTCATTCTATTATAAAAAGTTAGAAGATTACTAAGGCATGACTGACCCCTCAGAGAGCATCATATTCTTATCCACTCATTCCCAAATTCTCTTTTTTACCAACTTTTCCAGTACCTTTACCACTATGCTTGAGAATATGCTTGAAAGCGCTAGAGGGTACAGAGTGGACGTTTGTTGATGAATTTGCTCCTGCGTTATACTTAAATGTAAGTAATTATATTGATATAATTACCTTTCAAATGTGCTCTAATGAATTATCTCAGTAATATGAAAAAGTAGAGTATCAGTAGAGAAACTGATAATTGGAAAATTGAATAAATTGAAGGAGAAGGAATTAACAAAAGACCCATCTTGGAAATATAATACAGTGAGAGTAAGGGAGTAAATATTTTTACAACAGCAACTGTACCAGATACCATTGTGAATACTGGAAAGTGTGAATGAATCTAAGATAGAATGACATTCAAGACCTTAGCAAGACCTATACACAGTGGGATTTCTTATGCAGTCCCACCATTATTTATTTTTACTATTAACAGATATTCTTCGAGCTCTTAATAGCAGTAATAATAATAATCAAATCATGGAACAAACACAGATTTTTCTTACTGAAATAATGATAGTTGTTCAAGTTTTCTCTGCATAAACACAGTGCGAGCCTCCATAGCTCAGTGGGTTTCAATGAAGCCACTTTGGTTGGAAAGCTCTGGGTGTGAATCAGGTCTATGACGTGAGGAATCTTTATCAGGACTTCTTAATTAGAGGTGAGTTAGCCAGTCTTATATGATGGTGGAGGGATTTTTTTCTTCCAGAACTTGGGTTTTCATCCCTCAAAACAGGCAAACCAGCCCCGTGAATTGAATTTATTCAATTTTCCAATTATCAGTTTCTCTACTGATACTCTACTTTTTCATATTACTGAGACAATTCATTAGAGCACATATCTACATACATAATTACTTACCCCTTAGAGGGATCTAGCAGAGGACTGGCAATCAGCTAAATTGCCTTAAACCTCAACTGTGTTTCCATCCATCCAATTCTCATCCCCACTCAAATAATAGCAAATAACACCTAATAATGAGCTTGTCGCTGTAAATGTCTCTGTGAATACAATATATTTATCATGTTTTGGTTATAAAGGAAAGTAATTTATTTTACTAGATTAAGATGAACTGGGTATGTATGTTCCTTCTATTACTTGTCATCTGAGGAGATAGGCTGAAAATTAGGTATTTTTCTCGAGTTTAGAGAGGTGTCTCCACTCATCAATCCATTAAATCTTTTGACTGTGTTCAACATACAGGAAGAATGGTTAATCTTTTGTGAGTGAGAATGATATCAGAAAATTAATTCTTGCTTAATACTCATTCAACTATTATGCATCAGATTCTTTTTCTACAGATATTTTTATATCTGCAGTGTTCAAAAGAAGTTAATTTTTCCACATGCTCTTCCTCTCTCAAATCTGTTAAAAAATAAATAAATAAATAAACAGCAACCATTAATTTTTCCTTCTCCATCATTATCTCTTTCAGTACAACTGCAGAGATTGTCATTTCCTAGAAATTACAATCTGCAGTTGTTTAAATCTGACTGCCAATGTATTTTTCCCATTCTGTTAAATAGACAGATAATCCCTGATTTATACAGATTTGTTATTATGTGTTTGTTTTTTTCCATCACTGTATACATATATGTGATGCCACTTTCTACACGTTACTACATGCATGTGCCCAGCACATCACCTCATATTCTAGTTCAAAATTTGTTGCTGATTTGAAGACAATTTGGTGCTACTGTTTTCACATGCACATAATTTGTTACAGGTTTCGTTTGCAGCCTGATTGAACATGTCAAATAAGATTGGTGAAGGAAAGTCACAACAATGAGGATATGCTGACACAAAAAGGGGTGCGCTGTTATCAATTTGGATACAAAGTTAAAAATCTTACATAAACTTGAATCTGGGCTTAAGATTGTTGATGTCACATGAATTTAAACTGCAAGTAAACAATAAGAATAATCTTTAAAGATAATGATGAAATTAAAGAAAAAGTGAAAGTGTTACTCCCTTTGCTGCAAAAATCAAAAGTTGATACCCATCAACACAAAAAAACGAATAAGACTCCCGGTATTAAAATAGTCAAAAAGATGGGGGAAAAAAGCTAGTACCTCCCATTTAATAAAAAAATTTGCTTCATGCAGATTTCTTGGAAAGTAACCCTTGTAAAATAGGGTTACCTGTATTATAGATTTTATAACTGGATGTACAATTCCTATTTGTTAAAAAGAACACAAATGACACATTAAATTTAATAAATTTGGTGAAGCAGGCCTCTCAGATCACAGGCTTAACAACCTACACCAAACTGATTGGAAAAGTATCTCTTCTTTACACATCATATAAAAACCTGGTATGAATGCAAATTTCAAGAAGCCTGTGAAATTTTTATCAACCATCCCAATCCTAACAATAATGGCTACATAAAAATCTCAAGAATTTGGATGGCACACATTCAACCTAATAAGTTCTTCAAGTTTTCCGTCATCCAAACTCTTACGTCAGCCAACCATCTAAATTGTTTTGTTCTAATCTATATGAGTAATTATATGAGAGCATGTTGCTCTCTAGTTTAATGATTTGTAACCAAATAAATAATAATAATAACAGGACTGTAGCTTTGATGTAGTAATTTTTTTTTTCCACCAGAGGTCAGGCCAGCAGTTTTAATGGTTGACCAAACTGCTGTCGCTTTGGCGTGCCATGTAGATTGTGATTTGGCTTGTTTCTTTGTACAGTGGAATCTCAGTTGTCGAATGCCTCGGTTCTCAAACATATTTTCCGAACAAATAACGACCCGGTTTCTGAACAGAATTTCGGTTCCCGAACAGACAAACGGCAACCACGTGCTGAGCTGTAAAGCGGGAAAACGTCAGTTACGCGGCAGCCTTCGTTCAGTGCAGATGCCTGCTCAAATTTGCAGTGAGTTTTCTTTCTGTTTTTTTTTTTTTTTTCATAAATTATTATTAATTAAGCCACCATGGGACTGCAGAAGAATAGGGATAGCAGCAAAGCAGAAAGAAAAGTTGTTAGAACCACGACAGAAATGAAAAAAGAAATCATATCCAAACATGAAAATGGCATTCATGTCTCGAATCTTGCTATGCAGTTTGCTATGGTGAAATCAACGATATGTACAATACTCAAAAATAAATAAAAAAATAAAAACTAAATAATGTTTTTATGGAAGGGGACTCCCCTTACTCACTTACGTCATCAACTTACGTCCTTCCACTTACGTCATCAACTCTCCTCCGTATGTATAGCTAAAGTGAAGTTAAATTTTCGTTTTTATTTTATCCATTTATTGTGTTTATTCTTTTTTCTTTTTGTGTAAGATTTTATGCATTTTCATTATGTTTGTATACGATCTTATGCATGAAGTACTGTTGTAAAGGTTTAAATAAACAATCGTCTGGGGTTTGGGAACGGATTAATCCATTTTACATTAATTGTTATGGGAAAATAGTTTCAATTTTTGAACAATTCAGTTTCTGAATAGCCTTCGGGAACGAATTGAGTTCGACAGCCGAGGTTCCATTGTATATGTATGTGTATACTCCAGATGATGACCCTCTGGGTCATCATCTACGAGGGTCAAAACACTGAGTGATTGTTTTGGTTTATATTAAACTATAGCACCTCCATAGCGCAATTAAAAAAATGACAGTATGTTGTGCCCTTCGATTAGAAAAGGTCTAAGTTTGATTCTCATCATGACAGGTGGAATCTTTATATGAGCTTCTTTCAATTGAAGGTGAGTTAGCCGATCTCATAGGTAACAGGGTTTCCCCCCCCTGGAAACGCGGGTTTTTTTCATCCTGCATACAGACAAATCGGCCTTCAAGACACACACAATTTACAGACACAAAATATTAGTGGTAATGGTGGGCAGTAGATGCCGGTGGTGTAGATGATGGTGACAGATGGAAGTGTTGTAGAGTAGGTGCCCTCCCTCGACGAGTCTTTGGACTCCTTGGAGGTGTCATGAAATAATAATAAAATAATAATAATAACCTTCCATGCATTCAATATCTCAGAATCCCCCCCCCAAAAAAAGCAGCTCTTCCTTATAAGGATTTGAGCTACTCCTGTTGTACAGTTAGCCATTCACTTTTGATACATGCAAAAAAAATATCTTATGGCATAATATAAAACTCATTACATTTCAAAATTAAACTAAGTTTTTTATGGTGTTCATTGACATGATAGTTTTTTTTTGACAGATCTCTCTCTCTCTCTACAATTAGCACACAGCAAACAACTAGTTTAACCACCTTACCAGCCATTATGGATCAAATAAGCATTCTCATACACTTCGTATCCATCATATATTTCAATGTAATATCAATGGCATTACAATTTTAATATGCACTTTGCATCCATGATAACCTTGATGTCTACAGACATCTTGGCCAATAGCATGGTTAATGAATTTGTATATTAATCTAACTGAAAGCTATAACTTTTGGATTTTGAGCACTCTTAACTTAATATTTGAAACCAAAGGAATAGTTAGAAGTTCCCATTAGAGATATTAGAAAATATTTCACTCACAGTAAATAATTTATTCAAAAACGATTAACAATGCTTACCTTTTATATAACATGTATTTGGTTTTGTCCATGTTTTTTCTATATAAATATATCCAGCTTCACACTTGCATTTCCCATTATAACAATACATGTGATCTCCATCCCTACAATCTGAATTCTCATTGCATCCTTCCATCCATCCACCTGACAATAAAAAAACAGAAGAAAGGATTATGTATGTTCATAACAAAAATAAATATTACTTTAACCAATATCCTTTTACCTTCAAAATGTATGTTCAAAACGATTATAGTAATTTATAACTTGTTTTTCCTTCCTTATAAGTAGATCAGATAACTAAAGAAGTTAGATATAATAATTATTCACTTAAAAGTGAATAATCAGAGGTGGTGATCTCAGTATTAATGAATGTTCACCAAAACTTAAAACCACAGTCACTTGATTTTAAAAAAAAACAAAACAAATAAAAACATTTCAATGGGGACGCCTGATGTTATTGGATTTTTTTTTTAATAGTAAACATATCTATGAAGATTGTTTGCCATGTCTTGCTTATAAAGAATCATAATTTACTAGATTGATTAGGATAATATGATGTACATTCCTTCCATTGTTTTTAGAGATTGTCCAAAAAATAAATAAATAAACAAACTATTATAGTTGTGTTTAGAGAAAATAAAGATTTCTATGTTCCAATTACTACGTTTTGCACAGAGGTAACCCATTTCTATATGATCCAAGAACGATGCAAAAAAAAAGTATATTATTATTATCATTCAAGCATCTCACAGCTGTTGATAAAAATGAAGGTCGAAATTGACCATTATTCACATATATTGCCTAACATGCCTCAATTTCAATTCATTCAAATCAAATCACTCGTATAATCAACTCCTGACAATATATTCCACTAATTCATCCCTTTCTATGCAAAATATATATATATTATTTGTCAGCCAGACTGGCCAAGTGGATAGCATCTGTACTCTCCTAAAATTACGGCTGCAAGGCTTGAATCTGACTTTGAACATGTCTTTAAGGTGGTCGAGTATTTTTCACTTCCATATGAGACCACCTAACTTACCAATGGCATGGCTTGGGGGTGGAATGAAAAAGTGCCATGGTTGGCCTATAAAGCAAGAATTCTTGAATTATTTAATCTTTAGTCAACCCATAAATATGCTATGGGTTTACAACCTTTTGTAAGTGAGACCGACAACAAATCAACAAACTTCTCATTTCCTATCAACCCAATTTGGCAACCCACAAACCTAAAAAAAAAAAAAAAAAAACTATTATAGTTGTGTTTAGTGAAAATAAAGGTAATTAAGAATATTTTGCATGTATGAGAAAATTAAATCACGAAAACAGACATATTGTTTTATTAGCAGTCAGACATAAAATGTGCTACTGATCATAAAGCAAGTGAAGTATGTTTGTTAATTATGTATGTTCTCTGGCCAATTTGTATATTTTGCACTGAATCAAAGGTCGCCATACTGCCTTTATCTCTTTTATCCACCCTATCTCTTTCTCATCATGAAACCCAGACAACCAAATATAAGCATAGTAGTCTGGATGTGATTACATCACAGTCTTATAACATAGACTCAATTTCCGAGATCAATTTCTTTTTTTTGTGTGCAATCCCATCAATGCAGCCTTCTCAATTCAAAATGAATAACCACTTTTGAAACACTAAACTGGTAATCATGTTCATATAATATTGCTCCATTCAAATTCTCCTACAAACTCTGAGGTCTACAAATCACCTTTATTTCTATTATCTACCCCAGTTTAGCAATAGAGAAACTAGACATTCTTCCCAACATCAGTACTGTGTAAATTAACCAGCAAGGTTAACCATCCATGAGTATGGATGTACATGATCATGTTTAGATGACGGATGAATTTCATCACCTGGTGTGAGAAACTCCCCCCCCCCTCCTTCCCAACACACACACACACACTGGAGTTCTGAAGTGGCTTGAAAAAAAATCAATAAAAATACAAAAAAAAAATTAAATAATAAAAACACAAGGGAAAAAAAATACTTTTTTTTTTTTTTTTTAATGTCGAGCCCATACACAACAAGAGGTTGGTTGATCAACCTATAGTACATTAGTACCATGTATAGGTGATGGGTTGGGAAAGAAGATACTTCTTGTTCACATTTGATTTGAATGATTGTATATTGTATCCCTTGGGAACACAACAAGGGGAAGACTGTTCCATAGTACAGCAGTTGCAGGGATGGAGGAGGAGGAGAAACTTGTTCTGTGGGTTTCGAGGTGCACCGTGAAGGGATGTTGAGCAGCAGCTGCACGTGTTCCAACGAGCTTAGTACAAAGGGGGGGGGATTATTCATGCTATTTCAGATGAACATTTTCCATGGAAATATTTGTAGAATACAACATAGTGCAAAGACCAATCGTTTGTGTGAAAGTGTGGGGAGTGAACTGGTAAGATGTGGGTCATTAATAAGTCTGATTGCTCTCCTCTGTATTGAGGCAAGCATTATGAGGGAGCTTTAGGGGGGGGGCCCTACCCCATATGTGAGAGCAGTATTCGATGGTTGGGCAGATTTGTGATTTGTATAAGGTTAACAATTGTTCAGGGGTAAAGTAACATCTTAAGCAAAAGAGAAATTCTAGTTTTTTAGAAGATGAGGATGCAATGGTTGTTGTGTTTATGCCAGGAGGGGCTTGATGTCAGGGTAATTCCAAGAAGAGAAATCTCAAATTGTCTGGAAATTTGGGTGTTGTCAAAAATAATACTGGGAGAAAATGGTTCTTTTTTATGATAAATAAGACAGTACTGGGTTTTATTAGCATTGAAATTGACTAGGTTATCTGAACCCCATTGGAGGATGGCGTGGAAGTCTGAATTCAGGACAGTGGTGCTTGCTGTTCTTTATTTTGAAGTGGGTTGTGTGGAGTAAGGTTTATCAAAAGAAAGGGAGGAGTGCAATGTGCTATCGTCTGCAAAACTGTGTACTGGGTTGGAGGTAAGCTGAAGTAGGTCATTGATATATAGTAGGAAGAGGGTTGGTGAGAGGACAGAACCTTGAGGAACCCCCAGCATTAGTTGAAAGGTGAGAGGATAAGGAGCCATCCACCACCACACACACAATGTGCGTCCAGACAGAAAGCTGGCAATCCAACTACAGAGATCTTGAGATAGAACAAACTATGGCAGCTTGCTTAGTACGCCCTTGTGCCAGACCTGTCAAATGCCTTGGAGATATCAAGTCCAACTGCTTGAGATTCGCCAAACTTCTCCATGGTATTTGTCCAGAGATAGGTGACATATGTCAGCAGATCTCCTGTTGATCAACAGCAAAGGAATCCATACTGCCAGTCGTTTATTAGATGGGTAGCTTCAAGGTAGTGCAGGAGTTTGGAATTGATGATTTTTTCCATTACTTTAGACAGGACTGAGGGGCAGTAGTTGGATGGCAGTGACTTGTCTCCCTTCATGGGAATGGGTTGAATATAGACCAATTTCCAGGATGTGGGATAGATACGAGTAAGACCGTATATATAAGTGACACAGGACAGAAGATAGTTCTGATGTGCAAACCTTCAGGACAATTGGAGGAATGCCATCAGGGCCAGGAGACTTTTTTGTGTCTCCTGGCCCTGTTTTTTTTTGTCTCCTTTGCCAGAAGAGATCAGCAGTTTACTGATCTCTTTCTGGCAAAGATATAATGGGCATTGTATGTTGGACATCTGGAATGGTTGGGGGGACATTTGCCATTGTCAATTATGCATGCATGCATGCATTGGAAGCAAAGTGTAAGGCCAGGAGATTTGCCTGTAGGTGATGTTGCAATGGAGCCATCTGGGAATGATAGAGGTGAGAATAGCGTTGGGCAGAAGTTACAATCAATTGCTTTGGCGAGAGACCAAAAGGCTCGGCTGCCGTTTGGACAGGCTGCTAATTTCCTGCTTTTTGCTCTTTCGAACTCTGTTTTGGAAGTACTGATTGTTTCTTTGCATTTATTTCGGGCTTAGATATAAGCTCTAAAGGAGGATGGAGTTCTTGATTTGAGCCAGTAATGGTATGTTTAGTTTTTCATTTGTACAACCTTGATGCATCTTTTGGAAAACCAGAGTTTAGTTAGGGAATGGCAGGTCAGAGTACTGTGGGGAATGTATGTTTCCATGCCAGTGTATGTATGTTTCATACTTAGCCCAATCATAGTAGCGATGCACAAAACCAGTAACTATAGTGCATCGCTACTATGATTGTAGTAGTAGTAGCGATGCACTACAGTAACTATAGTGCATCACTACTACTACTACAATCATAGTAACGATGCACTATAGTTACTGGTTTCATAAGTTGAAAGTCACACTAACCCTGCGGAGATCACGGTCGAAAAAATTGCAGCGTAGGTTGCGTGTATCTCAGAGATACATTCATTACTATTACGTGCTAAAATGCGATAAAACTTAAAAACAAAACACTGCAAATATAATGCATGATGGTTTATTTATTTTCAGTTACAATCTAGAAATTACTGAATAAAGAAACAAAGAAAAAAACAATAACTAAACCAATACTATACTGACATCAGAGTTTGTGGTATCTCTCAGATACCACGAACTCCGAATTACTATCAAATATCATTTCACTTTCGCAGTCGACTCTATCATTCTCATCATTGGACTCGAGTAACAAAATCACTGAATCTCTTCAACATCTGATGGATTATCCAATTGATATATTTTTCCAGCCATTTTCAACAGTAAATAAAAAAAAAAAACTAAACCAATATTATACTGACATCGGAGGTCGTGGTATCTCTCAGATACAATTTACTATGAAATATCACACACCTTTACATAACACATGTTAAACCAAAACTGACGGCATAAATAGTGTGGAATATCACTCATAATATATACATGTGCAGCTACTTATGACCTCCAAGCTATACACTGGATATGTGTAAGAATATTTATATTAAACAATTTGTTTGCATCTGTCAGATCAGCCGCGACCTCTGCAGGGTTAAAAAAAAGTAATCCAAGCAGAGAGCCCTCAGATGCACATTTTGCTCCATCATATGTAGCTCAGTGGAAGTGGTGTTGGCGCTAAAACACCCGAAGGTAAACTTGGAGTTCAAGTCTAGTTGCTGACTAGAGGAACTTTTTTTTAAGCTGGCCTGGTTGGCTGAGTGGTTAGCATATCTGCTCTCCAGCCAAAAGGCTGTGGGTTTGAATCCTGCTGTGGGCATGGATGTTTGTGATTGTTTGTGAAAATATTAGTGGTGGTCGGCGGTAGATGCCGTTGGTGATGGAGACGGAGAGTCGTGGAGTACATGCCCTCCCTCAATGAGTCTTCGGACTCCCTGGAGGTGTCACGTAGTAATAATAATAATAATAACAACAACAATAATATATTACCTCTGATGTCTATTTATCAGCCATCCTCTTCTCCAAATAACCAATTTCACATCCATTACCACATGCTCCAATTTACATAATAGATCTCTCTGCATTAACTTGTAAAATGCCTTCAAAAAAAAAAAGTCCAGAAATATATGCTATAACCATCCCTTTTCCAATTTGTCATTTTATTACAGAAAGTGAGTAAGTAAATTGCTAAGACAAGACCCTCTCCCTTCACGAAGCTCCCCTCTCCCCCCATCAAGCATCATATTCTTACCAATTTCCTGAATTTGGCCTTAACCACCACTTCAGACACTGACTACCATGCTACCCTCTGCCTTGGAGCCTCCTTTGTATACAGGATCACTGTATTCTCACAAGTATACCATGAAACTTTATTGCTGTATTCACATCAAAATCCTGCAATATCCTGAGCACTTCCAATTCATTTACCTCTTCTCTCACACACACTTCTTTGCATCACGTCAGCCACTGTATTATCTCCACCAGGATGATGCATACTGAAACAAATAAATCACTCAATAGTAAGTTAACTATTTTTCTAATGACACCACCTTCTTGTCATCTGCATTGATTAAAGTTATCCTTCAATAATCTATTCTTTTTCCTTTTACTCATTACATAAAAAATCACCCATTTGGCCTATTTCCTCTATAATCTGACTTTATCTTCCTTCCTTACTGTGTTAGTCGCCCTTTCTTCTAATGAAATTGCTCTTCGCTTTACATGCCTCCCACAACACTCTCTTTCTCGACCATTTCCAATGCATTACTAATGTCTTTCTCTTGAAGTTTTTGACTGGTGGGGATATTTCAAATGTTTTCCAAGTCTGTTGTAATTACCTGCTCTGTAGTTCCATATACACCCATTAACCAACCCTCCATATCCTTAATCACCTCTTAAATTGACTGTATTGAGAATATAGTGAGTCTTCCAGCTAGAGCAAAATGACTACCTCGGTTATGAGACAGTGCTGGAAGCAGTGGTGTTATTAACAATTCAAGCACTGTCCATGGTCCCCCCCAAACTCCAATCCACGTGGTAGTTTAGAAAATTATCTCTCGGGAGCTACATAATTCCATTCTCTTTAAATCTAAGTCTCTATAGTTAAAGTCTTCCGTAATGGTAAGATGTGAACCTTTATGAAGGCTTTTAAACTGAAGGCGAGTTACTGGTCTCATATGGAGTTGGAAGCATTTTTTCCTCCAGAAAATTCAGGTTTTTCATTGCACAAAACAGACAAACTGGCCAGAAGAACATATGCAAAAGAGACATAACACACTGGAATCACTGCCTGAGCTGCTTCGGGCCATATCTCTTCACCCTATACTCAAAATTTGCCAAAGTATTCCATATGCATTCTCAGGCCTGTAACAACAGCTGACTATATGTATATTTTGTTTCATACCAGAGAGCCTCAAATGTGGTACTGTATTCCTGAGCTTTTACTCTCACTGGTTGTAATGCTATCATCAGCAATATCCTCCTCCATCAAACAATCTTACAAATGCCTATAATTCAAGACCATTACCAGAGTCTCTTCCCCATTATTACTAATACTTCTAACTTTAATATACTTACATTGCAACATCCCCTTAGACCCATAGGTAGCCTCACATGCTTTAACGATCATCCCATTCTGATACGTGACCTGGGATATATTCAGTACTGTTTATTCGTTTCTGTATGCCCACCTTATAAGGAAGTCTATATATACTTTACTGAACATCATCACATGATGAATGGTCATTCAGTTGCTTGGTGATGTGGCACACCAGTCCTCACCAAGTAATCCTGTTGCTTTTCTAGAGGCTTATGTTCTCTGAAGATTAGTCCCTCCAGATCCATCCATCCCTTCCTCTTTTTCCAGGAACTTTACCTTTTATTAGTTTTGAGAAATCTTCCTTCCATCCTTTCAATGTGTCCAAAGTATTTAAACTTTTTTCTGTCAATATCCTTAAGGAATCTTAAAGATCTGCCAATCCTTTCTAGCACCCATCAGTTTGTCCACCTTTCAGTATACGATATCCTCACCAGCCTTCTGTAACAGCACATCTCAAAAGTAGTTATTCTTTTCCTATCAGACTTCTTTAGTTTCAAAGTCTCACATCCATAAATCACTGTTGAAAAAACAGCTACATTCAGAATCCACAATTTTTTCACGAGAAGATCCATTCTTCCAGTTAGACAAGTCTCTGACTGTTGTTTTAGCCATTCCTAATCTTAGATAAAAAGCCAAACGGCTATTTTTTTCTGGAGAAGTTAATTAAATTAAGGGGATAAAAATCCCTTATTATTTTACACCCAGTATGCGAAACTCTGAGATCGAAAACTACGATCTAAGAGTTTCATGCCAAGGAACTATCGGCGAATCCAAGCGTAAGTGAACACCTAGTAGTACAACACCAAGGCAACTCGAAGCAAAGGTGGAGCAAGCTCCCTCACTATCCTTGATATTTTCTCATAATATAAAACAGCTCCTAGGAGATGTAATACTGCCTTACATTATGAGGAGAGGTCACTACCCAGACCAGTTTCAACCTTTTTTGAGGTCTCATCAGTGAGTAGGTAGACCTGGATGATATCAAAGTTTAAGTGAAAAGAACTTACATACCTTCACTATACGAATGCCAGAAAGGTGTGGCCATATATTATAACTAAGATAAAAAGCCAAACGGCTATTTTTTCTGGCAAAGTTAATTAAGGGGATAAAAATCCCTTATTATTTTACAGCCAGTATGCGAAACTCTGAGATTGAAAACCACGATCTAAGAGTTTCATGCCAAAGAACTATCGGCGAATCCAAGCGTAAGTGAACACCTGGTAGTACAACACCAAGGCAACTTGAAACCGGTCTGGGTAGTGACCTCTCCTCATAACGTAAGGCAGTATTACATTTTCCTAGGAGCTGCGTTTTACATTATGAGAAAATATCAAGGATAGTGAGGGAACTTGCTCCACCTTTGCTTCAAGTTGCCTTGGTGTTGTACTACCAGGTGTTCACTTGCGTTTGGATTCGCCGACAGTTCTCCGACATGAAACTCTTAGATTGTAGTTTTCGATCTCAGAGTTTCGCATACTGGCTGTAAAATAATAAGGAATTTTTATCTCCTTAATTCATTCCTAATCTTCTTCTGAACAGCAATTCTTCACATTTTTTAATGGCTCCCAGGTACTTGAACTTGCTGACTTCCTCAATTCTTTCTCCATTAAAGTACACGTTTTTTTAGGAGCTTCCCTGTCTGTATTTCCTTTGAGAACTATAATTTTGTCTTGCTAGGATTAAGCTGAAATCACCTGTTCTTACTGATCTCATTAACTTAGTCAGGGATTCATCCTAGTTCTTCCTTGTCATTACAAAGGAGTACTATATCATCAGCATACCTCAGGTTATTGATCAATCCGCCACCTATCCTATCCTATTACACGTACGATGTCCTCAGTATAGATAGTAAGCAGGTGAGAAAAGAGTATGCATTCTTGCCTAACTCCCTTTCCAATCTAAAGCCAATCAGTTAATCCAACACCTGTTCTTACTGTGGCTTCTTGCTCACTGTACAAGTTAGCAATCAACCTTATGTGTTGAGGAAAACCCATTACAGTCATACCTTGGTTAATGAAGCCGCGATAAAACAAAGTCAGCAATTTCAAGCCCATTTTATACAAAAATATTAAAATTTTAAGGTCAATGCCCAGCAATCATCCGATTGGCAAACGATGGCAACTCATCGTGTACTCCCAAGCTGTGGGTGTGTCTGTTTTAGCAGTTTCGAACGTCACCCGCATAATTTAGTCATTGCTTACACTTTGTAGGGTGTGTTCCAGTGTGGTGCAATGCAAAAAATGATATGTTCTCTGATAGCATTATTGTAGATTTTGTAAATATTAATATTTAGTTAAATTTTTAAAATCAAGGAAAAGAAAAGCAATTTCTTTAGCAACAAAAATTAAATATCGTACATATTGAAAAGGGCAAAAGAAAATCCGATGTGGCACATTCTTTAGGAGTAGCTTTGTCAACTTTAACAACCATACTTAATCAGAAAAAATAAAACAGTCTGCTCAGAATTGTACAGATGTTACAACAGCAAAATTAATTTGCTCAAGGAGTTCAATTTTAGAACAAATGGAGAAAATGTTAAGTTTGTGGATAGATGATATGTCATAACGTCATATGCCTTTAACTGAAATCATGATTCAAGAAAAAGCATTATTTTTGTTTAATCACCTGAAATCTAAACAAACTGGCTTCTCGTGGTTGGTTTGAGAAACTTAAAACGGGCCAGAATTCATAGTATAAAATTATCAGAAGCTGCAAGTGCAGGCGTTGAAGCTGCGAATAAGTTTCCAGAAAAACTACAGGAAATAATTGAACATCAAAATTTTTCACGTTCAACATTGAACATCAAATTTGGTGTTCAATGTTGACAAAAGCAGTTTGTTCTGGAAATGGCTACCATCAAAAAGCTTCATTTTTATTGAAGAAAAATCAGCAGCTGTGTTCAAAGCAGCCAAAGACTGTTTAACATTACTCTTTTGGTCCAAACGCCTCTGGCAATTTTAAATTAAAATTGTTATTAGTTTACCATTCAGAAAATCCGAGGGCGTTAAAAGGTAACATAAAAATGAATTTACCTGTAATATGGAAAGCTAATAGAAATGCATGGATTACCAAGGAGTTATTTACTGATTGGTTTGTTAACCATTTTTGTCCAGAAGTGAAACACCATTGCCAAAGAAATAATTTTGAAGAAAAAGCTCTTTTGTTGTTGGACAAAGGGAGTAATAACAACATTTAAAGCTTATTATCTGCATGGTACATTAAGCAATTTAAATGAACTAGAATATAAAGAGCAAATGTCAATTAAAACTTTTTGGAAAAACTACACCATTAAAGATGTAACTGAAAACATGAATAGCTCTTGGAAAGAAGTCACTCAGAAATGCTTAAATGGAGTTTGGCACAAATTATGGCCTGAAGAAGAAAATAACATTCAAGAGATTAGAAATGAAGTTATCTAGATACTCAATCAATAGGTTCCAAAAATGAAGAGGATGTAAGAAATTTATTAAATGCAGAAGATGATGGTTTTTCAGTGGAAGATTTAGAAAAACTTGTTAGCAATGAAGCCAAAGAAAATAAACACGAAATTAAAGAAGTTCCTGAAAAAGTGTTAGCAACCAAAGATTTAAAAAGGTGCTTGAATGACACTGAAAACGTTTTAAATTATTTCAATCAAAATGATCCTGATTTAAGAAGTGTTATTGTTAAGCGATCAGTATTAAATGCAATAAATCCGTATAGGCAATTGTTAAATGAAAGAGAAAAAAAGCATAAACAATCAACTTTAGATTCGTATTTTAAAATGTCATGATTTTATCTTTGTTAGGTATGCAATATTGACTTTTTATTTAATAAAGCTTTTCTTTTTTCAAAAAAAAAAAAGTCTTTCATTTTCTTTACTTATGAACATATCCCTATTATGGCCATAGTATTTTTACCTCTGAGAACGAAGTTTCGCTTAAAAAAGTAATTTCGTGGAATGTATCCTCTTCGTTAATCGAGGTATGACTGTATTTTCATTACTTCCCACAGTTTGTTTCACATGCTGAACAGTCAAAAGCTTTAGAGTAATCTATGAAACACATTACCATAGGCAGTCTAAATTTGTTATACTTTTTGATGATTTGTCTAAGGTAAAGGATCTGATTTCTGGTACCCCTCACATTTTCAAAAACCTGCTTGTTCCTCAGGCATCTCTGCTTCAATCCTATTTAGAATGATCTTTAATAAAATTTTGCTTGCATGAGAGATTAAACTAATTGTTCTATAGTTCATGCAATCCTTCATATTTCCCTTCTTGTGCAGTGATATAAAAGCTGACTTCTTCCAGTCTAAGCCATGATCCTGTCTCCCATATCCTTGTAATCAAGCTATGAAACACTCTTATCCCTCCATCCCATGGCCTTAACTCTGCAAGGATTTCATCTGCACGTGTCTTATTAACTGCTCTTTCAATCTCGTGCCTAAGTGGATGTTCCAAGCTGAAATTATCCTAGTGCAAGGGCTCCTCCCAATTTTCCTTATCCTCTCTGCTGTAAAGTTCCTCACAGTATTCTTTCCATCTGTTTTTGATTTCAGGTTCTTCTCTTAATACTGCTCTATTCCTATCTTTGATGACATTCAATTTGGGCTTAAACTTGTGCTTTAGGTCAAACACTAAATGAAACATCTTTTCATAATTGTGCCTCCTCAACTAGCCTCATCCTATCTCTTCACATTTATTTTAGCATAAAAATTTTCCTTGTCCTGCCTGATGGCTATTCTGACTTCTCTATGTAATCTCTTATATTCTTCCATCCCTGTGTCTCTTTGTTTCTCCAATGCCTTCTTTTGATTAGATCATGACGAATCTTTTATCCATGAGCCTAGTAGATGTTATTAATTGGGCCTAGATATGTCTTTTCTGTATCCTGTATTATAACTTTGACTCCTTCCCAGAGCATTTTAGGTGAGTTCTCTTCACTATTCTCCAAAAGATCATCCAACTAAGATGATGCTTCTTCAGTGAAGCTACAAGAGATTACTGATATCCAGTCCATCTTGTCATTCCTCTGTGCAGAGAATGACTACGGCATTGTTTTTTATTTTTTTATTTATTTATTTATTTATTACTTGACACCTCCAGGGAGTCCAAAGACTCATCGAGGGAGGACATCTACTCTCAACTCTATCTCCACCACCCACAATCCACCAACTACAATGACCATATCTACACCAATGCCATCTACCACCCACCACTAGTATTTTCACAGACAATCACAAACATCCAAGCCTATGGCAGGATTCGAACCTGCAGCCTTTTGGCTGGAGAGTGGATACGCTAACCACTCGGCCAACCAGGCCGGCTTTTATCTGGCAGAATGATCATTATTTTTACTTATTTATTTTTAAGCTTATGGAATCTGTCCATCCCACACTTTATCTACCACTGTATAATCTATCAAGTTCATACACTGCTTGGAAAGAAGTGAAACCTCCTTACATTGTCATAACTGCAGCAATCCTACTGGGCATACTTTCCACAAGAGTACTATAGCAATCAATGGTAATTTTGGACCATTCTTCCTGTAGGCATATAATGAGGTCCTGGACTGTTGAGGGGAGGACATCCCTTGACCTCACCCGATGATCCAGTTCATCCCACAGATGTTCAATAGAGTTGAGATCAGGGCTCGAAGACATTTGTGTGATTGCAGCTTATAGATGTTCATGTCTACAGCAGCAGCATTATGACAGGTGCATTGTCTTGCTGAAAGAGACAATGATCAGTTCCATATAAATGCCACAAAGTAGGAAGCATTGCATTATCCAGAATGTTCAGATACCTCTTGAGTTCAACATCCGTGGCACCACAAACAGAGATCTGAGGCCAAACCAGGAAAAACAGGACCATCACACTGCCTCCTTGGAATTTCATAGCTGGAGTTATGCATTCTAGTAAGAGATGTTCACTGGGAAACTGCCACAACTCGTCCATCTGCTTGATAGAAGGTGTAGCAGAATTTGTCACTCCATAACACAGTTTTCCAACACACCAGTCCTACCGTGGAAACCATGTTGTGAGCCTTGGTTCTGAATGTTTTTGTGCAGATTCGTGTTCCAGTCAATGTCTGGATCTCGACATTCAATGTATCAGCCAACAAATGGCATTTTTTGCATATTATCCTTCGCAACAGCAGCGCTACCACACTCACGTTCGGTGAGTGTGGTAGTCGTCCACTGAAGGTAGCACTTACAGTTGACGCCTTGCACTTCTATCACAGTATGATATCACTGATTGTTGACCTGGGATGCTCAATTTGTCAACAGTTTGCCAAACAAATAGGCCAGCAACATGGCATCCTACACAATGCCTCGTTCGAACTCCATAATTTCCCTTCTGGAAACCATTTCACCCAAATGCAGTTGCAATGACTTGGGAGCACCATATTCCTCCAATTTATACTGGCTATACATACATGACTTGTTACATAGCTTAATGTGCCTTGCCTATGATTATGTCGCTTGACTTCTTTCCAAGCAGTATATCTAATTTGTTCATTTCTTATGAGTTTTGTCTATTGTGTTTTATTTTCCAGAGACCTTTCAAAGGACAGCAATTGTCTTTCAGCATCTTTTTTAATTGTGCAAGTCTCAGCTACATAAAGATTAATGGCACTAATTCATTACCACCATACAGAATTAATAATATATGAAATAGTTAAACATAAATACAATACATTTTAAGTGACTAGTTATCATAGTTTTATGCTGTCATGAGAAAGCCCTTCCTCTGAAAAGATGAACATAAGTTTTATTGGCTGTTTATTAGCAGTTTTTTTTTTTTTAATCTATCAGCTTTTTTAAACTTAATAATACATTTCAAATGTCATCATCATCATCATCAAATTCCTGCCATGTACCCTCAAGGGGTGTACAGGATATGATAGTACTACATGAAAAAAAAAATTACATCATTATTAATTTCCTATCTACAATTTTCCTCCAAATCAGCCTGTTACTTGTCATCACTCCAACATTATCAGATCTTATATTTCTATCGTCTAAGGCACTTTGTACCGTATCAATCCACCTATATCTTGGTCTTCCTCTGGGTCGTTTTGCTGCCAACCTGGCAGAGAAAACTTGTTTTGCTAATCTTTCCTCCCCCATTCTGTTTAAGTGACCATATCACCTGAGATTAGCTCTGCTAACGCATTCCTGGATGCTGACAATGCCAAGTTCTTTCCTAATATCCTCGTTTTTAATATGATACTGCCATTGATGCCATCTGTTCACGCCTATAATCTTTCTCAGGACTCTCATATCTGTGGTCTCTAGTCTTTGGTCAAGTGTTTTACTTCTGACCCAGCTCTCGGATCCATAAGTTAAAACTGGTTTGAACACTGTCTTGTATACAGCTAATTTAGTGTTCCGACTAATTTCTCTCTTATTCCATATGAATTTATTCAATTGACTTCCCACCATACCAGCTTTGCTGATTCTGTTGTCTATTTCTATATTTAATTTACCATCTTCACTAAAAATCGTGCCTAAATAGCTGAAATGTTTTACTTGTTCCACAGGTTCTCCATTCACAACACAGTTGACATTTTCAATGATTCTGCCTATTTTCATTGTCTTTGTCTTTTTATTGCTGACCTTCATACCATATCTATTACAACAGCTGTTCAATTTAGTCAGAGAATCTTGCAGACTTGTAGCGGATTTATTTAGAAGTATAACATCATCTGCATAAAGCAAAGAGCTGACATTAACATCTCCAATTTTGATATCATGTTTAATACCACTTTCCTTCATAATGTGATCCATATAGATAATGAATAACAGAGGGGATAATGTACATCCTTGTCTCACACCAGATTTAACATTAAAACATCTTCCTGTACTTCCGTCAATTCTAACTGCTGACTTACAACTCAAATAAAGACTAAGTATTGCTTGATATAATGCCCCATTGAAACCATATAACTGCAGCGTATTGAATAGCTTCTCTCTTGGCACCTTGTCATATGCCTTTTCCAGATCGACAAAACTTAAATACAGATCTTTGTTATATTCCCATGCTTTCTCGACTATTTGTCGTAAAGTGAAGATCTGGTCCTGACAGCCCCAATTTGGCCTGAATCCAGCTTGTTCTTCCACAATTCTTCTCACCCGTTTCTCAAGTATACTTGCATAGATCTTGCCAGGAACACTCAGTAGGGAAATACCTCTGTAATTCTCACATTCAGTTTTATTTCCCTTTTTATATATGGGTACTATGAGAGCTCTACTCCAATCATCGGGAATTCGTCCCTCTGTCCAGGCTTTCTGAACTATGCAGTGCAGCCACTGTAAGACTCTTATACCACCATACTTCAGCATTTCTGGTCGAATATCATCTACTCCTGCTGCCTTTCCACATTTCAAGCCTTTGATGGCTTTTTCTACTTCAAGTATGGATATGTATTCCTGACTGCATGCCTGGTCAATGTCTTTTACCACTGTGCTGACATCACTGCTTGTTTCATTTAGCAGTTTTTCAAAGTAATTACTCCATACTTCAAGGATATCTTTTTCTCCCGTTTTCATGTCACCTTTATCATCTCTAATTCCTTTTATAGCACTCTTTCCTCCATTCTTAAGCTTCTTCAACAACCTCCAGAATATTTTGGCACCTTCTTGATATTTATTTTCTATATTCTTGCCAAAGTCCTCCCATGACTTTTGTTTAGCTAGTTTTACACAATGTTTAGCATTCTTGCATTTGTCTCTATATTCTCTAAGAGCACAAGCTGACTTATTTGACAGGAACTTTTGGTATGCTTTCTTCTTTTCCTTCGCTGCCTCTTTAACTTCCTGTGTCCACCAGGGAGTTCTGATTTTTTTATCCTTACAGACAACTTCACCACATGCCTCTCTGGCTGAATCAATCAATGTTTTCTTCAGAGTTTGCCACTGAATCTCCAAGGTTTGATTCCTGTTCTCAAACTCTTTCATTTTTTCTTCAATAATCTTTGTGTATTTTAGTCTACAGCTCACATCTGAGAGCTGCTCAACTTTTATTTGCTTTAAAACTTTCTTACACGTTATTCATTTCAAATGTCTTAAGTAATTATTACCATTCAGAAATTTGCAACTGTGAAGACCAACACACCCATTATTATACACTATTTTGCTTTCTTTATATAGAAGTAAATTGCTTTCAGTATATATATAAAAAAAAAAAGTGTGCAAATATTTGTTTACTATGATAGAAAAATATATGGCTAGAAACAGGAATATAATATATGTATATCCATACTATTGTAAAGAACAATAAATAGTATGGAATAAACTTCACTTCAGACTTCAATGGACTGCATAAGTATGTTCTTAATAATGCCTGCTTAATGCTAGTACTGCAAATTTCATGATTTGTTATATTCTTTATTAAAACTTTGTAAAATGGAAAAAATATCCTCATTCCCAATTTTGATAACACTCTACTCACCAACTAAGATGAATTTGTTCTTCTCGGGCTGATTTTCATATCTAGCATATCTTGGTATAAGTACATCATGTCCACAGCCTCCAAAAAGTTTCATAATCTTTTTTTTTGTTCATTAGCTCATCTCCTAACAGTTTATAAATCCCAAATCTGCCTAACCTTAACATTTCAGAAATACTCCCCACCTGATGGTTGGATTGTTTTTATAGCTGCATAAGTTGACATTTGATGAAATAAATGACTAGTTTTGTGAATATTTTTAATGAAATGAAACAATAAGAACAGAATTTGTCTTTTTTTTTTTTGTCTCCAGTATCACAGGTTTAATGCATTTCACTTCATATCTATTTGTGTACATTCTGAGCAAATGTAATGGGCAGTTTGTCACTGTTGTATGGCACTGTTCTGTTTTGGAGGAAAGAATATTAACCCATGTATTGTTGCTAATATAATAAAACAGTAAAGTTTTTTTTTTCCCCCCTAATGCAAGAAGCTTGCTTATTGTCAGACAGACATGCTTTCAACAATTTTAAAGAGGGGTTAGTTTGTTGCCATATGATGAATAACACAACTCGGAAGATTTCTAAAAATGGAATACATTTTCAAATATATCTAAACCAGCATTCTTCAACCTTTTTACACCTGCGGACCAGGGAAAATAGGAGAAATATTTCGCAGACTGGCTGACGGCTAAGACAAAAACATAAACCAATGTAGATAGTATTTTATTTATTAAACTCAATGTTATGAAATTAGAATTTTTAGCTAGTACGACATCTGCTGCTTAGAAGTTAGAAAATTTGATATACGTGGCAGGAGCGTTGTTTCTGTGAGACAAAGAAATTTTTGGCAGACTGCCAGGAAATTTCTGCAGACCGGCACCGGTCTGCAGACCACAGGTTAAAGAACAAGGATCTAAACAACATGGTGATATCAGAAATATTTGAAAAATGAAAGAAAGACAAATTATTTTCATGCATAATTTCTTCAATAGTATGTACTGCAAATTATGTATTTTTTTCATCCATATTGAGTGTATCATTAGGCTCATCTTAAAGTACAAGCCTGTTCCGGCCTTAGAAGTCCTCTTAAACGATGACTTCTAAGGCCGGAACAGGCCATACTAGGCCTAAATCCTTGATACGTATGATGATGATGATGATTAGGCTCATCTTTTCATATGATGCAATAGAAAATGCTTTACCTGAGAGTATGCCATTAATTATCAAATTTAAAAATTATATTTATACATTTATATTTAAAAATGAATAAAACTTCTTTGTTCTGAATTTGTAAAGACTTACAAATATAGTAAACTAATCCAAAAAATTTTACAATTTTAACATTTTGATACTCATTAAAATTACAATTACTTGACAAAATACATGCCATTTTGACATTCTATGGTCTTTATCTATTCATGAATAGTTCAGTCAATAAAACACCAGGTCTGACCAGTAGAGACAAAAAAGGAAGTATGATGGATTGAATCAAGTGATAAGAAGATGGTACCTTGAGTGTATGCTAGGTTAGAAGTTCTATATCTATTGCCTTGATTGTTACCAAGACTGGAAACACTAGGTTGCAAAATTCATTGATTTTGTGTGTTCAGTACTATAAATTCTTTCCCAATAATATTCCATTCAATGAAATATTATCCCAAAGATTGGCAAGTAATTTTCAACATACAAGCATGATGCTAGCTGAGCTCAACATACAGAAAAATTTGACAATTTCTGACGACCATGCCAAAGCAATTAAATTGACAAGGTTCAGTTCTAGAAGTGAAGTGATGTACTCAACATCAAACTGCAAGCAAGATTAGTTTTGACAGCTTAAAACAGCATCCTAGGATTGACTGCAAACAATATGCCCAAATTGTGAATGAGTGAAATAAGCTGCCAGAGTTTGTTGTGGGTGCCATGACTGTAAATGAATTCGAAGCAAAGTATGATAGATACTGTGTGAATGCTGAATAGTTATTCTTGATATGATGTTTAGGGTCACCCTCGGTGAGTCTAAGGACTCCTTGGAGTTACCCGTAATAATAATAATAATAATATTCAAAAACCCATAATATAAACGTTTTCAAACAGATAGGCATCATCACTGAATCTAAAAAAAAAAAAAAAAAAAAATAAGTATGTAACTGATTCATATACATCATTTATGCAACTTTCTTTCAAGTGAAAGTCCTTAATTTGGTATACAAGTGATATGCATAATAATGATAATATTAATGTTACATGAACCTCTATTTAATACACAATAATGAATGAAAATAAAACATAAGGACAAATTCCAAAACTTTTCATTAGTACTTGGAAGGGAATCAATCGTTCAATGCTGTTGGCACACTCTCCCTCGATGAGTCTTTGGACTCCCTGGAGGTGTCACATAATAATACCCTTGTATTATAATCAAATGCAGATACTGACATTCTCGATATATATAGACCATTATATACATATAATTTTTCCCCACATATAATGGTATCTCTCTCTCTCTCTCTGTGTGTGTGTGTGTGTGTGTATATATATATATATATATATAGATAGATAGATAGATAGCTATATCGAGATATAGACAGATATATATATATATATATATATACACACACACACACACACAGAGAGAGAGAGAGAGATACCATTATATGTGGGGAAAAATTATATGTATATATAGACCATTATATATTTAAATATATATATATTGCTCATTGCTCCCATACTCTGGCTGCTACTGCCAAGTTGTTGTTTTTTTTCGAGAGGTTGGGGGGGGGGGAGAGATTCTATTTTTTCTCATAGTACAATAATTTGATGCTAGGCTTGTGTGTGGAGGGAAATGCTTACCTTCCAATCAATTATATTCCCATTCTAAGTTCTCTCTTTTTTTTTTTTTTAAGGCAGATAATTCTTCGTTTAACCTAAAAGCTACACATTGTTAATGTTAACTTAATGGATGGTGCGGATAATTTCATAACCACAAACAGATATTTATGGTCAAAATAAAATAAAATTGTTATTGAATTTAAAAAGATATGTATTATAGACCAACTGGTAACTCCTCACTATACATTACTGATACATGCATATCGAGTATACATCAGTAATTAAAAAAAAAAAAAAATAGGTAACTTACGGCTTTTGAACTGCGGGTAAGGAATATACTACAATAACTTCACTAAGCTTAAAATGTTCCAACGAAACTCATGTACAGAAGCGTTTGCATACAGATGTTGGATACGTTTTCTTTCTTTCTTTTACATTGTTATTAGTTCTATTATTCAGTAGTTACCTATTTTTGATTAAAAAAAGTGATAATAAAAATGGTATCGAATAGTGTCAACTGTGGTAGAAATGCACATTCCTGGTTTATTTTAATTTGAAGCTGATGAAATATATGGTAACAGAGATGCTAATCTAAGAGTATGCAACAGATACTATACAGAGATTTCAGAAAAGTATATTTATAAAAGCATGCATAATTTCCTAAATAAGGCATATGTATCTCTGATAAAGCAAGCATATTATTATAAAACATGAATAATCAGCATTTCGTACACAACTCAAAGCAAAATGTTAGTAAATATGAACGCTTTTAGCGCCACCGCCCATGCAAGGGTTTTGCAATGCTTCTCTTTAAAATGTATATTTGATTGATTATTACTGAATATAAAAATATAACTTGGAGTACTGTACAACTTGTAGATTATCAAATTATCAGTCCTGTAATTTGGCGCAGAGCACTGTTATTGTTTTATTCTTTTCGATCCTGATATTTAGATTTTTTTAGCAATAACGGAGAACGTTTAAAATATTAATACTGCGAAAATATTATTTACAAATATTATTTATTAAGATGCTATAAAATTTATTCACACTGAATACAATCATGATGATTTGGGAATGTTGATGGATAGGAAGTTGAGAGGGCATATGGCCAAAAAGCAGCTGATAGGATAACCTGGTTATTGAAGAACACCCTGAGGTAGAGATAAGCAAATTATTATTCCTCTTTATAAGGCTTTGATAAGG
Organism: Typopeltis vanoorti; assembly: GCF_054136105.1. Classification (NCBI taxonomy): domain Eukaryota; kingdom Metazoa; phylum Arthropoda; class Arachnida; order Uropygi; family Thelyphonidae; genus Typopeltis; species Typopeltis vanoorti. The sequence goes on along the minus strand of NC_143553.1, from coordinate 74,667,540 downwards.
CCTCATCTGGATTATTTACAAATCTGTTCATCTGGATTTCTGGGAGTTGTGGACAAGGTGGATAGAATTCAGAGTTGAGCGAGCAAGATGGTGGCATGTGTAATGCTCTATATGAGGAGAGATTGAAGATTGGTGGGTTGTAGAACTGGTTGATCGGCGGATAAAGGCTGGGGAGAGATGATAGAGACATAAATTGCGTGGGGAGGTTTATAGGATTGATATGGAGGAAATATTTCAGCAGACGACTAATGTGAGTTAAACTAGAAGTCATCCATGGAAATTGAATATGGAAATTGGGTGGCGACAGAGTGAGGACTAAATATTTTGATTGGAGAGTGGTGAATGAGTAGAATAGATTACCAGAGTCAGTTATGTGCTCTGTCGGTGAATTAATTTTAATGCAAAATATTGTTGATTAATGTTTTGATATGGACCTCCCATGATGAGTCTACAGACTCATTGCAGGTGCCTATAGGTCATAACGATGATGATGATGATGATGATAATCATTTTTTTATGAATATATACGTCGTCAAGTGGAGGAGAATTAACGGGCAGTGAAGGTGAATAAAACCTTGTAGCACTCTGGCACTTTCTATGTGTCACTGTGGAAATTATTCAGAATACTTTAAGAGATCAAATATCTCGAAGTTTGGTTAATGAGTGCTCAATAACAATAACAACAACAACAATAATATATTTTTTCAATCAATCAAAATTTTTATTGTTCATACATAGTATTTAAAATGTATACATATGCACATAATACATGCATCATACTACATATTATTGATCATCATCATGCGTGTGGAGTAATGATATACAGTGCATATTTATATACAAACCATTAATTATTAAATTAAATTAAAAACTAGCTAACGCCTTTTATTCTCTTATTGGGAGTAGGCGAGGCCTCGTAACACAATCTACCTTTGGTAGACTGAGTGGGAAGTTCAATCTTCACTGGTAGCTGAGGACTGTCACACATTATAAGCAGCAACCGATGAAGAGATGGGCAAACAAGTGCTGCCATCTCTTGGTACCTTATCCTAACAAGATATGTTTTTGTCTAAAATAATGTGAGTCCTATGGTCAATTTTCTTGAGTTTACGGGACGAAAAACCCTAGTTAACGGGAGAAAAAACCTGCTTGCCCATGACAGAGATCGACTAACTCGGGAACCGGTCCAAGAAAGGCTTAGGATAAGTTCCTCCACTCAGCGACTAGATTTAAATTAAAGTCTATCTTCGTGTGATCTAGGGCAGAGGATGCAAGCGTCGCTTCCACTGAGCTACACAGGCCTTCTTAAATTAAACTTAAGAAGGCCCGTTTATTCACCAAAGGAATAGGGGCTCTTTCCCTAATATGCATTTGGAAATCAGCAGATATGAAATATGAACCAGAAATAATGTACCGGACATATGAAAGTCAAGTAATTTATGTAAAAAGTGACGTTGAGCCTAGTTATCGTATAAAATGAGTGGAACGATATTTGTTAATGAGTCTCGATATAAAAGTGGGCGTTTTAACGTAGTTTTTCCATTTCTTGTCTGAAGTGATAGCAATATAAAGTGATACCGATCGATATGGCCAAGACATCAGTTCACCGATGAATTCAGGTAGAAAGCCGTGATGCGCAGTTGCATATCAGTTGTTCCATGGCTCACAGACTGCAGAACCAATTCCAACAGGCACAAAAAAGCATCCCAGAGATACAGTAAAGGATAGCCACTAGCTACAAGCACAATGGGTGACCGATATCTCCGATTATCTGCTCACCGAAACAGGAGTTCTACCCCGATTCCCTACTATTTGACCTTTCGTCGGTTATGGGAACATTGGTATCTGCTTTCAATGTGGCTTCACAAAAGTGGCCTTTATGCTGGACGACCGGTAACTGTATACACCTATTCCAGGCTGCAGGCGAAAACGTTTGAAATGGGCCAGGCACCACGTCAACTTAGCCCAAGACCAATGGGAGTCGGTACTGTTTACAGACGAGTTCGAATTTGTTCTACAAAGCGACACCAGGCATGCTCTGATCTGGAGAGAACAAGTGATACGATATCATCCCTTTAATATCTGTGAAAGGAACATTTACCTATGAAGTTCACTCAACGGTAGGAGGGCTGTCATTTTACTTTCGATATACCACAGAACTCCCTTTTGTGCTATTAAATTCTTCAGAGAAGATACATTTTTCCGTTACCAAACCATAACTGGAAAATTGGATGATGAATTTTTATGCTATTCTTTGAAAAAGGTATGTGAGGTTTGTGGAGGCATCTCGGTGGGTGGATGCACCAACCTCTATATGCTTCCTAGCTGAACACCATGAATGTCGCAACTTATATAGAGACCAGGTTCTGTACCCATGTGTTCGGTCGTATGCGGATGCGATGGGCAAGACATTTATCTAACATGACGATAATGTTCGTCCTCCTCGTGCAAAGATCGTGGATAAATATCTTCAAGAGGAGACTTTCGCATGTATGGACTGGCCAGCATAGTCTCTTGACGATAATCTTATTGAGCATATCTGAGATGCTCTAGAAATATGTGTTGCTGCTCTCAACCCCACCTTCCCAAACTTAAGGGCTTAGGAGAACTTTGCAGGAGTAATGGTTATTATTGTTAACTTAGCTCCTGACACCATTACAAAAAATACAGCATGGAACACATTGTCAGCGCTGTCCTGCTGTGAGGAGGATTCACATTAAGGGTTTAGGAGAACTTTGAATGAGTAATGGTTATTATTTCTAACTTAGCTCTTGGACACCATTACAAAAAATACAGCACGAAACACATTGTCAGTGCTGTGAGGAGGAATCATATTCCTTATTAAGATATTTTAACTCTCATTTCACCTCTTGTTTTTGACTATTGTTTTCATGTACCAATTTGTCACTGAATTAAACTACTTATTTTATTAAGTTAAGGGAATAATAAATCCTTCATTATTTTAAAGCCGGATACGAAACTCGGAGATCGAAATCAAAGAATTTCATGCCGAAGAACTATCGGCAGGATACTATTTATTTATTTATTTACAATTTTTGTGGATCTTTCACATCTTATATCATACTGCTTTTCACAGAATAGCATAAACATTCATCCAATTTTCGAGTTATGGTTTGGTATTGGAAAAATGTATCTTCTCTGAAGAATTTAATAGCACAAAAGGGCATTTTGTGGTATATCGAAAGTAAAATGACAGCTATCCTACCATTGAGTGAACTTCATAGGTAAGAAATGAATTTCATCTACAAGTGTCATGTCTTTATTTCAGGGGAGGTAAAAGGCAGCGATGTAAGAGTATAAGTAAAATGGAGGGTTGAAGTGGCTTGAAAAATTCTACATTTTGTGTACAGACCAGGGTCTCTGGATTATGATAAAAATCAATTTTAAAAATATGAAAAAAAAAATCAGCTGATGCCTATTATTCCGATAAATGGAGTAAGTGAGGCCGTTTAGCCTTATCTAACTTTTGGAAATTGAATGAGCAGTTCGACCTCCACAGGTAGCAATCAGAGATTGCTTGTTGAAGACTATCACTAATTATAAGAAGCAACCGAAGAAGAGACGGGCAAACAAATGCTGTCATCCGCTCTCTCTAACCCTAACAGAATTTGTTGTTGTCGTTGTCTGAAATAGTGAGGGTTCTACCGTCAGTACTCTTAAGTTTACGGGACAAAAAAACAGATTTCCGAAAGAAAGGCCAGCCTGGCTGTGCCAGAGATCGAATTGCTCAGTAACCAAAGAAAGGCCTAAAAAAAGTTCCTCTAATCACTAAATAAAATCGAACCTAGAACAGTCTTCCTTCCGAAAGTCAAGCGCTATGGAAATAAGCACCATTTTTGGAAAGGTTACATGGGTACCTTAAAATAGGATGGGAAACTTTAAGAAGTTTCTCCTTGAATGTAACGCACTTTCTCTAACATTACTGTGGATTCGCTGCTGATTTTGTGCTACAGAAATCAAGCCATCTGCCGTGACGACTTGTGGCATACTTTTTACATTAACACAACGAATGCTTGATCTCAGGAAATCAAAGTGGTGATAAGATATAACGATGTTTGGAAGTTTAAAAGTAATAAGCATAGCTCATCAAAGTTTTTGTTTTGTTTTAGATTTTACTAGCAGACATTGACAAAGCGTTACAACAAGCAGTAATGCTTGGGGCTGGTATCAGATATGCGAACTGTTAGAGTCAACTATTAGTAGTGCATAAATCGTCATCATAAACAAATAATAAAAACATTGCTCATTATACTGGGACATATACATTGACATTCTACATTTGTTAAAGTAAACTGTGAGTTAAAAATTAAATACACTGTAAGATTATAATATTATTTCTAACAAAATACCACTTTACTTTTGTAATTTAAAGATTGTTAATAAATAATGGAGTATTATCTACCATTGGATTGTTACTTTAAATATTGTGTACATTTGAAGAGCTATTGGAAAAGATCTCTGTTGCACTTGAAATGCTGTTTTAATACTTTATTAATGTAGAATCATGTGTTATCGCTTTATCAGAAAGCGTATTTGTTCGTCATGGTAACGTGATAAGAAACGCTTATCACGTACCAGGTACATTTTGCTACCGATATACAATGATCAAATAAACAATTTAAGCTTTTAATTCAGCGCTAAGCTTCATACAGAAAGCAAGTTTTATCTAATGTTGCAGAGCAATTCCATTTATTAGTTATTGTTAGAATTGTTTATTTATTACTAACTGCAAAAGTAATGATTCCTAAAATTTGAATGCTCGAATTGCAAAATTTTGAATAATCAGATACTAATTCTGGATATCAACAGGCAGCTCGTGTGTGATGGGTGGGTGAATGAGAGAAAGAGTATGAGTGAAGAGTTATAACCGCTGCTAAATATGTAAAATACTGCGTAACTGCGTAAAATATTCATGAATAGGAGATAACATTACATACAAGGAATTGCACAATAACACAATAACTGCAATTCCTTATATGTAATTGCAATTCGTTGTAATTGCAATTCGTTGTAATTGCAATTCCTTGTATGTAATTGCAATTCCTTTTATGCAATTGCAATTCGTTGTAATTGCAATTCCTTGTATGTAATTGCAATTCCTTTTATGCAATTGCAATTCGTTGTAATTGCAATTCCTTGTAATTACAATTCCCTTTACGTAATTACGATTCTACCTGTCATGTAGAACCCAAACTTTTTTCCAACCATTCGTAGTTACCGTTCAACCAGAAAAGTTTGAAATCCATCATATATTTAGTTCTAGACGGGATAAGCATTAGATAATCAAGGATTCTTATTTCAGAAACCAAATGTAATTTTTAGTCACTTCAGAGCTCCAGTAAGAAGTTCATTTTCTCATACTGAAGACATTCACAAATTCCATGACCTTGGGCTATTGACTACTGCCTGGTGATTTGAATCAGACCGGCAATTTAATGTAAGATAAACATGCAATATGGTATCGTTTAAAACAGATAAATACTAAAGGCGTCGTTTTCAGGCAGCATTGGGGGTAAGGAGTACGAGATCGAGCCATTCTTTATCTATACTTTGCTTAAGATTGATTCAAATGATTCCATATCTCGTTTTTGTGCATTGCATTCAGTCTTTCGAAAACGTTTACCAGAGCTGTCATTCCAAATAATAATAATGATGATGATGATGACGATGAGGGTCTGTGTAGCTCAGTGGAAATGCTGCTAGACTACTAGAAGAAAGAACGTTGTAAGTTCAATTGCCAAATATAGGAACTTTCAGTAAGCCTTTTTTTTCGACTTTCCTGAGTTATTCGATCATTGACATGGGCAAGTGGGTTTTTTCTCCTGGAAACTCGGGTTTTTCGTCCTCCCGTAAACTCAAGAAAATCGACCGTCGAATCCACACTAGTTTCAGACAGTAAACATAGTATTAGGACCAAGGACCACAAGAGATCGTGGGACTTGTCAGCAGCCTCTCTTCACCAGGTGCCAAGTATAATTAGTCTTGGACCAGCTATCTCGGATTAGCTACTGATGTAGATCCCTTCAGTCTCCAAATGTCAGATAGGTCCAAAAACGGCCTTGCCTAATGACTATAGGGGAATAAAAGGTATTAGCTGATTTTTTATATAATAATAAAAAAAATCAGCTAACGCTTTTTTATTCCCGTATACGGGAGTAGGCGAGGCCATTTAGCCCTATCTAACTTTTGGAGACTGAGTGGGTAGTTCAATCTCCACTGGTACCCAATCAGAGACAGATGGCCCAAGGCTATCACTAATTAAGCAGTACACAATGAAGAGAGACGACTCAAATGTGCCGCCATCTCGTGGTCCCTAACCCTAACACAATATATTTAATGTCTGAAATAATGTGAATTCTACGGTCGATTTTCTTGAGTTTACAGGAAGAAAAACCCGAGTTTCCGGGAGGAAAAACCTGCTTGCCCGTGCCAGAGATCGACTAACTCTTAGAAAAATTTCCTCTAGTCGCCGACTAGACTCGAAACCAAGTCTTCCTTCGTGCGGCCAAGCGCGGCGGTGTGCAAACGCCACATCCGCTGAGCTACACAGGCTCCATTATAATAATAATAATAATTATTATTATTATTATCCAGGCCTCAATGGAGTCAAAAGACTCATCGTGGGAGGTCCTTCCTAAGAAACACAAAGTCTGTCATACCACTCCTTAAACTCATTGACAGTTCTCGCTCTCACCACTCCTCACCCTCTTGCTCACAGTTTCCTTTCGTAACTTCCAGGGATGGTCTCTTGTCATCACTCCTTCTCGCTGTTCAACCAAGCGAAAGAACTCCCCAGTGTCAACCTGTAACGACCTTTCAACAGTTTAAAAGTCTCAATCATATCACCTCCCCTTCTTCTATCCACCAAACTCTGCAGTCATTCCCTCAGCCGATCCTCATAACTATCATTGTACAGTCCTGAAACCATTAGAAGGGGATAAATTAACTGTGTTCCACAGTTAATTTATCCCCTTCTAATCCTGGAGACCAAATCTGAGAAAATAGTCTAAGTGTGGTCTGATCAGAGTCTTATACAATGGAATGAAAACCCTTTTATCCCTGCAGGTCAGGGTCCTTCTCATTATTGCAGCAATCCTCTGTGTTACCTTCACCATCTTTGCAATATGTCCCCTAAATTTCAGGTTTCTATTACTTATCAACCCCAAATCTCTTGTCTTCCCTACTTATTCGAGTATAACTCCTCCCATAGAGTATGCAGCTTGATGTTTCCCAAACCTCAAGACCTTACATTTTGCAGCATTAAAGTGACCCCCATTCATTTGCCCATCTATCTAGCTTATTCAAATCCTCTTGCAGGGCTACCACATCTGAAATATTACTAATAATTCTTCCCAGCTTCGCATCATCTGCAAACAATTGAATATCCCCCTTGCAATCCACTGATATAAAAGTTAAACAATATAGGTCTCAGTACTGAGCCCTGTGGGAACTCCACTTGTAACCCTCTGCCTCCTTGAAACTGCCCAACCATACACAACTCTTTGATACCTATCGGACAGCCAATCCTGAATCCAGTTGACCAATTTGACATCCAGCTGAAACTTAAATATCAGATTATCATGTGGTACCCTGTCAAATGCCTTCGCTAAGTCTAAGAAAATGGCAGTATATGCCTTTCCCTCATCTAATGCTCTTGTAACTTTATTATAAAAGGCTAGCATATTGCTAAAACAAGAGCGCCCCTTTACAAATCCATGTTGACTCTCACAGATAACATTACCCTCATCTGCCCAATGTTGTATACGGTACCTCACTACTTTCTCCAAGATCTTAACAACTACTGATGACACACATAAACTAGCCTATAATTAGCCACTTCCAGTCTGCTATCGCCCTTATGCAATGCCACAATCTTACCTTCCTTCCATTCCATAGGCACCTTTCCTGCAGCCAGAATTTCATTGAAAAGCCAGGTCAAAGGCACTGTCAGTTCCCTAGTACATTCTCTCAATGATGGTATTTCACCACAAAACACGTGGTGAAATATCATACAGGCCCCACAGCTTTACTGACATCCAGAGTACTCAGTATTTGAAACACACTCTCCTCCTGTACCTCTAAACCTCGAACCTGCTGTATCCCTCTAGTATTAAAACCGACTCCTCCAGGATGAAATACTCCAGTAAAGTGTTCATTGAACAATTCCACTATGTATTCTGCATCAGTCACTATTCCCATTTTTATCCCACAATATCATTCTTTCACAGTCATTTCTCCTCCTACTGACCACATAGCTAAAAACCTCCCTAGGATTTTCTTTAGATCTTAGGGCCAATCTCCTCTCATATTCCAGTTTCGCCTTCTTTACCATACTAGTCACTCTTCTGGTCTGTGTCTTGTATTCTTCATGCATCCTCTTTTTACCTGTCTCCCTGTATCTCTTCCATAGCCTCTTTTTACCTGTCTCCCTGTATCTCTTCCATAGCCTCTTTTTCGCTTGCAATTCCTGTTTAATATTGTCATCCACTTTACTCCAAATTATGTCCTCTTCTTCACTTATGTATACAACTTACCATTGCTGCTAACAAATATTATTTCACAATTTCCCACGCACTAATGATATCCCAGCCTTCCAATTCCTCCCTCCATGAAACTTCCCCAAGTTGACCTCTTAGACTATTAAAATCACCTGCCATATAATTCCACATACGTTTCCATCTCTTTGATACTCCTGCATGTCTATTCATCTTCCAAGTCAAAACCATATGGTCACTCTCTCCAACTGGTGAGAGAGATGTCATCTCAGTTATTATCAACTCTTCTGATGTTATAACCAAATCCAAAACTCTTCAACCTCCTGTTCCCTCTATTACATGTTGCCTAAGACATTTGTCCCTCAAGAATTCAAGAAATTCCATTCCCTTATTGCTACATGCATCTTCTTCTCCCCAATTTATACTACTGTAGTTAAATCTCCCATGACAATCATTCTTCTTGCACTTACCAAATTCAACTGTCTAAACATCTCCTGGTCCCCACCCTCTGTGCTCCTGAGTCTGTAGCAACACCTCACTAAATATCCTGTCTTCCCCATCTCTACCTCATACCATATGCTTCCAAAATCATTAGTGTCACTGCTTTCCAAAGCCTCCACTCTTAGAGGACATAGATTGTCACTTATCATAAGCAGTACTCCACCACCACGCTTTCCCTTCCTATCTTGGGTACTGGCGAAAAATGCTGTACCCAGCGACTTCTATTCCTGTTATTATATCCTCTTCTATCAACCACGTCTCAGTGATCTCAATAATATTTATTTTGTCAATACAACAGTGCAAAAATATGTAAATTGATTACATTATAGCTGATAGAGAATTCATGCAAGAAAAAATATTTATGTAAGCATTATTTAAATTAAGGGGACACTAAATCCCACATTGCTCCAAAACCGAACAAGAAACTCAAAGACTGGAATGAGTCTCATGCCGAACACAGTAAACCACAAAAGTATCGGCGACCACCAGCGTGAGCCAATGCAAGCAGTCCCAGCACGCAGCACAATCCCGGGCAACTCGCAGCAAAGGCGGTAAAGTTCTGATCGCTATTCCTGGCACTTTACACAATGTAAAAATAGTTTTTACATTATGGAAAATACCAAGAACAGCGATCAGAACCCCACCACCCCCGCTGCGAGCCGCCCGAGACTGCACCACGCACCAGGACCACCCGCACCAGCCCACGCCAGCAACCGCAGACACCTCCACAGTTCACTACATTCGGCATGAAACTCTCTGACTCCAATCCGAGGCCCCTACTCCGCTTCAAAACAATGTGGGACCCAACATCCCCTTAATTTAAATAATGTTTATATCGCCAAAATGAAGCCTATTGGCTCTTTATATTTAAGTAATTTATGTAAGAGTTCTAACATCAGCAGATATAATGACATTTTCTAGTATGAACGTGACATTACTGAAGTAGTTATACTTTGCTACATAATTGCAATGCTCAAATGAACGTTCACATGTAAACATAAGGATGTCATTTTGCCTTTTTACAAGACCTTGATAAGACCTCACTTGGACTATTGTGTGCAGTCCTGGTCTCCTGGCTTCCATTTCGATTCTGATATATTGGAGAGTGTGCAAAGGAGTGTGTTAGAAATGCTATAAGGATTGTGGAATACTGATTATGAAGACAGATTGAGAATTTGTAGACTGCAGACGCTAGCAAACATGAGAAAGAAGGTGATATGATTGAAATTTAGAAACTTCTGAAAGGGTCATACAGGAATTTTTCAATTTATGGATTGTGATGAAAGGAGAAGAGGGCACCCTTGGAAGCTGAGAATGAATACCACTAAGAAGGGGTGGGAGACTAGATTTTTCTCTCGTAGGGTGGGGTGAGTGAACGAAATGGATTGCCATTGAATGTTGTGAGTGCAAGCAGTGTGAATGAATTCAAGAATAAGTATGATAGCTGGTGCATGTATTATGTGACTTCCTCAATGGGTCCCTGACTCCCACTTAATAATAATATATTACAGTGATTTAAGCTGAATCACTCATAGCCTGTGCCTGCTAACCATGTCTGCTCATTTCATTACTGGTAAATATTACTTTCCAATGAAATTAAATGAAAAAATAATAATGGCAAGATTTGCAACAATTCACATCACAGTGGTCCAGGTCTATTCACTCAACTCAGAAAGTAGTGAAGAAGAAATAGTTATTGTATAGCACCTTGGAAGTAATATTGAAATAAGTACCAAAAAAAAAGAGATACACTCATTATTAAAGGAAACTGGAATGCTAAGATTGGAATGGACAATGAAGGATAGAAAAGAATAACGGGCAAATATGGATGTGGAAAAAGCAATGAAAGAGGAGACATAATGCTTGAGTGAACCTTGAAGATGACATGGTAATTTGCAACACAAAATTAAAGCAAAAAAACTGCAGAAAGTGGAAATGGCGATCACCTGATGGAAGGATGAAGAACATCCTTCCATCATTAGTTCAGCAGTGTCTAACATTTCATGGAACAGACATTGAATCAGATAATATCTTAGCGATTGCTAATGTCAAGTTGAAATTTAAATGATAAGTGAAGGTACAGTTTAAGAGTAAATATAAGGTCACTAAATGAGGAAATCACTGGGAAAATACAGGAAAGTGCTCAAGGAAGAACTGAAATCCATCACAGAAAAGGAGCTGGAAGATAGAAACAACAAAATTATGTCTGCAATCAAGACAGCAGTGAAACAGTCTCAGAGACAGAAAAGTTAAGGAAGTGGGTCTCACAAGAGACATCAAAATTAATCCTAGAAAAAAAGCACTAAACATTACGAGAGATATTTCTGTAGAAATGGAAGAAAAGTATAAAACATAATGCAGTGAGGAGAAGAAAGCAGTTAAAAGACAAATAAAAGTGGTTAAAGGAATTCGGTTCAAGAATATCAACAAATACTAGGGTGAATACAAAACAAGAAAAGTACACAAAATGATCAGAAACATCAAGAAATGGACCCCAAAGCAGAGAGCCATAAAAGATGAAAAGGCAAAATTTTGATGGATGCAGAAAAAATAAGAAAAAGATGGACAAGATACTATTACTGCTCAGGGTTAGATAAAACAGAGGGAGATGCTAAAGCCCAAACTAGGTTAATTAATGAACTGAGAGAAATATCACTACCAAGAACAGAGGGAGAAAGAGATATACTAAGAGATGAGTTTGTAATGACAGTAAAGCATCTGAAGAACCATAAAAGCCATGGGAATGATGAAATCACTAAGAAGATACTAAAATATGTTCGTGAGGTGATGATTGATGAACTATGCCAGTTATGTAACATTGTACTGCATAGGATGAAGGAAAAGCACCAAAAGAATGGACAAGTTCAATCCTAATTCAACCATTCATAAGAAAGAAATCAAAATTAACTGCAAAAATTATAGAACAGTTTCTTTAATGAGTCATGTGGAAAAGGTACTTATGGCGATATTAACAGAAAGGATAAGAAAACTAATGGGGAAATAAATATAGAAAATGAGCAAGCAGGATTCAGAAGACAGCAGTACTGTACTTAGGGTTATCAAATATTAATGTTGAGAATTGTGAAGAAAATGTTATGTAAGAATAAAAATATGCATGCCTGTTTTGTTGACTTTCAGAAACCAAAAGTGTCACAGGCTGGACTAAAATCTTATGGAGTTACTATAATAAGCCAAAAGGCTATTTTACCGGCGACATAAGTTAACAACAACAACAACAACAACAACAACAACAATAATAATAATAATAATAATAATAATAATAATAATAATAATAATAATAATAAACTATCAAGTGTAGCATACTATTCGTATAACTATGTACAGAACTTGCCAATACAAGGAACTCAGATGATCAAGTGAGAGAAATAGTTTAGAGGGTATATTTCGATAATTTATAATTACGTTATTTCAGGACTTAAGTTTATTCACGATTTATTATAAAAGCACATCCATCCTTTAATGTCTTATTCCTTACAAGGAGTAGGTGATGTGTTTAGCTCGAACTAACTGTTTTTTTTTTTTTTTTTTTTTGAAGATTAGTTTGTAACCATCTCTACTCTTATCCATTACTGATCAGTGGATCAAGACTATCAATGGTTTCGTGGGCTTCCGGGAAGAGGAGTACGGCAGAAAAATCTCCCATGTTGTTGTCCCTAAGCCTAAAACTACATATTATTGCTTTCAATAGTGTAATGTCCTTGAGTTGTGGGGTTAAAAATTTTTTTCCAGAGGGAAAACGCTACTAGTCTATGTGTACTAAGTCGGGAATCAGTTGAAATAATGCATAAAAATAGTTCCTTTAGTCAACGACTAGATTAAACTTTTAAAAAAAGACTTTATTTCGGTTATTATTGCTTCAAAATAAATGAAATAATAAATTTTTTTATATAAACAAGCATTTATTACATATAGTAATAAAAATATTACTATATGTATAGGAATTCTATAAAACAGAAATATTTTATGCTTTATCAGTATATGATGCAATAACGCCTACTGACTACTTTAGAGAGGAGCTCTAATTAAGAAATTCGAAAGCTCTTAAATATTACTTAGTATACATATATTGTACGTTATCTCCTTAATGGTATCTCTACCTTGACGCGGTAAGGAGACTTGTGCGGACCAATGATCTCAAGCACTATGTTAGTGGCAGCTAAGCTACTGCCGGGACCTCCTAGTTGGACAAGACGAGAAGTAGGTGCCAGACCAAGAGAGAAAGTTACCCTTGTCCTTCAGGTAACCGTAAGGTTACCTGAAGGACAAGGGTAACAAGGGACAAGGTTAACCGTAAGGTTACCTGAAGGACAAGGGTAACTTTGTTACCCTTGTCCTTCAAGGGTAACAAAGCCTTCCGCTACAAGTAAACTGAAAAATATTAAATGTGGAGTGGATCAACATATCAGAGCTTCAAGTGGAGTAGTCAGTTTAATCGATAATAAGTGGAAAAAAGAATACGAAAGTTACAATGAAGTAGCCAGTTTAATCGAAAATAGATAGCCAAATCTATTATCTAATAGATAATAAGGTAATAAGCCAAATCTATTAGATAGCCAAATTGCTATCTAATAGAAATTAGATAGCTATCTAATAGAAATCAAAGAATAGAAAATCAACCGAATTAGATGACATGAATGCAAAATTTTGCAAATGTGGTGGAGAGTGTTTACTTCGCAGATTCTTAAAATTAATAAATAACTATTGAAAGAAATATGAAGTTCCATCAGACTGATCAAAACTACGGTTATATCTAGGTGTATGTATAACAAAGGAGACGGAGATGATTATGGAAATTAAGATGAATAAGTTTATTAAATACAGGTTACAAAATTTACAGTAAAATTCTGAATAAAAAGCAGAAATATTGCAAACAAACAATCTACTCTCAACAAAATTGTTTCAGACATGGAAGATGGCGTATAGACAATATTTATGTGTTAAAATAAATTATTAAAAAAAGACGAAAATTTAATTTAGATATTCATCTAGCTTTTATAGATTATGGGAAATATTTTGGTAAAATACACAGAGAAAATTTATGCAGTATAATGAAAGGATATCCATTACATTTGGTACAAGCTATACGAAGTTTATATAAAAATACGAAATCAAGGTTACAGTTAGGTAATAAATTAACAGAAGAGAATGAAATTATTTAAGGTGTTAGACAGGCATTTAGCTTGTCTTCAACTCTATTCAATATAAATATAATTGGTAAAATTTTAAAATATGGAAATCAACAATAAAACGAGTTATCCAGTTAACCAGAAGAACTGATATCAATGCATTTCTGTATGCAGATGATCAGATTATATTACAAGGCAGTGGAGATGACCTTCAAACATCGGTTTATGAATTAGACAGAATAAGCCAACAATACAATTTAAAAAAAAAGTCATGGCATTTAAAAGTCGAAATCATTAGTCATAGAAAATTAAATAATAGAACAAGTCATGCAGTTCAATTATTTAGGATGCATGATAACATACGAAAAAGATAAAGATATAGATGAAAAAATAAAGACATTTCAGAAAATTTGTTGAACAATTAAAAGAACACTGAATAAAAATAAAAATAAAATAAAATGAGAAATCCAACTAAAATTTTAAAAAGTAATGGCCACTTTACTGCTGTTTGCACAGTTGCAAAACGAAAATGAACCCTCTAAATGGAATAGACTACAAGCAGCTATCATAACATCTGCTAAAAACCACATCAATAAACAAGAATAAAGAAAGAAAAAAATGGATAACTCAAGAGGTGATCAACCTTATTGATGAAAGAAGAACATGGAAAAGAGGAGCAAATGAAGAAGAAAGGTTACGATATAAAACTTTGAATAAAAGAATCGAACAGTTATGTAAAAGATTGAAAGAAAACTGGATAAATAGGCAGTTCACTGAGATAGAAGAATTACAAAATAGGAACAAAACCAGAGAAGCATTCCTGAAAGTGAAAGAACTTAATGGAAAAACAAAATGCACACAGTCAAATAACATCAAGGACAAAGATGGAAACATACTCATTGATAAGGAAAAGCTAAATGGAAGATGGGTGGAGTACTTATCAGATCTCTATGATGATGATAATGGTAACATATTTTATGATTCACGACACCTTAAGTTAAACCTAACAACAGATACCACTCTATCCACAAGAAAGGAGGTAGAAGACATATAATTAAGAATCTTCCTAATAATAAATCCCCTGGGTGTGATAATATTCCGGCTGAGCTGCTGAAAGCTTTGACTGGCAATAATAACAACTATTTAGTGGAATCCATTCAGGACATCTATAAAACAATACAATTACCTGAAGTTTTACAACATCTATCTGTATACCAATTCCAAAGAAACATAATGCATAAAATTGTGAGGGTTACAGAACTGTGAGCCTAATATCCCATGCATCTAAAATTATTTTAACCTTCGTTAACAAACAAATTGAAAGAGCCATAAGCAGTGAATTGAGTGAACAACAGAAATGCTTCAGAAGAAGAAGAATGGGAACCATTAATGCTATTCTGGAACTAAAAATACTAATAGAAAGATCACTTGAAAGAAATAGGAACATTTACATATGTTCATAGACTTTCAAAAGGCTTTTGACCGGATAAAACATAATAAAATGTTCAATATATTAGGTAAATTAGACATAGAAGATCGTGTACTTAAGATTATAAAAATGATTTACACCAAACAGAAAATGCAGCTGTTTAACTCTGAGACTTCTGAGGTGAAAATAAAAAGAGGAGTTAGACAAGTTAGAGGTTGTATCCTTTCACCAAATCTATTTATTATCTATAGTGAGACATGATGAAAAAGACTGAAAAACAAAAAACGGGAATTAGTATCAATGGTATAAAATACAATAATCTTAGATATGTTGATGATACCATTCTAATAGCAGAAAACAGAAACAAATGAATCAAATTACTGCAGCTACTAATTGAAGAAGGTAAAGAATTTGGATTAGATATTAATGCAAAAAAAAAAACTAAATTTATGAAAATCTCAAAAGAAAGCAGATCCGAGCCAGAAATATTCATAAACAATATGAAAATTGAACATACAACAGAATACAAATATTTAGGCACCTACTTTACTGCAGATGGAAGGCAAGATAAAGAAATAAAAATAAGGAAAGCCATAGCTAAAGATGCATTTTGGAAAAATAAAGATCTGCTCAGAAGTTCTGTGAGTATTGAGACAAAGAAAAGAATGATAAGAACATTAGTGTGGCCAATTTTCACATATGGAAGTGAGACCTGGATATTCAAGAAGAGAGTAAGGCGAGATAATGGCCTTTGAAATGTGGTGCTGTAGGAGAGCTCTGAAAATCCCATGAACAGAACATGTGACAAGTACAGATGTCTTACAGAGAATGAGAACACAGAGATCTCTATTACAGGAAATGAAAGCCACTAACAGAGAGAACTGGAAGGACATGGTGCTGCACCCTCTCACTGAGGAAGCTACACGAAGAAGAAGAAGAAGGAGAATGGCCACTTCCACCCTGTTATATGATTCAGAAATATGGACTGTTAAAAAGAAATTAGATGCAGAAATTAGGTTTTGAGAATAGTTAGCTATTGCATCATTTAACTATTTTTGACAATAGTTAAATGATGCACAAAATTTGATCATGTAAGAAATGAAGACTTCGGTAGAGAGCTAGATATTTACAACATAAATGAAAAGATCAAGGAATAAGGAATATATATATAGAGAGAGAGAAATCGAAAAGCATCTGTAGGATGGAAAGATCGGCTACTAAAAAAAAAGCGGATAAATATAGACCAGAGGATAGGGAAGGGAGAGAGAGAGAGAGAGAGAGAGAGAGACCAGATGCAAGATGGAAAGACCAGTGAAGTTGTTAAAGACAAATGCCTAATCCTTAAAGAGAAGAAGAAGAAGAAGAAGACATATATCTTATTTAATAGTTTACGGTTTATTTATAAATTCAAACTATATTTTTTGTAACTTCTAAATTAAACTCTATGTAAATTAAATAATCTATTGAAATTTTCAAATTTTGGGTTGCCACAAAAATTAGAAGACCCAGATGCTTCTAATGGGTTGCACTTTAGTCGGGTCATGTACCCATAGCATCAACATTTGGAAACAGAGACTGCTGATGGAAAGACAGTTTCCAAGTTGCAAACTCGAAATTGCCGGTTTGCAACGTCAAAGCTTGCATATGCATTGTATTGCAGGAACAAGCATAAAAATATGGCTTAAAATAAAAACAAAATAATATGTGGAAAGTGCGGAGGTCATCATTATCTTATGTCTCACATATTAAATAGATGCTCGTTAAACTGGAAATGATGGAGTTGAAAAAAAAACAGATTACTGCGTTGGATAGGAGACTGTAAGTCTGAAAGGCATCCGGCCGGCCTGGTTGGCCGAGTAGTTAGCGTATCCACTTTCTAATCAACAGGCTTCGGGTTCGAATCCCTCCATGAGCATGGATGTTTGTGAATGTCCTTAGGTGAGAGAAGGATTTTATCCCCCGGTGTAAGACCACCATCCCGCTTATTGGAAGTCTGAAATGGCTTGAAAAAGTTCCATGCTTGGTCTCTAGAGCATCGTTTCCGGATCTCATAAAAAATATAAAAAATAAACAAAATATATAAAATCAATAAAAAAAAGAAAAATCCTTAACGCATCTATGGTACGAATGTATCATAGGTTTACAGAAGCCTTTCGTAGGTAAGAGCCACATAAAAAAAAATAATAAAAGAACTGGCGAGTTGTGTCTAGGAGAGCAATATTCCGAATGAGGAAAATGATAAGTGGTGTGCTCCAAGGAATATGTTTTGGGACCATTGCTATTTAACCTGTATGTCGACAATACTGGGAGAATTTTAAATGGGTATATCCAGTAGTTTGCATATGAGAACTAGAGCCGATGCGATTTTAAAGGAGGACTTGGATAGACTGTGCAATTGGGCAAATGGCTGAAGCTACCAGCTCATGTTGCAAAGGGTAAGCTTTTAAAACTGAAAGCAAAGATCGGAAGTAGAGTATATAATTGGTGGGGATAGTAGGCAAAGCAGATTAAATATCTATGATAAGGACGGACAACTCTGGATAAAGACAAAATTTCCAGAACACATTTTCCAAATTGCAGGACTGGTTGGCCGAGTGGTTAGCGCATCCGCTCTCCAGCCAAAAGGCTGCATGCTCGACTCCCACCCTGCCCATGGGTGTTTGTGATTGTCTGTGAAAATACTAGTGGTGGGTGGTAGATGGCGTTGGTGTAGTTGTGGTTCACTGTAGTTGGTCGATTGTGGGGCGGTGGAGATAGAGAGTTGTAGAGTAGATGCCAACCCTCGATGAGTCTTTGGACTCCCTGGAGGTGTCAAGTATAGTAATAAATTATGAGGATAACACAAGGGATTATGACAACGATGCACAGGACATTGACATATACAAAGAAGGTTAAAGCTACTTTGTATAAGGTCTAATCAGGCTACATATGGATACTTGTGCACATATTTGGCCACCTGGTTTTCAAAAGAATGAGGATGTATAGGGTCCAGAGTCATTTAACTAAGGTTGATCCCAGTCCCTGAAATATTGCGTATGAAGAAAGATTGAGAGAACACAAAGTGCAGGGTCTTGTAGATAGGAAGGAGAAGAGGAGAGGAATATGATTGAGACATAAACTTATAAGGGATTGTTACTGGATTGATGTGGAAGGAACTGTTCAGAGAATGGAAGAGAAAGAAGTAGAAGTTGTATGAAAGGTTTGAACAGGGGGCGGGAGAATGAAGAACATTTTTTTTACAAGTATAATGGTTGTCAAGTAACTACTCAACAACCATTTCCTGAGAGTGTAATGAGAACAGCTTGTAATTTATAATTAATAATATCATTACTATTAATAAAATAATTAGTAATAATGATATGATATATAGAAGAAGATTTACTGATGAATTTTGATGTTTTTCTATATATTTAAATGCATCTTGTAATTCGTAAATAGCTGGGTTTTAATAAACAACAGTAGTCCACATTATTAATTATAATCATGAATTACAATATTAAAACACGTTTTGGCAAAAAAAAATCTCTAAATATTTGAAATCGAAGTGAGTAATGCTGGAAAGATCCAAATACATTTATATCGCATATTGCAGCGGAATTTTTAAAGGTATGCTGTAGGTCACCTTCACCTACATATTTTGGTATTTCCACGGAACACTAAGATTCCAAATGACGTGAATTCAGTTCCGATAAGATTTCGTTTCCCGGTTGTTATTGCATTATGGGTCGAAATTAGCCCGATGATGACTGATAAACAGAGTAAATATAGTGTTTATTTATATCACAAAATAAACAATCATAAATCAATCATAAAGTAATTAAATATCGAATGACGAACGAATGATAAAGCAAATATAATATAGATAACAGCACGTCTTATAATTTAGTAAAGTAAATTGTCGAATTTTATAATGGAGTCGCTTTTTAGGTATTATTTAACATAATAGCTTGAGCTCGCTATGAGTGAAGTGAAGGCTTGAAGGATGGAGACTGGCAGTCAGCGTGTCTTCAAACACGTAAGACTAAAGGTGCTCAGCCTTCGGGAAATAAAATGTGTTAATGGATTATTTATTTATTTCACTTATATATATATATATATATATATATATATATATATATATATATATATATATATATATATATATATATATATATATATATATATATATATATATATATATATATATATATATATATATATATATATATTAACAGTAGGAGGGGGCGAGGGGGAACCTTGTGGCAACATTTTTTAGGATAATACTAGACTAAAAAAAATTAATTCGCCGAATAGAACACCTTCCTTTTTTTTTTTTTTTTTTTTAAACCGGTTTCTGAGTTCGTCGATTTGTGTCATGGGTAACGGGGGTGGGGGGGGGGACTCCCTGAAACATGGTTTCAGCCATCACGCATCTCACAAGATTCGACCGTGGAACTCACTATTTCAGATAACAATACGAATTAGGAATTAGGATTCGGTTTGGAATTTGTGAGATAACAGCATTTTTATGCTATATTCTCTCCCATCCCTGAATTGTCAATAGCCATAGGCTCAGTTTGGAGATTGCCTGCCTACAGATTTTAAAAGTTACTAAAAGATATGAGTTCCCAGAGTTCTGCTTACGCCCTTTGTAGAATAAACAGGCGTTGAAATATTTGTTTCTTCTCCTTCTTCTTCTTATTATTATTATCTGATTACATCAGATACCCACGCTACTCAACAACCTACCAAGAAATTTAAACCACATAGATAACTACAGAACAATAAAACACGAACTCTGGGAAAAAATACCAACAAAGTTAATATACCATTAACACTAATATACACATCACAAGTCACCAGCATCCAATGCCTACATCCCACCCATAAACAGTAACAACAACATAAATAGCGAAGGCTAATCCCACTCTCTTCATAAAAGCTAACCCAAGCTTGAAAGTAGGTGGGATTAATCCGCCTCATAATCAAAGACTGCAGATTATGTAATAAAACAGTCGGTAAGGTGTATAACAATAATGAAGATACTGATAACATTATTCGGATAAGCTCTGCAAAGCTTCGAGGAAGAAACCACCCAAAGAAACAAGTAAATATTATAAACAATTTAATAAAAAAAATGACTCATTGTAAATTTAAATGAATCATTGTAAAACATGAATGTGAAAAAATGTAAAACACATCGTTAATATCATTATTTATGCAATTTAAATAAGATATTTTCCTAGCATGTTGTACTGAACATATGTATGTAATTTATCTGAGACATTATCGTATTATTATTATTATCCATTATTCAAAAATTCCATGCAGTCTTCATTGTTAACATTAGAAGAAGTGTTGTAAATATAGATGCAAAAAAGTATTATTATCAAATTTTAATTCAAATGTAATGTAGAAAAAAAATCAGATATGCAGCACTACGTGCTGAATTTTGTAAAAATTACAAGTTGGAATGTCACTAAAGATGATTATGGTAATTGTGTAAACATTTTAGAAATCAACACACTTACTCTAAAAACATTTCATTATTATAAAAAAAAATCTGTTTTATCTATTGTAAATATAGCATTGTAAATACATTAGTGAAATTGCAAGAAATGCAGCATCCTTATTATGATTTATATATGTTTATATATTTGTACTTAATCTTAATCTGAATTATATATTTGTAAATACTCTGTGTTATTATTAATAGAAACCTGTCGTTAAATTTCTGACGCATTCTATAATAATATTGCAGTCTTATTTCTGAGTTTTTATTTAACTCTATTCTATCATAGCTTATTCCACCACAGAAGAAAAGTTAAAGGCGCAAAAATTACTGTTTATATAGACAAGAGACATAAGTATCCTTAAAAAATAAATAAAAATAAAACAACACAGGTTGTACAACCTATTCAAATCAAATATTTAGAAGTTTTAAAATAGGTTTCCACATCAACAAGGAATGTTAATTATATCGAAAAAAGGGGAAAATGCATTAATTACAATAAATGCGATGAATATAATGCCGACCTGGCTGGCCGAGTGGTCAGCATATCTGCTCTCCAACCAAAAAGGCTGCGGGTTCGAATTCCGCCGTGGGCATGTATGTTTGTGATTGTCTGTGGAAAAATTAGTGGTGGTGGTCGGCGGTAGATGGCGCTGGTGGATTGAGTGGACAGAGCTGTAGAGCAGGTGCCCTCCCTCGATGAGTATTTGGACTCCCTGGAGATATCTAATAATAATAATATAAAGAAGAGCAAATCACTCCGGAATACGACAGCAGCAACATTCTAGACTCTATAACATCGTGGAAGCAGAAGACTAACTGAGAGAAGGGACCATCTATCCTCCAATTAATATCAAAAGTACTGGGAAACGTTGGCTTATCTGAAAGATGACACTAAATTATAAAATTGCACGAAGTTTCCACAACAAAGGATGATGCAACTAGTTATGAAATGCCAAACTTTCAATAACACAAAAATGACAAACAAAACAAGTCGGTAAAATTATAATCTGTAGTAAACAAAAATTTATTAATAAAGTAATTATATGATATTATAAAACAAGAAATACAAGATTCTGAATATTCATTATTTTAACATTAAACAAGTATAATGGTTGTCAAGTTACTACTCAACAACCATTTCCTGAGAGTGTAATGAGAACAGCTTGTAATTTATAATTAATAATATCATTATTATTAATAAAATAATTAGTAATAATGATATGATATATAGAAGAAGATTTACTGATGAATTTTGATGTTTTTCTATATATATAAATGCATCTTGTAATTCGTAAATAGCTGGGTTTTAATAAACAACAGTAGTCCACATTATTAATTATAATCATGAATTACAATATTAAAACGCGTTTTTAATATTAAAACACAATATTAAAACACGTTTTTAATATTAAAACACAATATTAAAACACGTAAATTTGTTATGGAAATGACTTCTATTGGAATTTATTGATCAAGTATTTTTTTAGAACAACTATGTTATACCAACTAGTTTCACCAACTGAGGCTGTTGGCATCTTCAGGGTACATAACTAATATAAGGCACTTAAAGCTAAAAACTGTTACAGACTATAAATCAACCGATTCCAATTATATTTGACAAAACAGAACGGGTACAATCAGGGCCGCCGAGAGATATTTTCGGGCCTGTGACAAGTCGATGGTCCAGGTCCCACTTAAAAAAAATTTGCATCACTTTTGTTTAATAAAAAAAAGTCATAAAAAACATGAAACATTTATTTAAAAAAAAGTGTACAATAAATTCAAAATTCGATACATTACATACCATACAAAATACAAACATTAAACAAAAAGAGAATTTTAAAATTTTTATTCTTATTGAAATTTTTATTTCACTTTATGGTCAGCGAAATCTTTAATCACCTCGCCATAATCAATTTTCATTGCCAGGTCATGTTCTATTGATAGTAAAGCTAAGCCGTTTAATCTTTCCTGGAGCATTGATGATCTATCGAAGCTCTTTATTGCTGAAAGTTTACTAAAACGCTCTTTCACCTTCGGCAACTGTTACTGATATTGTGCAAAAAAATTCTGATTGAAGTACATATTTCGGGAAAAACACCGTGAAGTTGAAATTTATAAATGGTATTTAATAAACCTACTCCTGGTATAACAGCTTTAAACGTGCAGTTATAAATCTTTTTTATGTGATAGGTTTCTTCTTTCAGAGGTGATGGTAAGTCTTTCGAATATTTCTTTCTTAAATTATTGCACGAATCAGAAATTTCTTGATGATTCATTGTTTGAAAATTTAATATTGGTGAAAATAAATTCTGAATGTTTTTTAAAGATGTGAAACGAATGTGAAGTTGGGAGATAATTGTATCCAGTATAACCAAATATACAGTTCTTTTAAATGTCCTTGTGTATCATCCCCATCTGCACTTTCTTCATCTGCTAGCTTTATTCTCTTCGCTTTCGACGGTTTTTCGACATTTGGGGTTAAACCCAATTCAACTGCAACAAGTGTAGCTTCAGAGAGAACATCTTGCCACTTATTTCTAAAATGTTCATGTTCTTTCAGAAGAGACCCAACATTTGCTGTTGCAAAAACAATCGATATGGTACTAGATTGCGCAGCCGACTGCAACAACCTTGCACGAACGCCTATTGACGTCATCACCCGCTATAACTACAGCGATCCGCGCCGAATTAGTGTCTTCGGGACACCAACGGCGAGCTAAAGAGCGTAGTATCATTCTCGATATGCCATTATCCTTTATCATTGTTGTATTATTAAGAGAATTAAAACCATGCATTATAAACACAGTTATGTGACACGTCGGGTCCTTTTCGATGCCGGGCCCGTGACAAAAGCCTCAGATGTCACCCCCTCTTGGCGGCCCTGCGTACAATACATGCATAGCGCGTGTATGATTTCACTTGTTGTTATTTAGGAACGTTCTATAATTGGCACTATAATTCAGTTCTTATATGTTTAGAGATCTAATGAGGATCTTCCAGATCTCGGACAAGATTAATCCTTGGTTCCTGTTAAGGTTTTGTACCGAACGGTCAACTGTTGCGTCTTCTTTAATAATTCGGGAGTGGAAATCCTCCTCTTTGTAAGGAATGGTGCTTTTATCCCACTCTATGATATGGTTAGTTCTTGAGGAATGAAAGGATAAACCCGATTTTTCTTCTCTGTTGTTATTAACGTCTCCAATGTGCTCCCTTTGTCTAATCTCAAGGCTTCTTGAAGTCTGACCGATGTAATTAAAACCGCACGAGCAGGGTATGTTGTAAACTCCAGCATATTTGAAGAAAGGATGGCTATCTTTTGGAGATCTTAAGAGTTGTCTAATCGTTTCTGTAGGTTTAAGAGTTACTCTTATTCTATGGGATTTGAGGAGTCTTGCAACCTTATTAGAAACTGTCCCCATGTATGGAATGACGATGATAGAAATATATGTGTGTCGTCCCGTTGTCTTTGTGGGGGGTCAGAGAAAAGTATCTTGTGGACGAGTCTCCGAGGGTAGCCATTCATGGTGAGGTTGTTAGATATCAGAGATAATTCATCCTGGAGATCTTGTTGATATGTTGTAATGCGGAAAGCTCGCTATTTTAGCATGTGTACAATGCTAAGTTTCTGAGAAATGTGGTGGGAGGAGCTAAAATGCAAATAACGTCCTGTATTTGTGGGTTTTTGGTAAACTGGCAAACTAAGAGGCTGAGACGACCATTCGCTTGCTTCTTAATTAGGGTGTCCAAAAATGATAATTGGTTATCTTTTTCAAGATCTAGAGTGAATTTGATTGTATGGTGTAATGAGTTGATCTTGTTTAGAAAATCAAACAGGTCCTTTTTTTTTGTGTGTGGTTCCAAACAATGAAAATATCGTCTATGTATTTCCATTGTCAAATTTCAAATGCCATTTGCGAATGCTTGTAGTTGTTGATATCAAGAAATAAGTGACCTTAAATTACAACTTAATGTTCATGCATTCCTGAATGCTAATAATGTCAATTTCCTTTCTAATATCTTCATTTTTGATATGATTCTGCAACTGATGCCATCTGTTGAGGCCGCTTATTTTTCTAAGAACTCGCATATCTGTTTTCTCTAATCTTTGAACAAGTGCTTTATTTCTAGTTCAACTCTCAGATCCATAACGTCAGACTAGTTTGAACTACATCTTATAACTGCTAGCTTAGTGTTTTGGCTCTATTTCCAAATTTAATTTGCCATTTCGTTAGCAAATTTATTACAACAGTTATTCAGCTAGGCAGGGAATCATACAGATTTGTACTGAAATTATTTATGAATATAGATCATCGGCATAAAGCAAAAAAATAAGTTTGATATCTCCAATTTTAATATCAGGTTTAATGCCACTTTCTTTCATAATGCGATCCATATAGATGATGAATAAGAACGGGGATAATGTATTCGCATGATTTCCTATTCGATAAGAGAAATCTAGGGATCGTCAATCAATCTATCAATCCCATCAATCTATGTGCAATCTACATTGCACACAGATTGATGAACACATCTGTGTGTTCATTCGTTCCTGCTGCATGCTAAAATTAAAACAGAAGTATATATTTAAACAACCTCCTAACGTGTTGGTGAATACCAATTTCAGCAGACTGTAATTTGGCTCTTTTAAATTAAATATGAATATAAGTATTTAACTAATGTGCTAATTTCTAAATCTTGCGTCTACAGATGTATTATGAGTATCAGTTCATTCACGCTCCCATAAATAAATTAAACTCTTGCAGCCTGAATTTTAGCCTAAAACGCTTGACACGTCCCGGTGTGACGTGACACTCATTATACCATCCTACATTAGCATGCTGTGCAATGAAAATAAGATATTAATGTTAAAATTAGAGTTCGTAATTTAATAAAATATTAAAGATATTAAAATTAAGCTATTCAGCTTTTTCATTTATTACATGTCGTGCTACACTGGCAGTTTCGTATTGACCTGAAGCACCGTGTTTGCTTATTCTTTGTACATTGTTGATAGCGACTGTCACAGCCACTTTATTTTCAGTGTGTCAGTGTTTCCTTTAATAAAATAAAATAAAATAAAATAAATCTTCTAACGCATTTTATTCCCAGAAGGAGTAGACAGCACTCCTTTAAATAACTTTTCGAGAAGATCGTTTGGTAGTCAAAAAACAATCACTGACAGCTGAGCTCAAGGCTATCAATGAATCGAGACTTTCAAGGGAGAAATTATGGTGATACCGGCTACCATCTCTTGGATCGATATATACTAGTATTTGGAAGGAAGGTAACAGAACAAAGAAATAGTTGAATTACTGAATGATTATTTTGTGAAGATTTATCATCAGAATGAAGGTACAGTAGTAGTTAATGAGGCAGTTGTGGCTTATGATCTTTGAAGTAGAAAAACTAGAGGTGCTTGAGATATTAAAAAATCTCATTGTGAATTCTTCCATAGGATTAGATGAGATTTCGGCGCGTTTGCTGCTTTAATGTGCAAGGGAACTGGCTTTGACACCGACTAGTCTTTTTAAATGAAGTCTCAGCTCAGGTGTAGTTTCCAAAGGCATGGAAGAAGGGGTAGGACAGTTATTGCATAAAGATGGGATAGAAAACTACAGACCAGTTACTATCTCGGGCAGTTGCTAAAGTTTTGGAAAAGTTGATTAAAACCAGAATTCAAGATTGGGTGGAAAATAATCTGATACTTTTTAGAGGTCAGCCTGATTTTGTTAAGGGGGAGGTCATGCGTTAGCAATTTACTTTGTTTCTATAGTAATAAAGTAATGGTACAGTTGGATAAAGGTAATGTCTGTACTATTATTTTGTTGGATTTCGCAAAAGCATTTGACAGAATAATGACAGGCGAATCTGTTAAGTAAAACAGCTAAAACAAATGGGAATGGATACAGAATTGGTGATAGTGTGGGCTTTATGGCCAATTCTTTGAGTTGCGGATTAAAAATTCGAGGACGGAAAACTTATTAGTCTATATAAGTGTTGTTGAATCAAATCCAATTATTTCACTATTAAATTCATCATTTTTATTATTTTCACACGTTCGTGCATCTATTCCAGAAATCGCAACATATGGATATTTTAAATACATATCTAACGGTACAACACAACCTTTGACAAACACAGCTGCAATATTTATTCCTTTTAAGGAATTATATTAGTAGTCTACTGTGTTAGCCAAAATCCCAAAAGTAAAAGATAAAATATAAAACAAATAAATAGATATTATTTATTTAATTACATATATGCATATATAATTAAATATATTATATATGAATATAATTACGCGTCGTTACCAAAGTTCTATGCGTACCGTATCTCAGGAAATTATAAACGTGAAAATATGTAGCAGCAGCAGTATACTCTATTTATAATATTATTTTATAAGAGTTTAATTTAATAAAAATACTACTTACCATTCTTTTTAGGAATGTCTATTAATAGCAGCCTGCGACTTCTATTAGTTAAGGATAAATTACCGCGATATTGAGAAAGTTCTTCCATAATTGTGTTGTTAACAGTGACATTCACAGTGAATATATTGCCAACATTCCTCTCATCTCCTCTTCGACTTTCAATGAAGAATACCTGTAGGACTAATATCACGAAGAAACACGAGATTCGTTTGAACGGTATAGAAATATTGAATAGTCCTATGTGAACCAATACGCAGAGATTTAGCTGTATCATTGCGTATAATATTTGTTCGCCGAAATTAGTTTTAAAACCTTATAAAGCGTTATAATTCTTGATCATCTGAATAAAATATGTGTTTTGAGAAGCGTATAGATGAAATGCCTTGTGAGTGCTGTTCATCTTAACACTTCTAATCATAACTGAAAGAGCCAAATAATGCTCTCAGGTAGAGATTGCTGATAATAACAGCCGTTTCTGATTTATAAAACGGAGTGCCTTTATTCGTTATCTTTGTCCTGTGCAGTCAGGTCTTATCAGTCGGGCTGATAAGCGACATGTTTGAAAGCTAGCAACAGAGAAAAGTATAAAAAATAAACCGTTTTGATTTCTGCAATGTGAATAATAATAATAATAATAATAATAATAATAATAATAATAATAATAATAATATAGAGCGTAGGAACGATAAATCATCCAGATTTTCTTACAAAAGTATTCGTATTACTAGTTATTATTCTTTTCCCAGAGAAAAAAAGAAGAAGAAAATATTTGCTTTAAATGCTATTAGAAAACTCATGAAATTTAAAGATATAAAAATATTTTTTGAGTTAATTTTAAAAATAAAAATACCAGAAAGACATACCTGCCTAGATATTCCCCGGCAATGCTGTTACTTTTACTATGCATACCTTGAAGCTGTGATTGTGATTTTAAAATGCCTTCAATCGAATTAGATTGGTCTGGAAGTGTGATCTTTATTGAGAGTGAAGTGGATCAAACTGGAGACAAGATCTGGATGAAAACAACAACAAAATAAAAATTATGACTACCTAGTGCACTGTTATCTAATGCAAGCTGCAAAACACTTTTTATAATAAATATTTACAAAAGTTTTTAATAAACAGAAAGCTACTTAGCATGATAGGATTGTAAACATGCAATATGGTACGTAAATACTTCTGAATGCCGCAAAAGGGTTATAAAAACAAATGTAACTTGTGTAAATCAATGGCTCGCAAAGATTGTTCCAAATAAGGTCTAATCGTCGAAACCAAATTAAAACAGTTAAAATAGCAGCACAAGTGCAAGGCATTGTATATTGATTATGATAATTCTGATACGATATCCAAAGCAAGTTTATAAACAATATACACCAGATGGTATCTAGAATCACTTCCTATTCTTCATTTCAACGAGACTACTCTAAAATTTGTCACTAAATTTTTTGAAGCAAATTTTATAGTCAAAAAATTTAGAGTAGAAAGAATCAATATAACAAATAGTATTATAAAATTTCAAATAGTATATCAAAATCAAAAATTAAATAAAAACATTGAAATATCTGTGAAGATTGTGTGTGTGTGTGTGTGTGTGTGTGTGTGTGTGTGTGTGTGTGTGTGTGTGTGTGTGTGTGTGTGTGTGTGTGTGTGTGTGTGTGTGTGTTGTGTGTGTGTGTGTGTGTGTTATTTAATTTGATTTGATTTGATTTGATTTGATTTTTGGCATAATATTTGGCAATTAATATTTGCTTTGTGGTCAGCTAAAGCCCCTTTCAATTCTTAGAGTGTAAACTCCTCTAAACATTTTAATGAGTAAAAAGATACGAAACACTAAGAAATTAGTCCACCGAATTATTAGACTGCAGCTGTTTTATGTTACTAGTAAACCATGCAGGCTTTCGAAACCAGATCGGACGGAACAGGGCGGTTAATCCTTATTCCCATAGTATCCTATGTCTGTAAATTTCATATATTGTAGACGGTTTGCCTATTTTGAAGGACGAAAAAACCTTCCACTTCCTTATGAGACCAGCTAACTCACCTTCAGTTGAAAAAACATCATAAAAGGTCTTCGGTGCGATACTGGATACGAACGCAGATCTTTCCACCCAAAAAGCATTGTTGAAACTGGCGGAACTACGGACACTTTTAGCTTTATGTCTGTGCTAATTAAATACATATCAAACTTGACATCGTATTACTTTAATCTGTTTATAAATATATAATATTTTATTATTTGAACATTAAACTGTCTTTATATAATAAGGATTTCGTTATTTTGGAGATCTGTTTTCGTTTTACAAAGTTTTCTGGAAAATTCGTTCCTCACCATTGAGTTCCTCAATGGTGAGCCAAAATGGTTCACCATTGAGTTCCTCTCCCACCTGCGGTGATTGTTTTTAAGAAAAGATGATAAAGAAATCATTCAGAAAGACAGATATAAAGACCCAAATATATCAAAAGTTATTCATAAACCTCACTGAAGTATAGCCATTACGCATCTCGTTAAGAACCCATGATCTGATATTTTCTAAGATTTTGTTCCGAATACCAAAAGGTCAGCAATTTTATCTATTTTTATTTTATTGATTATTTTATTGTTGAGTAAAATTCGCTTCCTCCTTCATAATGAGTATCGAACGAGAGAGAGAGAGAGAGAGAATAAGTGCATCTATGATTTGTGTATTTTTTTATTCGTACGGGGCTTTCCCCTTTCTTCCCCGTCCCTTTGGAAGGGCTGTTGAGCCCTTCTAATGAGGGATTGAGTATATATCAGGGGCGAATATTCCGGGTGCGCTAGGTGTGCGGTGCTCATCCACGAAATATCAGTATCACCGATATTATATTTTTATATTTATTCCCGTTAACACGTTCATTGCCAATCACGCGATATCGAGCGATGCGAGTTCTCACCAAACGGCCGATCACGCGTTATCTCGTAGACGTTGTTAACTAAATAAAAAAATAAAAAAAAGTTGGCCACCACACGAAATTTCAATTTTCAGGTTGGCAATGAACGATATCGCGCGATCACGCGATGCGAGTTCTCACCAAACGGCCGATCACGCGTTATCGCGTGGATGTCGCTAACTAAATAAAAAAAAAATAAAATAAAATTGGCCACCACACGAAATTCCAATTTTCAGCTTGGCAATGAAAGTGTTAAAGTCTCCCCTACTTGTTTGCAGACTTTGCGTGATTCCTAAAATTAAACACAGTATACTAATGCTTCATTGCTCTATTCATGAGGATAATAAAGTATTAGTGTTTGATGAAAAGGGCACTTTTCGACGCGTAAACATTGCGTCACATTCGCTTTAATAGCCCGGGTGTGCTTTCAAAATACGTATACACCTTTCAGCCCTTTGAAAGGATGTAAAGAAGGCACAGCGGATCAAATTCTTAGCGTTCTAGTATTTTAAAATCCCTTAGAAGGCGAGACTTGGTGAGCTAACATTTTGAGCTCACCCAGCACCTAGCGGCTGGGGTTGGTTATTGTGTCAACCAATCCAATTGAACGTTGTCACTTGTCACTTGTCACGAGTTGAGCACTTTCTGTAATCGATGGCCGCATTACAAACAGCTGTTACACATGTTTTTTGGAACTGAAAATTTGAAAGTGGATGTTAGGAGAAAAAACCTATATGTTTCTCTTGCTTGTGCAGTATAGTATCTGTTGAGGTTGCAGAGTTTTTTAACAGTATGGAGACATTTTTATTCTAGTGTTCGGAAACAATAGACAGCAAAAAATATCTATTCCTGAATAAAAATGAATATTCTGTGTATTATAAGACGTTGTTGATCTACAAAAAAAAAAAAAAAAAAAATACCAGCATATGTGAGATTGATAAGACAGACGAACTGCTGATACTTAAAAAAAAAAAAAAAAAAAAAAAAAAAAAAAAAACTAATGAATGTAGGATTCCCGAAAGTGTGGATAATGCCGATAATGATCGGTTGTTATGTATACTCTGAGTCTCAGTAAACAAAAGAAAATTCTTGGAAAACGGAGCGAAATATACACAAACCAGAGAAATACACATAACATGGGCAACAAATTTCACGAAATGATGTGCTGCTCCATCAAACTATATTTATTCCTGCCATAATCTCTGTCTCCTCGTAAGTTTTTTATTTTTTTTATTATGCCATCATAAATTCAATTATTCATGTCTAGACTTGATAGGATCATGTTATTTGCTCTACCCAGCAACTTATAGGACGCGCACATATCGCAAATGTCAGTTATTAATAATTCGTTTACCATTAATGAAAGTACTTCTTTACTCACACATTCTTTCCTTTCATTTCCTATTCTCGCATATCTTATAAAATGATGGTTCACATATTTCATTCTTTGAGTATTTCAAATATTTTTGGTTGCTACATTCTCCATAATTGTTGTTTTCTAATAAATCCTAAAACAAACAGATTGTTCCCCCACTCTACGCAGAAGTATTCAAAGTTATCCTGCAATTAATTGCATTGGACCAATTAAGATGAGCGCTGATAAGCTATGCACTCTCAAAACTTTCATACATCGATAAAAATGCAATCATACAGTTGCGTGCATCCGCAGAGGGGCAAACGGGGCACTCCCACCGGGATCGAGTAAAAAATTCCACAAATTATAATCGTAGAAGTGATTGAAATATGTAACCTTACACCCGCGATCATGGGACGCTTTTTCTGTCTTAAAATTTTATTAACGGTTGGCCTGTTTTGGCCCACGGCTGGGTAGAACACGTGTTTTATTGAGGCAGTAAAGCACGTGTTCCTGTTTTTGGTTCATCTTTTTCTGATTTGTGAAAAAAAAAAAAAATTCATTACTGTTTTCAATATCAACAGCGACCACTTCGTTAGCCCTCTGTGTCTAATCAGTCACTGAGTGAAGTGTGAATTGTAAATTTATAGTGAAACAAATGTAAACAGAAAAATACATTTTTGAAAGGTAAGTGTATGTAATTTAATATTATTTTACTTGTTAGTTTTATAATTTTTTTTTGCTTTTAAAACTGAAATAATTTAATTTAGGATTTTGGGATTAATTAATTAGTTGAGTTTTAAAAAAATATGCCAGTCAATTTTTTTTATATATATGAAATTTTGCTAAAAACTGTATTAATTCCGAATACTTTTTTCAAGAATTAAAGATCATTAAAATCGATGTAAAATTAAAAGAATGTATTTATAGTTTATATCGACAAAAAATTACATAAAAATGCTGAAAGACGTTTATTGATGTAATTATTTATGTAATTGATGTGATATTATTGATGTAATTATTTATGTAATTGATGTGATATTATTGATGTAATTATTTAATTACATCAATAATTATAAAAATTTATTGATGTAATTATTTGTCTCCAAACTTTGCCCCCCCCCCCCCCCTGGAAGATTTTCTGCAGACGCTCATGCATACGGTCAAATTAACATGAAATTTGTAGCGCGGGTTGCATAATCCACACGACAGCACAACCAACCGAAATGGGCATGCGACGCCACTGGTGTGTGTGTATATATATATACATATATATTCACTGGGCCGGTTTTCCTGTTCTGAGGGACGAAAAACCCGAA
This sequence comes from Typopeltis vanoorti, assembly GCF_054136105.1. NCBI lineage: Eukaryota > Metazoa > Arthropoda > Arachnida > Uropygi > Thelyphonidae > Typopeltis > Typopeltis vanoorti. The sequence goes on along the minus strand of NC_143553.1, from coordinate 74,634,436 downwards.
TATTTTATCACCCGAGTTTCCGGTAATAAAACCCTCTACCTCTGTATTAGACCGGATAACGCACCTTTATTCGAAAGGTTCCTCACATCATAGATGGGAATCGAACCCAGGTTTTTCCGACCAAACGGCTTCATCCATACCGACTGACCTAAGGAGGCTAATGTGCGCATTTATTAAAGACTATTCAAGTCGGAGAAGGTATTTAATTTTACGAGGAGCTTTTTTTATTATTATTTTATAGAATAGAACGTTAACAGGTGTATGTAAGTGCTGATAATTTTCTTTAGGCTTAAAGTTTAATTTTTTAAACGTTTTAAAGTTTACGAAAATAAAATATAGTTTTTAATACAACAAGGTAAAAAAAAAAAAGAGTAAAACCAGCGAAATAAAATTTATAACTGCAAAATATATGCTATTCTACTATCAAAGTAAAGGAGATATACTGTATTAGAGGAATTAAAAATAAAAAATAGGAGATAAAATACTAAAAATAGTCTACTAAAATTAGATAAAAATATTCAGAGACAGAATAGCTTCTTGAACACTATCTTTTCGTCTTCACGAAGCTATTCTAATTTAGTTTAGAATCTAATTCTAAATTAGTAACAGTATGATGATAATGAAGTATAATGTCAACTAATTTTGACATTATACTTCATTATCAAAAATATAAAAAAATATATTTTTTATAAGCTATTTAGAGCTAAAATATATCGAAGACTGTAAATTATTACTACATGGAAATATATCAGAAAATATCAAACAACACAGTTTTAAGAAAATTACAAGAAGTTACGAATATTAGTCACATAGTAGTAGTAGTAGTAGGCATACTAGAGCTACCTCGTGCTTACACCAATCTATTAAGCGATTTTTTTACATACAATGCCACCTATAACATAATTTTCGATCAAAACTGTAGCTGTCTCTTTTTTCTTTTAATTTCTTTTTCTTTCTTTCTTTCTTTTTTTTTTTTTCATTTTTTTTTCACCAATGTCTTCAATTGTGAAATTACGCTGAATTCTTGGAAAAAAAATTCTGAAATCGTATTTAAAATATTAAAAATAATAAAACTAACTGACACATACACTAGCATATTTAATAATTTAATAAAATGTTTAACTTGTTAATATGTCATGGTGTAATAAATAATCATATTTAAAAATATATAAGAAAAAAATTCTTTGCCAAGAAATGGATTAAACGGAAGTATGCGGATCACGGATTGTTAATTGCTGCTGTAAATTATTTTCTAACCAAGTTACAAAAAACACGAGAAATTAATAATCACATTTCGTAATTTGAAATTTATTTCTTTCATATATGTGATACTAGATGGCGCTGTACAATCTCAATAATTAAGATATTTCGATTTTAAACATTTCGCTATTTACATAATTTATATGTAATTTGAAAATGCTAAGTGCTCCACAAATTAATAAAACAAAAGCTAAAACATTTTTAGCTGAAAAACTTAAATACAGTAAATAAACACTGTTTTACAATCTGGCTACTTTTTGCGTACGGATTCTGAAAATAAAATTAGCTCTGATTTTATGGGATTACCCCAGTCCTGAAGATACTTTCAGGCGCAAACTTTGTTTGCACACAATTGGATAAAGGATTAAACTAAATTTATTATGGGATATAAGATAGGATTGATGAAGATGCCACTGTAAATAAAATATTTGATTTCAGTTTCTATTATTAATATTAGTTAAGAGCTTTATTTCTTTGTAAATAATGGCGAATAAATATTTATAACAAAAAAGATAAATTCTTTATAACAAAAGGAATATTTGATTTATTGTGTGTTGATTAGTAAAGTGATTTATTTCTTTGTAAACAATGCTGAATAAAATTTTTGGAACAAAAAAGGTCAAATTATTTGTAACAAAGATATTTGATTTATCTGTATTGTTTTGTGCTTTTAACAACAACAAAATGATACGATTGATAAGAATTTTTGTACTGATAAGAGTATTGCAAAACCATAACGTATTGAGTTGAAGAAGTTACATTCAAAATAGAGAATTTATGGGCAGGGAGAAATACTTCAGAGCAGCAAATCATTAAGGCAAAATGCAAAAGATTACATAACAGCTATTATTCACTGTTATAATATGCAAACATACAAAAACAAATAAAGTAATTCTATCCGAACATTTTACGCATGAAAGTCAAATACCCTAAGAATATTAAGGTTTGTAGTCATAAATATTTTCCAAATGAAAACATAGTTTACATGCTGTAAATGGTGTTTATGAGTTGCATCGCTTCTGAGCATTCTTTGAAAAATACATCAATACGTCTTCTCGTGTAGTTTTTTTTTTTTTTTTAATATGAAAATTCTTTTTGCAAAGAGAAAAAGAAAAACTGATTAATGCAAAAATGTGTATGAACATTCAGTAACCAAATGTTGTTCGTTATGCAGTTCTCATATATCAAAAATGTGCCATTTTTTAGAAATTCTAAAAAAAAATCCATTGTTGATAAATAGATGACTCTTGTACCACGAAACCTCGCAATAAGGATCCGAAAAACTTGCTATGCCCAACGAATGCTCAGAGCGATCCAAATATTCCTAAGATTAAAGGGCAAATCCTCTTATGGGGACAAAAACTATAGTTATGACACTGAATTAATAAAATCTTAAAGACCTTCAGAATAATATAATCCCCAAGAAAAATATGTATTCACCCAAGACCAATCTTCCTGTTTTTTTTTTTTTTTTAATATGTCCCATTAACAAGAGTTCCATCAAGTAATAGTGGTGGCTTTAACTTTTTAAACAAAAATAATATTTTAAACAAAATCAAGTGTGTTTCCTTAGAGTTTTCTTATTTTTTCATAAATAAAAATTAATTTACGTGAGAATAGGTAAGCGTGTGTGTGTGTGTGTGTCTGAGAGAGAGAGAGAGAGAGAGGGGGGGGGATGAAAAATTAAATTTTGTTAAACTAAATAGCGCATGAAATAATAAATAATATATTTAACAATCAGTGGTTAAAAAAAAAAAACCTATACTCAGACTATATTGTACACTAACTCAGACTATACTGTCCTGTCCAGGCTAACTTTATTACATAAAAGAGTAACATGGACAACATTAAAGAAAGATTAAACGAATTCAAAGTGTAGAAAAGAATCTGTGTACATATATTGACAATATAACTTACCGACAAAAAATACTAGTTGTGGGTAGTGGTGGAGGTGGGCGGTAGATGGCATTGATGGAGATGATTCGTAGTAGAGGTTCGGTGTAGTGGTTGAGACAGTTGTAGGTGTCCTCCCGCGATGAGTCTTCGGACTCCTTGGAGGTGTCATGAATAATAATAATAATAATAATAATAATAATATATTCTCGGATGAACATCTGAATAAGACCTCAACAAATGATGGCAGTTTACAATCTCCATATAAAGACAATAAATACTACATAAGCAAATAAATAGACAGAACATTTAAACCGAATGGGCAATAACAGATGCGACAATTATTTTATCAATACAAAATACACTGGAAAACAATTGTTGGAAAATGGCATGAGATCAGAACAGCCTGCTTGGCCTAAATCCATGCTAGGAAGAAGAATAAGACCTTATTAACGTAAATTGTGTGTGTGTGTGTGTGTGTGTGTGTGTGCGCGCGCGTTCCGTTTTCCAAGACATCCTGAACTGCTGAGTCAACAAAACGCGGCATATTCCTTTCAGTGTAGAGGAAAGTAATATAAGAATAAGCATACTTCGCCAACTGCAAGAAATTTCGTCATAAGAGTAATACAATTCTTGTAGATTATAAAATTTATTTTGCAAATAGATTTTTCGTGATTTCTCTTCTGGATATTTGATAAACAGTTCTATGGAATAATAAGGCAACTGATGTGAAGTCATCGGCTTCTATATACAAGTAGCCTAGTCGTGAAGATATTTCATGCACATTGTTTGCTTACACTTGGATAAAGGTTTAAACCAAGAACATAATTTCTTACAAGTATAATTTGAATTCTAAATAAAATGCAAATAGATTTTACATTACAGCAATGCAACTAAAGTCCATTTTGCTATTTAGGTCTCTGTGAAATTTAATGTGTTCATTTATTATTATTTTTTTCATGGGGTTGCAGCACCACATTTTCACACTTTAACTTAATCATCTGGATATTTACGTTTAATAGATTTGAACTGCATTATTGAGTAATGCAGCAAGAATAATGCGTGCATTATTCTAGCTGCTGAGACTTAAAAAAAAAACGTTTTTTTTTTCAAGCCACTTCAGGCCCTCAATAAGCAAAGTGGTAGTCATACGTGGCATATTAAATCGTGACACTTTCCACTCGGCAAAACAGGCCTGTATGTGCTAACCGTTATTTACACTTTAGTTCTTAGAGTGTTAACCTTGGAGCCGAAGATAATTTTCATCGCCGGGTAAAAAACTGATATTGAGATATTAAGGAATAAAATAGTTACAAAAGTTCTATGAAGATTATTACAAATTAAAAAAGTTACTTGTTCGGTCTTATAGAAGAGTTCCCAATTATCTAACTGTTAGACCATCCACAGTATCTTAGTTATAATATAGGATTACAAGCTTTTTGTGGGTGGTATTCACAGAAAAAAACACACAAACTTATTTCTTAGAACATCTTTCATTAGTGAGTTATGAGTTGCGGAAATGGTGTTCGAAAACTAAACCTATTTTATACTGAAAACGACACTTCCACGCATGCTCAACAAGGAACTATTCAGCTTAATAAGTACTTGTCACGCGTAGTTATGTTATTATTATTATTATGATTATTATTACGTGACACCTCCAGGGGGTCCAAGGACTCATCGTAAGAGGGCACCGACATTACTTTACTTCGCTAAATACATCTCATCCTCTCTACTACTTAATTCTCCATTACGACATTACTACCCTCAACGCCATCTGTCGCCCATCATCACCAACAATAGTATTTTTTGTCTGTAAATTGTGTGTGTTCTGAAGGCGATTTGTTTGTACGTGATGAAAAACCCGAGTTTCCGGGAGAAAATCCTGCTTCCACCATATGGAGATATGAAGTATAAATTGGTCTTACCTAAAATCAACTCCAAATCGAAACTGGAGTAGAAACATCGGTATCTACATCAACAACCCACTCATACAAGTGGATATCTAGTATAATAATCCATTATCATCTTTCTTAAAAAGGTCAATCATAAAAAAGATAAAAACCGATAGTGAGATTTTAAAGAATAAAATAGTTACAAACGTTCCATGAAGATTATTACAAGTAAGAAAAAATAACATTAGTTAATATTAGTAGTACATTTTAAGTATTTGAAAGCTTTAATATTCTAGAATATGTGCAGTTAGCCAAAGCCGTCATATGATACGTAAAATATGAATAAAATCTTTGAAAGGAGTCTGTATATTTTTTATCAGCTGCTTTGATTTATCGATTTACTGAACTGACAACTATCCAACTGTTGGTTGTCATCAGATATCAGGAAGAAATCCATGAAATGAACTTTTCGATGTGTGACGGATGAAGAAAAAACAAAAAGGGGACAATTTTTAGAAACTCTTTGGGACCTTGGGCAGAGTTTGCTTTTTTTGAGTAGTGCAATACTAAAGTAACTCATTGCTAAAAGTTTGTAATTTTATAAGTTATCGATCACATCCAAACTTTTAAACTTTCAATGAAAAAATTACATGTTGAAGGCAATTCAGGCTATTTTATTCACTAATACTATGATTTTGAAAGAAAGAATTCTTTTGTCTAAAGCAGGTTGGGAAAATTATTGATGTATATGAATACAGTGGATGATCCTTGAACTGTTTCTTTCTTAACCGGCTCTTCGGCTTAAATACCTGTATGAGGAAATTCCCAAGATATGATAATCTCCGGCCTTACATCAAATAAGCCACCTGGCTGCTTGTGTATGCAATGGTTGTAATTTAGTACCATTTTAGACAAACCAGTACGCATGATTCATAGCTTTTTTTATATAGTTATTGTTGATTAAATGTGTATATAGCTTTTTTTTTTAATTATTATTCTTTTTTAAATGAGTAAGGACAGAAAGAAATTATGTTGTCGTTTTCAAGTGATCCCACCCCAGAAAGGTTTTAAATCTATTTTAAATCTTTAAATAAGGAAATTTGTCCGGGCTTGCAATAGGCAGCATAGTGGTCTCACGTCAAGAAATGAAAATTATCCACCAAAAGACTTTCAGCAATTTAATGCCACAGTGCAATTTGAACATAGCGTTTTGATCTCAGAGCGAAAATGACACCCATCTTGCCAACCAGCTGGGCACTTCAGTTTAGTGAATTTAATAGATATGCTAAATTGAAATGAGCGAATTTAATAGATATAGTAAACAGAACCGAGTGAATTTAATAGGAAATGCATACTGGAAGCCTATGAAGGATAGCCAGTGAAAATAGTCACTCATGATTTAACAATAGGCGAGAGTTCAGTAAAACATCAAAAATCGTAAAGATACAAAGGCCTTTTTGTATTTATAGGAGATGAAAGAGGTGAAAAGAGAAATTTTCTATGAAATTTCATAGAAACATTTAAAGACTATGATAAGTTTCAAAGTCTTTAAATTATGAGTTCTAACCCATGGATTATGTAAGCAGTTAGAGCTGCTAGTACCCATATTTCTTATATTGTACTGGTAAAAATCTACATCATATTATACATTCAAACATTCTCACGCAAAGTAGTTTTCATATAAAAGTCGTATCATTATGATTAAGTGTACTTCTTAAAATTGCCATATCATTCAATAATCAAATTCAATTATCTCTTTTAACGAATTAATCTAATTCATTAAAAGTGATCGTTATGAAAAACTTGTTCGTCTTTTATGAAGTCACAAGAGAAATAAAAGAAGGTAATGGCTATGGTGTGGTTTATTTTGATTTAAACAACATTTTTGGTAATGTTCCACATAAGAAACTGCTGCTACCAAATAGGTATTGATGATTATCTAGGGAAAATGTAGTAAACCCACTGAAAAATAGACGGTGGTAACTAGAGTTTTAGGCAGAGAGAATGCCAGAGTGTATTTAGGAGGTTTCATTTCGTGTGAGGGGGCCCATGTTGGTTAATATAAGCATAAATGAGTATCCAGATCACCTCAAGAGTGGGATTTAAAGGAAATGCGAACAAAAGTAATATAAGCGATTTTATAAGAAGGTAGATTTATATGGATATAAACTGAATGAGTGAAATTTAGAAACATTAACGAATACAAGGATTTGGGTATTTTGGTTGATAGGACATTTTAATTCAGGAATCGTATTAATAAGACAACTAGCAACGCTCAGTAAACTATACGACTTAATTAAACAGGTGTGTTACGCTAGAAGGAGAAAGGAAGTTATGATACCGATACAAGTCTCTAATCAAGCTAATATTGGATAATGGCTTACAGCTTTAATCACCCTTTTCCAAATTATTAATGAATGACAAGAAAATCACATGGGGAAGTTAGAGAAGATAGAGAACGATTGTTTCATGAAAGTAATGACTTGGTTAGTTGTTTGTTGAATTTATGTAGCAAGAGACGGAGAGAAGACTTAATTGAGGTCTATAAGTTGGTTTAGAGTATATATATATATAAGATAATAGGAATTTGTTGCACTTATTTATTTGTTTTATTTTATGATATTATTATTTAAAAATTAACAGTTAGGATTAAAAATATGTCGAATGGCCATCAGCAACAGTTTGCACAGTGTTTGCATACACATGTGTAGTTAAAACGAAAAGAGGAAAGGGATAAGCTATGATTGCGAATCTGCATAATCCAGCCTATATATGAATGATAAATCGCAAATTATGTTTATCAATTAATCATGACCGTGCAAATTAATTTGCGTGGTCATGATTGGAAACCAAAACATACAAAAAGAGGAGTTTATTGATCATATTTATTTGTTGATTCAGAATCTTTAGATCATTTTAGGATGCAAGAGAATATACACGCTTTGAATTAGGATGAGAAAAATTTAATTTTGAGCAGAATAAAAATGAGCATCACAATGAAAGGGAAGCATATATTGAATGAAAATTTTAAAAAGAATCAATCTGGATCGTACAGATGTAAATTGTATGTAAAATATTATTGGAAAAAGTGAAATATAAAAAAAGCAAGAACTTAACGTTAGAGACTTATTGGCAAAATCTGAAGAAAACTTTAAGTAATTAATTCATGGACGCATTGACTGATGTTATCAACAATGATGCTGTCTACAAGATAGAGGAACTTTTTTTAACACGTTCATTGCCAATCACGCGATGCGAATTCTCATCAAACGGCCGACCACGCGTTATCGCGTGGACGTCGCTAACTAAATAAAAATAAAATAAAAAAAATTTGATGTATCTTTACGATTTTTGATGTTTCGATTTTCAGCTTGGCAATGAAAGTGTTAAACAATATAATGAATTTTCTTGCAGTTCGTTTTTATTTAAACAATGAACGGTCTCTAACTGTAGCTAGGGAAATGACTCCCTTTTGGTACTTTTGTTTTTCCTCAACTTAAAGCGATCTCACATTCGGTTTTACATGTACCGTAAACCTATTAAGCATGAATCTGGGTAATTAATTACCGAGCTTATGCCTTTGAATCTTAATAATAATAATAAGATTCTTATTATTCATAAGAGAGACCTTCAGGGAGTCAGGAACTCATCGAGGGAGGCCATACTATTCCCACCTGCTAGCTACCTGTTCTTGAATTCATCCACGCTACTTACACACACAACATCCAAAGATAATCCATTCCAAGCATGTGCTACTAATGAGAGAAAAATACAGCCCTGAGAAAAATGAATGCTGCCACAGTCTTCGTGGCAGCATTCATTCTCAACTTCCATGGATGTCCTCGAGCCTTTCCCCACCCTTCATAAAATGAAACCTTCAATCAATAGAAATTCTATGACCCCTTTCAGAAATTTGTAAGTCTCAATCATATCAGTTCTCTTTTCCTGTTTGCTAGCATCCATCTGCAGTCAACAAATTCTCAATCTGTCTTCATAATCAGTATTCCAGAATCCTGATATAATTTTTGACACTCTCCTTTCCACTCTCTCCACTATCAGAATCAGCACGGAAACCAGGAGACTATATCTACGTGCAATAGTCCAAGTGAGTTCTTATCAAGGCCTAGTAAAGAGGCAAAATGACTTCCTTATCTTTACATGTCAAAGTTCTTTTCAGCATTGCCATTATTCTCTGAGATGTATTTACAATTTGTGCAATATGACCCTTGAACTTCATCTTCCTGTCTACAAAAACTCCAATATCTCTAGCCTCATCAGTTTCTTCAAGCATAATCCCACCAATATAACACGATACTGGATATCTAATCACACTGGATATCTAAACATTGACATGCCCACAATTTCAGCTTATTCAAATTATTCTGCAAGTACTGCATATCGACAGCACTCCTGATTCTGCCTATCTTTGCTTTGAATCATGCAGATTCACATCCCCCTATATACGACTTTTTGATATCTCTCCGTCACCCATCCTCTTATCGATGCCAATAGTTTATAATTCACGGTCCAATATTCTCCAATTTATGGAACAGTCTCTCATGCTGTATTTTGTCAAAAGGCATTAGCAAAATCCAAAAGTATAATGGTGTATCCATTCCCCTTGTCTAGTTCAATGGTAACATTATCATAAAATGTGAGCAACTTCCTCACATTTTATGATAATGTCACATTAAAACATGACCTTACTTTGGTAAACCCATGCTGTTCATTGTTGCAAAGTAGAGATTCACTGTCAACCCATTTCTGAATACGAGCTCTAACTAATTTTTACAAAATCTTCGCTGCCACTGCTGAGATACTGATTGGTCAATAGTTGGATACATCGGTCTTCGCATCACCCTTGTACAATGGGATTACCATACATTCTTTCCATTCCTGCGGAATCTTTTCTGTTCTGAGACTCAAATTACATAGCCTGGTCAAATGACTAGCTTGTTCAGCTGAACACTCTTTTACCACCCGTGCTGATATACCATCAGTCCCCATTGCTGAATAGTTTGTGCAACAGCTCTAGTACTTCCTCCTCATCCACATGAGTTTCCTCATATGGTGAAGAGTTTCCTCATATGCGACATTGAACCCACCTCATACGGTGGGTTCAATGTCGCATATACGAGGTTGATCACTTTTAGCAAAATGGCTGCTCATTCTTTGAACAATCACTTCTGCATCAGTTACCTGCATACCATCTGCATTCAGTAGAGTTATTCTTTCAAATTCATTTTTTTCTTTTACCTGCAGCATAACAATAAATTATTTTGGGTTGTCTTTAACTTGCGGAGCCAGTTTCTTTTCATACTTCGAAGTAGTTTCCCGTACAACACTTGTGACTCTTTTGGCCTGCTGCTTTTATTTATCATAACTGACATCATCCTTATGCACACGATATTCCTTCCACATCATATTTTTCTTAATTAGATTACACATCTATTTCACTCCTACTTTCTTACTTTCACGCTATCGATATCCTTTCCTTCCAACAACTGATACTATGGCACAGAACCCAGTATACTCCTCAAGTGGTCATAATTTCCTACTTTGTAGTTCAGCATGTAACCTTTTCTGAATGGAACATTCATAAACCAAGTCATTTTCCGAGTGAGTACCGCATGCTCACTGTCACCAACCGGAAGCAGAATAGTTACCTCTATAACTGAAACCTCATCTGACACTACAATCAGATCTAAGACTTTTTGACCAAGAGTTCCTTCTGTCACATGCTGCTTGAGGAAGTTGTTTCGTAACAGCTATAAATTATGACTAATTTTTCATTATTCTTATGCGATTTCACAACTAAATTATTCAATCAATATTCGGATAATTTAAGTCCCTCATTACGATTACTTTTTTTAGCACTCATCGTATTTATTTGGGGATGCATTTCTTCGTCACTAGCAACCAGAGGCGTAGTGAGGCTATGGCCAATGTGGCCCCGCCCATAGGCGCAAAAATTGAGATTTTAAAGTTTTTTTTTTTTTTTTTAGAACGGCGCAATTTTCTTTTAATCTATGCATTTAATCTTCTATGGCTTCAAACTCAGTGCCATTGAAATACTGTTAGTAGTAATACTACAATCATAGGTTTCAACTCTAACTGGATCCAAGTCATCCGATATCATTAGCAGCACTATCCTCTCCTGTCCTGTCTAGCCTACAACAAGCGTTAAATATTAACCATTCGGTGTTTTTAGTTATGTAACGATCTAAATTTAGCGCTTGCTGTATATTTGTGTGTTCATCCCAACTAAGATGAACTCACTAGCTTAAGAGGCGAAACTAGCAAGTTTTATTAAATAAGTATTACGACCTAATAAACCCAGTGTTAGTTATTTTTTATTACTGTATTTTAAGTTTTCAATGTGTATTATAGTTTGAAAAATAAAACACGTGCTCGCGTAGCCTCGTGACAATTTCCATGTCATTATATTGGCTGAAGAAATAGGTTCGATTCTAATCACCGACCAGAGAACATTTCAGGCGTTTTTCCAGGCATTTCCCGAATTGGTGGATCGTTAGCACAGTGGCGATGAATAACTTCATCACACTGTGCTGACGATGTTATAAACCCCAGTTTCGTTCGAAAGAAACTGGGGTTTGTAACTCTACAATTCAGCAAATGTACCATAGAACACAAATGAGATTAGGGTGGTGGTCTGTCAATCCATACAATAGTAGGATTGGTACATGATTCTCAAAACATACATCGAGATATTCCAAGTCACAGCGAAGTTGGATTTTGAGGTGAGAGAACTGAAAATGTAATAAAAAAGACATCGATGGATGCTATTTTAGCGCTTCCGTAACGCTGTTGAAAGAAGGACGGGAGAAATTCCATCCTTCGATGGGAAATGACCTGAGTTCGATTCTCGTCATGACGAAGGGAATCTTTATATGAAAGTTTTCAATTGAAAGTGAGTTAGCTGATCTCATATTTTTATTCTCGGAAAATAAGCAAATCAACCAGAGAACATACGCGGTTAATAAACAAAATAATAATAATAATAATAAATAAATAAATATAAAAGCTTTTTATTTTAAATTCATTTGCTGTCGATTATTTCTGTTCAGAGAAAAGTACTATGCATACGGAGTAAAATATTTATACATAACTTTTTTTTTTTCAGCAATACAGTCTAAAGAATTAGGCTTAGCTCTGAAAAAAAAAAACTGGCATACAGCCGTCAAAAGATGGGGGGGGGAAGTACTGGCGAACGGGTTAAAGGACTGCTCTTGGGAACAAGAGAAAGCCAAGAGAATAAGAAAGCTAAGAATGGGTCACGAGATTGGCAACGAGTGTGTTATAGTAGTCGTAGTAGTAATAGTAGCAGACTTGGCATGTGTACTACACGGAAAGTGTGTGTTTACTGCTAGGTTTTTGGATTGCATTTGAAGTTTACTCTTCCGTTTTGATACAAGCACATGGACGGAGGATTTAAAGTTCTTCATGTTTCGAGTTGCTATTGTGTTATTTAAGTGTTGATGTCCCTTGAAATACTCTTAGTCTGTGTTTTCAGAGGATATTTTGTACCGCAGGAAAGATTCGTCAGCATATTGAGAATGTGCAGTTGTAAACCATATTTGGACATCGCAGTCAGTGTCAAATACTGATATTTGCATTACTACGGGTATATAACTCGATTATATAACAAACTGAAGATGCTGTTTGCAAGTAAAATTTGGCAAGATGACGGTTTTCTAAGCAGTGTATCACGAAGCAGGTATTTTGAATATAATGTAAATACATATACATTTGTATGTTTGCTATATTGTGTTGTAGAGTACAGGTACAGTATTTCTTTTTCTTTATTTTTATTTTATTTAAAAATTGCGTCGTGCGCTAATTATACAACGTTTTTAATGAGCACGCAATTTGTCCTCACTCAAGTCAGTTAATGATTTCGTTAAAAAAATTACTCGAATGTTTGATTTTCTCGTATCACAAGCGAATACATTTCTTCGTAATAAAGATTAGGAAATAAAAGAAAAATAAGAGTATTGCTTTATGAATCTGATAATCGGAGTAATTTTGCCCTGACTTTTGACCATTCTAAAGTATTGGATAATTTATTCTCAACTGAGAACCAGACATCCTTTCGAAGGTCTTAAAATTTTATACAGTTCACTGAAGCGTTACAATATAAGATAAAAATAGAATAAAATAAGAAATACATACTGTGTCAAAATATACTGTAACTTCTTCTCAAAATACAGTACAGAACACAATATTACTAATGCTATTATTCAATTATACTAAGTAAACTTTTATGCTTTGCTTTTATAAACATATCCTCACTGTTTTAAAATTGGACTATTTTCTCTTTGATATTGCCTTCCGCCATCACAGAATTGCAACCGTTACTATGAGCAAACGATAATAATAAATCACGCCATCTAGTAGAAAAATGCAAGAATAACTACGATAATAGTAAAACATGATATTCTTCTTCAATGTTTTTTTTTTTTTTTAGTGCTTGAAATTTCGCATTTCTCAGCGACACTACTAGCATTTAAAATAATATTCTTATATTTCAGACACGACGGATCTAATAATGTAAGAATTTTGCTTCTATTAACGCTAGTTGCTATAGTAAAATTTGTCCTTATAATTCATTAGCAAATTTGAGGGAAAATGTTAAAGACTTAAATGGCGGGTGCTGTGTTCCTCATGAATCTACAAGTGTTCAATGGGATTCAAATTAGGGGAATTAGGAGGCGAGGGGAGCAAATGGAATGCTAAGATATGTTTTTTGAACCATTCTTGCACAAAATAGCTGGATTAATTAATCGCAATTGATTCAGAGCTATTTATAAGTGAAGAATAAGCGAGCCAGTCTAAAATAAGTTATATACTATGAGCCAAAACATTATGACAGTCAACCAGACTACACAGCTGGCTTGTTTTCCTCACACTACAACATCGTACAACAATGCCTTACACATATCGACCACTGAATTAGAAACCTTTATGCGGATGTATCTAAACGTCACTTAAGCAGCGTATATGCAAAATACTTGGCCACATGTTCTATGCAACTATATAAGAATGCTGCTGGTCAGTAATCGTCAATAGTGTTGATCCCAATGGAAAAAACAAAGAATCTTTCGGAGTTCTATCAAGGGCTTATTGTGAGTGCCTATATTCCTGGAGCCACGATTTTGAAAACAGTAGAGTTGATTGCTTTCTCAAAAGGTAAGATATCTTGTGTGTTTAATCAGTGGAAAAAAACGTACATTGCTTGTCTAAGAGGCGTAACTGTGGTCCTAATGCAGGCTGTCAGGAACGACATCGTCGTCGTCTGAGAATGCCTGTACGGATAAACAGAACTTCCTGTGTGCAGCAATTGACCGAAACATTTAATGAAGGCTGTTCCCAACCCCATATATCAACAAACTATGCACAAGGAATTGAAGAGGATCGATATTGACAGTCGCATGCCTATATGAAAACCACTGATTTCTGCAAGGAACTAGAAAGATCGTCTACAGTGGTGCCAGAAACACCGTAACTGGACACTGCAAAAAAAAAGTCATGTGGTCCCTCTAGTCACAGTACACCTTATTCTCTACCAATGATAGGCAGAGAGTTTCGCGGGAGCCCGAAGAAGCAATGAATCCAGCTTGCTTTGTAAACACAACTGAAGGTTCTGGAGGTGTGTCACGGTGTAGGGCATGGCTGGTTGATACGGAACACATCCCCTGATATTGCTGGATGGGGTGTTCTCCAAGGAATATCTGCACAATGTTTCCGATCATGTTCATCTTGCAATATTGACTTTTTATCCAGCAGGTAATAGTTGTTTCATAGACGCAATGCTACTGTTCTTCGCCCAAGAATTGATCAGCAGTGGTTCAGCGAGCATGACAGCGTCTTTCGCCATCTTTCCTGGCTATCACAAAGCCCGGATCTGAATCCCATTGAGAATTTATGGGCCGTTTAGAAAAACATATCCAGGAGCAAAGTCCTCGTCTATCAAATCTGAGCCAGTTAAAGGACTGTCTGCTGAATGCCTGGTGTATGTTGTAGAGTAGATGCAGTCTAACACATTGTGGATAAGCCAAACCATATATATGCTGTAATTCGGATTAGAGGAGGTCCAGCACGTATTAAATAAAAGTTTCTAATTCAGTGGCCGGTATATAAAGATTTTTTTAGTATTGTTCATAAGAAGAGAATTGGTAAACTATGTAATCCACAAATAAAATTATCTGAAAGATTCGTTAGGATAAGAGAAAAAAATCAGTGATGGTGTCTTGAAATAACATGATATTTCCTCTGCTGAGAAGTGTTATATGCTATCTTCCAATCTTCTGGAAGTTAAAAGTAGAAAGGATTAATTTCAGGATAAGTTCAGAATCCAATGAGCATCTAAACGTTCTATTACGAGTTTAGCTTGACTGTTTGTAAGGAGGTTAGCGCATTTCTTTGCCAATCAAATGGATGCAACTTGCAAAGAATTGCACAAAGGCCACTTAAGATCTTGATAGTGCTGAGTTTTGGAGAAAATAGTCTTGGGTAATTATCTTGAGTTTTCTTAGGTGTAAAGAAGATTTCGAAGGTAAATCCTTCGGAGCTTTCACTAGGAATATGATAGAGTTCATGTTGAGTATGTGGTCTTGGAGTATAGCGACTGTATTTGCATAGTTCGAACCCACCACTTCAAGATAATTTGCGAATTTCGATTTACATATCCTAAATATTATAATATACGAAACTTCCTGATGGATACTACTTTCCATGTTTCTCTGCAAACAGAACTACAATTTTCTTCCTCTTCGCGACGGTTTCTCCCTGGAGAAACTAAACGGTACAAAGAAAGAGAGATAACCGTCGGACGTTCGCCCTTATCGACTAACCTTTGTGAGAACAATTAATTTTTCAGCAAAAGAAATGTAATTTGAACGTTGATATTTCCTTAATAATAAAATTTCATGTAAAAGAGTATTTTATTCGAGTATTTTGATTTGTCGTCATAATATAAAGAAATTTCATAGTTTTTGCAGTATATCTATCTATCTATCTATCTATATCTATATTTTCTACTCTATCTACCATAAATATTTGGTAGTAGAGCAGGTTTGCTTTCAAAGAAAAAAAATCTCACTTAACAATGCAGAATACACACCAGCTCTTAGCAAAAACAGAAAACAATATTACATTAAAATTATAAGTAGTTGATCCATTAGTTTCTCCAGTTGCAGCGTATTAGCGCGCCTAAAAGTTTTCCATTCATTATCTGATGCCGATTATATCGGCATGGGTAGTGTTGTTGCATTGTAAGTAGTCCCTTCTCTGGATATGAAACAATTCTTTGTCACGCTTTTAGGATAGATTTTTCATGTCTTGATAAGTAATTTATTTCATTCTTCGTCGTTATATGTTTTTTTTAATTATTGGGAGACTTCAGTGGCGCTCAGTAAAACAAAACTTTTCTATCTGTATACAGAGTAGGTATCAAAAGCGGACGGCTTTCGTTGACTTAAAAGGTCAAGTTAGGTCACCGAGGAATGCAGGTTTTAGAAGTGTTTATCATCATCATTATTAAGGGAAATGGCTTATTTTTATCTTAAGTTCAACTTCCGAACGAAAAAGCATAAATCAAAAGTTTCAGAATACTAAGCTATAAAATCTAATTGATCAGCGTATGTTCTTCGGAGGTCGATTCTTGATTCTGAGTTTTCTTTATTAGCGAAATGTGTTTTAGGCAGGTTCCTCGTTGTTAAGCAAGCTGTCGAAAGATGTCATCACCATTTAACTTCTGCTTATTGCATAATTCTTTATAAAAGAATGAAATCTTCACCCACTTAATCTCTACCCAAGAGATTTCGATTAAGGAAAACCAACCATCCAATACAGCGTATATTTATTCACTAGTTATTTTCTGTCGTTTTTTTATGTTTATTTCTGCAATTCTTGCAACAATATCGTCATTCAAGAAAAAAAAAAAGACGAACTATAGAAGCAGCTCATTAGAATTATACCGTGCCAGAAGATCTGAGCGAATCTGTTATGAATCAAATTGGTCGCTCATGAAGAGCAAATTACTCTGGACTATCATTAACAATTTTCTCTGGTTGAGTACATAATTTCTTCCCTAATTGACAGATCATGGATATCAGTTATACAGAAGTGACTAATTAAATAAAGCAGATGATTTTCATCAGGAGGTGTGCACTACTCAAAATTATTCTGTTTTTAAGGTATTTTGCCGCACGCATGATTGGTAGATTTGACTTTCATCAATGTTGCCAACTCCTGATATTTTCACCAGTGTATTTATTTACGAAATAGTTGCTGTTTAAATAGAGTATTGAGCAATGTTTATGGCATTAGTAGGTAAGAGAAAATTGTCAAGTCACATTGTTGTTGTTGAATACATACACAGTAAAGCACAAAATACTGCTGTTGTTGGATCTATGTTTGTGTCACCTAGCTGTCGTTGAGAGACATCACGCAATTTTTCAAACGTTATTGAAAAGTAACGTTTGCCGAATTCACCTTTTCACTATTCAGATGGCAATCTACTCATCGATGAGATGATTTTGCCGCACACATGATTGGTAGATTTGACTTTCATCAATGTTGCCAACTCTGACAGTTTCATGAGGCGGAAGAAAAGTGATCAGGACGACAGTAGTGTAAGATGTTTAAATCTCAAGAAAACATACAGTATATACAGAAGCTGTAATAAAATAAAATTTCGTTTCGGATAGAATGATTACGAGCCCAAACAATTCAGATTATAAATATCTTTCCTAATCTCTCATCTGTTATTAATAACTTTATAATATCCCTCAATGCCATATGTGTTATTTTTTACTTTAAAAAAAATAATAATTATCCACGTAACAGAGTGTGTTTTAAAGTTACGCAATCCCCGTGAACGACCTTGAATAAGCCAGTCAGTACTGGTTTTATCAGTTCTTTATAGTGATGAGTCTGTTTACTAGCATACACATACATTGGAATGGACGTTCTGAATTTTAGTGAACAAATTTCAGTGATTCACAAAAATAAAAAATATTTTTTTAAAGCACAGGTTTATTTCAAACTTATTCACATATGATAAAGCTATTTCGTATGATTTAATTACTAGACTATACCATTTCTACCGGGTTCATCATTCTTTAAAGATATTATTTCAGCTATTATAGCCTGTTTTTGTTTAGGAGTGTTTCTTATTTTAAATACATTGGCTATTTTTACTTAAAAAAATTATATATATATTTTAGGGCATTATGGGTAAGTATTGAAGGCAATTATAGCAGAATAAAGAGGAGGAAAAATTTTGTACATACCTTGTTTTGATACTAATTTTTCCTCCTCTTTATTCTGCTATAATTGCCTTCAATACTCACCCATAATGCCCTAAAATATATATATAATTTTATTTAAAATAAGGGACACTCCCAAACAAAAACAGGCTATAATAGCCATAATAATAATAATAATAATAATAATAATAATAATAATAATAATAATAATAATAATAATAATAATAATAGTGTTTAAGAGGAGTAGCATGGGAATTTTCCCAGAAACAATACCTGATATTATTTCAGGTTTAACAACATCAAAATTATCTTAAAACAGCATAGGAAAAGAGCATTATCATAAAACATACTTTTTTCTGATAATGTTGTTTTCATATGCGATCCATATTTAGCAAGAACAAACTCCTTTGACTTTGACTTCATGTTAATTATAAGATATAATATAAATGATAAGTTTTTCATTAATCATTTGATATCTCAGAATAGTCACGTAGTAGTAGCATCCGTATCATGAGTGAATCCAGATTAGATAAACCAGGAATCTTATTTTATGAGATGAAACAAAGACTATCATTTCATTCCATTGTAATCAAACCTCCAATAAATAGGATTGAAATCTCACACCGTGCGATTGCAATTCACAAGTATTTACATAACGGGAATCGGACCCACAGCTTGTATGTCGAAGAGCAAAGACACTGTTCATTAATACAGATAGATATTGTCTACGTATCAACCGAGTAAGATTTTATATATCTAGCCCCAAACATTTATCTCCGCTGTAAAAAATGGGGGGGGGGGGCGCCGAAGGCGCCGGGGGGGAGGAACCCCCCTTTCGAGTTTTCAAAATTCGAGTCATCAGAATTCAAGGAGAACTGGCCTACCAGTCCGGAACTCGGGGGATGGGCACCGGGGGACGGAACTCCCCCTTTCGAGTCTTTAAAATTCGAGTCATCAGAATTCAAGGAGAACCGGCCTACTTATCCGGAACTCGGGGGGTTGGGCGCCGTAGGCGTCGGGGCCCCCCCTAGTATATATATATATATATATATATATGCCGTTTTCAGTTAGCCAGTTAGTGATCAGATTGATGTCGTATCGCATATTTGTGTAGGCTATATTTCGTTGTTGTGAATGCGATACTATGGCCGTGTTCTCTGCGTATTGGAAGGTTTTACTTTTTAGGGGGGGGGGGGGAAGAAGGCTAATATCGTGTGTGTGCGTGTATATGTTGAATGGGAGATAGAACAGCTCCTTGTGGTACTCCATATAATAATAATAATAATAATAATAACAATAATAATAATAATAATAATAATAATAATAATAATAATGATAATAATAATAATAATAATAAACCACGTGTATCAGAACATCACGTGTTTGTTTACCAGTGATCCAATTTATGATGAGTTCCTATTATGGTTTCTACTGCTATGATTTCCTGTTAATTGTAAATAACGTTAGGGAGAAAATGACTTCAGAGTGATCATATTTTATGTTCAAATAAAATAATTATCAAGTCCTTATTCTGTAGACACTATGAATATTTGATGAAGAGATTAAATCTAGTGAAGAAAATAAATTTCGAACTGCATTAAAATTAACCATTACATATTTGAACTGCATAATTTGAATTTACATGCACGTTTTAATTATTTTCCTCCCCATAAACAACAGATATTTTCGATCTAATTCCGAAGTATTTGTGAAATGATTAATTTTGACGTCTTATCCAAATTCACATCGACTTGGAAGAGTTCAGATTCGATTTTGTTTTGTTTTATTTTAAAGAGTACGGTATTGGTTTCCAATCATTGATGCTAAACCTGGTTCTCATTTTAAAGATTTCCTGAAAGAATTTAAAAGCATTTCCCCCCCCCCCCTTTCAGTTGGTAATGAGAGCCAGATGATACAGCAATAAGCGTAATCATGATAAGTTGGCCTCCGATTCCAATTACGAAATTTGTTTTGCCAACAAAGCAAGAGTTTCCATTGGATTAATCAGAGAATAATCACGTCCTTCCCAAAAGTTGGTTTCAGTTCAATCCGGTTTCTATGGAGAAAGAATCCAGAATTAAATAAGCCGGGAAAACATGTTTTTATGTTTCAAAAAAATTCATACTGGGATATAAATATCATCCATCACCTGAGTTAGCAAATTTATACCATTTGGGACTCCAGAATTTGAGACAGTTCTAATGAAATCAGATCAAATCAGTGGAGACTCTCTAGTGTCGAAGTCGTACCAGTCTGTAAACACACTAATTTTGTTCACCTCTTTTATATAATTCATAATCAAACAACTCTATAAGCTCGTTTAGAACTGGTTTTTCTAAATATCTATACCTCACACAGGATTCTGTATCCAACTTTGTAGTTTGCGGATTCGGACGTTTTTTATAAGTTTTTATGATAGTCTTGGTCATTTTAATTTCCAACTAGGACATAAACTTTGCTGTCTTAAATTTCTCTTTTTAGATTTTTTTCTCACAACTCAAAAGCCACTAGTGAGCCATTTTGTAAGAATATTGGAAATTATCCTTTAACCACGTGATATGCATTTGTTACGTTTGTTCATTAAGAAAGTAATGAGTGAATGACAAGTTGACAAATCACAACTCTTAAAAATACCACAGTTCCCTACCTGACACAGATATCTATAAGTGTAACCTTGAAGAAATATACGATATGCCTGGCAACGTTTCTAATCAGCTCCCACCCCTGTAATCAAACATGAAAATGGAAGAGTCTATCAGAAAGCTGATAATAGGAGGCGTTTTGTCTATTATTACAAGTGCATCAAAGCACTTTCTTAATAATTCGAACTGCAATTTTACCCTAATTACAAGTGACAAATCCTGCTCAGTATTTTCTGTTAGTCGGAATATTGTTGGAAATGGAAGCTACAGCTTCCAAGTCTACATAAAACGGTGTCACTAGTTGTAAGTATTTTTTTTTTATATATATCGTATTATTGCAGCTTTTAGAAAACAAAAACAAGTATACCTTAATCATCCTATTCTAATAGCCTGGCATAGTGCAAACGATAAG
Organism: Typopeltis vanoorti; assembly: GCF_054136105.1. Classification (NCBI taxonomy): domain Eukaryota; kingdom Metazoa; phylum Arthropoda; class Arachnida; order Uropygi; family Thelyphonidae; genus Typopeltis; species Typopeltis vanoorti. The sequence continues at coordinate 74,613,042 of NC_143553.1, read as the reverse complement.
ACCTTAAATTCTATTATTACTATGGAATAATTTCAGAGGAAAAGAGTTTGCAGATGGGAGATATTTCATAATTTTCACTCGGGAATTACCAGCTGAGAATGTAGTTTTCTTTCGCTATTGGTCAACCCTTTCCTCCCTAAAGCTTATCAATATTCCCAGCATTCTGAGTACAGCAATAACAAGCTTATTATTTCTGACATGCATTTAGAATTCGAGTTTATTTTTAACCTATTTATGGCTATCTAAAAGTAGAGCGGAAATGAAGTGTTCGTCTCCATTTTTATCATAATTAAAAAGAGTAGTCATTAGCAACATGACATGTTACTAATGACTACTTCTTATTAATGACGTTAGACCAGTAACGGAGAATACTAAGTAAAAAATCCTTCGTTCTTTATTAATTGTGTAAAGCGGACACCAATTCAACTTCAAGATTGATTAATTGTTTCACATGCAGTTAGAGTTCTTTTGAAATCAGGTAGCCGATGTGAAACAATTTTAGGTTACTTATTATTATTATTATTACTATTATTAATTAATTAATTAATTAATTTTTGCCTTGACATCGGATAATAAATCGTCTAGTCCTAGAATGATATCTCATTTAGGAGAAGCAAGAAGATTTAGTAAATTGAAACATCGTACACTATATTTGGTCACGTGGTACAAGGGAATTTTTAAATGTATTTTTAGGGGGGGGAGGCTATAGAAATGATGTATTATTATAATAGGTTGCTGAAGGTTTCACGTAATAATGATATCAAATAATTTTGTCTTCTTTATGATGCGATTATTTTGAAAATATTTAACAATTGTTGAATTCAAATTATTATAGATGTGGGTTCAATTCTTGTTGTAAGAATCGTTGATAAGGGAAGGCTTTTTTAGTGAAATTACGTTAATTGGTTTCCAGAATCTGAAATTTTTCATTCCGTACAACATACAAACCAACTCGAGAACACATTTAATCTACGAACAGCAAATAAAGTTTGCTGTTCGTAAATTAAAGTGTGTCTGTCATCAGTCATCCTCTGACTGATGACAGACACACTTATCGCCTTATGATGATGATATAATGAAACCTAGGTGTTAGCAACAATAACATATATACGATTTTTCTTTATGGAAAAAAAAAAAACGAAAGAAAGAAAGAAACCCGACATGAAAGATGTATTTTATTGCAACTATCGGTCTCTCAATGAATTGTCTTCCGTTACACAAAGCTTCTCAGGCCTTTAAATATCTTATCTAGATGAATAACTTCTTGAAGAAACTCCTAGTGGAATTTGAGCCAAAACTCCTGATATCATTCAAGTGTTTCTTGATCTTTCTAAAAGAACAGTTGAAAACGTTGGATTGATACCGCCCACGTGTATTTCCCATAATTTCATAACATTTCACTGGCGAATTCCCATGTTTAAGAGAAACGAGAAGAAACAAATAGAAATATTACATATAGAAAATTATGACAAAAGAACAGGGAAACGTCTAACGTATTCTATGATTAAAAATGTTGGGATAATGAACTTAAATGATAGATATAATAATGAAAAATAACAAAGGTGTCCGTTACTTTTACGGAACAGGCGACAGTGGGTGTAAAATAGGTCAGGGAACAATTGATACCATAGTAATGAACCACTACATACGATAAAATAAACAAGTTAGGAATGTAAAAATGAAATGCGTGTAAAGCAAACAAATAGTATGAAAATAATGAAAGCTACAAAATGTATCTGACGAATCATTTAGACAGATTAAACATCACAAATTAATTGAGGAAGGCAGAGCAAATAAAGAGAGATGAAGAGAGAAAGATGATAAGAGTGACGTGGATGCTGAGAACTCAGAATTAAATAAAGACCTTAAATTTGAGGGGGGGGGGGAGTTTCTAGGTTGCGATTCTAATTCAGGTAGTTGCAGTTTAGGATAACTAGGCATTAAATAAAGATTCGAGAAAGTGAGTATTTTTGCTCATCTCTATTTTTTTTTTTTTTTTTTTGTAGTGACGTAACAATAAGACTTGAAATTTTTGAATAGAAACACGTGTTCAGTCGGTAAACTAGCAACAAAACAAAAGCGTACATGCAGTTATGAGCGTATTTAATTATTTTTTTTTTTTAAATCTTTATCATCATGTCTTTACGTAGTAGATGATTTTCATCACTAGGCGTGAGACTACTCTCCTGCTTATTAGCGACTTGAAATGACTTTGGGAAAATTTTCAGATTTGGTCTCTAGAGCAGGATTTCCGTTCCAAATAACGTGCTATAGGTTTAAAAGCTTTTGCAGGTGGGATTCACATTAAAAAAAAAAAAAAAAAAACTTGTTTGCAACCAGTTTAATATTTTGATTAAAATTAGAAGCAAATCAAACTCATCTTGCACATCTATAAATTATTTTTAATCAAAATATTTTTTGAAAGAGACGAAGAATGCTCTGTTACAAAGAGTGTCAAACTCACTGCCATGACTACCGTAAACGTAGCATCTCGATCTATCCACGCAGCGCTAATCCAAACATTGACGCGACTTCAATCACATGACTACAGCAGTAAGCCTTCAACTACATTGCAGCTGGTCATGTAGGTTATGCGTGACTGTGGGGATGGACCAGTTAGAGATCGAGTGTCGGGTAGAGACAGCGTCTGTAAAACTTTCTCGAAGTAAGCGAGCATCAGGCATTTCTTGGGGTGTGTTTAAAGTCAGTTTATCGCATTATTCTAAGATTCTTTCGTTCTTGTAAAGGAGATTCTAGATCGCTTTATAACAGTACAACTTTCAACCTGTTGTGTTCACGCTTTCAGTTTACGGTCACGTGTTTGTAGCCATCGGTAACCTTGGGGGGAACTCGTTCTCAACAACGCCATCTAGCATTGAATAGAATGTCTCCGGCACGTTGTGTACGTGTTGAAAATCATTAATGGGTGTGTGTGATGTACCGCGTTGTAGGCATCAGATCTGGGTTGTTAGTGAACTGTGTCATTCCTCTTGCAGTTTAGGATAAGTAGGCATTAAATAAAGATCCAAGAAAGTGAGTATAATCTATTTTTGTTCGTTTCATATTTTGTTTGTTTTTTGTTGCTGACGTAACAATAAGACTTGAAAGAATTGCTTCCAACAATCAACTTGTTGGCTGACCTCGAGCTGTGACGCCAACTACTTTCTATTTGAATAGAAACACGTGTTCAGTCGGCAAACTAACAAGTTACTATGGTAAGATAAGAGGAAAGTTCCTGTGTATTCCTTCTCAGAAATAGCGACATGATTAAGACATTCATAAAATATCATATAATGCCGAAAAAAGGATGTTCAACGTACTGTTAAAATCAACTTCAGAAATTCCCTTTGATAAGCGGGTGTCTAGAAGCAGTGGTGGTCATTGCGCAATGCAGTAGACATAGTTTGAACTTCGTGGTGAGCTCGTGAATGAACAAATCCCCTGTATATTAAGGCTAAATGGCGAAGGAAGCAGTTCAATATGTTGAACAGCATATGAAGATCGCTGTGATGGACTACAATGTAATATAAACAAAATATTTTTATCGTTGAGTGGAGATGACTGTTTAGTTATTCTATTTTTAGGAGGGCATTCCTAGAAATGATCTAAACTCAAAGAGAGAGAGAGAGAGAGAGATTTGATCACAAAAATTCTCTAGGTGGTTTTAATGATGGATGATGCAACTTCAATGAAGCATTTTGCTACGCGAGCGCCATCTATTAGCAATAATTATTTTGATAGTTTACACGATTTATGGCCCGATGTCACCTGTGAATATATCAATAAATGCGGATATAAAGTCGAAGACGGGCGTTTAAAAGTCTTCGAAGACGAAGACTTTTAAACACCCGTAATCATTAATTGGATGCAATGTTTAATACTCTGAGAATTAAATGCACATGTCGACTAGCCAGTTGTTAAGTTCTGATTTCTGTTGTATTGTTCGCATATATTGTATTTTAACATCTTTGAATAATTATTTTAATCAATTCAATGAAATCTTTTCCTCATATATATATCTGTATACATTTTATTTCCAGAGATTTTCAGCAATCCTTCCCCCCCCCTACTTCTTTCCCTCAATTTTAGATATAAGACCAAAGTTTCCCTTTTCACTTACAATCCAGATCCTAATATTCCCCAGAAAAGTTGGATACTTAGTAGAGAAAACGAACCATTTGTCTTCAAATGACAAACCAGTAACAAGGATGGGGGGGGGGTACAATAAATAATCGACTATAAGTAATCAACAAATTGCTCTTCACACCATCCCATCAATATATCAAACTTATAATCCTAAATTTATGAAACTAATTGCATTGGAAGTTGAGTTTTTTTTTTTTTTTTTTTTTTACAATAAGCGACAACTGAGTGTCGGCACATGTATTTGTACTAACCTGCACTATCACCTAGATGACTTTTTCATTAAACGTGTACCGTAGCTTTAATGAAACCTGAGACAAAGTCTCAAACCCTTAGACCCAGTACAACAAACCACATTTATTGAAAATTAGCAACAGATCTTTTGTACTGATATTGCATCATGAATTTTGGGTTCAATGTAGAATGAATAGGACATTTAAATGAAGCAGATTATAAGGCAAATACAACAATCAGTTTAACAGATAACGGTAATTACAGCATCAACCAATAAATAGTCATTTTTGATATTTGATAAAGATGACAATCTCCTCAACATTTCGAATAAAGAGGCTAATTCCGATTTAAATTAGAACAAATAATAAGACTTCTGAACTTTCCTTGGACAAATGTTCATATTTAGACTGCATCCATGAAATAGGCAGGTATCATTCCAAACGATTCTTCAGTCTTAAACTACGTCGTGTGAGACTAGGCTGGTTAAATTTGCGGTGTCAAATATAGTATTGGTCACTAATTCCCTTGTCCTTCAAAAGCTTAGTCTGTCCAAAATAGGATGAAATAAATTCACTCGAAATTTAATAAAACCCAGTATTAAAAATTCATTTTTCTTAGGTCGCTTCTTCAGAATTCTTTGGATAGGTTCGAAGATGACAAAATATGTGGGACAGGAACCTACCGTTTTATTCTAGCATCCTTGGATGTACGATTATGAGAGTTCAAAATCCACTGAATATGCGAGGTTCATAACCATCGATTACATCAAAGTTATATATATATAAGGAAGTTTTACGTGCACCATCTCTTTGAAGGATAGCGTGGAGATTAGTGTCTAAGGCATTGGTTGTAGATGTTATTGAAGCTTGGGACGTTTAAGCACAGTATGCATGGTTTGTTGAATGAGTAGGAAGAATGAAGTCTGTTGTTATCAGCAACGCTGTGAATAGGATTAGTGGTGACTGAAAGTGGATCATTTGTGTATAGAAGAAAGATGATAGAACAGCGTCCAGAGTGACTCCTGCATTGTTTGAGGAGCTCAAAGAAAATGAATCATCTACCATGACACGCATTGAACGATCAGAGAGAAGGAATGGAGTCCAATTTCAGAGGGGATCAAGGAAGACCGAATGATGGCAATTGAATGAGCAGGCCTCAATGCCAAATAGGATCAAATTCTCCGGAGATGTCAGAACAGCACATGTTTTTGCAAACTGCTACGTATCCAGTGATGAATAATATATGCTGAGAGATTAGCCATGGATCTAGATTAGCAAATCCATATAGGTGGTTGTTGATTAATTGGAAGTTCTCTAGTCAGTGAAGCGATTGACAGTTGATGAATTTCTATATTCTTTTGGAGAGAATCAAGGCAAGGAAGAATGGTCAGTAGTTTGACAACATACTTATATATTTGCTTCCACTCATTGGGATACATGTTAGCTGAATATAGAAGATTGTAGAGCCTATAAAGGACAGGCTTTGCTCCGGAGCGCAATTGTTTGAATTCAGTTGGATGGAGACACTTCATCCGGACATTACTACGTTTTAGTACCTGTTGTGTAATATTATTCTAATGTCTTTTGTCGAAAAAAAATTACACAAGGCATATGAATCTCGTTTTCTGAGATGATAACGGGTGATTTACTTTGGTCTTTATGCAGTCGTTGAAGAGTAATGCTAGGAGGTCAGCTTTATCTTCAGGGTATTCTGTAGTGATGCCATCTGGATGAAAAATAAGTGGAAGCGCAGATGAGAAGTTGCTTTCGACGTCCTTTGCAAGAAATCAGAAGGCACTGCTTGCATTTGAAGGCGAATTTTCTGCTATTGGCCTTTACGAAGTCAGATTCGGATTTTCAGGTGATTGTTTTGCATTATTTCATGCTCCATCATAGGCTGAATATGAAGCTGTGTTCTTAATAAGCTGTCTCCAGTATTTTTTTTTTCTTCGGGATGGAGTGATTTCTTAAGATTGATGGAGTGAGATGATCTTATTGCCATGATGAAGATCAGGAACGAATGTTGTGGGCTGTATTAATTAAAGTTTTAACAACTCCTTCCCTTCATTCAAAAAAGTTCAGAAGCCTTATTACATTGTTTTAATTTTGCATCCGGATGAAATGGGTGCGAGAAAGGAACTCACGGAGCTTGAAAGCGGCACTGTGATAGGATGCCATGTTGCAGGACTATCTGTTCAGCAAATCGTTGAAAAATCGGGCCATCTCAGGTCAACAATCAGTGATACCATACTGAGATGGAAACGCAGAGAGGTAACTGCAGTGAACGATCTACCACACTCACTAAACGTGACCATAGGATACTACGAAGGATAATTTTGTAAAAACTTCCATTCGTCGGCCCACACGCTGAATGCGGCATCGACTGGAGCACGAATCTGCACAAAAACATTCAGAACCGTTCACAACATGAGTTTCCATGGTAGGACCGCAAAATGCAAGCTCTGCATTACCAACTAACATGCAGCATCGTCTTCAGTGGTGCAAAGTGTGTGTACAGTGGGATGTGGTAGCTTGAAAAGTTGTATTAAGGTGCGACGAATCACCCTACCCCTCTCCCGAACAGATGGATGGGTGTGGCGTTTGCCCGGTGAACGTATTTTACCAGTGTGCATAACCCCAACTATGAAATTCAGGGGTGGCGATGTCACGTTTTGATCCTATTTTTCCTAGTTTGGGCTCGGATCTCTGTGGTGTCACAAATATTGAACTCCGACAAGTATCTGAACATTCTGGGCAATGCAATACTTCCTACTTTGCGGTGTTTCTATGGAACTGACCATTCTCTTTCAGTAATCCAATGCAACATGTCATAAGGCTGCTGTTGTAACTGCGTGGTTTGTGGACATAAATATCACCAAAATTGACTGGCCTCCACATATCCCTGATCTCAATCCTATTGAACATCTGCGGGATGAACTAGAGCGTCGGGGGAGATTCAAGGGATGTCTGCCCCACAACAGTCCAGGGTTTCATTACATGCCCAGGAAGAATGGTCCAAAATTCCCATTGATCGCTATCACACGCTTGTTAAAGTATGTTCTGTAGGCTGCAGTCATCTCAGCGTAAAGAGGTCCTACATCTTATTAAGGCGGGCGCCATGGCTGTTTATTCCTCACACTATGGTTGCTTCTTTTCAAGCAGTGTACTTGCCTTTATCGGTTAATCGAATGTTGTATTATGCCTTATTTAAAATTCTTGTTCATTCTACAATGGTGTATTATTTTATTCAGTACGAAGTAATATCTGTTGCTAATATTAAACAAATCTTTTAATGGTTCACATGTTTCATATTCTTATACGTGTGTCGTTATACTCAGCGGAAATGCATCTACAATTCAATAACACACTAAATTCATTGAATTAACTGTTCACCATTGAGTGATACAATAATATCTCTACGAATCAGCACTCTGCATATTTAAGCTCCAATTAATGTTTGCTAGTTGGGAAATGATTTTTTCCCCTCATTTCTGTCTGTGAAAAAAGTGCCCTGTAGTCTTGTGGAAGCATTTCTGGTTCCATTTTATTTTTAACCACTTTCCCAGTTAATTGATCTTTTGGTCCACTCTGGTAAGTTTTTTGTCGCGTGGGAAAGTGAGTTTTTATCACCACTACTCAGAATTCTACTGTAGAACTGACATTTTTCATACATTAATACCAGTTATGGTTTAGGAACAGGATATGACCGAAGCTTTCTGCCTTACTCTCCCAGAAATCTTCAAAACAATCCATAGCTATGAACTCTTTGATGACGACTAAGGATTAAGAGTAACTTTCCACAAATTTCAAAAGTTATGTTAGTTATGTTTGAAAGAGTTGTAACTACTCTGGGTATCACACAGACGTGAAATGGTTTTTGCCCTCTGAAACTCTCAAGAAAAAAAAAACATTCCTCTTCTGTATGAAGGTATTCGGGCTTTTATTCTGCAAAACAGGCCAATCGCAACAGACATATAGTCTCATAGTCTTACTTGCTTCATTCATAAATCCAAAACAACAACGAAACTGTACTCCAGTTTAGTGAAACAGTTTTTACTTAACATCTCAGACACCAATTTGTGTCTGTAAACTGCATGCATTTTTCGGGTTAGTATGCCTATTTCTGTGGGAAGAAAAAAACTTCCATCACCGTATGGAACCGGCTAACTCGCCATCAGTTGTGTGAGAAGGGACCATTCATCATGGCTAGGCTGAGCTTGATGGACCGGTTCTACACTCCTGCTTCGTGTTAGCACTAAGAAGTTCAGCTGTTCATCAGATTTTGATTTCTCTCGATATAACCAAAGCGACAAAAGCCAGCAGTGATTGAGTATTCTTCGGCCAGTTTGATTGATTGATTGATTTGATAAACCTGAGTTTTTCTTTTGAGGAAGGGGAATCCCACCCTCCTTTTTCTGCTAACTCACACTGAATTAAAAAAAACAACTTATATACGGGATTTGAACCCATGTCTTTTCTACCAAAGACTACCGTAGCGTTGTACTTGTGAGTTAGCCAGCCATGACTGCGTTGACAATAAAAAAAAAAACTTATTAAACAAAAAAAAAAAAAAAAAAAAACATCGATCCCATCAACGCATTTATCGTGAAGGAAAGCGCATGCAATGTAATATAATACAAATATTATTGCCGTCATTGATGTGACACCAGCAATAACGTTAGTGTTAGCGATAACTATGGTCTCCATAGAGCAGCCGTGAGAAAAAGATCTGGGTTCAAATCTCGTCTAGAATGCAATGAACCTTTCATAGGCTATTGAAATGAAGGCGAATTGTCCAGAACCATTCACAAGTGGCAGATTTTTCCCCCCTTTATGGAAACTCTAGTTTTAAATCACTCAAAACGATAAATTGGTCAGCACACAAAGTTAACAAATATTTTACCCTTCCACCACAGGCATTTAATCCATCAAGGGCGACAAAGGGAACGAATATGCAACTCAATATAACTCAATATTCTCTTCCCCTCAGTTCGTACGCCATGTATTTCCTTGTAGACATCGTAGTCACTTTGTTCTTAAATCACCACTCAACTATTCTTTCTTCTGTCTGTGCTCTCATATTTTATTTATTAATTTTCTCCCATTTATTATTTTTTCATGCGCACAAAAACAGTACAAAATTTCAGTGATTGCAGTAGACAATATCAAGAAGATGTGTTGGAGCGTTCTTTGTAATTTTTTCCCTTTTCTTGACTAATCAGCGCCATGTATTTCCTTGTAGACATCGTAGCGTACTATAAGATTTCAAAAATTGAGAATACCGAACAATGGGGGGGGGGGGACATCCAACTGTAATACACAGCATAATGCCACTGTTATGTAGTTTGCTTTGCAGTATGAAATATATATATATATATATATATATATATATATAAAGTCATAGAGAATTCGTCGAGAAAACATTGGCTACGATCCGTACGACCTTGTAGCGTTAGTTTATTCGTGTCAAAGGTGAAGGTTTATTTATTTATATGTCGCGTGTGCTGGGAAGGAATACGTAGAAGAAAGATTCATTTCATGGTTAAGGGGGAAGGATTTATTCCCCTAGTCCCGAATAGAGAAATAATGAATCATTGCAGTCTGTTGATTTTGGAAACTTTGCAATATGCCAGCTGGTGAGTGTCATAGAAAATACATCCGTGTCATGTGTGATCTGTTCAATTGTACGTTAATATTAGAAACCTAAAAATGGTCGGTGCTTCTAAAACACGCCTATAAAAACATACAATAATATGCAAGTCGATATTATACCCGTATGTTTTGATTTATTATAGAAGAAGAGTTGTTATTGTAAGAAGAAGAGTTATTTATTGTAGAAGAGTTGTATAAGGCACCGATTGAAGAAAACAAATACGACTTCTATAGGAAAATCAAGGGTTGTTTTTGCTGCAGTAAGAAATAGTGTTGTATCTTCTGTTTAGTCGTAATAATTTCTTACGATGACTAGCTTCATTCTGTGAGAGAAACCTTTCCATCTCCGTGTAACACAAATTTCAGTTCAGTGGCCTCCTCCTCGAAGGGACTACTCGTTATGACAGGAGAGAATCCTGCATCTAATGTATGACTCTCCATTTGGCACACATATTGGCATTGGAATTGCCGTAGTTATTGGAATCGAATGAAATTTGAAAAAATGCTGTTGGGTCCTTATATGCAGTTCATTGCCTAGTCCTCGATATGTTCTTAAATATCATCCATTCCTGATGATTTCAGGCCATTTAAACATATGGATCATTTTAGGATGAGATCTATCATCACTGAAGCATTGCGCCTTCGCGCAATGCTTCAGTGATGATAATTCTTCAGATAATTCTATTGTTAATTCTGCGTGTAAAAAATTAAATATTGTTACAAAACTATATTCTTCCGACGGGTGTCTGTATGATTCATAACTTTTCTTTAAAACAAATCTTATTTCCTCAACTTAAAATTTATTATTATTACGAAACCAATATGCCTGTATGTTTTTTGGATCTAGTGGTGAACAAGTTGTAGTTGGGATGTTCAAATTTTGTGTGGTCTTCGAGGCCAGTGAGCTTCAAAACTTAAGTTCATTCTTTTTCAAAACACTAAGGTAAAAAGAGGGAAAAAAATCCTACCTTCGCTAGCAGTTACCTTGTTGATCATCACTGACTTGATCTGAAAAAAAAAAATAATAATAATTAACTCCTGATTCTAGATGATTTTCGCCTGGAGCATTTGGTGTAGGACATGCATCGATTATTTCTGTGCTTCAAATAAAAAAAAATAGCAAATAACTTCTAATCACTGTGTATGTATGTATGTATTTGTGATACTTCTTTCAGCATCGCGTAGAAAAAGAGGACTCTGAACTGAATTATCGCTACATTAGATAATCTTTTGAGTCTGGAAGCTTTCCAAATTCACACTCAGGTGAATGCTCCCTATTGCGATGTTAATAAAATAAAATATGGCCGAAGGATAAGGCGAAAAACTATCATAAATAAATTTCGATCTATGTATTTAATTCATAGTAACACCTAAATATTTTTTCAATATTTAAAATGCCAAATATTTTAATAATTACAAAAGTATAATGAAGTGCAATTTTTTAACAATACTCATTGTTTGGTTTTTGTTAGTAATGATTTACTAGTATATATTCATTTATTATGCTTTATTAATGAGCAGCAGATGTTTATTTTTAAATCTGTGTAATATTAGCTGATACTCCCCCCCCCCCCCCCTCGCCACACGCCTCTTTTCTTCGATGTATTTTCGTTCACTGTAAGAGCTTTTACAGACTCATAATTCTTTGTCTACGTATATAGAGCGAGGTCTATCGATCGTTCTTTTCCGTTCGCTCTATCATTCTCATTTATGTTCACCTCTATTTATTTTTAGGTTACTCTTTTCTTTGTGGGTTATTGCAAATGTATTTCAAATTTGGTTATTGCAAATTCTTGTGAAACATAAATTTAAAATTTTATGTTTGATTAGAACTCAAACATCTTAATTACGAACAGTCAGTAAAGATGTTCTGTGGCTACCACGATTCTCGTTTCCTTCCCGCTGTATTGAAATGCTTGGATGATTTGTAAGAGACGAAAGGGTAAAAAAATAAAAATAGGCGCCTGTCTTATTGGCGCCAAAGCGCCTTTTCTTAGAGTTCACGTGATGAGAAAAATAAAGACACGAAAGGAGAACCGATCTATATTCTGGAGATATATATTCTGAAGATCTTCTTCTTCTTCTTCTTCTACTACGCGTTATTCCCGCTTCCCATGCAGGGTCTGCGTGTTACTTTAGATGCGACTTCTTGTTAGTACTACTCCCAACCGACCCGTCGCCTGGTCTGCCGCTGGGGGGATATATATTCTGAAGATAAATTATGGAAATTTGAAGTACTCCGTTGTATGACAATAAAATGAATTTTAAAAGATGTTTTTTTTTCTTCATATGATTTAAACAGATTTCAGGAGTCTTATAATGTTCTTGACAATTTCAGAGAAGCCTACGAATATTTAAATTGATCTAAGTGCAAACATCAAAACGGCACATTCGGGCAGTGCACTGGAAAATGTTAACCATTTTGCTTGCCTTAGTACTGATCTCTTCCTCCATAAACGTTGACACTGAGGAAATTCATTGTTTGAAATGCGTATGAAAGCTTTTGTGCGTAAAAAAAAAAATAAATAAAATAAAAAATAAACAGTGATGATCAGGACAACCATGCTACTGCTCAGTTCTTGGTTTGTAAGAGTCATTCCAAGTTTGTATTGTTACGAAATGTGAAGCACACTACTGCTGCAGATTAGTGGAAGTGTGAAAAGAAATAATGTCTACACGATCTTAGTATTTTGAAACTGCGCGGAATGCAACATAGATCAAAAAAGAAGAAAAAAAACCATAGATCATATAAAGAAATCCTCAGTAGGAAACCCATTTTTGCGGAAGATCGTGGATCATACGGTGGCCTCAATCATCCACCTCCTGACTCGCCGATGGATAAGGTTTTTGAAAAGCAATCATACTTGTTCGTGAGTAGTTGCCGATGATGCTGATGTTTTGAAACTTTTAATGTTTTGTTGATCACTATAGCAATAAATTGTTCCAGTATAATTTCAACTAGGTCTGCAGATTACCATTAGAGATGGATTCAAGTCACGGGCCTAGAAGACTTTTTTTAAGTCTATTCCTAAATTACTTGATTTTCAGCACGCAAGTAAGTTCTCCCTCTCAGAAGAAATTCAGATTTAATCTTCAACACAAAAAAGACTCATCAAAATCAACGGTAAAAGACGCCCATTTATACAAATAGATGCAAGATAGGGTTATTAGCATCTTTCATCTAGCACTCCGAAGGAATGCACTCGGCTTCTGTAATGGCGATAGGTGGAACCAGCTGCCTACTGATTTCCTAAAATTTAAGTCAAAAAGAGTTAATAAAATTTTAATTTTTTATTTTTATTTATTTATTTTACTAAAGATTGGATTTTCCAAGAATTTGCAATTAATCAAAGTTCCACACGTCATTTATCCAGCCTTTAAACGTTAATATCTATGCACATCAACTTACATATCTTTTCCTGACCAAATCTTCATATTTCACATTTTTTTAAAGCCACTTCAAGTCTCTACTAATCCGTAGGCGATGAAATTCGTCTCCCACCTAAAGACAATCACAAACATCCATGCCTACAGCAACATTCGAACCTGCAGTCTACTGATTGGAGAGAGAGTGCATTAACTACTCATCCAACTAGGCCGGCCAACATTTTTAATTATAATTCATTTAACTATGAATAGCCTTAACTTCAAAAATTGATAATTTAATAATTGGCATTTATTCAGGCCATTTCCGGAAGGAATGTTCACGTAGTTGGCAATATGCCAACACACACACACACACACACACACACACACCTCTCTCTCTCTCTCTCTCTCTCTCTCTATATATATATATATATATATATATATATATATTGTGATTGTTCACATTGTGTATGTGTGTGTATATATACAATGTGTGTGTGTGTATATATACAATGTGTGTGTGTGTGTATATACAATGTGTATGTGTGTATATATATATACAATGTGTGTGTGTATACAATGTGTGTGTGTGTGTGTATACAATGTGTGTGTGTGTGTGTATATAGTGTGTGTGTGTGTGTATAATGTGTGTGTGTGTATATACAATGTGTGTGTGTGTGTGTGTGTATATACAATGTGTGTGTGTGTGTATATACAATGTGTGTGTGTGTATATATACAGTGTGTGTGTGTGTGTGTATATACAATGTGTGTGTGTGTATATATACAGTGTGTGTGTGTGTGTGTATATACAATGTGTGTGTGTGTATATATACAGTGTGTGTGTGTGTGTGTGTATATATACAGTGTGTGTGTGTGTGTGTATATACAATGTGTGTGTGTGTATATATACAGTGTGTGTGTGTGTGTGTGTGTGTGTATATATACAATGTGTGTGTGTATATATACAATGTGTGTGTGTATATATACAATGTGTGTGTGTATATATACAATGTGTGTGTATATATATACAATGTGTGTGTATATATATACAATGTGTGTGTATATATATACAATGTGTGTGTATATATATACAATGTGTGTATATATATACAATGTGTGTGTATATATACAATGTGTGTGTATATATACAATGTGTGTGTGTATATATACAATGTGTGTGTGTATATATACAATGTGTGTGTGTATATATACAATGTGTGTGTGTATATATACAATGTGTGTGTGTATATATACAATGTGTGTGTGTGTATATATACAATGTGTGTGTGTGTATATATACAATGTGTGTGTGTGTATATATACAATGTGTGTGTGTGTATATACAATGTGTGTGTGTGTATATACAATGTGTGTGTGTGTGTATATACAATGTGTGTGTGTGTATATACAATGTGTGTGTGTGTGTATACAATGTGTGTGTGTGTATACAATGTGTGTGTGTGTGTATACAATGTGTGTGTGTATATACAATGTGTGTGTGTGTATATACAATGTGTGTGTGTGTATATACAATGTGTGTGTGTATATATACAATGTGTGTGTGTATATATACAATGTGTGTGTATATATACAATGTGTGTGTGTATATATACAATGTGTGTGTGTATATATACAATGTGTGTGTGTGTATATACAATGTGTGTGTATATACAATGTGTGTGTGTGTGTATATACAATGTGTGTGTATATACAATGTGTGTGTGTGTATATATACAATGTGTGTGTGTATATACAATGTGTGTGTGTATACAATGTATGTGTGTATATATATAGAATGTGTGTGTGTGTATATATACAATGTGTGTGTATATATACAATGTGTGTGTGTATATATATAGAATGTGTGTGTGTATATATACAATGTGTGTGTATATATACAATGTGTGTGTATATATATACAATGTGTGTGTATATATATACAATGTGTGTGTATATATACAATGTGTGTGTGTATATATACAATGTGTGTGTGTATATATACAATGTGTGTGTGTATATATACAATGTGTGTGTATATATACAATGTGTGTGTGTATATATACAATGTGTGTGTGTATATACACAATGTGTGTGTGTATATACACAATGTGTGTGTGTATATATACAATGTGTGTGTGTATATATACAATGTGTGTGTGTATATATACAATGTGTGTGTGTATATATACAATGTGTGTGTGTATATATACAATGTGTGTGTGTATATATACAATGTGTGTGTGTATATATACAATGTGTGTGTGTATATATACAATGTGTGTGTGTATATATACAATGTGTGTGTGTGTATATACAATGTGTGTGTGTATATACAATGTGTGTGTGTATATACAATGTGTGTGTGTATATACAATGTGTGTGTGTATATACAATGTGTGTGTGTATATACAATGTGTGTGTGTATATATACAATGTGTGTGTGTATATATACAATGTGTGTGTGTATATATACAATGTGTGTGTGTATATATACAATGTGTGTGTGTATATACAATGTGTGTGTGTGTATATACAATGTGTGTGTGTATATACAATGTGTGTGTGTGTATATACAATGTGTGTGTGTATATATACAATGTGTGTGTGTATATATACAATGTGTGTGTGTATATATACAATGTGTGTGTGTATATATACAATGTGTGTGTGTATATATACAATGTGTGTGTATATACAATGTGTGTGTGTGTATATATACAATGTGTGTGTGTATATACAATGTGTGTGTATATACAATGTGTGTGTGTGTATATATACAATGTGTGTGTATATATACAATGTGTGTGTGTATATACAATGTGTGTGTGTATACAATGTGTGTGTGTATATATATACAATGTGTGTGTGTGTATATATACAATGTGTGTGTATATATACAATGTGTGTGTGTGTATATATATAGAATGTGTGTGTGTATATATACAATGTGTGTGTGTGTATATATACAATGTGTGTGTGTGTATATATACAATGTGTGTGTGTGTATATATACAATGTATGTGTGTGTGTATATATACAATGTATGTGTGTGTGTATATATACAATGTGTGTGTATGTATACAATGTGTGTGTGTATATATACAATGTGTGTGTGTGTGTATATACAATGTGTGTGTATACAATGTGTGTGTGTATATACAATGTGTGTGTATATACAATGTGTGTGTGTGTGTGTATATACAATGTGTGTGTGTGTGTATATACAATGTGTGTGTGTGTATACAATGTGTGTGTGTGTGTGTATATACAATGTGTGTGTGTGTGTATATACAATGTGTGTGTGTGTGTATATACAATGTGTGTGTGTGTGTATATACAATGTGTGTGTGTGTGTATATACAATGTGTGTGTGTGTGTATATACAATGTGTGTGTGTGTATATACAATGTGTGTGTGTGTGTATACAATGTGTGTGTGTGTGTGTATATACAATGTGTGTGTGTGTGTATATACAATGTGTGTGTGTGTGTATATACAATGTGTGTGTGTGTGTATATACAATGTGTGTGTGTGTGTATATACAATGTGTGTGTGTGTGTATATACAATGTGTGTGTGTGTGTATATACAATGTGTGTGTGTGTGTATATACAATGTGTGTGTGTGTATATACAATGTGTGTGTGTGTATACAATGTGTGTGTGTGTGTATACAATGTGTGTGTGTATATACAATGTGTGTGTGTATATACAATGTGTGTGTGTGTATATACAATGTGTGTGTATATATACAATGTGTGTGTGTGTGTGTATACAATGTGTGTGTGTATACAATGTGTGTGTGTGTGTATATACAATGTGTGTGTGTGTATATACAATGTGTGTGTGTGTGTATATACAATGTGTGTGTGTGTGTGTATACAATGTGTGTGTGTGTGTATACAATGTGTGTGTGTGTATATACAATGTGTGTGTGTATACAATGTGTGTGTGTGTATACAATGTGTGTGTGTATATATACAATGTGTGTGTGTGTGTATATATACAATGTGTGTGTGTGTGTATATATACAATGTGTGTGTGTGTGTATATATACAATGTGTGTGTGTGTGTATATATACAATGTGTGTTTGTGTGTATATATACAATGTGTGTGTGTGTGTATATATACAATGTGTGTGTATATATATACAATGTGTGTGTATATATATACAATGTGTGTGTGTATATATACAATGTGTGTGTGTGTGTATATACAATGTGTGTGTGTGTGTATACAATGTGTGTGTGTGTGTATACAATGTGTGTGTGTGTATACAATGTGTGTGTGTATATACAATGTGTGTGTGTGTATACAATGTGTGTGTGTGTGTGTATACAATGTGTGTGTGTGTGTATATACAATGTGTGTGTGTATATATACAATGTGTGTGTGTATATATACAATGTGTGTGTGTGTATATACAATGTGTGTGTGTGTATATACAATGTGTGTGTGTGTGTGTACAATGTGTGTGTGTGTGTATACAATGTGTGTGTGTATATACAATGTGTGTGTGTGTGTATATACAATGTGTGTGTGTGTGTATACAATGTGTGTGTGTGTATACAATGTGTGTGTGTGTGTATACAATGTGTGTGTGTGTGTATACAATGTGTGTGTGTGTATATACAATGTGTGTGTGTGTATATACAATGTGTGTGTGTGTATACAATGTGTGTGTGTGTGTGTGTATACAATGTGTGTGTGTGTGTATATATACAATGTGTGTGTGTGTGTATATATACAATGTGTGTGTGTGTGTATATATACAATGTGTGTTTGTGTGTATATATACAATGTGTGTGTGTGTGTATATATACAATGTGTGTGTGTGTGTATATATACAATGTGTGTGTGTATATATACAATGTGTGTGTGTATATATACAATGTGTGTGTGTATATATACAATGTGTGTGTGTATATACAATGTGTGTGTGTGTATATACAATGTGTGTGTGTGTATATACAATGTGTGTGTGTATATATACAATGTGTGTGTGTGTATATATACAATGTGTGTGTGTATATATACAATGTGTGTGTGTGTATATATACAATGTGTGTGTGTATATATACAATGTGTGTGTGTGTATATACAATGTGTGTGTGTGTATATACAATGTGTGTGTGTGTATATACAATGTGTGTGTGTATATATACAATGTGTGTGTGTATATATACAATGTGTGTGTGTATATATACAATGTGTGTGTGTATATATACAATGTGTGTGTGTATATATACAATGTGTGTGTATATACAATGTGTGTGTGTGTATATACAATGTGTGTGTGTGTATATACAATGTGTGTGTGTGTATATACAATGTGTGTGTGTGTATATACAATGTGTGTGTGTGTATATACAATGTGTGTGTGTGTATATACAATGTGTGTGTGTGTATATACAATGTGTGTGTGTGTATATACAATGTGTGTGTGTGTATATACAATGTGTGTGTGTGTGTATATACAATGTGTGTGTGTGTGTATATACAATGTGTGTGTGTGTGTATATACAATGTGTGTGTGTGTGTATATACAATGTGTGTGTGTGTGTATATACAATGTGTGTGTGTGTGTATATACAATGTGTGTGTGTGTGTATATACAATGTGTGTGTGTGTGTATATACAATGTGTGTGTGTGTGTATATACAATGTGTGTGTGTGTGTATATACAATGTGTGTGTGTGTATATACAATGTGTGTGTGTGTATATACAATGTGTGTGTGTGTATATACAATGTGTGTGTGTGTGTATATACAATGTGTGTGTGTGTGTATATACAATGTGTGTGTGTGTGTATATACAATGTGTGTGTGTGTGTATATACAATGTGTGTGTGTGTGTATATACAATGTGTGTGTGTATATATATACAATGTGTGTGTGTATATATATACAATGTGTGTGTGTATATATATACAATGTGTGTGTGTGTATATATATACAATGTGTGTGTGTATACAATGTGTGTGTGCGTGTGTATATACAATGTGTGTGTGTGTGTATATATATACAATGTGTGTGTATATACAATGTGTGTGTGTGTATACAATGTGTGTGTGTGTGTATATATATACAATGTGTGTGTGTATACAATGTGTGTGTATATACAGGGTGTTCGGGATAAATTTGACATATTTATAATTAATTATATTTTTCCGTAAGTTACATGTATTAACACACACTTCTCTTCATTTAAAAGTTTGGACCCTTCTTCATTCATATACAAGATGTCAGAAAGGATGGATAGCTGGAACCCACCTGAATCATGGAAGAGAATAACTTGTATCATGATGATTCGTGCCCGCCATCAAAATAAGGATATTACGACTGCTGCACAATGCTCCCTGAATACAGTAAAAACAATCAGGCATGAACTAGAGACTTGCAATGGTGACTACGAGGATGTAGCAAGAAGAAAGATCCCTAGCAGACGATCTGATTGCGTTCGTACAGCAGAATTCCTCGCAAATCTGCAGGAACAGGTGTTGAAGAACCCTGGCATTGGAATTCGGGCTTTGTTCGTGGAGTTGCTAACTGTAGTCAAGCCCTGGATAACAAGGGTAGCCAATGGTAGGCCGTATGTATGGCAGCAGGATTCGGCCCCTTGCCACACCTCTGGGAAAAGTCAAAAATGGTTGTCTGAAAATTTCTACGACTTCACCAGTCCAAATGTTTGGCCTCCAAACTCCCCAGACCTTAACCCCATGGATTATTTTGTATGGGGCGCAGTTGAAAAAGACACCAATCGCACTTCCAGTAATACAAAAGCCCAGTTAATGGATAAAATTAAAACAGTTTTTGCGGCCCTTCCCAGGGAGACTGTAGCATCAGCTTGTTCGAGGTTCCGAAGCAGAATTGAAGCTGTGATCGATGCTAATGGTGGTTATTTTGAGAAAATCTTGTTGATAGTATTGTAATTAACTCTGCCTGTAATGTTTTTTTGTCAATTCATTAAATTTAATAGATACAAAGAAGATTTTCTTTTTCCTTACGAAACTGTCAAATTTATCCCGAACACCCTGTACAATGTGTGTGTGTGTATATATATACAATGTGTGTGTGTATACAATGTGTGTATATACAATGTGTGTGTGTATACAATGTGTGTGTATATACAATGTGTGTGTGTGTGTGTGTGTATATATACAATGTGTGTGTGTATACAATGTGTGTGTGTGTGTGTGTATACAATGTGTGTGTATGTGTGTGTATATACAATGTGTGTGTGTGTGTGTATATATACAATGTGTGTGTGTATACAATGTGTGTGTGTGTGTGTATACAATGTGTGTGTATGTGTGTGTGTGTATACAATGTGTGTGTATGTGTGTGTGTGTATACAATGTGTGTGTATGTGTGTGTGTATATACAATGTGTGTGTATGTGTGTGTGTATATACAATGTGTGTGTATGTGTGTGTGTATATACAATGTGTGTGTATACAATGTGTGCGTGTGTATATATACAATGTGTGTGTATACAATGTGTGCGTGTGTATATATACAATGTGTGTGTATACAATGTGCATGTGTGTGTATATATACAGTGTATATATACACACACTGTATGTATGTATGTGTATATATACATACACACACAATAATAATAATAATAACAACAAATAAAAGCTATTATCTCCGATGTCCCCTCCTCAGGAAACAAAAATCGAGAATATTGTCACTGTTAACGAGTTTTTTAGAAAGAAAACTAGATGGCGTAAGTAATATTTCTGTTAGCCTTCACCAAGATCCGGTTTCCGGCTTAGGTTTCTCTGTACAATTCAAAAATATTTCCTTCCTTGTCTACCGTTGGTGTGTTAATCACATCTAAAAGGATCAGTTTTTATAGTTCTTATATACGGTATTTAATATTGCCAGTGCTTGACGAATTTGTGATGCAGAAATGGAACATATCCCGCATTGTCAAGTATGTTTTCTCTAAGTTTTTGTTATATGTATAGAGCATGAATTTAAACCTTTATAGAGAGGCGTAGCTAGGGAGGGGCGGAGGGGGAGGTCCGCCACGGGCGGCACTTTGAACCTTTTTGAACTTTTGCAGTTAATTCTAAAATACAGTCTCGAGAACTCATTTCCAAATATTGTAATACTACTGCGAAATTTCCTCACAATTGCTGTAAGTGTTGCTAGTTGTGAGAGGAGTTTTTTCTAAATAAAATTTATTAAGAATTACCAAATTACTATGAAATAGACTTCGCCAATGTCATCAACGAGTATGTTAACAGAAAAGCAAGAAAAAAATAACATTTTAGAATGTTGAAATTAAAGTTTCACTTCAAAAATAAACATAGTATTTTAATTTATTTCCCTCTACGTCGTTTTGACTTTTTGTAGTATTGTTGGTGTGTATTGAGATGGCGGCACCACTGCCTTTATATATAGAAAACCTAAAGTAAAAATTAAAAACTAAAATGAAGATAGATACACTACTATTTGCAGATGATCAAATAGTATTAGTTACACCAAAGATGATTTCCAAAGATCATTAAAAACATGAAATTATCTCTCAAAATAATATAATATGACAATATCTAAAGAAGAATCAAAAAGAATTGCATTCAGAGGAGAAAACCCAATAAGAAGTAAAATAGTGATAGATAATAAAATATTAGAACAAGTAAATACTTTCAGATACATGAGATGCGATTTATCATATGAAAAAGAAAAAGACATAGACACTAAAATATCAAACTTTGTCAAAGTAAATGACATGATAAATAATAGATTTAAGCCACCCCTGGTACAAACACACACTAGAATCAGACTATATAATGTCTTGTCAAAACCAACTCTACTATTCGGAGCTTAAAAAGGAAATGGACCATAAAACGGAAAGATGAAAAACGAATTCAAACAGCAGAAATGAAATTTCTCAGAAAAACAGCAGGATATACCAAGTGGGAACCATAAAACAAATGGAGAAATTTTACAATCCCTGAATATAAAAACGATTAATTACTACATAAGACAGTATAAACAAAAATGGCTAGAACATTTAAATCGAATGGACAACAGCAGACTACCTAAAATATTATACAAATATAAAATAAGTGGGAAAAGAAGAATCGGAAGACCAAGAAAGATATGGCATGAGACCGGAAGAGACCACTTGGTCTAAAATCCATGTTAGGAAGAAGAAGAAGAAGAAGATATATAGAAAAATGTTTAATTTAAAAGCATTTTCTATATATCATCATCTTCTTCTTGGCTCTTTCTACAAAATTTTAAATGAATGTTAAATTTTAGTAGTGAACCTTTTATTTTTCAGTATAGCCTATTGCTTTTGGAAATCCCATGTGGTGGCCGGGATAAGAATAGCCCATGCATATCGTAGGAGGCGTCTGAAATGGGTACCCAGGGTAATGGATGGCAATGCTGTAGCCAGTGAAGTTTTCACTGAGGCTCGGATATTGCTGTTACACCACTGCCATGATCAGAGTTTTTAGCTCTATATTACCCCTTCCATACATTTTCTTCTACAGATAGCGGGGAATACGAAAAGCATTCTTGCTTCACCCATCTAGCCAAAAAAAAAAAAAAAGAGAGCTTTTGGAAAATTCACATATGAGAGGAAGTGTTTATTTTGAGGGGTTTGAAACTGCCAGCAATTGGCAGTTTATTTATTTATTTATTTTATTATTATTATTTTGGATTTTTTTTTCTAGTGCTGAGCAAACATTTTGCTCAGCACTAAGTTAGTCGTAACAATAATGATCTTTTATATGTGATAAGTTACATCACATATAACTTAAAATATGCTTATGATAATAATAAATATACCTTATTGTAATCGCTACATACTTTCGATACAAAAGACCTCAAAAGTTCTGAGAAGACAAATGTCTGTATCGCATGTCAAAGACCGTTGGAAATCAATAACTGTATACGTGCACTTAGCAAGGCAGCCGTTTTTACTAGATTTCATAGCCAATTATCATTCCTCACTCTCCATGAGATCTTGTTTGCTTAGTAAACATTAGCAGGCGTCTTTGTAGCATAAACGAATATTTTTTGTATACCACAGGTCGACTGTATTAAGTATGTTAATTGAAATATACTATGGTTGTTCAGTTTATAACGTAGCAAACAGTACAGCCAGCCTTCTGCTTAAAGTGAATAATATGGTTTTTAACTAGCATGACACCATCGTTTTATTAAGGCGTTTGCAAAGGGGGGGGGGGGGGCTCCTAGTCTGCAAAAACTGTGCGTGCTGTCACGATATCCAGGGACATGAAATATTTATAAAAATTCATCTTTCGTCCAGACAGAAAACGTGTTGTACAAAAATAAAAAATAAAATAAAATAAAATAAATACATAAAATTTCTAATTTCCAAATAAACGTTGGCACAACCAACACTTATCCAATATCCATATATTAACTGCATACACACGAATTACTTAGTAGAATATTGATTTCAGAGCTCACTTTACAAGGAAAAACTTCAAGTGAAAATAGAGCTCTTTACTGGAGTTGTGAATTATGTTTCTTGGTATTTTATTATCGTGAATATGTAAACGAACGTTTTAATGCAAGGTGATGTGAATTGTAATGAAGATTACTTTAAATAATTTACAACCACCGCTTTATTTTTCTACTTACAGTATGACGACTTATCCTCAAGCCAATCCAGGCTTTCCAGGCGGATATCAGCCATTACCGAACCCGCCTCCTGGTGGATATCAGTCAACAGAAAACAACCAACCACCACCTCCTCTTGGTGAGTCTTTTTAATTAAAAAAAAGAGTCCATCTTTTATCATCTATTGAAAGTTTTAAATACTTAACAAAAACAAACATTTGATCTTTAGTTACAACGTCTTGCTGAGTTTTAATTAAATTCACATCTACTGGCACCCCTATTGCAATTTGGGAACCATTGGATTAGAAGGCTACGTACTGAAGCGAATCGTCCGCCAGTATAATGAATCAGAATTGTGTTAATCAAATGCAAGGGATAATTGTAACGAATACAATTAATCTGCTAGGTCCTTTAATCTGCTGATTGTGTTCTTAGGCTGGGTTTGCTTATTTTGTACACACATACACACACGCGCGCGCGCGCGCGCCTTCACCTCCTGCTTGGTTATCTTACCCGATTCTTCCTCCTGGCAAAGACAGGATTTAATCTCTGGTACCCAAGCCTTCTTATAAGTTAAACTCGCGACTTATAGACTTCGGCGTTACTATGAAACTCAACCAGTTCTATAAATAAGCAATCAATAGCTCTCAAATACTTTTGTTTTATTAAGGTGGTCTTTCGCATTTTTCCCTATGATTCTATCACTTCTTGTACTTAACTACTTAACCAACCTATTCAAATGTAAACATTTTGGCACAGTGATAAGATGACATTTATATTTCTGTACTTTTTAAGACATTTAAAAGCCTTCTCAAATGTTCCAGATTCCGCTCTAAGTTCACCCAATTGTCAATTCAAAATTACTGGAGACACATTCAGACAGGTCAAGATGTCAAGTTTGGTTGATAAATAAAATTTCATTTATTAAGAAAAGGAAAGAGTAATGATAAATATATAAACTAGGACAAAGAAAATAAAATGATATACACACAAAGATCGAGAGAGAGAGAGAGAGTGAAGTATATATAACACGTATAAAATTCATTGTGTAAGAAATCTAAATCATTAAAGATTATATTTAAGTGCATGGACGACGTTATAAAGAGAATATTGGAGTGGCGGCCCTTACATAAGCACTGCGACACTGCAGCATCCCCAAGGAAAAATGAAAAATTTTAATTTTGTTTGTGTTTATAAATAATAACAATGCTTGCAACATTGTATAAATGCAATGCAACATGTTAAAGGTTACAGCTTATGTTTCGACATTGATTGAATAGTTAATAATTGGAATTGTTCGATTAACGCTTTAGATTACGACACAAATGCACTGCGATCTAACACCGATATTCGTTTGCGCTTGTCATTGCACGTTACGTCATTCCCACACTGCTCAAACGGCAGTGTATCTCTAGTATGCTTACGCGCGTTATTTCTGTGAGATATGAAACGTTTATTATTGGTGCGTGGTGAACTATTTTTTGTAAATCTTATCTTATTTTGTTAAAATAACCTATCATTATTTATTTATTACAGATACAAGGCTGAATTATGACGAGTATCATTGTTTGAAAATATGAAAAGAATTATATATTTTCATTTGTTTCGTGTAACGATAATTGCGATCTAACGCCGATATTCGTTTGCGCTTGCACGTTACGTCATACCATACACTGCCGTTATTTCTGTTACAACGTTTATTATTGGTGTTTGTTCGTGGTGAGGATGAAATAATTTTAATAAAGCAATTTTTAATATGTAAATTTATTTATTAATAAATTCGTCACTGATTAGGCAAAAAAAAGTTTTTTTTTTTTTTTGTATATGCAGCACCCCCACTTAAAATTTTTACCGGCCGCCACTGGAATATTGGTTAAGATAATGTAAGCTGAATGTTAATTGGGGTAATAGTATTACGCATAGTGATACTAGAATACGCTTTTGCGTTGAGGGTGTAATTAATGTTTACTGTTTGTGTTTTAGTATGCGTGTGAGATGTTCTCTTTAATCTCCTAGGTGACTGATCATGTTTAGCCTTTCGATTCTCTAGATGGTGTGTTTGATTCTGTGGAGTTTACTTTAATCTTCTAGAATCTAGATGATCAATTATCTTCTACGCATCTGTTGTGTTAATTGTTGCTATTTAATAATAATAATGATAATAATATGAGTGTTCAAATTATCTACCTCCTATTAGCGGAGATATTCCAACAGTAACCAACTACAAGTTTATATCAGAACCATTCAAAATGGCTGATTCTCTGCAGCAACATATCAAAAACATCTACCAAACATCATAAGGACGTAAAAATATTTCTTTATTTGCATGAACTCCATTCAATTATATTTCATTGGCAATATTACAATCTGGTGTAAGTAGCATTCAGCTAAATTCTCTGACCTTCAGAGATTTCATTGTGTATTTCATTCTTTTATTTCTCCCTTTAGGTTTTCAAGCTCCAGCCATGCAGCAAAACCATGCAGATGCCAGTGCGCCTCCATTGGATCAAATGGAAAAAGTCCCAGGTTACGAACATGTCACATTCGATTCAGGTGAGATAATGAACGTAATCAACTCCACCAAACTTTATATAGAATCAAATGTGTTTCTTCAGGTGACGCTTGCATTCTTTAGAAGAATACCGTGACTCAAAATGCTAGTCATTCATCTATTATTCGCATGATCCGTCACTCGCTCTAAAAAGGCCCATCGTGGTTAAATAACCTGCACATCCGTTATGACCAAAACACACATTTCATCCTACGCCGTAGCCATCAGCGGTGTTAGATGTCTGACCTCATTGAAATGACAAGTGAAATGTCCTTAATTAGGATTCTTGCGAAATGACAAAAGCCAATTAGCAATGTTACAAAAAAGAGAAAATTTATATACTTGCCTGCCCTCTATCGAGCATTTCTGCAAACTGAAAAGAATAGCAAACATGCTGTTGGTTGGTGGGTGGGGCTGATATCTGTCACGAGTTTGAGACACGCGGTTATTTCCATTAGTATGGGTGTGTCGAGAGATGATGATTCTTGAATAGCTTGCGTGCACGAGGTACCCGTACATAGAGGCATGACCCAGTTTGACCATTTAATGAGATCGGTGATCATCTCTCACCATTCTTAAAGCAGCGGAAGTGACCCCCCACATAGCACGTGTCATTTCCCACCAATAAAAATTCCTAAAGGGAAAAACCGAATTATTAACAGCAACAATTAAGTCACATTCTATTATTGTGTTAATAAATAACTAACTATGGGAAGACAGCCTTTCTCATAAGTCTGTAGACTCTAATACAAAGAGTAAGTCAATAAAGGCTAAAAGAACAGGATTGTTTGACTCGGTAATTTTAGTGACAAACAAACACGTTATAGCGCTAAAACAGGCACTGAAAAACGTAGTTATAAAATGAAAATTGTCAAGATTCGAAATTTTACTGAAGTTTAGGAAAATATATAATAACCATCAGTGTCAGAATTGTCATCGCTTGCACTACTCAAAATACGCGAAACTTGCTCACACCAAGTTATATCCTTTATAAGTGAACTATTTGTAGATGTATTAGTATAACACCAAAATGCAGAGATAAAAAAATAACTTAATGTAGGATTTATAATAAAATTATAGAGCATATTAAAGATAACTTCATGTTATATTCAAAAAAATGTAAAAATTAAAAAGATTCAGACTAAGGTAACTCTCATGCTGAAGATTATATTCATATACATTACAATAAAATTTCGAAGCTTTTCGAGTTTCAGTTTATTTGACTATAAAAAAGCTGTGGATCCTTAATATCCTCATTATGTATTAATTAAGGTTAAAAAGTTTAAGACATTCTTTAATGCGAATATATTGTCAAAGAAATATATAGAGATAAAATTAATAGTTATATTTTTTTAAACTTTTTAATGAACGTTGAATAATTGAGGTTATCAATTAATTCTAGTTTGTTCTAATATTAATTTTATTATTATTATTATTTTAAATTTCGCAGTTGCTATTGCTCCACCTGCGTACGACTACACCCAGAAGCCTCCACCTGAACGCGAAAATCTCTCAGGGTAAGTAAGAAACAAAAGAATCATATTTGTAACGTGCTTTTCACGATCTGTCCAATTCACTAACTTCTCAAATGAACTGTTTTCATTTTTAAGTTTGTCACAGAATATAGGGGGCGCTACTGGATTGGAGATCAACATCACATGCAATCAGGCTTTATAAATTTCGAAACATCGTGAGAAAATGTTCAGTTTTTATCCTGCTGAATCATTTATTCATTCTTTCTTTCTTAGTGTTTGGAAATGTCTGAATTCATGGCCTCACTCCCAATAAAAAGGCGGAAGTGCGGTATGCATATTCTTCCTCAACACGAGTACCTTTATCTCACTATTCTTCTTTTCACCCGCTGGTTTTCATAACGACCCTTTGTTTGGTGTTTTTGAGGTAACTCGGTTATCGTCGTCCCTTCACACGCATAGTTGCGAAAGTAAAACGAGGTTGCATGTAACTGTCGTTCATTCTTTGCTTATTTTTGTTTACTCTATCATAAAAACATAGATCAAATCAACATCTCTGCAGCCAAATTATGCATTTGCATACAGTCCTGTTGATATATGGACTCAGTTCTTCCATTTTGAATTATACTTCTTTTGGGATGACGATAGGATTTACCATCTTCAGGATTATGCTAATTTTTAGCCATCAGATGACATGACAACTGTTGTCCTTCGGTTGGACAGATCTAATCTAGGATGTGAAGAAGCTTTATGGATTTTTACTGTCTAAAAATAGACAAAACGGTAAAGAACAAAAAAAAAAAGAGCAAGAGGTCCCAACACCATTTTATCCAGCTGCTTGCGACTGAATAAGGTATGGGGACTAGTTGGAACAGACATTTTCTAACCCTTTATCCGTCAGTATTTTGGTATATGTTTTAATTGTTGTTTAATCTTCTGTGCCATTCTCTTATACGCTCTTCAATTTAGGTTCCGTCCATTTACTATAGCATCCAACTCTAAGCTAGTAATATAGTGGCTAACACTCGAACCACATTAAAACTCCATATAGCGTGCATCTTTCTATACACAGACCCTTGTCAGCTACTAATATCGCTGGAGTTGCCACCTGTTTCTGTTTTACAATCGGCCACCTCACCGTCTAAGGAGAAAAAAGAGAGGTCCCAAGTAATGTTGTAAATAACTGTTTCTTTAAAAATAAACAACAAAAAAAACCTCCCTCTTTATTTCTTCTGACTTCAGGAGTCAATATGCTTGTTTAGTTCTTTTCATCTTGCATTTCTTGATGTTTCATTTGGAAACTGTGTTTTTGCGATCACCAAGATATCAGTTATGCATTTTCTGACTCTTCCATTTTTCTCTTATTTTTAGAATTCCTGCATTTACAGAGGAGCAAGTTAGAGAAGCTCTCGTAGAATATGCATCTAACCACTGTTGCTATGGTAACAAGCCTGCTCGAGATATGGAAATCATGGATATCAAGATGGGAAGCGCTTTTCACGTAAGTACACTCTTGTATTCTTCCATACTATTGTTTCTGTAGTCATATCGCACCTTGAACAATTTCTAGGATAATTTCAAACATATTGACTAAGTTATTTCCGAAATATTGAAAAAGAAAACGATACCATCTTTATCTCCAGAAAAGCAATCAGTAAATGGTATATTATCACAATTTGAAAGATTTCGCAAATTGTGATGAGGTGAGTATCATCTGAGCATGTGCCATTGAGTTTTTCTACATTAGCTGGTATTTAATCAGGCTAAAGGAATCTTCTCAGCAAACCATGTTAGGATCTGTGTGCATCCTTTATAATCGAGTCATCATCTTATTCACTGACCTCCATTACATGTCAACTGGTGGCTTACTTTTGCATTCCTTGAGAATACACAGGTAACAAAGGCTGTGCGCTCTACGTATTACGTAGAGTATTTATTTTTGGTCAAAAATTATGAATTTAGCGAACTTGAAATGTTTCCATATTCACTAAATTCCTACTTATTGACCATAAAATAAATACTCAAAGTCGTGGATACAAACGTGTGGCATAGTTCTAGTAAAGAGTTCTAGTTGGTGTGCCACAAGATAGTAAACACTAGCAAGGTAACACCATTTTGTCCTCACAAAATGGTAGCGTTGGACAAGATAAAAAATTATACAGAATCTATTTCTGTATAATTTTTTATCATTTATAAAAAAAAAAAAATATACAGAATCTATTTCTGTGAGAGCCTGTGTGGCTCAGCGGATGTGGCGTTTGCACACCGCCGCGCTTGGCCGCACGAAGGAAGACTTGGTTTCGAGTCTAGTCGACGACTAGAGGAAATTTTTCTAAGCCTTTTTTCGACCGGTTCCCGAGTTAGTCGATCTCTGGCAGGTTTTTCCTCCCAAAAACTCGGGTTTTT
Source organism: Typopeltis vanoorti (assembly GCF_054136105.1). Classification (NCBI taxonomy): domain Eukaryota; kingdom Metazoa; phylum Arthropoda; class Arachnida; order Uropygi; family Thelyphonidae; genus Typopeltis; species Typopeltis vanoorti. Next base: position 74,582,605 of record NC_143553.1, on the reverse strand, counting down.
CGTCCTGTAAACTCAAGAAAATCGACCGTAGAACCCACATTATTTCATACATTAAAATATATTGTGTTAGGGTTAGGGACCACGAGATGGCGGCACATTTGAGCCGTCTCTCTTCACTGCGTACCGCTTAATTAGTGATAGCCTTGGGCCATCTGTCTCTGATTGGGTACCAGTGGAGATTGAACTGCCCACTCAGTCTCCAAAAGTCAAATAGGGCTAAATTGCCTCGCCTACTCCCGTATACGGGAATAAAAAGGCGTTAGCTGATTTTTTTTTTTTTATCTATTTCTGTTTTATATGATATTGGGGATGGGAAGACTTGTTCTGTGAGTTTGGAACTGTTGAGAAGCTGCTTAACTTTTATTTCTAACACATAGAAAAAAGAATTGTTGACGTCATTTCTGATAACAGTTGACCATGGAAATATTGAAGGTCGATGTGAAAAATGTAGACTGAATGAATTGATAAAAGATGGATTAGAGTTATTTATCGGTCTAACTGTTCTTTTTCTGTGCTATGTTGACTTATTATCTAACTGTTAAGGACACCACTAACAAAAGAACTATATTAAGTAGGTGGACGGATTTGTGATTTGTACCGAGTTAATAGCTGCCCATAGTTAAAGCTTTCAGCTAAAGAAAAAAAAACTAATTTCTCACATACTAAGTAGGATTTATATATATGTAAGATGTTTATCTTGAGAAATATTGAGGAAATGATGTTATCTTAAGAAAAGAAATTTCGTGTTATTCAGAGATTTGAGTGTCAAAGCAAGACAAAAAGAAAGGCGTTCGTTTTTTGCAAGGAATTAGGATTAAAATTAGCAACGTTATCTAAACCCCATTGAAGAATTGTTTGGAGTTTAGAATTTAAGATACAGATGTTGATATTTTGGAAGTTTTGTCGATTTTCCGTACAAAGTTTGAGAAAAACGAAGAGTACAGTGTATTATATTTACAGTAAGAAGTGGAAAAGATCATTGACATATAAAAGAAATAGAGAAGGTGAAAGAGCAGTCTTGCAAAACTCTAATATCAGTTTCAAAATTTAGGGAATAAAGCTCCATCTACCATCACAAGTAATGCGACCAAAATGAAAGCTGACAATCCTGTTGTAGACTTAATAGGCCTTTGTGTCGAACATTATCAGTAAGCTGATGAGCAACCACATGAGATTTGCCAACTATTCTGTGGCATTTTTCTAAAGGTGGGTGGCACGATCACGAAGATCTCTTGTTGATCGACATTGTAGGAATCGATATTAGCGATCGTTTATTAGATGAACGGTTCCCAGGTGGAACAAAAGTTCTTAATGGTGTCTCCATTACTTTAGAAACGATTAAACTGAGAGAATTGGCTAGTAATTTGATAATAAGGATTTGTGGCCCTTGAATATTGATGAATTTTTACTGTAGAATGCCACTAGAATCGGCGATAAGAAATAGAATAGAAGTGAACTCTGATGCACAAATCTTCAGAACAATTGATGGAATCCCATCAGAAGCAGATACGTTTGGTATGCCCTGTGGACAGGATTCTTCTGCTGACTTTCTGGTGAAAAGCAAAGCGGGACATTGAATAGCACCTTTCCAATTTGAAGAGGACTTTTACTAAGATCATCAATGCAAGAATTGGAGGAAAAGTAAGAATGCAACAGAACTATTCGAGTGCAAAAGATTCCAGAAAGCTGACTGCTATTTGGATACACTCATAAAGTTTTAAAGTGGAGTAGGGAATGAATTGTTTCATACCAATAAGAATTGCTTATTGATGTGAATGTCTAACTGAAAACAATCTAATTAAGGGAATGAAGCATTTAAGTTAGGAAAATCATCCAACTTGACTTTCTTCTAATGACGCCCAACAGGTGGATTGAAGTAGCTGTTGCTCCGTGGGAGAAGAAATCAACGTAGTAAAATAGACATGGAGAATTTTTGGAGAGTTGGGGATATTTAATATTCTTTGAACAATTTTTATGGTATCTTTAATCATAGTAAACACCTCCACATTTTTACCTGCTGGGTCAGTGTAGTTGGTTGAAGCAAGCCAGTTGAAGATAACTCCAGTGTTAGGAAAACTGGATCAAAGAAAATCGACGTTTATAGAAGTAAATCAAAAAGGTTTGACTGAAAGAAGAAAGAGGGATAGATTCTAAGTTGGAACCTCTGATGTACTACATCAGAGTGAACATGTGTAAAAATTTCGACTACAGTCATCCCTCGACTTACGTCCGGGTTCCATTCCATCCGGCAGGACGTAAGTCGATACATTAAATCAACAGAATTATAGGGGTTAGGGACTTAACCGTAATAAGTATACTGTCATTTTAATTTTTAAACCTTATTATAAAACTGTACTGTGCATTACTGCCACTATAAAACAGGAGAATAATCACCCAAATCTTTCTCCACAATCACATTTTCATTACCTTCCCTATGTGAACGATCAGGCTGTGGTGGCTCTTCTGGTGTAACTTTTTTTTTTATGAATATGTCCAATGTGCTTTGCTTATTCCTCTTCTTTTTTCATCATAAATTTGTTTATAGCAAACAAACGCATCATGTACTTTTCTTTCTACTAATAAGTAGCGTTCAACATTGGGGTCCATGTCTTCAACTATTTTGAGAAAATCGCTAACTGTAAAGAGCATTTCTGCAAGACCCTTCACTGTAAATTGTTTAGATACCTTCTTGTTTCTCTTTTCCCTCTTCCTTTTTGTCGTTTTTTCCTCTTCTGCAACAGTTGTTCCTCCAGTTCGACCAATTCTTCGTTGGTCAACTCTTCAGGGGAACTTTCTATGAGTTGAATTATGTCGTCATCCTTCACTTCGAGATTCAAATTGTTTGCTAGGCCCACTATTACAAACTTCCAAAATCATGCACAAACCTTTTGATGTCTTTTCCATATGCCACCCATATGTCATTGAGAGGTCACTTCGTCCCAAGCCACAGCAATATTTTTAATAGTATGATAAATATTGAATGTTTTCCAGAATTGCATGAGAGTCTGGTCATTTCCTTCGGTAGCAGAAATGGCTTGTGAAAACGTTCTCCGTAGATAACAAGCTTTAAACAGTGCAAGAACTCCCTGATCCATCGGTTGAGTCAATGAAATAGTGTTTGGAGGGAGAAACATGAGTGTGAACTTGGTGAAGATCACCGCTATAAGACGCATAAGACGGATTACCCGGAACATTATATAGAATGAATAAAATTTTAAATTCTACATTTTCTTTCACGCAATAGCTTTTTATTTCACTCGCATAACAGTTGATTAAGGAATCCTCAAAAAATTTTTGAATCATCCACGATAATGAACTGGGAGTGTGCTTCCTAATGTTTTCGAAGATTCGTGGACTTTGCCATATCACAAATGGTTTCATTTTATATCCAACCACATTACAGTAACAGAATCGTAATACGGGCATTAAGAGCTTTGAAACTAGATATTGATTTTAGCTTTTTGTGGATGAATGTCCGCTCGGGAATTTTTTTCCGAAACAAGGACGTTTCATCCATATTAAATATTTGCTGTGGCAAATAATTTTCCTCCGTGATAATTTTATCCAATTTCTCCACAAACTCCTTGGCAGTCTTCTCATCGAAACTTGCGGATTCACCATACATTTTCGCATTATGCAGTGCAAAACGCTGCTTGAATCTCATGAACCATCCTGAAGAAGGCGTTGAATTCGTAGTCGTAATCGGGTTTTGCTTTCTTCTTCAACATGTTGAAAGTGCCTTAGCGATTATGATCACAGTGCTAAGGGATATGCAGTTTTGGTTCAGGTCCTCTATGCATGATGCAAGTAACTTTTCCATATCACCGATAGGACGTTGTGTTGCTTCGTCACTATCGTCGATTTAATAGAAGCAGATCCTTTCACAGCCTGTACGATTTTATCATTATTTTTCAAAATGGTCGTCACTGTAGAATGAGATCATCCGAAGTCATGTGCGATCACATTGATGGGGTTACCAGCTTCATGTTGCTTTATAACTTGCAACTTCGTTTCGAGATCCATTGCTCTCCTCTTTTTAGGTGATTCTTCACTAGGTTTTTTGATTGTGCGTGTAGGGACCATGTTGCCCAAAACATCGCGAAATATTTAACGATAAATACACAAATAACCCATTTTTAATAGCGGACTGTTGAAGACACGTGCCGACTGCCGAGGGAGGTTGCCGCTGAAAATGCTTTTGCCACTGTGCATGCTTTACCATACGCTCGCTTGCGTCTTTTCGAAAGTATAACCGAAAATGTTATTTATTCTGTGATCCAAGGCAATAAATAACATTTGTTCCCGTGATCACGGACGTATTTTCGAGAGGACTTAACTCGAAAGGACGTAAGTCGATGGATGACTGTAGTTGGTTGGGATCTGCAGATTCGAGATAGCCACCATGCTTTTCACACCGATGACTTAAATCGGTCACGATGAATAAGATCATTATAATCGTTCTTTAATACGTTTGTCACTAAAGATTCTTTGAAATTACATGAGTGGCTCATATATGGATACAATTAAAATGCGTGGACTGTAGATTCGAGCTATAATTAAGGTGTGGAGTTCTTACTGGAAGTTTCAATTGTGAGTGTAATTTTATGGCTGGGTAGTGTTTACAGCTTGCATAGCCTTTGGATGTAAACATTACAAACTAGACCGAATATTAAATAAACTAGCTATGTTACCTCTCCATATTTGGAAGCTGCTTGTTTAGTCATCAGAGAACATTTGTTACATACATGAACTCTGTGTGTGTGTGTGTGTGTGTGTGTGTGTGTGTGTGTGTGTGTGTGTGTGTGTGTGTGTGTGTGTGTGTGTGTGTGTGTGTGTGTGTGTGAGAGAGAGAGAGAGAGAGAGAGAGAGCATTAGTGTTTATCATTTCTGTCAGCTCATTTTTATGATGGATGTTGTTCTTTGACTTTCAAGGCAAACTGGAGGGTGGAGGGTTCACGTGAGTCGGCAGTAGTTAAATATGACTATTGCACAACTCCAGACTCATGTATCATGCAGAGAAGCAAGGCCGTGAATAAAAGTCAAATGCAGGCTGTGTTTCAGTTGTTATAAAATTTTAATTTGTAAACCCCTCGAGTTATAAAATGCTATTTTATTGTAGAGCATTTTATAACTCTATGGTAGCTAATTTTATTTTTGCACATTGATGCTCTTATAAATATATGCTTATCTATATTGAGAACAATGGAGTCGATCGCGATAAATAATAAAATATCTGTTGTATAATAATAGCATTCTTGGACCATCACATTCGTTATGAAATTGCACTTCATAGCCCATTTGGACTTATGCAATTGTAGAAAAAAAATTTGGACTAATTTTGCTCAAGTATTTTTAAACACACACGCACACATGGAAGATTGCGAAACCTATAGATCAACACGGCCATTTGTGTGCATATAAGTTTTTTTTTTTTAAGCTAAGCAGCTGTTGGGACTGTTTCCCCTCCCTTCTCCAGGAAAAATAATGATGTCGTTATTTGAATAGAAGCCGGCTCTTCAAACAGTCATCCATCAACGTTCTAATATTCCACGTTTGAATCAGAGTAGTGATAAATTCTGCAGAACAAGTGAAAGCCCACTTAAACGATATACAGTACATTTTTATTATCGAAAACATTATCCCAACTTTGCTTTTCCCAATATATTTCTCCATTGTAGGATGTCCACGTATTTGAAGTATCAGGAAGAAGAGTCTGAAGTATTTAATATTTTAGTGTTTTTTTTAAATATTTTTTGTATTTTTCTTAAATGCCACAGTTTTTTTTTTTTAATATGTACAAAACTCTAAATTATAAAAGTACCACCACTTGATAAAGGTCTTTCATGAACGTAAGTTTATCACAGAAATTATAATAGCGCTGTAAAAAGACAATGGAAATATCGCTAATGAAAATTTTCACGCAGAACATTTTAAATAGTATTGCAGGTAAAGAATTAAAAGCTTGTTATCGCAAGTTCCATTTGGTCACGTGTATTGTTGAATCAGTTCTAGGTTTAAATGATAATTTCTCGCTAACTTGATTAAACTTAACGAAGTTTAACATTTTGGATCAGTTTAAAATTGGTCATATTTGCGTCTTGAATTAAGAGTGTTTTGTTTTAGCATACAATTTGAAACTGTTTCAGCTTTCTATACACATCAGATTTATAAGTAACGTGTTATAAATTTAACCAATAGTGGTGGACATATTTGTGTGTATATCGTGAATTAATGTTTTTTTTTATTATTTTCTATTTTTAGTATACATTGGAGTCATTTGGGGAAAAAAGGGAAACTGCGTGGACTCACGAACCCTACAGAGGTAAGTAGATTTGAAAGATTTTTATACAGCAGTTAAAAGAAATGTTTGTGTAATTCGCAATAAATATTCACGAAATATTCTGTTTTTTTTTTTAATTTTTTTATATTTTTACATAAACTTGATGTACTTAACGTCTTCTGGTTTATATTTTCCCGAATGCTAAGGTCAGATTTTGATGCTTCATTAGCGCCCTCTCGTGGAGCGATATCGTGTTATATCGCTCCACGAGAAGTTGTATAATAGGTGTCCTCTCGCGATGAGTCTTCGGACTCCTTGGAAGTGTCATGAATAATAATAATAATATTTTTTAAATTCTGTTTCATTATGAAATTGAAAGGTTATTTAATATTTACAAAAGGTTAAAGGTTAATTTCAAAAACCAGACGATTAATTACTTGACCACCGGTGAAGTACTGTGGAATTGGTTAATTTTTCATAGTAATTATAACAGTTTCTTTTGTTCGGAACAAGCGGAAACGTCTCAGCGATATTCTCATCCCCATCGTAATGCTTCCTAGTTTCTGTATTAAATATAAAACATTGCATCGACTTTCTCTGAATACGTAATTCTATTATTTGTGTTCTCTCCAGGACAGCCGTTGGACACTCCTATGAATGGACCGGCTCCAAATCCGTGGGACGTTATGGTACATCCACAGACGAACTTCATCGATGCGAAGGCAAATGTGGAGGTTCCACACACTGCAAACTTACGCCCTTGTCATAAGTGTATGGGTGCGGGATCAGTACAATGTAGCTCTTGCTGGGGACGAGGAAGAGTAAGTTGGAATTTGAACATTTAATCCGATTAACTAAATCACATAAATCATCTGATCAGTGGTATTAATTATTTTGAAATGGTTACGCGTTGACATAACTTTACAAAGATCTCTACCTCGTTAACGAAATCACGAGTTGTCCTCGGTAAAAGTGGCACTGTCGCAATCGACGATTTTGGGTTCGCCCAACTATTAAATCCCCCCTCCCCCCCATAGCAATACTGAAAATAGAGCATGCTTCATTTTCTACTTCCCACAGAAAATCTTTATCTAAATTTTCAACTTTTGATCACCGCATATAGCAATAAACCAATGAAAATTGACAGCCTTCACTGTAAAGCCAATATATTCATCAGTCATCTTGAATTACATCTTGGTCTCATCTTATTGTGTTTTATCCAAAAGAAAACTTGCATCTTGGATACTTTTTGCTTGTCTAATTGACTTTCACTAGTTTTATGTTTAAAATACCTCTAACATTGTGGCATCTATTTTACCCACTAATCTCGGAAACCAAATTTCCTATCAATCCTGTATATAACCGTGGCTAACTGCTGCTAGCTTCCATGACCTAAAGATTATTTTAGATTTTCTATCCTTAATTTGTTTCTTTAACTAGTGCAGTGTTGTCAACTACGGAAAAAAGTATATGCATTCTAAACATTGCATCTGTCTTGTGTAACTTCATGTATATAATTTCCATCTTTCGGACCATTTCCATTGCTCATTAAATTTCTATTCATCTTTGGCAAATACTGATTCCTCCTCTGTTTTGACGTCCATTTTATCCACCTCCATTAAATACAGGGAAGCCTCACTTAACGCCATTAATTAATCCATCAATCAATACGCGCTAAGCGAAATCGCGTTAAGCGAATACAACAAGCAATAGGAATAATTATAATTCATCCATCAGTTAGCAAACATTGAAAAAATTACAGTATAAGCTATATTTGAGGATAAAATCATCAAAGTGAATAAAAAAATCGATTGCTTAAATTTTTATTTAATGGCTAAACATTTGATTGAGCTACTTTTTTTTACAAAAAAATTAAGTAAAGATGTTTGAATCGTGCTCGACTTTATCATCTTGTCATGCAATTTGCGATAGCTGGCGAACGCTTTATCAAGATTTCGGCGGACTTCGAAGCTTCGTTCCATATCAGAATCAGCATCAAACAAAATTTCCTTAGCATCACTGTGATTGAAAACTAGCTCAAGGTTTTTTTTTGCAGTTAGCTTCTTAGTTAACCATTCTCTTCTTGTTCGCACTCCTTATCTTCTTCTTCCTATGAACGCTGTTCTTTTAGTTGAAGGAGCTCATTCTCGCCTAACTGTTCCCAATGGGAATCGAGCAAGTTTTTCACATCTTCATTATCCAGTTCATTAAAAATTCTTTTCCAAGTGTGCTGATTTCTTCAGTAATGTTAGTTCTTGGATTTTGCGCACGATAAACTGACATAGGCTTGAGTTTAAATTAGCCTTCTACATTGTCCCTAATAAAAGCGTAAGACGATCTTCAGATACTTTGTATCCTAGTTGAGATGCTTCAGTTTTAGCTAGGAAAGTTTTTGTTGGCATAGGCTTCCAAAAGAGACCAATTTCGTCGACGATGAATATTTGGCGATCGTCATAATCACCTTACTGAATTATCCTTTGCAATTCTTCAGAAAACTTTGCCGCAGAATCTTTATCAGCACTAGCAGATTCCCAGTTATTACGTTATTCAGTTCAGCTTGATTTTAAAACGGCCAAACCATCCTAAACTAAGGGTAAAGCTTTCTCGTTCCTCTTGAAATTTGGTCGCTTTCAAATGAGGTAAAAATATTAAAAGCTTTTGCCTGAATATTCCTTGCACTAAGAGGTATTCATTTTTGGTTACAATCATCAATCCAGAGTGACAGAAGACGTTCCATCTCTATCATTAAATGGCTTCTATTTTGGGTGATCTGCGTGCTTAAAGAAGCAGTAGCAACTTTTCCTTGTTCTTTATATTCTTTACTCTTATTTAATATAGTCTGAACTGTAGGCTCGCTGTATCCCAGGTCTGGAACAATCATTGTATTACTAGCGCCACTTTCATGTCCCTTAATGACTTCCACTGTTTCTCTTAACGACTTTTCTCCTAATGACTTTTCTCCTATTTTTATTACTGCAGCTTTCTTTATCAGTCTTTCTCTTTTCCATATCAGGGGGTTGAATATAATAACGCCTTATAGGTATCTAAATTAAAGCAAAATGAAGGAAAGGGGATGAGCAAGAGAACAGAGTTTGCACGTTCAAGTGCGATGATAGCTTTCAGTGTGAACTGCTGAGTGTCGCCGGCCACCGCCGGCAGCATTACCACTGCCAACTGGCTCTACACTGACAAGTGCCGAAGCTCGCTGCAGATTGGCGACAAAAAATTTCGCGTGACTTAAAAAATCGCGTTAACTGATTAATCACTCGCTTATAGTGAGAAACAGTATCGTTTTACTCAATAGCGCTAACTGATCAGCACGCATATATCGAATTCGCGTTGAGCGAGGTTTTCCTCGCTTAACGCGAACGACAGACAAATAAACAAATCTGTTACTTTGTTTCGACATCCTATGAACTTTATCTGTATTGTTTCATTGGAGTAACAATTATTCTCGTTCCCATTAACCATTATTTTGTATTTCTCATAGCAAAACTGCACTTGGTGTAGTGGAAGCGGCAGAAAAACTCAAGCAGATGGCTCGACTCAGAGTTGTACATCATGTGCTGGTAGTGGATCCAGCAGGTAAGATAAGACTACCTTCTTCATTCCATCTTCTACTTGATATTATATGTTATTTTTCTATTCTTGCCTTTGGAAGTTATACATTGCATACCACGAAGCAAGAATAGAAGCTTGCATAACTTCACGTTTTGTATTTTAATAGCTTAAGTGTTTTTAAACAAAAAAAAAATGTTTTTCAAATCAAATGGTTTCAAAGTAGTTCATGCCGTCTATCGTAAGTGACACGAATTCTATAATTTTAAACGGCGAGAAATTATGTTAATAGATCTGCATTGTAAATATGTATTTGTTCCAGTGTGAACACCTGGTTTCACTTCAGAGCGCATGTGCTTAAAATACATAAATTATTACTGGTTGGCTGATAGCGATGGGTGCTTTGGTGTAATCTTAACAACCAGTCAATATTTCTTTCTTTCTTTTTTTTTTTTTTTTCTTTCTTCAAGACTTTTCAGTGCTCAAGTTGGCAATGATCCAACACTGAAAAATATCTCCTTCTCCCTGTGCAAGAAGTTGACATGTCGTGCATAAGGTTACCGGTCATTCTAGATGTGGAAGTCCACTCGATAACATGTAGGATAATATTTAGCCTTGTTTACCTACAAAACTTCATAACATAAATTGCCCGACTAAATCGTTTAAATTTAATTTAGATAATGACATTCGTGAGAGCAAGATGTTTCTAAGACACGCCAGAAGTCGTTATCCCAATAGGAAAAGTTGAGGAAGGAATGTGCCAAGATTTATTTCCAGTGATTCTATTTCTAGAATTCATTCCCTTGGGACATGGTTGCACTGGCGGGAGAAACTGAGTTTTTTTTTTTTTTTTTTTTTTTTTTTTTTTTTTTTTTTTTTTTAAGTTGTTTGATGTTTCATGAGTTCTACAATAGGTGGATCTGCCATTTAAGTTCTGCTTCTAGTACCATTCATATCGTATAATTAATGGAAGATGGATTTCAACATACATTTTAAAATACATACAATTCTAAGGTCAGACTTTGATGCTTCGTTAGCGCCCTCTCGTGGATGTGAAAGCAGCATTTTGTAAGCATTATGAGAAAAAATATATTTTAAAATAGTTTATAAAATATTGAATAAAATAAAATATTTTATGTAAGAGTCAATTATTATTTGCAATCCCCACACTTATTTTTTTTTGAAATGGAATCTTTTCCTTTTGCCTTAATGAGCATTTTGTGATTTTTTCCTTATGTGATGTACTAATGATTACATCTGCAGAATCTGTACGTACTGGAGAAACATAATTATTATTTATGTGTTCAGTATTACTTCATTTCTGCATGACATCTAAATCTTTTTGAATACCCTGAATCGTATGAATAAACAAATCGTTTTCTTAGTAGCCGTTCATTGATCAGGCATTTCCATTCCATTCTCGCCAGAATATGAAACACATTTTTATCCAGAATATCAAATAATGAAGTATTTAAACATGTCCAGAGATCACACATTGTTGCTGAGACACGTACTGCACGTTCAACAATAAAGTTAGGTATGCATCATTTATGCTTGTAGCAATCAAAACTAATGGGTCTTTTCTTGTTTTGTAGCTGCACGTGGTGTAATGGAAGTGGACGCAAAAAGTGTGGCACATGCGAAGGAAAATGCAACTTGAAGTGTTATGTGGTGCTCAAGATTTCCTGGTGAGTGTCGAATATATATTCCTATTTAATGAATGTTTTAGAAATCTTCATTACTGTAAATTACTGGAATGATTATTACAGCATTCTGAGCTTTGGGCCACAATTAATTCGTGGTTCGTTTAATTAATTAATTCGTTTTGAAAAAGTCAAAAGCAGGAAACTGTATTCTGTCCAAATGATAATGATACTTTCTAGTCCATTGTCCAAGTTATCGATAACATGGATTATGTATTTGTTGTTACAAGGATACTTGCGACATAAGACTCAATGATATAATCACGTAATCACAAGAAAGATATTTATTTAACCAAATATTTCGGTCTGGAAATAGCAGACCATCGTCAGTGGTATTACAAGAACAGTTTAAAAAATACAAGCTAGAATACTAACAATAGATCGTTAAAATTAGAACACGCCGCGTGATGTTATATCACTAAGTATGAAACGGAATATTTTGAAGTAGAAACATGATTGAATTTGCTATTAAAAAAATAAAAATTAATGAGTAATCTTGATTAGACTTTCCCAGATTTTTGATATAGATATACAATCATTACGATTCAGGTTGGGACGATGGAGCAAGGCCTCCACGCTTTCCTTGAACAAACATTCGAACCTATAACGGGTTCTCTGTAAGAGGCGAGTCTTGGACCAAAAAGATGCTGTGGTCAGTTTCAATCCCGTGTTGAGCCAATCCAGACTTTTCAGGTTTGTTGTGAAGAATGGAGGATTGATGTTCTTGGATTCTTTTTTCAAGAGAACGTCCAGTTTGTCCAAAATAAGAGAGATCACAGTTGCAAGGAATTTGATAAACTCCAGGAAGAGATAAAGTTGAGCGTTTGTCTTTAGGAGAAGGAAAATGAGAAGACAATTTGTTAATAGGTGAATGCGTAGTTATTAAATCATATTTCTTTAAAATTCATGCGACAGGTTCTGAAATACCGGAGATATAAGGAATAGGCACTCGACCTACTGAAACTTTATTGTTTTGTGGAGGATTATAAGAATTGAGAAGACGTTGAATACTTTTTTCAGAAAAGCCATTGAGTTTCATATGTTGTTGGATAGTAGAAAGTTCTTTCTGTAGATAATCAAAAGTAGAACAATTAGTTTTGGCACTTCTGATGAGGCATTTTATAATTCCTGTTTTTTGACAAGGATGATGGGCTGATTCTTTCAGAATATAATGACCTGTGAATGTTGGTTTCCTGTATACTGTAGTTGTAAGAATATTTGAAGGTGATCGGATGAGGAGAACGGCTAAAAAAGATAACTGGTTGTTTTTTTCTAATTCCATAGTAAACTTTATGCGATGATGTAAGGAATTAATACTGTTTAAAAAGGAAGATAAAGCGTTTTTGCTGTGAGGCCAAATAGTAAATATGTCATCTATAAAAAAAAACTTTTGAAACTGACCACAGCATCCTTTGGTCCAGGACTCGCCTCTTACATAGATCCCGTTATAGGTTCGAACGTTTGTTCAAGGAAAGCGTGGAGGCCTTGCTCCATCGCCCCAACCTGAATCGTAATGACTGTATATCAATATCAAAAATCTGGGAAAGTCTAATCAAGATTACTCATTAATTATTTATTATTTTTTATTTTTTAATAGCAAATTCAATCATGTTTCTACTTCAAAATATTCCGTTTCATACTTAGTGATATAACATCACGCGGCGTGTTCTAATTTTAACGATCTATTGTTAGTATTCTAGCTTGTATTTTTTAAACTGTTCTTGTAATACCACTGAAGATGGTCTGCTATTTCCAGACCGAAATATTTGGTTAAATAAATATCTTTCTTGTGATTACGTGATTATAGCATTCATGGATTATGTAGTTATTATTATTTCTCTGGGAGGGGGGAGGATCGTCTTGTTTATGTCACCAACTTTGAGAGAAAGGTCTTAGAAACTTTTGATGAAATTCAAGAGGTTGATTGCCCTCGATATCCTCACATTTGATAGAGTTTGGCACAAAGACCTAGCTGAGCTTCCCTCTTATGGTGAGTCTTCTCTCTTTTGCGATAACGAAGTATTGGTTTTCCTCCCAAAATATGGGAAACAGTAATACTTCGAGATCCCAGTTTACATCCTGGACTTCCAACAGGTGCCTAGAGGGCGCTCAGCCTACTTAGGACTCTTTCGTTCACGTGTTTCACTTAGTTTTGTGTTACAAGTCTGATATTGTACTCCCTGACGATATCTCAGTGACTGAAACGAAATATTGGAAGAATTAAATAATATTTTAATTCTTTTTTTTTTTTTTTAGTGCTCTTTCGCTCCATTAAGCTTCCAACATGAGTTTCTCCCAGCATTTAAAAGTCCATTGCAATCAAGATGGGCTTTGGAATCTCCCTTCTAAAAGGTAACATCTGTAGGTCTTCAGTGTTAACAAGTTTCTTCTTAATTTCAGGCCCCATGTGCTGTTGTACTGTAGGCTGAACGATCTGACTTGCTTAGAATCAGCATAAAGAAAAAACCCAGTAAGATTACTTAGGTGGTTAGTCTGCATGTAGTTATCTTTGACCAGCTTCTATGGAGACCATTCTTCCAATAATCTCTAACATTATTAAATATTACAGTTTTACCAAAAGTATCAAAAGATGGCGCCACTTTAAAAACAAATGCTTGGATCAATATGCAAACTGTTTAACACCTCCTCTTAAAATACTGTTGTCGCGAAAACAACTTACTAAAGCTTTCAGTAGTCTAAGTATATCTCTAATTATCATGCGAATATGATGGAACTAAGTGGAAGTAATGGAGAGACCATTATCTTCCGATATAAAGGGATTTCCCTTTCGACTAATCTACCTTTATGCTCCTTGACTTTCTCATAAATGATGGATCTATGGTAATAGTGTAAGTCCGTACCAGGACACGAAGGTTGATGTACGGGTCTTCAGTGAATGGAGATGGTGCTGTTTTCCTATTTCTCAATAACACGAATTAAAAAAGAGGAGGAAAGGAAGAAGAAGAAATTTCCTGTTCGTTAAATGCTGTGAATTTTACAGAAAAGTATCACCTTATCCTAAATGTCATTTTCTTTTGTGTATTAAGCCCAATTACTTGTTGTTATACGTCCGTCTAACTTGACTTTTTCAATATTAGTCTGCTATGTCTATCTATCGCCGTGTGTTCTACGGCTGGTTTATCAGTTTTTCAGAAAAATTAACAGTGGAATAGTAGTTCTACTACGGAAAGAATAGTAGAACTGCTATTTCACGTTTAGCTAAAGAGTATGAATGCTACTGGCATCCTAGATGGGATTCGAACCCTATTTTTTTAGCTAAAGCGAGTCGTCGCTACCGACTGCGCCACAACGTACATTACTGGCCCTTCTGTAGACGTAATAATCGGATTGGTTCAGCCGAAATCGGGCATTAAAGGAATGTTTAGAAGAAAAATAAGACAGGAATTTGTTATTAGTATTCTTACATAGTCCTGATCGTCAGATTTTTTACATTTCCTTCTTAATCATGATCACTTTATATACCATCAGCAGTGTCTTTCCTATTTGCTGACTTCTTTCGTTTTCCATTAATGTTTGTTTAACGAGGAAAGATACAAAATCACTTCGCCACGGATTCCCAACCATGAGAAGCAATCTTTCTTATCGCTTTAAAATGGAATGCGTTCAGTAAAGACTGCTCTGCAATTATCGACTGTGATTTTTTTTTCCAGTAACTGAAAAATAAATATATTCCATTTATAATCAAAAGATGGCGCCACTAGCACTTCAGTTTTACACTGATCTCGTAAAATATTTAAAGGCATAGCGAAAAGAGTGTAAAAGGCTCTAAATTGAAGCTTTTTTGGTCCTACGCTTAAAGATATTCGTATGTATGTGACCTAAATATTAAGAGAAAAATATCTCTCTTTTTGCTAATGATGTAAGAGTTGAGCAGAGTAGTCAATTGTTCGGATGGAACCTAAATTCTGTACAGCATGATCTTTAGATACTGGAGGAATTACTCGAAAACATAATAGAAAGCTAGTGAAGAAGAGAGTTATCCCAAATATACCAAGTTTATTTTTTTTATTGTTTTTGTAGAAAACGTGTGGATGCTCATCATCAGCTAGTTATTGCAGAAGTAGTGGATGTTTGTTAGATCGATGTGATGGCCGAGAGAATAGGTTAATTAAAATTTATGTTTGGGATTGTTTAATTTGGCATTGTTGAACATGTCGGTATTGTTACATGTTTGTATGTAAATATGTATGGAATTTTTTAAATTAAAAATACTTTTGAAAAAAAAAAACGTGAGAATTCATGAAAAAATGAGGTAAGTCCTTATCTTCTCATGCTGTATGCAGACGGTGAATTTTCATCACAGTGTCGATTAGTCAGTTTATGAATATTATTCCAACATTGAATTAATCGGTGTCCAATAGTAGTTACATTTATATCCAAGTATGAAAGAATATACACAAAATACATACATACAGTACTAGTTAGAAAATGGATCCCTAGATGCTACTCGTATCTACAGTATTCTCGACTACACCTCTAGAGAAATGCTTAACTGTAGCAATCGTGAGGACTGGACTCTTGTCAGCTTATCAACCATTTAAAAGTTAGGGCTAAAGAGTAATTCTTACCCCTCTTTTAAGGTGAAAAGAAGCAGCTTTATTATTTTATTTTATTTTTTAAATTGTTTATATTATCATAGCCAAAACAGAAAAAAAATGAATAAAATATGTCATTTACATCCTATTTGCTTTAAGGTGCACTAAAACTGGAACACCTTTCCTAACTTAATTGAAGAATGCAAACCATTCCCATGGAAGGTCATTTCCGCAAGAAATATTTAGATAATTCTTCTTGAAAATGTCTGACAGAATTAAGCTTATCGTTTATTTATTTCTGTATAAGAAAGAATAGAGAGCATAATGTAATTAAATATTCTACTAGGTATCAAATTATCAATATTCAAGCATTGCATGCTATAAGAATAAGAATGGCTGAATTGCTATATCCGCCATGTTTTGAATTTTCAACATGAAGGAAGTCGATCGCTCCGCGCATGCGCACTTCATATTCAGTTAAGTAACTTCAAATATATATATATATATATATATATATATCGCTAATCCGAACTAAAAAAAAACCGTGCTCGTTCGGATTAGTGAATTTTCTCCCAAGAGACAACAATAACTAGCGTTTAAGACAAAAATAATAAGATTCTAATGGTACATCAATTAAATTCTGTAAAAACTGATAGAAAAAAGCAGCTGTACTGTAATGTAAAACTTAAAAAATAATAAAGTACACAAGTGTATTTTAGTAAAAAATTTAGTTTGAAAGGTACCTGTATTGTTGAGGATTCTTATTTAATAAAATTGCATAGTTCAGTACATAACTTAATTTGCGTAAAAAATACCACTTTCTTGTACACAACACAAAAAAAGTTTCACAAAATAACACACACAAAAAGTGTTTATTTCTTTGTAAAAAAGTCATTGATTTTCTTTTGCTTCTTGAAAGCTAAACTATTTTCGAATGCTTCTTCTCGGAGCTGCATTAGCAATAAAATTTTGTGGAATGACGTATCATTCTGCTTAGCCCATTCTATCGTCGTCGTCCCGTAGCATCCTCTAGCAAGAGGGTTGCAGCAGATGAGCAGCTCTTCTCCATTTCTCTCTGTCTGTCGCTTCCATCATTCTTTAACCAGTCCATTCCACGATGTCATTAAACCACTCTCTAGTTGGTCTTCCACGTCTTCTCTTCCCTTCAACTTTCCCTTGTAATATAGTTCTTGTCAGGTGTCCCGAAGAACCTCTCAGAAGATGTCCTGCAAATCTAGTCTTTCTTTGCATAATATTCTTTAACAGTGTTCTTTCCATCCCAACTTGTCTTAAAACTTCTTGATTTGATATTCTTTCTGTATAGCTAATCTTTTCCATCTTTCTATAACACCACATTTCCAATGCATTAATTCTTTCCATATCTCTATATGGAAAGAATTTCCATATAGAGATATGGAAATTTCCATAGCACATTCTATACACATATTAAAACTGTCAACTTCCTCTTCATGTTTTACTTTTTTTTTTCTTCGAGTTCTTTATCGTCAGCATCATCTTTTTGTGTATCACCGTAGTTATCTTGGTAAATTCTAGAAGGCCACAGATTTTTCCATGACACTTGAATTGCCTCAGGTTCGACGGCTTCCCAAACAGTAGCAACTCAGAATGCTACATCCTTAATTATTAATAGTACACAAAATAGTAATACGTAATAAATAAAACTTTTTTTTCTTTCAAACCGCAGTTCGAATAACTAGAGGATTCGGACTAAAGAGGTTCGGTTTAGTGAGATACCACTGTATATATATATATACTGTAGTAAAGTTTTACGTTAAAATAACTCTTGGAAACATACAAGAACTGTAAAGAAGTGTCCATTTGGGGGGGGGAGGGGGGAAACAGAAGGTTACTCTCGAGTTCAGAATGTAATAATTCTCCTAAAAGCAAGATCCTAAAGAACTACCTGAAAGTCTCAGAATAGAACTGAAGTATGTATAACTTCCTAACTTCCTTCTTTCTGGTATGAGAGTGATTTACACACCTGAACAGTGCCGTACAACTATCGTTTGCGAAGATGCTATTCTAAAAGGGGGGGGGGTATAATTATTATTATCATTCCTCTTAGAATATATTTTTCAAGATTTTAGACTTTAGCCTCTTTGCTGCGTGAAAAATTTGAAAAAATATCATTTCCCACTTTTTTTAATGCATTTCACGAAAGGCGTAGAACCTATTAGATTCCTTTTGTTTGTTTGTCTACGCATGTGCACAACTACGCTTTGGCTGACGGATTTTTAGTGAACTTTAGTAATCTTGTTTAAAAATTATGCAATCATCTCAAAATCGAGATGCAAAATTATTCGGAACTTATATTAAGAAACGTAATTTACGATTGTTCCTATTATCTCCTATTTCTTATCTCTTAATTAGGTTAAGATATACTCAATTAAATTTCTAATTCAACGAATTGGTTAATATATATTTGATGGAAATAATTTTATGCAAAGGAAATAACTATTTATCGTTATGTTTCATATTAAACGCATCCAAATATAATTATATTATTAATTTTATGTTTGACCGAACCAAATATTTTGACAACAGATGGCGCCACCTCACAAATTGAAAACATGCTCCATTAGGATGACAATTGAATTGTCTGAAATATACAAAAAGAATTAAATGATTTATTTATTTATTTTTTTTTTCCATCATGTGTTTTTCGTATCGAGTTCTTTTATTTTTCCATTGCAGGCAGAACCATATGGAAGATTATATTTCCGAACAAAAGTTCCTTCCGAGTGAGTTAATTAGGAATGTGACTGGCAACGTAGTGTTCGAAGAACAACATCCGCGGGTAAGAAAAATTCAATAGTTTTGAATAGCCAAAAATTATATTTAATCTCTTCCTATATAATTAAATACAATGGAAATCCATTATGTATTTATGATGGAAAGCGATTCAATAAAAATTGCTACAAAAACAAACGGCAAATTGATTACCGTATATTCCGGCGTACAAGTCGATATTGGAATTTTTTGAGTTTTTATAGTATACTCGTCGTATAAGCCGACTGTAAAAATTTCTTTTTCGTATTGACCAATAGTGAACTAAAGTGCAATGGCCCCTTTTAAAAGAATGAAATATGACGCGAGTTTTAAGTGCAAAGTGATTAAATTTGCAAAAGAAAATACTAACTGTGTTGCTGCACGTCAGTTCGGAGTAAACGAAAAACTAGTTCGCGATTGGAGAAAAAATGAAACTTTAATAATGAAAATGCCAAAAAATAAATGCGCATTACGGAAAGGAATTTGTAAGTGGCCTATTCTGGAAAATAATGTTGCGCATTGGGTTCGAGAAAATCGCCAAAATGGACTCATTATAACGAGAAATAATATTCGTTTACTTGCTTTGAAGTGGGGCAAAGCAAATAAAAAGGACAGCGAAAACTTCAAAGCTACAGTGAGTTGGTGTAGCCGGTTTATGGAAAGGAAAAATTTAGTGCTTTGACTGAAAACGAAAATCGCACAGAAGCTGCCAAAGGATTCGGATGATAAGTTATTAAGTTTTCAAAGATTTATAATTGCTAAAAGAAAGCAAAAAAATTATTTATTGTCTCAAATCGGAAATATGGATGAAACTCCAGTTGTGCTTGACCGGGAATAGAACAGTAGAATTGAAAGGAAGTAAAACTATTTCTTTAAAATCAACTGGACATGAAAAAATAAACCGTTTCACAGTTGTACTTGCTTGCATGACTGATGATACTAAATTAAAACCTATGAATTTTTAAAAGAAAAACAATGCCAAAGATCAAAATTCCAAGAAACGTTTTGTCCATGTTCATGAGAATGGTTGGATGGACGAAGCAGGAGTTAACCTGTGGATAAAAAATATTTGGAATACACGACAAGGTGCATTAAAAAATCCAAACAGTCTTTTAGTGTGGGACGTGTTCAAATCCCATTTAACGGAGAGCACGAAATCTTTATTAAGAGAGAATAATACTAATATGGTAGTGATCCCAAGTTTTTGTAATAAACAAGCCATTTAAAGACAGTTTACGAAAACAGTGGAATGCGTGGATGCAAGAAGGAGAGAAAAGTTACACAAAAGGAGGACAAATGCGACACGCGTCTTTGGTGACTATGTGTGAATGGGTAGCGAAAGCATGGGATGAAATAAAACCAGATACAGTAATAAAATCTTTTAAAAAAGTGCTATATCTAACAAATTAGATAGCTCGGAAGATGATTTTGTTTACAATGATGACGAAATTGATGGTAAATCTGATGGAGAAAACGAATGCAATTTATATGACGATATACCTGAAGAAATTACAGAACCAGAGTACAAATGAACTTTTCATACATTCAGACAGTGAAAATTAAATTTTAATTATGTAGTTACCTACCTATTTTCAAAAAAAAAAAAATCAGCTAACGCCTTTTTATTCCCGTATACGGGGAGTAGGCGAGGCCATTTAGCCCAATCTAACTTTTGGAGACTGAGTGGGCAGTTCAATCTCCACTGGTACCAATCAGAGATAGATGGCCCAAGGCTATCACTAATTAAGCGGTACTCAGTGAAGAGAGACGGCTCAAATGTGCCGCCATCTCGTGGTCCCTAACCCTAACACAATATATTTAATGTCTGAAATAATGTGGGTTCTAAGGTCGATTTTCTTGAGTTTACAGGACGAAAAATCCGAGTTTCCGGAAGGAAAAACCTGCTTACCCGTGCCAGAGATCGACTAACTCGGGAACCGGTCGAAAAAAGGCTTAGAAAAATTTTTCTAGTCGCCGACTAGACTCGAAACCAAGTCTTCCTTCGTGCGGCCAAGCCCCGTGGTTGGCAAACGCCACATCCACTGAGCTACACATTTCTTTTGTAAATAAATAATTATATAACATGTAAATACTTTTTTTCTGTGAATAAATTTGATATAAGTTGAAATATTTTTACTTATTTACCCTTTTTGTATACTGCTAATAAATTTAACAGAGTATGATACGTACTAGGTTTTTTCTTGGAAAGCAATCCATTTTTGATCCGGCGCATAAGCCGACCTAAAAAATTTAGTACTTTTTTTTCAATGCTGAAAAGTCGACTTATACGCCGGAATATACGGTAATTTGATTCTATTAATATTATTGAAATCGCAATTATTTAAACTACACATGTTTATCGTTACAACTGTTTATAAACGATGCCAACTATCATAGCATATTCGTATCTGAATATCTTATGGATAGATGGCGCCACCAGGACGAACTTTAACATCGATGTGGATGCAAGAGAGATCCGTTATCTTCGAAATATTGTGTAAGACATAGCCACTCAAAATATACGATAAATCTTTTAATTCTGCAATTTAACCCCCCTAATCTAGATTAAGCTTTGTATAATTTACATCAGCAGCAAGGTAAAAGTGTACAATGATTTCTTACAGGTATGGCCAATCACTCATTCTCCTGATTATCACGTGAACGAAGCTTCCAATAGCCTCGTCAACAAACATGCTCAGGCCTTTTCGACAGAGAGAATCCTCCAACAGGTAAATATAAGAACATGAACGTTCTATTAGTTCTTATTTTATGAATTCAAAGCAGGTATTTTTCAGCTACTTGATGACAATTTTCTTTTAAATATTTTGCTACGAAAAATTCTGTAATTAAAGTTGTTAATTTTAAAATGGTTTAAATTTCTGGAACACAGAACACGGATTTTAATCCTGTAATACCGTATTGTATTTCGAATATGTTTTTTAAATCCCTCGTTATTACACTTTTGTAAACCCGATTCATTTTTCTTTGATCCCCGGATGTGTTTCAAATACCGAATACTTCGAATTGCACGTATGCCACACCATTTCATAAATATCAAAATATAAATGATTAACCCATCTATAGATGGTGCACTTAATAATACAGGAAGGAAATCATTATCGGCGATCTGTGCGCCATCTAATTAGACTACTTTCAACCACTCTAGCTGACTGGAATTGCAATCAACATTGTTTGAATGAGCACTTCATTCTTAACAATAGGCACGTTTTTAATTGTTCTCTTACATTAATTCACAAGCAACACGTGCGATGCCATGGAAACGGAAATCTTCATGAGACAGTATTAATTATACGTATTCTATTATAATAACAATCCAAAAATCTCTGTTCGTTTCAATTCTTGGAAATACGCTTTTTTTAATACAGCATTGTAATCGTAAAGGAGAAGTAATTAATGAATAATGACAATGATGAACCACCAATCTAGATGATATTAACTGTTCACGCACGATTTTTTACACTTTTTTAGGTTAATTACAATATCGAAACTTTATAATACTCTGTTATTTCTTTTATTCTGTAGCGTCATCGAGTGAGAATCATCCCAGTATGTGAAGCTAGTTACCGTTGGAAGAACGCACAAGGAAATTTTGTAGTGTACGGGTTTGAACATGCTGTATATTTTCCTGATTATCCA
The DNA here is from genome assembly GCF_054136105.1 of Typopeltis vanoorti. Lineage (NCBI taxonomy): Eukaryota > Metazoa > Arthropoda > Arachnida > Uropygi > Thelyphonidae > Typopeltis > Typopeltis vanoorti. The sequence continues at coordinate 74,560,061 of NC_143553.1, read as the reverse complement.
CAAAAGTGTTGTTGTGGTTGCACAATCCTCTGAAATGCTTTAATCATCACAAGAGATTAGTAGGATGAAAATTTCATTTTGGGGAATAAAAAACGAAATTTAAAAAAAAAATGAAATCATGGATTTTGAAAATGTATCGATGAATAAGATTATATATATGGAGAACTACAGTAAAATATTGACAACAGCACAGTAATGCAGGCACATAAGGGAAAGAAAAAGCTCTGCCTTTCTGACATATGCTTGAAAACAAGTAGCCTTACGAAGAATCAAACTCTGCCTTAATACACGTATAATTTGCTATTTCCTTACAGTGTAATCTTTTAATAGAAACCAAAAATAGGCAATTCGAGTTTATTTTTTTCATGCTGTATAAATACGATTTTAATTTTCTTGATGTACAATTCTCTTAATATTCATTCGGAGAATGCTTTAAAAGGGATGTTTGGAGTTAGTGCTGCCATCTTGTGGCTGAAGAGATAAAATGATGTATTTAAGCCACGGAGATGTAAATATCCATAAAATAAGTGTATAATTAATGTGCTTACTATATGAATGTGGTGGATAATAAAATAATTTTAAATATTTGAATGACTTTTGTTTTTCATCATGGCTTCTATTTACTTTTTTGCTAAATAGGTGCAGAATGCCACAGATATAATTAGAGAATGGTGTCAGTTTTGTATCGGGAATTTAACATACTGCAATTTATCTGATATGAAACAGGAAAAGTTCAGCAGATAACAGTACTCTTGGTGGACGGTAGATGGCGTTATGTGTAGAAGGTGGATAGTGACGTAGTATAATTGTAGAATTAAGTAGTAGAGCAACCTTCCACGATGAGTTAGGAGGCGTCACATAATAATAATAATAATAACAAAATTAGCAGTCATTGTTATAACAAAATAGCTGCTACTTACTGAATACTATATTTATTATAGAGAGACACTTCAGTGAAGCAATGAGAGACTTCTTTTTCATGGTTCGTTATATCATGACAATATTTATTATCCATTAGAGCATCTCCTCGTTGTGAAGTGCGAACTTTACATTAGCCATGAGGAAGCTTATTACAGAATTAGCGAATACTACTATTTCATTGTCCTAATTTTTATATCTCTTAAACCACATTTTTGTCAGCAGATTTTAAAGAGATTAAACATCAAATTTCATTAAAATTCGTCAAGCCAGCGAGCCTCCTTTCAGCCGTCCATAATCAAGTTAACTTAACCATAAAGGAAAAGGAAACCTTTATGATTTATATTATTGATTATTTCTTGATCTTAAAAATTCGCCATATAAACCAATAAACTCATTTAATGTATCTCCCTTGCAAAGTATTACCAATGAATGACTCCGTGCAACGAAATTCTACATTCTTAATCCCATTGTAGGCGTAATAATATTTTGTTCATCTTTACAACAGTCAGAGGTATCCAATCTGACATCCCCTCCCTCCCCCGCCCGGAGAACTAGGGCGGGGAAATAAGTACCAGCAGTCTAATAATATACTAGACAGACAGACAGGTAAAATACTGTGATGCTCATGAGGCTTAGTTGTCTTGGTGATTTCACAATCAGTTCAAGCAAAACGCAGACACCTTGTTGCCTGTATGTGTTTTTCAAAATACATGAATATTAGAAACGACAGTAGTTTCTCATCTTTTTTTTTTTTTGTAGTTCTTTAGCTATAGAGAATGTCGAACACATTGCTATCAGAATTATGAATGTTTCAAATGTTGTTTATCCACGTTTCTTTAAGTGAAAATTCACTATGGGATGTTTTAAAACAAATATTGGCAGAGTGACTTGCACTTGGAAGTACAATATTTTAAGATTTTTTTTTTTTTTTAGATTCATCTTTACTGATGATAAATAAAAGCTCGGACACTAAAATGCAGACATCTTAGTAATAATTATAAGAGTTTAGTTCTGAGATGTCATTGATAGTTTCACGAAAAGATAATACAAACAACTAAACTAGTCCACATTCAATATTAGTATTCGTAGATAACAGCAATATATACATGCATTACACAAATATTAGAGCAACCTTTTTTTCTTAGCGCGTTTCAACAGTGTTTTAAGATTCCTCTCATCTATTTTAACGACGTTAGTAACTTCACTGTAGAAAACGCCGGCTTCCGGTGCCAGTCTAGAACTTCCGGTTTCTGCATGAATTTAAGTATACCTTGAGAAGATCAATGTGTGAGGGAGTTCTGTTATATTCGATCCCTTCTTGATCTAGTGAAGCTCGATATTTGGGATCTGATGACAACGTGGATGTTTTGGTGTCCTGTTTCGATGATTCTAATTGGGAAATACCACCCCGGACTTATTATGACGGCTACGTGGCATTCCGATACTGTTCTATGTGGATTGACCTGCTTTCCACTTCTGTTTGGATGAATATGGTCTTGTGAACTGAACGACACAGTTTGTAAGTTGCCGGTGGATTGCTCTGTGGCATTTGAAATGGGTTGATCAACATCGACCAACTGTAAGTAATTATCCAATGTTAACCTTGGAATGTATGATCAGTTGTGGAAGGAGGGAAAAATTGGATAGAAGGACATAAAACAGAAGTGACTAATGACTTGCGATGGTTAACTCTTTCCGATCAATTTAAGCAGACAATGTCTGACCTTTGTTTGCTTAACTATCCACAGAAAATAAAAAAAAAAAACTATTTCACATAAAAAACTCACGAAAATGTCTTCGGGAACAAACTATTATTTCTGTGGTTTTAGGGTATACCTTGATTTTAATCGAAAAGTGTCTTCTTGTTGCACGAGATTATTATGAGCAAGTGCATCCAATATAAAATAATATTTTATCGTTTACCTTTGATATCGCTAAATGAAATTCCCCCCTGAAATTGGGTATATAATAGACAGACACTTAAACATTCTTTTTATAGATATCCCATCCTAATTTAAAGATCGTCGCAGTCTTTGTTTGTTCCGTCAGCCTTTTGTCTACGGAAAAATATTTTTATGTCGCATGCTTAAGTTCCTTATTTAGTTAGTTCTTAATTTTTTAAGATTACAACATTTTGGTTCGACATTTTTTTTTGATGATTTAAACAGAAGAAAAGCAATAGAATTTAAAGGTCGAGGGAGTTATTCTGGGTTTAGTGGGAGTTACTAAACATTTAGTGAAAATAATAATCGAAAAAAAAAAAAAAACACAATATCAAAGGAGAAAGACAAAAAAAGTAAGATCGGGAAAATAGCGAGATGGCAAAACGAAAAAAAAAATTATTTATTTTTTGCATTGAAATTGTCGCCAATGGTTTGGGTCTTGTAATTAATGCGATTAAAATAATCAAATGTATATTTATATGCGTATATTATACTCTCTAATTCTAGACATTTTTACGTCACATATGTCAAATACACCACGTGACTCCGTAATCCATCCACGATTTTTTCAAGCCGTCATTGGAGTCGACAGAACTTCACTAAAAGCAGCAAATCTTTGTCCACCACAAAATTGTTTCCATTTTTTTTTTTTTTTTAATCTTCTCGTGCGTCTACTATACCACATCGCCATGCACACCTTAAGAGAAAATTACACGTTTACTATCGCTTCGTGGAACAAAATATAAGATTTTTTTTTTTTTTTTCTTTACAGAACGCGTACTCTACGGTGCAGCCGAGTCGTGTGAAGACCCCTGCCGTTACTCAATGTCTCAACATCAATCTGCTTCCAAGACAATAAAACAAACTCTTCTTACCTCGCCCTAATGGGTTTGGTAAGTCACGGACGCGTTGAACCAGGGCCAGTGTCCGAAGGTTGATCTTCCCAAGGTCACCAGGCTACATATTAACGTAGGTTCGCCTTCACCAATGCTACTACCTTTAAGTGCTACAAGGAATTTTTCTCACGTTATTCGCACATGGCAGTCGTGATTTTCTTTCTTTTTTTTCATCGACGGCTTACCGTAAAGTGAAAGGACGTGAAGGACAAAGCTACTTGTAGACAAAAAGAAAAAATGGAAGATGTATTTGTTCTTAATCCCATCTCTTCTTAAAGACTGTCGCTTAAAAAAAAAGCAACTTTTTTTTCCCTAGTAATACTGTACAGTGGATCCAAAACCTCCGTTTAAAAACTATAAAAGGATTGCAGACAATTACAGAAAAGTGCATTTTATAATTCATTGTTGAGTGACGTCATCTATTACGTAACACAACAATTGAAACCTAGAATAGTTTTTTAATCTTTTTTCGTATATGTACTCTAGAGATTTCAGTGTAGTTCTTTTTTTTTTCAATTTAATGACACATTAGCAAACTATTTTTATCAAAAGTTGCACAGGTTGAAATAAAAGTTAAGATTTGACAGTTGGAAGTCGGTCATGCATGGAGACAACTTTGTCACGTGACCAATCTGATGGATGAGATTTTTTTTTTAAAATAAAATTAATTTCTTTTACAAGTAGGATAATAATTATTTAATTCTCAACAATTCAAATTCTCCTAAGGTGGTTTTAACATACGTTGCTCAAATATCAGTCACATTCTGTGCCTGATATTTGAGCAAATAAAAATACCATTTGATCCATTGAATAGAAGAACGTGTCCTTTTAGGAAAAGGAAAGTGCCCCACCCATCGCATTTATTTACTGCCATGTTTCATAGTAAAAGAGTACGCATGACTTCGTTAATGTATTCCATTTGTCTTTATATCTTTTATAAAATTTTCTTTGAAAAGTCTTCCCGAATCAAATTTGCTTTCTGCGGAGGTTTTAAAACTAACCAAGAAATTCGTTCATTTACTTCACCAGCTTAAAAAAAAAAAAAATAAAATAAAAAAATAAAATAAAAAAAATAAAAAAAAAAAACACTTTTCATTGCGCACAAACAAACCTTATACGCCAAAGTTTGATATCAGAGCATGCGCAGACATGTGGTAGTTAAGATATCAAATGATAGTGTGTGTATGGGTGAAAATGCATTTTAGGCAGTAATGCACATTTTGCTGCTTGTGTTTCATCTGCTCTCTCTCGCATAGAGCAATTTATGTCTGTTCGGGAAACCGTTTTCGCTTGCGTTGTCATGGTAACCGCTCTTAGCGCCATCTCTCTAATAAAGAAAGCTTTGTAAGTGTAAATTGGAACAGTCGTCAGGTGCTAGAGAACAAGCATTTTAACTATCTAATTTAATATTTCTTTCACTATCCAAGTACTATTCTTATGTGTAAATAAAAAAAATATCATATTGTTGCTGTTGTTTTCATTTGTACATACACGATTCAGTCATCAATGAGCAGATATTTATTAACAAAAGAACGATACAGTGAGGTTAATATTGGAAGATCAGTTGTAGTATACGAGATACACATCGTTGAGCAATATTTAATAGGTAGAAATGGATCATTCGGATGACTCATTATCCTCTCCTATAAAATAAAAAAAAATTATAAATATTTATCACAAAATATTTTATAAGTCAGCTATTTAAACTGAGTTTAATGTTAATGGTACGTAAAGAAGGCTTTACGGCATTTCACGTGTGTATTGTAGGAAAGTCATCTCAAATCACAAAGTAAAATATTAAAATATCTCAGCTCTTTGCTTCATGCGGATTGTGTTATACTTCTAAATAAATCCGCTACAAGTCTGCAAGATTCCACTAAATTGAATAACTGTTGTAATAGATATGGTATGAAGGTCAGCATTAAAAAGACAAAGAAAATAGGCAGAAGCATTGAAAATATCAACTGCATTTTGAACAGAGAACCTGTGGAACAAGTAAAACATTTCAGCTACTTAGGCACGATTTTTAGTGAAGATGGTAAATTAAATATGGAAATAGACAACAGAATCAACAAAGCTGGTATGGTAGGAAGTCAATTGAATAAATTTATATGGAATAAGAGAGAAATTAGTTCAAAACACTAAATTAGTTGTATACATACACTATTCAAACCAATGTTAACTTTGATCAAGTATATGGATAATATACTTGACCAAAGACTAGAGACCGCAAATATGAGAGTCTTGAGAAAGATTAGAGGTGTGAACAGATGGCATCAATGGCAATATTACATTAAAACGAGGATATTAGGAAAGCACTTGACATTGTCAGCATCCAGGAATGCGTTAGCAGAGCTAATCTCAGGTGGTATGGTCACTTGAACAGAATGGGTGAAGAAAGATTAGCAAAACAAGTGTTCTCTGCAAGGTTGGCAGGAATAAGACCCAGAGGAAGACCAAGATATAGGTGGATTGATACGATAAAAAGTGCCTTAGAAGACAGAAATATAAAGTATGATAATATTGGAGTCTTGACAAGTAACAGACTGATTTGGAGGAAAATTGTAGATAGGAAATTAGTGATGGTGTAAATTTTCCATTTAATACTATCATATCCTGGACGAAATATTCAAACAGCATATTGTCAAGCACAGATACAGAATACGTAAACAAATGCCGAAATATTATTCATAAAGAAATGTATAATTGCCATTTGCTTGGATAGCTGAATGCTTTAAAATTTTAGTTAACTTTTTAAGGCTACAAAAAAGAGAATAGGCTTTTATGTCTAAACAAAAGTTCAGAAATTATTCTTAGGAAATTAAAGTGTTTAGCTTCCCCCAATAAAAAAAACAGGCTTACCATCCTCCATGTCCATAGTAGCCTCTATGACCTCCATAATAACCTCCGTGACCACCACCACCATAGTACCCTCCGTATCCTCCATAATATCGTCTTCCACCACCCCATCCGTAGCCACCTCCCCATCCTCCATGTCCACCCCATCCATGGCCATACTGAGCTTGGGTGACTACAACGATGGCCACAAAGATACAGAAGATAAAGGCAAGTGTTGTCCTCTTCATGTTTGATATCTGAAAAGAAGAAAAATTAAAGTATTAATTTTGTCCAATTTTTTTCTTTTATTATTATCGTCTTCCACCAATGCGTCCATTTATAATCTCTTGTTAATAAAAAATTTTGTTATCAAGTACTCCCATTTTAGACAGCAGGTGTATGGAAACATAAGCACGATCTTAATGAATTGTAGTTCTATGAACTTAAGTATTATCTTCAGAGATTTTGTGTGTTTTTGGCATAGGAAAATCACAAGGGGACAACTGATACCGGCTGGCTCGTTACCAATAATTTAAATAATGAACAAACTAAAAGAACAGTCGCCCATGATAATAATGAACATACAGCTTTTAAATATTTATATGGTTTTGCCATTTTTTTTATTTCAGCCAGCTAGCGAAAAAAACTACTGGTGTAGAGTTTTTTTTTTTTTTAATATTACAGTGAAAAACAGTATTAGAAGATACGCTAACACATTGATTCTACTTTTTACGTTGATGTGTAAGTTATCTGAAGGATTATTAAACTAACACACTCAAAAAAACTATCCATAGCTTCTCTTTCACAATAGGAAGGAACTTATTAAACATGGATTTACATTCATTTTTATGGCAGTAATGCCGTTATAGTTATAAGCGCATACTTTACTAGAACGAGTTAACCAACATTTAATTTTAAAGTCTATATTCATATTTTTGAAATCCCAGCAAATGATAAATGAATTTTTTAACATTCGCCCAGCTGGTTTAATAGTGGACTTGAATGTCTATAAATCTCGGAATTTAGGAAGTATTTACATGCAATAGTTTTGAAAGCAGTACAAAGTAATGGTATAGAAATGTTTGTCCTCCGGGTACTCCGGTTTTCTTCTCCAAAACATAAATCCAATACACAGCAGTTGTGTATTGGGTTTATGTTTTATGACTAGGGTTACTCTCTTTGAGTGGAGGGTAATAAACCAGTCACACGTCGATCGCAGGTTGCACGTGAGTTTCTAGCTGTAGGGCATCGTAGCGTGTTGAGCGTCAGAAAATATGTGCGATGAAGACTTCATTAACACAATCACGTGACATATCTTCTGCGACTTAGTTGTATCACGGAGACATAATGAAGTACTCAATCCATCACATGGCATTAAAACGTAAGTACTAGACTCGAAATTAGTTCGAGGAGACATTTCTGTCATTCTCGTTTTTCTATCTTGATTTGCATAATGACGCGACTAAATCGGCTGGGAACACGAAAAGGCGCGTGGAAAGTGCAGGAAGAATTCGTAATGAAGTACTCTGCATTAAGATATGGCGAATTCTCACAAGTTAGAAATCACGAAATATGCCAGAGGAAATATTTCCAAGTTTCTTTATGTTAATAAAGAAATCTTAAGTACGTACTTATGAGTGCGTCTTCCTATTATCAGGCATTCCTGCCCTCTTATGAACCAGAACGGACAACATGCAAATGAAGAACATTCTAAAAAACAAAAACAACAAAATAATAATAAATAAAAAATCCGTTAGTGTCTCCACTGTGGTGACCTGTCGGACAATGACGTTGTCATAACTGTCATTGGATATCCGCTAATCCAAACATCCCACCCAAACTGTTTCTTGTTATTATTCTTCCCCTCGTTCAACAATGAGACGCCGGCTGCGAGAATTTTCCCTCAGTCGGTGTCTTATCTTCCCCCGCAAAACTGGTCTAAAGGGAAAAAAAATTTACGGAGTTCAAAGTCTTACCTTTCTTTCCCCGGCGGATCCCGATGAAAATTCTACGCAGACTCTGATTTCAGATCAAGTAACACAGCTTTTTATTTCTTTTTCATATCCTTGACCTTCGTAGAATTTTGCGTCACTTCATCACGTAACAAGTCACTGTTGTTGTGTCCTTCCCCCCCCCCTCCCCTCCCCACACACTTTTTTCTTTCCTCCGACACCTCCTTTAGCACTCCCGTTCGTCAAGGTCATTTTATACCCACCAAACACAACTGTTCTTCCCCCCCCCCCTTCCCAGTCTTTCCTTTTTCGTCCAGTGAAGTCAAAATACCCTGGCGGCAATCCGGTTTGTTGGCTTAATGAGTGCAGTAGAAATCGTGGGAGAGGGAGGCTTGCATTGGACGGGGGAGGGGGTGAAATGAGACGAAGCGAGACACTTAAGGGGAATACCCAACTGCATTGCACGCATTCAGACTAATGAGTGGAGGAGAAAGTCTCACTTTCTCATACTTTGGGTTACTGCTGGGAACCTTGGGGGGTCCCTCGAACATTTCAAAGGAACACGTTCAGAATATATCTCCACAAATCTTCTGTAAGATTGCAAAACACTGAATCGACATGCCTGCCTGAACTAATAGAAAGTTATTTTGTCAATAAACAAAACAGTAAATTATTTAAATTAGGGGGATATTAAATCCCACGTTGTTTCAAAACCGAATAAGAAACTCAAAGATCGGAATCCAAGAGTATCATGCCGAATATAGTAAACTATAAAAGTTTCGGCGGATTATAGCGTAAGCTAAAGCACGTAGTTCAACACTAGGACAACTTGTTGCAAAGGTGGGTAAAGTTCTGATCACTTTTCATAGTATTTCCCATAATGTAAAACACATCTCCTAGGAGATGTATGATGTTATACATTATGTTGGAAGGTCACTACCCAGACCGGTTCCGACCTTTATTGAGATCTCATCAGTGAGTAGATAGACCAAATTAATACTGAGGGTATAGCGAAAAGAACTTATATACTCTGCTATACGAGTTGTCACTGATGTCTGCTATACGAGGTCTCACTGATGAGACCTCAATAAAGGTGGAAACCGGTTTGGGTAGTGACCTTCCACCATAATGTATAACATCATACATCTCCTGGGAGATGTGTTTTACATTATGGGAAATACTAAGCATAGTGATCAGAGCTTTAGCCACCTTTGCTACGAGTTGCCCTAGTTTGTACTACGTGCTTTGGCTTGCGCTAGTATCCGCCGATACTTTTATAGTTTACTATCTCCTAGGACAGTGGTGGCAAACCTATGGCAAGCGTGCCAGAGGTGGCACATCAACGATTTACATGTGATATCCTTTTTTTTACGCTTATAAATTATTCAGCCTTTTTTAATTGTTACAATACGTACAAGTTAAATTTTGTTTTACAGGAGAGAGCAGCTATGAAGCCATGAATTCTATTGGTGTGGTATTAACAAAAGATCACGCGACCCTTTAAAGACAAATGGAACCGACAATTTTTGAGTTGAAATGCTAATTCTCTTCAACCGAATTCCATAGCATCTGTCATAACAACATTCACTATATATTTCTTAGTTTTAAGACATTCACAACGGGGTGTCGTTTATCGTTCCGACAGAACTTCTCATTACCGGGGGGGGGGGGGGGCTCTAATCACACAAAGTTTCAACCCTTGGTTGATTTTTATTGCCTTGTTTGCGTTTGAGCTGGAAGGGGAACTCGCACAAGCATTACATGGCATGTTTCAATTCGTGGTAGAATTTTGTTTGAAGTAAGCCTTTGTGATCTGTCATAATGACATCGAGAATTTCAAATGCAATCTAACAAACACTTATTTCATGTAATTGAAAAATTAGAAGCGTTTTAGTTAGATACCGTGTTTCGGGTGCAATATATGGTTTTGCTTGCATCTACAGAGCCTAGTTTCTGTGAGAGGGGTATATGTGATTCATTAGTTAGCACCTTTTTATTCCGGCTGTCTCTAATTGCACTATTTGTTGAGAAATATATTACACAGAGTGCAAAAGCCTTGTACCTTATTCAGGATACAATAAAACTATTTTTTTCCTTGCATCTACAGTATATAATGGCAAGTAATATTCGAAGGTAAGCGTTTGCCGACAAGTCGATATCCTTCTGCGGCATCCCCTGCTCCGCTGACTTCTATGGTGAGTTCAATGCATAAATATTTTTCTCACTACCTTTTTTTTTTTTTCAAACCAACATCATTAAAATCAATTTAATAACACAATAATCAATAATTTGATACTGAATAATATTATAAATTTTTGGTGATCAGAATGGGAAATCTCAATGAAACTTACCACGAGTTAATTTAATGATGTTGGCCTGAGGAAACTACAACATTGTAGCATTAGTCCTGTGATTGATAACTAATTTAAATGCCTACTTTTATATTTGTCGACATGCTATACCGTATACCAGGGGTTCCCAACCCTATGCCCGCGGGCACCATAGCGCCCGTCGACCAATTTGTGTGTGCCCACCGCAGTTCAACCGTGTGCCGTATAGTTTGAAATAATCACGCAACAATTCATGGCATGCTATATGACGCATGCGTTAATAACACATGACGAATATTAAACGCATACAATGTAAAGTAGACGCACGTTCGAAGTTGTTCATTCCAGTTTAGGAACTGGAATATCATCATATTCTCCTAATTATGAAGCACTGGCCAATGAAATGCAATGCCAAAGATCACACTAACTTCAATATATATATTTAAATTTTTATATAATGTAAACTTTTAAGTAATAAAACATTTGATTATAATGTAAACTTTGTATGTCTTCATTTAACAAAAGAATTCAAAAAATTTGCTTGAAAAAATAGATGGCGCCCGTCGCCCTATCGGTATTTTAGAATGTGCTCTAGGAAACAAAAAGGTCGGGAACCCCTGCCGTATACATTAAGTGTATTAATACTCTTTATGATTATGCCGTAATTAATTATTAATACTTATTTACTAAAATAAATAGCCAAAAGGCTTCACATTGGAAAATTATATAAATTCAACGTTATTTCAAAGCCGACTACAGAAATAATGTTGAAATAATGTTGGATTTAATATCCACTTAATTTATATAATATTAATACTTATGTTAGTTTAATGTATGAACTTTAAAAAAATGGGAACGGTATTTACGAGTAAGTTTGTTGGGACTGAACCCTCTAATACAGTAAGAATAAATAAAAATAGTCTATAGAAAATGAATTGAGAACGACTGATCCTTAGAATTCCCTGATTTTTCCCTTTTCTAATCGCACGTGCGTTTATTATGCATTTCGCACCGCGCATCCGCCAGTAGGCAGAAATAAGCAGCGGCAAGTGCATTATTGTTGCGTATGTGCACTGTTTTGTTTTTGCTACTGTAAATGGGAATTATAAAGATAATTTAATTTAGGCATATAATAAAATGTTGATTTTTTTGAAACTATAAAAAATGCATTTGATTTAAGTTTTAAATTATTTTGTTACAGTTCTACCGAACAAGGCTGGCGAAAATAAAAACGAAAATGATCACAGTCAAGCAGCAGAGAGTTCCAAAGCTGGTGGACTGAAGAGTATGGCATGATTAATAAAGACAATAAAGCAATATGCGTTTTATGTTCCGGGACAGTTGTGTACAGAACGTCGTCAGTAAAATGGCATTATGAGACAAACCATAAATCGCTCCTTGAGAAAAGCAAGGACGAACAGAAAGAATTTATTGCTCGGGCAATTAAAAATAGAAATATCCAGTCAACAACCCTAATGAAATGCTGTCGTTCAAATATAACTGCTGCTAGTTTTCTTTTTGCCTCAAATGTAATTGCTAAACACGGAAAACCTTTTAGTGATGGGGAATATATAAAAGAAGCATGGTTAAAATGCGCACCAGTTCTCTTTGAAGATTTTGAAAACAAGGAAAAAATTATTCAAAGAATAAAAGATATGCTTTTGGCTAGAAACACGGTGAAAGATAGAATCATAGAAATAACTAAAAATATAACTCTTCGGCAAAAAAAAAGATATAAAATCTTCTGGTTTAATTTCTCTTTGTCTTGATGAGAGTACTGACATCACTGGATCAGCTCGTTTAGCAATTTTTATTCGTTATTCTATTGGGAATAACATCAAAGAAGAATTGATAAGTTTAACATCATTAGCAACAACATCAAAAGGAATAGATATTTGCAATGCAGTTGTAAATGCACTTGCTGAAAGAGATATAGATCCCTCCAAAATTGTATCAGTAACTACTGATGGTGCTCGCAGTATGACTGGAGAGGAAAATGGGTTCGTCAATTTATTTATCAAATATATTGGACATTCAGTTCTGGGTTTTCATTATATTATACGTCAACAGGTTTTATGCGCAAAGGCTAGTTTCAAGCCACTGGAATATGTTATGAGCATTGTAACAAAATTGGTCAATTTTATATCGGCACGCGCTTTAAATAAACGAAAATTTATAGAATTATTAAGTGAGGTAAACTCGGTGTACAACAACGTCCGATGGTTAAGTCGTGGGAAAGTTCTTTAAAGATTTGATGAGTGTTTAGATGAAGTCAGACTTTTTTTACATAATGAGAAAATCATTGAAAAATACAATCAATTAATGAACGTCGAATGGCTTTCGAAATTAATGTTTTTTACTGATTTCTGTTTAATTTAAACGAATTAAATTTTAAACTGCAAGGTGTTAACAAGACAATTATTGTCATGTTTAATTTAATCAAGGCATTCGAAGCTAAATTACCAATTTTTAATCGTGACGTCATTTCCAATACCTTCCGATATTTTCCAAATACAAAAAAAGTCTTTGCAGATCTAGAATCCCATGAAAAAACAGATCAAGTTAAACTGACAAAAGAGTTTTCTACAGTTATTCAATCGATAATCAACGAATTTTCTTCAAGATTTACGCAGTTCAGGCAATTTGCAGAGACATCAAAATTTATTTTGCACCCGGACACAACATCAACAGATAAACTCAATTTGGAGATTTTCGAGTGGCTGAATTTGGAGGATATAGAAATGCAACTAATCGATTTTCAATCTACTTCTATATGGAAACAAAAGTTTGTCGATTTGAGAAATGACTTGTAAATAATGGAAAATGATCGATTATTGGGGGCAATTAAAAAGAATGCAGAAGAGGAAATATTGAGAACTTGGAATGCCATTCCTGAAACCTTTTGTTGTTTTAAAAAACTAGCGATGGCTATATTATCAATTTTCTCCTCTCTATATGCTTGAGTCATTTTCCGAAATGAATTTTATAAAAGACAGTTTAAGAAATAGAATGACTGATGAATCTAGTTCCGCTTGTGTATTACTAAAAGTGACAAAATATGAACCTGATATAAAGCATTTGGCATCTAATGTACAACAGCAAAAATCTCATTAATAAATTGATATATTGATAAATTAATAAAAGGTTCATATTGATTTGTATACGACAATGTGTGTATGCCAAATTATGAGTTCATTTTTATGAAATTCTATATTAATTTTTAAGCTTGTCTCAATAAAATTCTGCAATTTTGTATTAATTAATGTTAATTAATTAATTAATTATTGTTGTATTAATTAGCTGCTGGCGTGCCCGGCACGCTAGCAACTTGACTTGTAAATTTTTTGGCACGCGCTGGCACGTCAGCAACTCCATTTGTAAACTTTTGGCACGCGGACATAAAAAGGTTCGGCACGACTGTCCTAGGAGATGTGTTTTACATTATGGGAAATACTAAGAATAGTGATCAGTGCTTTATCCACCTTTGCTACGAGTTGCCCTAGTTTGTACTACTTTGCGTGCTTTGGCTTGCGCTAGTATCCGCCGATACTTTATAGTTTACTATATTCGGCATAATACTCTTTGATTCCGATCTTTGAGTTTCTTATTCGGTTTTGAAACAATGTGGGATTTAATAGCCCCTTAATTTAAATAACGTTTACATCGCCGAAATGAAGCCTATTGGCTCTTTATTTAAGTAATAAAACAGTAAATATTATAGGATGATCCAAATCAGCATAAAGACTAACCAGTCTTGGAACATAGTTGATGTATGGGTTTTATAATCGGGGAACTTTAAGAGGATTCATCGAATTTTTAATATGCAAAACTAATTAAGAATGATCAATTCTTATAATTAACAACTTGAAAAGTGAAGTTAGAATCATAGATGTAACCTGTTCTACTTTCAGGCTGCTCACCTTCCAGTCAGTGATTTCAAATCAAAGAGGGTAAAATCTAAAAACTGTCCATTTCTGTCTATGCATGGCACAAAAGACTATTCAAGCATAGCAGTCATGTAATTAATTTCATTTCTATGTATAAAACTGTCCTCCATTAACTATCACAACTGTTTCTTAATATTCATTGCAGTGCGATCGTAACACTTTTCATCTACAGTTTGATCATATAAGAGTTCAACTTTTCTTTTGTTGTTCCCGTCTTATAGTTCATTTCCTAATTAGTTCGCATGCCCAGGGCCGGTGGAAGCGGGCATGCAGATCATGCGGTACATGCGGGCGCCGCTAGGTAAAGGGGGCGCCTCCACCGGGGCAGGGTTCATGAGTTCATTTTTAAGAAACAAAATTTTTATCATAAAAACAAAAAATTCTTAGAATGATCAATATTAAAATAAATAAGGCCGGATACACGGAATAAAAATTTTTAAAAAAATTGTATATTGCCGCCTCTTTGATCAGCCAGCCGTTTACAATTTTGCAGCGAGAGTAGGCTAAATGCTTGCCTAAAGAATGTTGTGTCTACTGCAGTCTATTTAATGTGAAACGGTGAACGGCTTTTATGCGTACCAGTCATATGGTACGCATCTGTAGGCTACTGACAGTAGCACAGTACGGACTATTATTTCGTCTCTGTGTCGTGTTGTGTAATAATTTCTTGTGGGTATAAAATAGAAATGGAATCAAAAATTAAAAAAAGTTATCTGGTGCACAAAATCGTAAGCGTCATGCTGCGAAAGAAGCAGATATTAAAAAACAAACTGGGGCTCTTAATAAATTTGTTAAAATATTGAAATATTCTGGTGCAGATTGTAACCAACTCGATACATCAGAAATCAGAGTTGAAGAACCGTGCACTTCATCCAGTTTGCATGAAAGTACTATTGCAACTATTGAACAAGATGTATGATTTAAGTGAAAAATAGTTAGGAGAAGATTTAGTTGTAGTTGACCATGGAACTAACACATTGTTAGTCTCTGTAAATTTAGAAGATCCAGGTGAATGGGGAAATATTGATGAAAAATTACGAGTTGTTTTAATTGAAATGGGGCCTGTTCAAAAGAAAAATATAATATATCCCGGAGATACATATGGTCGTAAATTTGGCGACACGTATTATAATAGAAAAATGGAAAACGGGTAGCTCGTGGCAAAAACATGGCTCATTTATTCCGAAACTTTAAATTTTGTTTTTTTGCTTTTGTTGCACCTACTGAATCAAGTAGTCTTGTAGAAGATTATAACGATTGGAGAAATGTAAATACAACTTTGCATAGATATGAGACTAGTTTAACTCACATGAAAAATTTCTTAAAATGGAAGGAACTTGATAAAAATTTAAAACACAAAACTACTATTGATTGCCAGACTCGAAGCATGTATGAAATGGAAAAGAAACATTGGACGAGTGTTTTAGAACGTTTGATTGAAATTATAAAATTTCTTGGTAGCCAAAATTTAGCTTTTCGTGGATCATCTGATAAATTATATGAAAGGAATAACGGCAATTTTTTTTTTTTTAAATTAGTCGAACTTTTTGGGAAGTTTGATCACGTTATGGAAAATCATGTTGAAAAGGCCCTAGAAACAAAGTACACTATTTGAGTAAAGACAGTCAAAATGAAATATTGGTAACGCAAATCAGGGATACAATTTTATTATTAATTCGAAAATCTAATTTTAGACTCACACCTGATGCAAATAAAACAGAACAAATGACCATTATTATTGGCTTTGTTTCCTGTGACGATGGAATTGTCAAGATCAGGGAAAACCTTTTAGGTTTTGCAGATATATGAGATTCCACAGGACGTGGTTTATGTGCAACAATAATGGAACAACTGGAAAAATGGAACATTCCGATTGAAGACATACGAGGTCAAGGGTATGATAATGGGGCAAATATGAAAGGGAAAAAAATATGGGCTCCAAAATTTGCTTTTGAACAAAAATCCTCGAGCTTTTTACGTGCCATGTGCTGTCATACTCTAAATTTAATCATTAACGATACAGCCAAAGTGAATGCAGATACAATTCCTTTCTTTGTAATTATTCAAGAAATATAAAATTTCTTTTCATCCTCTCACAAACGTTGGGCAATCCTTTTAAAGTTCGTAAAAAATTTAACATTGAAACAGCCATCAGAAACGCAGATAGGAGAAATTTATGATGCACTTTTTGAAATTTTAAATAATGAAAATTTTAATAAAGAAACTCAGTATGAAGCACAAACATGTGCTAAAATAAGGGACTACAAATTTATTTTCTCTCTTATAACTGAGCATGATTTACTTAACAGAATAAAGCCTGTGAGTAAAATGCTGCAAGACAAAAATATGAACATTACACTTGCTTTAAAATCTGTCGAAAACTTAAAAATGTTCTTACAAGAGATCAGATCAGATACAAATTTTAAAGAAGTTATAAAAACGGCAAAAGAACTGAGTGAAGAGGTGAATGGAGAACAAGAATTTAAGACTGGTACGGAAGTTCGACGACGAAAGAAGACACGACAATTTGACTACGAGCTCATGACGAAACGCCACAGTCGCCAGAATATAAATTTGGAGAGAATGTGTTTTATACTTCTAGACGTTGCAATGTGTTCGTTAATAGAACCTTTTGAACCACTAAAAACATATTATGATAATTTCTATTTCTTGTATAGATTACTACAAATTAATAACGAAGATTTACGAAAAAATTGTGACGATTTAGAGATTCTCTTGAAAGACGGCGACAATAAAGACGTAAATGCAATAGAACTATATGACGAGTTATGTGCTTTCCGGGATATTTTTCGGAAGGATAATTTAAATATTCAAAACCCTTTCGATATTCTTAATTTTGTTGATTCCAATAATTTATCTTTTCCTAACTTTTCGATTGCTTTAAGAATACTATTAACCTTACCTGTTAGTGTAGCGAGCGGTGAACCTTCCTTTTCCAACTTGAAATTGATTAAAACCTACTTAAGAACAAGTATGTCACAAAAAAGTAGTTAGTTTGGCGTTAATAGCTATTGAAAATGATGTATGTGCGGAATTAGAAGTTAAGACCATTATTTCTAATTTTGTGAATATGAAATCGAAAACATTAAATTTTAATAAAAAAAATTTCAAGTATATTTATGTAATTTAATTTATTTTCTGTTATTCTGTAAAGATGTTATTTTTTGAATACTTATATTAAATGTTCTAATTATTTCTGAATTATTTTATTATTTTCTCATCAATCTTGAGTTTCTTTTAATTTCCTAAAAGATAGTTCCATTTATAAAAATTATTAAAATTTTTTTACAAGTTACTAAGAATTTAGTAACTTGTAAAATGCAAGAATTTTTTAAACTTTAGTTCAAATAAATTTTAACTTTAATTAAAATTCATTTTAATTTTGTTAGCGATTCGGGTCGGTGAGAAGGCTATAATCCCTGTATCATTATATTCAACGATTAAAGTAAAGTGGCTTTATCAAAATTTGCTTTAACTTTTGAGAATTTTTTGAATATTCGGGTTTTTAAAGATTATCCTGCCTAGTCAACCCCCCCCCCCCCGGTTCGTTACATTTAGCGAACCAACGTGTGGCTGTTCTGTCAAAATTTATTTAAGAAATTTCAAATAATTTAAATTTTTATTATCTTAAAAGAACACCCCCGGATCGTTTCAGGGTGCGCTTAGATAGAAATTACATGCGGGTGACAAAGAATCTAGCGCTGGTTCTGCGTATGTCTAATTTAATTCTTGTGTATTTAGTGTAAAAGTATCTTTGCGAAGAAAGAAACTTATGATTTTTCCTTCCTTGCTATTGCCAGTTATTGCTTATTCATGTCTGATGCGGCAATTTCGTTGGCAATATCGTAATACTTGCTTACTTACCAAGATCTACTGCATTCTTCAAGTGAATTATAGCTTCCTTATTTCTTTCATCGTTTCCCATTTTAGTGGCTATTACATCAACTCTTGAACAAAAAGAGTAATTATAACTGCAATTGCCTTTTTGTGAAGTCTCCAACAAATATTTTTTTTTATTTTTGTTGCTCTTTCAAAATCATCCAAAGCATTGTTGAAAGTGCAATTGTTGATACGTGATTTGGTTCTTTAATTGTCATGTACGAGTATTGAGATATGACATCTGCAGGTCACCTTCTAAAATAATCGTAATGGTTGTTTTCGGCACGTGAATTGATGACACCTCATAATGCAATTGTTTCGTCACAATGAACCTCGCTTGCAATTGCGTAGGCGGATGGGAAACCAACCTTGAACTGTAATTGTTGCTAGCAGACCACGTTTTTACGGTTCAGCTTACAACAGACATCATCTGTACAATACGTAATGTTCTTGGCTTAAAATAGAACATGAAAATCACAGGGAATGCAAACTGGAATGTGCAATATCGTCTTGGTAAACACAAATGCACGCAAAAAGGAGAAAAAGTTCTTCATTTAACCGAAGTCTTCTAAAATGAATAAAATATGACTACAGCCAGAGAGGAGTGACATTGCGTACGGACGGACAGATGAACAAAATGCATCTAGAAGGTGGTAATTGGTTTGTAAAATGAATATAATCTATCTCTCAATTACAATAAACTGATTGCCATAGTATACAGCCGCATGGACTTTTCAATAGATTCAAATCTTCTTCTCTATAGGGTTATACAGCATCGTGGAACTATTCTGAAAGAATGTTCTGCTGACGTTCCTCTCACCTATCTTTATAGGAGATGAAATGAGTAGGACAACTCCAATGTTAACATCTCTCCATTTGTCACTCAATCCTTGGAATAAAATTGGATTATACGCTGATGCTGCTATCTCATTCTTATTCTCTCATCTATTTACTATCACTCACTATCTCGTTTGACAGATTTTTAAATCGGGAAATGTTCCTCAACAATTTTTTGTACCACATAGTGTGTGTGTGTGTGTGTGTGTGTGTGTGTGTGTGTGTGTGTGTGTGTGTGTGTGTGTGTGTGTGTGTGTGTGTGTGTGTGTGTGTGTGTGTGTGTGTGTGTGTGTGTGTGTGTGTGTGTGTGTGTGTGTGTGTGTCGTATGTCTTCCTCGGGAGTTTTTCGTAGGGCGAAGAACAGTCCCAATATTTACGTGAGTTCTTATTATGCAGTATCATTGATCAAGGCGGTTTTAAACTTCAACTGCCTACCGATATCTGAAAGTTTTCTATAATGAGGTCTTCTTTGTTTCTTTCCAACCTTCTGCCAATTACATTACCCTTATTATACCGTACAGTATAGCAATCTTTGATTGTCGAGATAATCATAAACGCATTTAACGAAGTTTTATTTTGTGAACAGAAACGAAGCTAACCTTAAAAGAACAATTATAGTAATTGCTCGTGTGTAGTGCGCCCTCTATACTCTGTTGATAATATATCTATCCTTGACGCCACTTCAACTTGTGGAATGTGTATGGGGATCTTTAATTAGTGGGAGAGAGAGAGAGAGAGAGAGAGAGAGAGAGAGAGAGAGGAAAAGTGAGATAGCTGGAAAGGTGTCATAAAAGATCACGTGATTCGGGAATAGGAGATGCCTGCGTGATAGTTGGCGTTGTTATGGAAACATATCCTAAACAGAGCACATGTGGAAAAGTGTTACCATCAGATATCAAATATAGTAACTGCATGGCATGTTAACTAAACAAACCCATATCATTTTTGTATGAAACCATGCCTAACTCACATTCATTTTGAAAAGCGACATTAATGTCTCTATCGCCCTAGAAGAGATTCCAATCCAAGGCTTTCTAAATAAAACTACATTATTATCATTCCATCTACACTACAGAGCAACGTATTTTATACATGTACCAAATTTTATGACAATACAAACCACTCGATCCCTGTATGGCGGATAGCACTTTATTTTTTTAAGGATAGAGAGTTAAATCGATCAGACATCTTTTCATTATACTGTGGAGGTAATTGAAATCAAGTAAAAAAATGACTTTTAATAGGATCTAACATGCAAATACAGTTTCTATAAATTAAATTTCAAATATTCACACATTCAAGTAAACACTGCAGATTTCTTATGTTATTTCATATAACAATTAACAACAATGTCCAGTTCTTTACAAAGTAAATGGATTATTGTGCCAACAATCGATCTGTATCGACTGTTGCACAACAGTATTTTTCATGAATGATTCTAACGATTACCTTCAATTATTCCTATAGCAGATGTCCTGAATTTATATATAATGCATTTGCTTTCGGTCACAGAAAGTTCGAAAACAACATGGAATGCTCAGAATTTTTTTGTTCATCTTTGACATTCTCGGTATGTTCAAATATAAGTTAGATGGGAAACAACACCTTACTGAGAAAATTAGTTTTTTAGTAAATAGCAGTACAAAGTGCTTCCACATACAATGGGTGATCAAATTATTAGAGCCACAGTGCGAAAAAGGTATTTTATGAGTTTTGGCTATATCACTCCTGTAGCTGGGGTAGCATCTTCGTCTCCAGTACCTTGATGTATTGATCCTACTTCACTGTTCAAGCCCAAGTCTTTGATGCGTCGGCAGCTGTCATTGAAGATATGCCAGCATCCTGCATCATTTTTGTAAGAACCCTCCGAGCTGCCTTCCTGTTTTCCACTCAAATTTCTCCAATATTTTCTTTCGTCCCGTGGAATGGTAATTTTTTTTCCTGCCACATTTCTTCAAACGCTTCGGTGCCAATTCAATATTTGCATCATTTTTTTTTATTCGGCCCACTGATGCTCGTGAAACATTAGCAATTGATGCTATCTTCCTTTGAGAATGTTCAATATTCATAATGTGCTTAATGTCGACAAAAATGTTTCGTGCTTGAGATTATCAAAAAACAAAGACGAATTTAAAATTGGATGAATCCTTTTTATTGCAAATGGTATCGTATGAAATAGTTTCCCACATACCACATAAATTGTCAACATTTTCATAGCAGTTTTGTAATTATGCTGCATTTCTATGTAGAAAATCTCATGATGCGTAAACGTGGTTATTTCTTGCAGGTCCTTTTACCTGTCCAGGTTCAATTAGTCACACGTCATAAAACTTCCACAACCAAAGCATGAACACATATATGTGAATGTATTACTTTAGGAGAGAAAAATATGAGTTGTTTGGCTACAAGGCGAGTTTTCTTGGGGGGGGGGGTACTTCAGTCTAGTATACTATACTCTGTAACGACTATGCATTCCTTTGGTTTGAGAGAGACCTGGTTCGAATGCGGTCTAGGACGGGAAGAACCTTTGTCAGCTGTTCTTATACCGATTTGGATGGTGTTTCGTCCTAAAAAAAAAAAAACACACGAACCCACAAGAAGAAGAAGAAGAAAGCAATTAATAGACATAATACCCTGGTATCACAGCCTTAGTTGCTCTTGCATTGGTTCAAATCAAACAAATCCAACCTGAGATTCTCTTTTTTTTCCCGTAATTCATTCACTAGTAATTGAACAAATGTTGAACGTTTGAGGAGGTTCGTCTCGTTCACCTTTTTATTGTATATCCCGGAATACAATACAAATAAATTAACTCTTAATGGAAGTTTCTGTTCACAGTATATAAATTTCAAATTCATGTTAAATCCTGTTCCTTGAACCCCATTTAGAAAAATCTCTTAAAGAATTTTCCTAAGAAGACAGACTGAGAGAGGAACTGATAATCTAAAACCACTTACCTGCTTAGAGAAATAAAACTGAACGAGTGTTGTCACTGTATTGTGTTGTACTTCTATTCCCGTCTTCTATTTATGTTCGTATCCTTGAAGGAAATTATGAAAATCTCAAGGAATCATAAGTTCCGAAAAGAGAAATATTCTATCAATAAATGTATTGTACTTCTTCATGAAAATTACCTGGAAGCTAATTAATTCACTTGAGCCGAAAATCCTTTTAATTTGTTCCAACAGCTCAACACTGCAAGCAACTAACAAAAGGTGATTGGTGGTAGGCATACGCATGATGGATTGGGTAGATATTTCCCGTATCTTCATGAAATCGGAGCGAGTGGGGGAATTCTTTTAGATGCGCCCAAGAAAGGAGTGGAATATGCAACACCCAAGTTTCTTGACAAGGCTATGATTGATGATGGCTTAAGTAACGGACAGTCAACTCCAATTGGTGAAGATGCTTCGATAAGGTACAATCTTATTTAACACTTAAATGCTACCAAAAGGTCTCTAAATCTGTTTGTCTGTTTAGCGATATGGAGTACTGTTTGTCTGAACATGAATCCACTGAACGATTCTCAATTAAATGTAATCGTTCATAAAATGTTTTATTTTATTCTTTTTTTCCTTTCGTTATGGATACAGGAAATGAATAAACTGAAAGGCTTCGGGAAAGACAACGCGAATGCCGAAAACGATAAATGAAATAGACAGGCCATTTTCAGGAAAAAAAATTCACATGAAAATATTATTTTTGCCATCATTTGCTACTATACGGCAGGGTCTTCAATAAAGTAATTAAAAAACAGATTTGAAAACAGATCGAATGTTAAACATTCTACACCCACAGACATCGTCAATAAACTACATATTTGATGACATCTACCAAAACACCAGAAAAACGTACTTTTTGTAAATTTGAAGAGGAGAGAAGTCATTTCATAGCAATCAAAATCATATAAGGGTTGAGGACTTATAGTATTCTGTAAAGTGGGTGAACTAAAACTGGAAAAACAGGATAAATTTATTAATTATTTTTATTTTTGATTGAATGACATCGCATACATCATGGCTGACCTAAACTGTTAGCAATGCATCATTTATCCCCAGTTGAATAAAGTCGAAAATACTGATCATGGTAACCTATGCCAGAAGATTAATGCAATGGATCGCACCTAGTGGGGTCAGAAATTCGACTGTTAAGTGTTGCGAATTCGGTTATAGTATGGATGTTCATGACTTCTGGGAAGATGGCTGTTATTAGAGATGTAAGTAGTAGGGTAGCCACTTTGAACAAGATCAAGATCAAGATAAGATAAGGAATCGTGACGTGATTGGTTGTTCATTTGATGACGTCATTGTGGGTGTGACGTCATGAGATTGGAATGCTAGGAATTTCCCTGGAGGCATATGTGTCAGTGACGTCAGTTCTTGTGTTTTGGTTCACAAATGGAACTATGGGTGATGATAGAGAAAAGAATTTGTGTTGTGATTGGTGGGATACTTTGAACCAGATCAAGATTAACATAAGATAAGGGATCGTGACGTGAACGTTTGTTGTTATCAGATGAAGATAAGTGACATCAATGTTATTTGAAAAAAGTGACGTCATTTGTTAGTTGTAAATAAGTGACGTTGTTGTGAATGGAAAGGGAGATATATTAGTGTATAAGGAATCGTGTCGTGATTGGTGGGACACTTCTGACCAGATCAAGATCAAGATAAGATAAGGAATCGTGACGTGAATGTTTCTTGTTATAGAGTTTGGAATGTTTGGAATTTCACTGGGGCCCTCGTCTGTCAGGGACATCACGTGGTGTTTTTGGTTTGCTTAATGCATTGTGGGTATATTTAGAGATAAGATTCGTGACGTTATATGTTTGGAAATTTCTGGGGAACATATGTCTCTCTGTGATATCACATGGTGTTTTGGTTTGGCTATGGAATTGAGGCGATGTTTTTGAGATAATATATCTTGCCACAGGGTGACACACATCTGTAATTGTCATCATGTTTTGTGCTTGGTTGTCTATTGATGGCTGTAGTAATTTTTCAATACATTTTGAGGCATTTCTTTCCTGTTAAAGGGTGGGAATTCTTAGAGAAGAGTAGAGTCGTGATGGCGGCTGTGTTTATGGTTTTCTGAATAATTTAATTATATGCTAATGTGACTCAAACATAGAGTTTTTTTCCTTCTATAGATGACAGTACTAAATTTCCAATACATTTTGAGGTATTTCTTTGCTGTTAAAGGATGGGAATTCTTAGAGTAGAGTAGAGTCTAGTGGTGGCTGTGTTTCGAGCTTTTCTGAATAATTTAATTATATGGTGGTGTCCCTCAAACACACACACACATTAGAAAAATACGAATTTTCAGTTATCATTGGGATAATTGATTGCCAATTTCATTTGAATAA
The DNA here is from genome assembly GCF_054136105.1 of Typopeltis vanoorti. NCBI lineage: Eukaryota > Metazoa > Arthropoda > Arachnida > Uropygi > Thelyphonidae > Typopeltis > Typopeltis vanoorti. Next base: position 74,535,132 of record NC_143553.1, on the reverse strand, counting down.
GACTTCAAATTTATTTCCTAAAGAAATTTGTATTTCTGATGGAATTATTATAAGATATGCATTGACAAAATCACCTTGTATTTGGAAAGAATTACCTGAAAGAGTTAAAAAACAGAATCATTGGTTAATAAAATATAACCATCAGCTGAAGTGGGAAATTGGTTCTCTATCTCTGGAAAAACTAAGAAATTTGATGATAGAATCAACATGCAAATATCAAATATTACTCGCCAAAGGAAGAGAAAAATCAAAAACATTAACGAGGGTTAACAGGGAGGCCTGTTCTTGATTTAAATGAAATTGGATGCCCAAAACGTGAAAACATAACATGCACTTTTAAATGCTTTTGGAAACATAACGAAATATTCTGTGCTTTTAATAATTCTCAGAAGTATATGTATTGGTTTCAAAAAAAAATAAATATGCAACCCTTAATTTTACTATAGTAATAAATTCCCAACAATCACCAGATGAAAATTAACTTTCAGATGAGAGTCAAATTGTCAAAAACCACATGATGTTAATCCTACAAGCATGGGAAGAAGCTTTGATCAACAGTGCAAATTTAACAATAAGAAGATTAAGGGAAAAATACATTGTATTTTTCACTTTATTTATTTCTGTATGTTAGATTCAGTAAATACAATTTGTAAATAATATTTCATTCAAATAAAATGTGTAAATTTAAATGAACAATTTGGGTGTTGTTGATGTGGTATACAATTTAAGTAAGACCATAACATTTTTTTTTCTCCTTGCCATAAAATTCATGCCACAAACTAACCAGAGAATTTTTTTTAAATCCATCAGTGAAACTGTGTCAGTTCTTGGAAGCAAAAGGAAATGGGTATTAAATTAATAGGCAGAATTTTAGTGGAGAATATTGCATATGAAAAGTGATATTTAATTTATTATATATGTAGATACCTGTCATTTTCACTTTATTTAATTTCTGTATGTTAGATTAAATAAATACAATTTGTTAATAATATTACAGTTAAATAAAAGGTAACATACAAATTAACAAAGTGTATATTACAGAGCTAATATTCATTTGAAATAATAAGAAATAATTATTTATTTGTTGTGCTGGCAAAAGAAATTTCTAAAACAAAACGCTATGCGAGTTCAAAACCTTGTTTGTCACATATCTGTTACTTAAAATCACTAATGCTAAAGAAAAAAAAATAAATTTCAGTTACAGAAATAGGTTAAGAGCACAAGGAATCGCAGGTAAACTTAATAGTCAATATTGGTTTTAAAAAAATTAAATGTAAGCATTAATTTACTACAGCAATAATTTCCCACGGAAATGAAGAGTTCCAACCTAAACACACGATTTCTCTCCCATGTACAACAAAAATGGCGACCGGATAAAAGAGATTATAGAGCTCATATTCGTTTGAAATAAATTCCAGTTTTCTAACTACACCAAATGTAAACAAACAAACAAGCCATCTACTTGAAAACAATAAGTATATAAAATCCTTAATCAGAAATGAATAATTTTAGGATATGTGTCATAAGAATTTTACACTAGAAAAACAGTTGTACTTCCCTGAACTGATAAAACAGCACAAAACATCAAAGGGAGAATATGCGTCATGAAAAAGGTGACGATTGGATTGTGGTGTGTGATGTATTATCTAACCCTCAAGTAAGACCAGGAGAATTCCAATCCTTCAGATGAAAACGTTTAGGACATCTGTGATCACAATCATGTGAATGCTAATCACTTAGTCATATGCAAGTGTTTGAGAAACAACCAACAGTGGGAAAAAGATACCTTTGAACAATACTGTAACAGGATGTGATTAATACAAACAGATTAAACTACAGTTCCATAGTCGTTTTTGTGTTGTGAATATATGTTAGCCCCAGTAACCTGTAATGAAATAGTCAACTGTATTTTCAGACTTGTGTTTCTGTTCTGTGCTGTGAATATATGTTAAAAAAAATCAACAATTTGGAATATTCAGAAAACTTAGATAGTACCAAGATGTTCCCATTCTGGAAAGAATTGTAAGTTTATTTTTTTTAAAACTTAAACATAACAACTGGTGATTGTAATTTCAATAATCACTGCTCGCATATTTTGGTAAACGTAATTCTAATACTGAATAGTTTTTTTTTCATAAGAATAATCATAGGTTACATATTAGAATATCAACATGGACACATTAGCGACTTATCACGTCTGATGTGTGTGTGTGTGGGGGGGTGTATGTGTGTGTTTGAGGGACACCACCATATAATCAAATTATTCAGAAAATCTCGAAACACAGCCACCACTAGACTCTACTCTACTCTAAGAACTCCCACCCTTTACCAGGAAAGAAATACCCCAAAATGTATTGGAAAATTAGTACCGTCATCTATAGAAGAAAAAAACTGTATGTTTCAGTGATATTAGCATATAATTAAATTATTCGGAAAACCCTAAACACGGCCGCCATCACGACTCTACTCTACTCAAAGAATTCTCACCCTTTAACAGGAAAGTAATGCCCCAAAATGTATTGGAAAATTAGTACAGCCATCAACCAAGATAGACAACCAAGCACAAAACATGATGACAATTATGGATGTGTGTCACACTGTGGAAATTCCTAGATATCTTATCTCAAAAACATCGCCCACAATTCCATAGCCAAACCAAAACACCATGTGATATCACAGAGAGACATATGTTCCCCAGAAATTTCCAATCACATAACGTCACGATTCTTATCTCTAAATATCACTCGCAATCCATTAAGCAAACCAAAAGCACCATGTGATGTCCCTGACAGACGAGGGCCCCAGCGAAATTCCAAACATTCCAAACTCTGTAACAACAAACTTTCACGTCATGATTCCTTATCTTATCTTGATCTTGATCTGGTCAGAAGTGTCCCACCAATCACGACACGATTCCTTATACACTAATATATCTCCCTTTCCATTCAAAACAATAACGTCACTTATTTACAACTAACAAATGACGTCACTTATCTACATCTCATAACAACAAACATTCACGTTACGATTCCTTATCTTATCTTGATCTTGATCTGGTTCAAAGTGTCCAACCAATCACAACACGAATCCTTATTTCTATCATCACCCATAATTCCATACGCGAACTGAAACACAAGAACTGACGTCACTGACACATATGCCCCCAGGGAAATTCCTAACATTCCAATCTCATGACCTCACGTCCACAAAGACGTCATCAAATGAACAGCCAATCACGTCACGATTCCTTATCTTATCTTGATCTTGATCCGTTTCAAAGTGGCTACCCTCCTACTGATGTAAGGTCAGATGAATAGTGTACATGGAAATATTTGGAGGAATGGCGAGCTTCTGTACGTGAGGAATTGAATTGATTCAGTAAAAGTTGAAATGGTTAATCAGACTGGTTTTCTGTTGAACAATAATTACTGGAAACCCCAACAGAATGAAAATGCTGTTTCATCGAGATGCTTAATCACAGACTTGTAGAAGGATAAGAAGTTCTTCAGGTTAAAAGTATCAGATGGAGCATAATACGAAGTCCAGCTTTTTGGACATTGAGACAGCTAGATGTGTAAAGTACGTATGCCAAAAAAAGACACCATTTTTTTTAAAAAAAATTATATCTCTTGTTGATTAGACATTGGGTGGTATCCATTATAAGATCAGGTCACGAGGTTTATTTGACGAATGGAGATTATGCGAATAGGATTTGTGGTCGGTGAAATTCCATTCTACAGTTTCTTCTCATTATTGGATTTAGAGAACGTAAGCGAATCCAATGAAAGCACCTTTAATAGTACAGTAGTCCATCTAAAGATTTCAAGAAGTCCACTAAGAAGATTAACGAAATGTAATATAAAGGAAAGAGATATTAGTGATAAAAATGAAGTTTAGATATCAGAGGATTGTGGAGAAAACTGAAGAATAAAATTAATTCAACAACGTAGGCATAAACAGAGATTCCATCAAATTATAAGATACAAGAGGAGCATCTTAGAGTAATGTTTAGGAAGTCTTCACTCAAATGTCCATAGAAATCGTGACAGTAATAATTTCTTTATGTCTTTCCAAGCAGCTGTCCAGAAGTGCATTAAAATAAGATAAGAATATCTCTTGAGGAATAACTGTGGCAGAATCCTAACTAGCCATCATTAGCGGACAGGAAATATCCAGGTAGTGCAGAAGTGCCTATTGATGATTTTTTTTTCTTTAGTTTCCACAGGAGACTTAATGGGAGAAAAATAGTTGAGTAATTGGCAGATACGGATTTGTCTCAGTTGTCAGTGGATTAGGTAGATATTGACAAATTTCCAAGATATGATGTAGTCGTATGTTAGTAGAATTGGAAAGTGTAAGAAAGCTACGAAAACCGTGGGGAGGGAGGAGGGGGGGAGTTTTGTAATATACTTTTTGAGAAGTGTTTGTCGGATACAGTAGAGACAACGTGGATCGATATTTTCTGATGATTCACTGGCAGTAGATTACTAAGGTACTCAGTGTGGTGTGATGGTTTCAGAAGATGTTTTCAGTGTTCATCCAAGTTTGAGAGTGATAGGCGGTCACTTTTGCATTTGGCTATGTTACGAGACAAACTATTCAGATATAGAAGAGAAGAGACAAGAGGAATATATATATAATGTCGTAAGAAAGCAAAGTTTTCACATTGAGTAAGAAAAAAAGATTAAAGAATAAAATTTCTTAGCAAATTTCATTTAAATTTTAATCAATTGCAAAAAGTTTAAAATTTTCTTCTAATTAAGAATATTTTAAGAATAAGATAATGCACCTGTTTATTCTTTGTATATATGAAATATACAGAATCTTCATTAATTGAATTTGCCATCCACACTATAAAAATTTGGTGTGATGCATAACATGAATTCCTGGCGGGTAATGGATAGCAATGCTCTAGCCAATGAAGTTTTAACTGAGGCTCGGCTATTGCTGTTACCCTCCTGCCATGATCAGAGCTTTAATAGCTCAGTAACACCTTATCCTTACAATGTCCTCTACAGATAACGGGGAAGATGAAAAGCATGTTTGCTTCGCCCGTTTAAGCCAGTCCTTATAAGGACTAACATGAATTCCCAAGATGTTAAAAAGTAGACTAGTAGTCGTGGTGATTGAGAAAATATAATACTGTATTTGAAGAATTATAACCCACAGGTAAGTAATAGACATTGAATGCGATGAGTAACAAATGCAGATACATATTCATTATTCCAGTTTTTCAAAAAAAGGCGAATACCTGGACTTAATCGTTTTTTTTTCAATCAAAGTAAGCCTTATTTATTGTGTTATACTACTTTATTGTGTTTATGGAAGAGGCAACTAAGCCGCCGAGGCTAGTATATTATACACCACTTGGAAAGAAGTCAACGGACACTCCCATCAGCAGGGTACCTCTTGCATTTATACCAGCTAGAAACACGTGACTCGTTACGTACCACGTAACGAGTCACGTGTTTCTAGCTGGTATAAATTGGAGGAATACGATGCTCCCAATTCAGCTCAACTTTGTCCGGATGAAATGGCTGCCAGAAGGGAACTGACGGAGTTTGAAAGAAGCGTTGTGAGAGGATGCCATGTTGTAAGCCTATCTGTTCGGCACTGTTGACAAATTGACCATCGTAGGTCAATAATCAGTGATACCATACTGAGATAGAAGTGCTGAGAATCAACAGTAAGTAAGAATACCGCAGTGGACGACCTGCCACACTCACGAATGTGACCATAGAGTGCTACAAATGATAATACGTAAAAACCACCATTCGTTGGCCGACAAGTTGAATGTCAGGACATTGACTGGAACATGAATTTGCACAAAAACATTCAGAACCAAGGCTCACAACATGGATTTCCATGGCAGGATCGCAAATATGCAAGACCTGCATTATCGTAACCAAGATGCAGCGTCGTCCTCAGTGGTACAAAGAGCGTGTACAATGGGACGTGAAAGCTTGGAAAGCTGGTTTATGGAGCGACAAATCACGCTCTACAAGGCAGACAGACTGGTTTGGGTATGGGGGATGCTAGGTGAACGTCTCTTACCATAGTGTGTAACCCCAATTATGAAATTCGGAGGTGGGGGGTTGTGATGGTATGGTCCTATTTTTCCTGGTTTGACCTTGGACATCTATTTCTGGTGCCACATTGAACTCGGAGAGGTATCTAAACATTCTGAACAATGCAATGCTTCCTACTTTGTGGTGTTTCTACGGAACTGACCATTGTCTCTTTGCGCACTGTCTTGCTGAAGGAGACAATGGTCACTTCCGTGGAAATGCCACAGCAGTGTCATAAGGCTGCTGCTGTCACGGTGTGGTCTGTGGACATGAACGTCACCACACTTTATGGACCTCCATAAAGCCCTGATCTGAATCCTATTGAGCATGTGTGGGATGAACTGGAGCGTCAAGTGAGGTCAAGGGACATCCGTCCTACAAAAGTCTAGGACATTATTACATCCCTACAGGAAGAATGGTCCAAAATTCCCATTGATCGTTGTCGAACGCTTCTGAAAAGTCATCGCAACGAAAGGAGGTCCTACATCTTATTAATGTAACTAACGTGGCTGTTTGTTCCTCACACTATGGTGTCCGTTTTGACTTCTTTTCAAGCAGTTTATCTGTTAATTGCGTGTTCATCAGTATTTCTTAAAATATTAAAACTAAAAAATATTTAAATTCTAAATGAATAATTTCTTTTATTTTTACGGCTATTTTGCCTGCTTTCGTTTAGGAGTGTTTTAATGTCATTGTTTTTTTACTCAAGAATTCTTAGGGCACTGCAGATGTATTTGGAGACAAATATATGTAGCATAATAAAAGAAAATCCGCACATACCTTTTTCTTGGATGTTGTTGCCTATCTTCTTTCTGCGGTGTGCATACTTCTGCTGTTATGATGTTGAAAGGGGGAATGGGGGGGGCTTAGGCAATGTGGGAGACCTAAATTGAAAAAAACACGATTTTTTTTGTATAATATATACATATATTATTATTAAGGGTTGGCGGAGGGCTTTTTTTGTAGGGTGGGAAAGGATGAAAAGGGGGTTGAAAATAGGAACTGTTTTTAGAGGAAGAGGAAGGGTTTATGGGAGAAGGGGACCATGGAGGAGGTTCCCGGAAATAATATCTAAATTAATATGTCTACTCTTTCGATCCAACGTTTAAACCATCGTCAGCTTTCTAATTCTACAGAACGTTAAGACAACCTTTTCATTGTATGATAAACCTGTGTTTTATTATTATTATTATTATTATTATTATTATTATTATTATTATTATTATTAATGAAATAATGATGGATTTAATATCCACTTGATTTACATAATATATTAGTTCAGGGCGTGTGTGTGTCCATATATTATTATATTTGGAAATATAATTTACATTTCCAAATAGAAATTATTAAAGATTACATGCCAATAAATTTTAATTTAATGACTCTGAGCTGAGCCTCTGTGGAGCTAAACTTTTAACATACACAGGGCCGGCGGAAGCGGGCATGGAGAGCATGCGGGAGTCCCTACGAAGGGGGCGCCGACACCGGGACACCGTTCATAAGTTCATTTTTAAGAAACAAAATTTTTATCATGAATATAAAAAAAATTTAGAATGATCAATATTAAAATAAATATTGGCCGGATACATCGAATAAAAATTTAAAACAATTGTATATTGCCGCCTCTTTGATCAGCTGGCTGTTTACAATTTTGCAGCGAGAGCAGGCTAAATGCTTGCCTGCAGAATGTTGTGTCTACTGCAGTCTATCTAAAGTGAAACGGTGAATGGTTTTTATGCGCAGAAACGAATTTTCGTACATAACATTTGTTGCTAGTTAACCAGTCATATGGTACGCATCTCAGTAGGCTACTGACAGTAGCGTAGTGCGGATTATTATTTCGTCTCTGTGTCGTGATGTGTAATAATTTCTTGTGGGTATAAAATAGAAATGGAATCAAAAATTTAAAAAAAATTAGCTGGTGCACAAAACCATAAGCGAAAGAAGCAGATATTAAGAAACAAACTGGGACTCTTAATAAATTTGTTAAAATATTGAAATATTCTGGTGCAGATTGTAACCAACTCTATACATCAGAAATCAGAGTTGAAGAACCGTGCACATCATCCAATTTGCATGAAAGTACTATTGCAACTATTGAACAAGATGTATGATTTAAGTGAAAAATAGTTAGGAGAAGATTTAGTTGTAGTTGACCACGAAACTAACACATCATTAGTCTCTGTAAATTTAGAAGATCCAGGTGAATGGGGAAATATTGATGAAAAATTACGAGTTGTTTTAATTGAAATGGGGCCTGTTCAAAAGAAAAATATATATCCCAGAGATACATATGGTCATAAATTTGACGACACCTATTATAATAGAAAAATGGAAAACGGTTTGCTCGTGGCAAAAACATGGCTCATTTATTCCGAAACTTTAAATTCTATTTTTGCTTTTGTTGCACCTACCGAATCAAGTAGTCTTGATTCGGTAGAAGACTATAACAATTGGAGAAATGTAAGTACAACTTTGCATATACATGAGACCAGTTTAACTCACATGAAAAATTTCTTAAAATGGAAGGAAGTTGATAAAAATTTAAAAAACAAAACTACTGTTGATTGAGAGACTAAATGGAAAAGAAACATTGGACGAGTGTTTTAGAACGCTTGATTGAAATTATGAAATTCCTTGGGAGCCAAAATTTAACTTTTCGTGGATTATCTGATAAATTATATGAAAGGAATAACGGCAATTTTTTAAAATTAGTCGAGCAGTTTGCGAAGTTTGATCCCGTTATGGAAAATCATGTTGAAAGGGCCCTACATCGAAATAATAGAGTATACACTATTTGAGTAAAGACAGTCAATATGAAATATTGGAAATTTTAAGTAACGCAATCAGGGATACAATTTTATTATCAATTCGAAAATCTAAATATTATACCATAATTTTAGACTGCACACGTGATGCAAGTAAAACAGAACAAATGACCATTATTATTCGCTTTTTTTCCTGTGACAATGGAATTGTCAAGATCAGGGAAAACGTTTTTAGGTTTTGCAGATATATCAGATTCCACAGGACGTGGTTTATGTGCAACAATAATGGAACAACTGGAAAAACGGAACATTCCCATTGAAGGCATGCGAGGTCAAGGGTATGATAATGGGGCAAATATGAAAGGGAAAAAAATATGGGCTCCAAAATTTACTTTTGAACAAAAATCCTCGAGCTTTTTACGTGCCATGTGCTGTCATACTCTAAATTTAATCATTAACGATGCAGCTAAAGTGAATGCAGATACAATTAGTTTCTTTGCAATTATTCAAGAAATATACAATTTCTTTTCATTCTCTTACAAACGTTGGGCAATCCTTTTAAAGTTCGTAAAAAAATTAACATTGAAACAGCCATCAGATACGCGATGGGAAAATAAAATTAATGCAATTCGCCCTCTACGATATCACTTACGAGAAATTTACGAAGCACTTTTTGAAATTTTAAATAATGAAAATTTTAATAAAGAAACTCAGCATGAAGCACAAACATTATGTGCTAAAATAAAGGACTACAAATTTATTTGCTCTCTTATAAGTTGGTATGATTTACTTAACAGAATAAAGTCTGTGAGTAAAATGCTTCAAGACAAAAATATGAGCATTACACTTGCTTCAGAATCTATCGAAAACTTGAAAATATTCTTACAAGAGTATCGATCAGATACAAATTTTAAAGAAGTTCTAAAACGGCAGAAGATTTGAGTGAAGAAGTGGACGGAGAACAAGAATTTAAAACTGGTACGGAAGTCCGACGACGAAAGAAGACACGGCAATTTGACTACAAGCTCATGACGAAACGCCACAATCGCCAGAAGATAAATTTAGAGTGAATGTGTTTTATACACTTCTAGACGTTGCAATGTGTTCGTTAATAGAACCTTTTGAACAACTAAAAACATATTATGATAATTTCAATTTCTTGTATAGATTACTACAAATTAATAACGAAGATTTACGAAAAATTTGTGACGATTTAGAGATTCTCTTGAAAGACGGCGACAATAAAGACGTAAATGCAATAGAACTATATGACGAGTTATGTGCTTACCGGGATATTTTTCGGAAGGATAATTTAAATATTCAAAACCCTTTCGATATTCTTAATTTTATTTTGTCCAATAATTTATCTTTCCCTAACTTTTCAATTGCTTTAAGAATACTATCAACCTTAACTGTTAGTGTAGCGAGCGGTGAACGTTCCTTTTCCAAGTTGAAATTGATTAACAGTAGGTTTTAATTTAAAACCTACTTAAGAACAAGTGTGTCACAAAAAAGGCTTGTTAGTTTGGCTTTAATAACTATTGAAAATGATATATGTGCGGAGTTAGATGTTAAGACTATTATTTCTAATTTTATGAATATGAAATCAAAAACCATGAAATTTTAATTTTAAAAAATGTCAAGTATATTTATGTAATTTAAGTTATTTTCTGTTATTCTGTAAAGATTTTATTTTTTAATACTTATTAAATGTTCTAATTATTTCTGAATTCTTTTATTATTTTCTCATCTATCTTGAGTTTCTTTTATTTTCCTAAAAGATAGTTCCATTTATAAAAATTATTAAAATTTTTTTACAAGTTACTAAGAATTTAGTAACTTGTAAAATGCAAGAATTTTTTAAACTTTAGTTCAAATAAATTTTAACTTTAATTAAAATTCATTTTAATTTTTAGTCAACACCCACGGTTCGTTACATTTAGCGAACCAACGTGTGGCTTTTCGTTGTGGAAGAAATTTCAAATAATTTAAATTTTTTATTATCGTAAAAGAACCACACAAGCCCGGATCTTTACAGGGGCGCTTAGATAAACAATTATCTAAGCGCCCCTGTAACGGCGGCATGCGGGCGGTAAAGACACTAGCGACGGTTTTGAACATACACATTAAGAAACAACACTTTGGTAAAATAAAAATAAATACATTTTATTAACAAAGTTCAGTACATGGTAATTTGACAACATAAATTTTAGGAAAAAGGGTTTCAGAGTGATGAATGTATGAATCTTCAGAATCTGTAATTAATTAGAAAGATATCAAAGACTACCATCGGCCCCAACCCCCACGTTGTTGCGGATTTCTTCTGTAAAAAATAAAAAAAAACAATTGAGATCTCTTTCAGAGTGAATATTTTATCAAACAATAATTCAAACTTCTTAATTATGTTTATATTATCTACTTTGTTTTAATTTATAATAATTGCTTTCAAAAATATTTAAAAATTTATTAGAAAAAAATTAAAAATCGCAAACTTTTTAAATGATTTTTATATTGCGAGAAATAAAATAGTTTATTTTATATATCATGCTAACAATAAAATTATAAATAATAAAAAACGAGTCTTACCTATAGCCTCCCATTCCTCCTCCTCTATTAGCCAAATAGCTTGGCCATCCTCCATGAGGTACATAAGGTCGGTATTGTCCGTGGACAGCAATCAACAATACTAAGGTAACCAACACGCAGATCATAATGATTGTTGCCTTGTTCATTGTTAAAAACTGAGAGAAAAACAACAATAGCAATGAGATTACATCGACTTTGTTATGATAATAAAATGAACAACTAAAGCTTTATTATTACAATATTAACTTTCGATCCTAGTGGAGTTTTTACAACAATATTCTTCGTTAGTTGGTTCAAGTTAATAGTGAGAAGTCTGAATACAAATCAAAGTTTTGTTATTTGAGAGTTAACAATGACAGCCTATTGATAGGAATGAAACGCAATTTATAGTCTGCAATTTATAGTTTTTTATGGAACTTTCTTCGTTTATTACACTAACTCGCACTATATTTAACAGCGTAAATGTACATTTTTTTTTCATCTGGAAACATTACTGAGGAGGAAACAATACGTGGAGGTGAATCACTTCCTCACCGGACAAACACGCTTCTCCTTAGGCAATTAATTTCCACTTACAGTTTTCATTTCTTATTGCATTCTCCCAAAGCGGGACCTGTGCCAAAAATGAGAGGAAAGAAAGAAGGAACAAAGGAAATCCATTTATTCTCATGCTGTGTACGATGTGAGTTACTTTCTATGTATTTCGTTAAAATGCAATGCATGTAACTGGCATAGTAACTCCAATGAGAAAACTGAAGAAAAAGACAGATGAAAAAAGGAAAATAGAGAGAGACAGAAAGTATGAAAGTAAAGAGTCTAGATTGAAGAAAAGAAAGATAGAAAAGCAAGAAAAAGAGAAAAATACATGGAAATAGAAAGAAAATAGGAAGGAAACAAAAAAAAATAACGAAGAGAAGGATGGAAGGAAAAACAAGGAGTAGAAAGACAGAAGAAGAAAAAGAATGACATAAAAAAGAGAAGAAAAAAATATATAAAATAAAAGAAAACAAAGGAAGGAAAGACAAAGAAATAGAAAAGCGGAAAGAAATTGCGATAAAAAGAGAATTACAGGAAAGAGAGACAGAAAGTATGAAAGTAAAGAGTCTAGATTGAAGAAAAGAAAGATAGAAAAGCAAGAGAAAGAGAAAAATACATGGAAATAGAAAGAAAATAGGAAGGAAATAAAAAAAAAATAACGAAGAGAAGGATGGAAGGAAAAACAAGGAGTAGAAAGACAGAAGAAGAAAAAGAATGACATAAAAAAGAGAAGAAAAAAAATATATAAAATAAAAGAAAACAAAGGAAGGAAAGACAAAGAAATAGAAAAGCGGAAAGAAATTGCGATAAAAAGAGAATTACAGGAAAATATAGAACAATCGCAAGAAATAAAGAAGAAAAGAAAATAAAAGAAAGAAAACAACAATGAAAATTAATGAAACAGTTGGAAAGTAAGGAGATAAGGTACGATTCAGTGAGACAAAAAGAAAGGAAAGTGAGATAGTGGAGAGAGAGAGAGAACGGAATTCGTCATTTTCAACACACTTACCTGGATGGCGAAACGACGATGCAAACCAAACTGTGATCGTCCACCAAATTGCGACTCAGTCGATCTTCGCTACAAAATCAGCGTTTCCGTCTGCCCCTTTATTTATATTGGGGCCCGTAAGGAAACTTTTGGAAATATCGGGGGGATTTACACTTTTTTTTTTATTTTAGGGAAAAATCACTTCGATTGCACTTCCTTCGACCAATTACCCGATAGCCCGTTCGGATCTTCGGCAACTTGAACATCCGCTCTTCCCTCCCCTATTTCTCCTTTTGTCCCCGAAATGTCAGTACATGTAAGCAATCCAGCGAAGTCGTAACGTTGGCGGTGGAAGAGCGCATGATGGACGACAAAGGAAGACATGATACGTGCCGCCCCCCCCCTCCGCCAATGTGGTTAGAACGGAGTAGACTTTTAGCACGTGCCCACGAAAAGGGGATGGGAAATAATTTCCAAATTCCTCGCCGCTCATGTGACCCTACGGAGCGACTGGTGCCTAAGCAATCAGCGGCCAACTCTGACCTATAAAGGAGTTGTTTTTCTACTCTTGCAGGTCTCGTAACCTTGAAAGGAAGATCATTACGTGAACCTCTCTCTCTCTCTCTCACACACACACACACTGTTGTTATCAATCCTTGTTTTCTTTTCCCATTTAGATTTAGTGTTGCTATTAAAATCTTTCATTTGTGGATTTTTTTTTTCCTTTGCTGATAGTGTATTTCCAGACGGCTTTCTATTTTGATAAGAAACCCGAATAATTTTTTTTTTACGGCCGTCTGGATTGTTAATACGAGTCTATAAAAACGCTGCATTCATTCGATATCCTTGTGTTTTAAGGGCTAGCCCATGATATGCGTTTCTTAAGATGGTTTGATTGTTTTTTGAACGACGTATCTGAAAAATACGACATGAGGTCAGATAAGAAAAATGGAAAAACCCGGAAAATTATCGGGAAAATGTCTCTGACTAGTATCTTGAAAACAATCAGAGGATAGGAGGGGAATAAACATACATCGTTCAACAGAAACACAAAACCCTGCTTCCTTCAGGGTTTGAAAATTACCTCCAAATCTCAACCGTCTTTTTAAAAAAAGACAAAAGTGAACACTTGTGAAAAGCTAATAACTTATCAGGTAACAGGATGACTACTGAAATATATGCAAACTCTTCAGATCGAACCCATTGTTCTGAACAAAATAATAAACAAAAACTGTTCTTGCTGCAGCCTAGATATGACTCCATTGTTGCAAAAAATGTAACAGAAAACAACAATGCATGAGTCGTTAGCATTGTTGATAATCAAAACTCGGCTTTTGATGAAAGTTGCTAATAGAAATCCTATTTTATTAATAACTCTATTTATATTTTTTTTTGTTGATTTCTAATCTTTATTCAAGAAACCAAAACCAAACACTTTCATTAGACCTCATTAGTGTACGATACTATAAGCGCGCCACAAAATGGTGTTGTAAAAATGTAATTAAACATAACATAATGGTTTAATTAATGTCATTTGTTAATCCATTAACTGATATTTTAAGTTAAATAGAGTTGCTTTAATATGCAATTATCCAAATATGAAAACAGACATGAAATAACGCAGTCATAAGAACGATCAATATTTGTTCTTTTTAGTATGTTTTTCTACACACTGATAAATTAGAAAATAATATTGTAGGCTGAGTTTAAATATTGCCAATCTTTTTCTGAAGCTATTCTCTTTTATTTTGTTTAAACAATGTAAAAACACTCAGGAAAACCTTTAAACTGTTTGTAAAACGTGTGTGTTCAGTTTATGGAAATGTAACAGTAAACTTCGAAGGGTTTTTTGTTATTTTTTTATATATATACGGGATCTGTGGTCTAGAGGTGAAAGGTCAATTCAAATAGTTCTTGCTTAAATTTGGAATCAATTATATTATTCGTTTTAAAATTGCAATCTTTGCCCACATTTTAAATGAGTCACGTTTTTATATACATTTTAGCTTAACTTTTTTTATAATTTTTCTTTATTTTTAAATAAACATAAAAGAAATATAATAATCCTTTTAATTATTTTTAAAAATAATAAGCTGTGCATAAAACGGTATCAATGGTCCAATCATCAAATAACATGTCATTACATCATGGATGAATGGGAATTGACCTTCGTTATTATGCAGATAAATGACAGCTAAAAATTTGTACCATTGCCCATGACAATGTTATAAATATAGGTGGCGCTGTAGGGTTCGCAGAAGGAAGAAAATGATCAATAGAACAGCATTTCTTGTAGCGCGCCGATTTTCTTCAAACTAACTATAGACTCAGTGTTTTCGAAATTCATCAAAGGGTAGACTCATTTCAAAGAAGGCACTTGAAGAATTCTTCTGTTGCAACTCCTTAGCATTAAAAGAGACACATCAGTTGAATCTAATTCAAGACTGTCCTACAAGAATGAAAAAGACAAACATCATCGAATAAATGCATACATCATAAATATAGATGTATCAGCAGCCGTTGCGATCCCTAGTTTTAATATAAAGACGAAAGAATGTGAATATCTCAGTGGATCACTTATAGTTCTTTGTGTATGTAATATATATTGGGATCCATTAAATATGGGTTCGGTAAATAAAGACACCTATAATCTCTTGTTTGGTATTTATTTAATGAACATAAAAATATACAGTAATATAGCACCGTATATCAGCAACTAACCCCCCCCCCCCATTCGTGCACAAACTTTACAAAGAAGATGATCTATAATGTCCTATAGATGGCGCTCTGAAGTCATATCACTGGAATATAGAGATCAATGTCCTAGTCCCAATCTTCCTCCAAATCTTCCCCTAGAAAAAAAAAAATGCATAGTTCATTAAAAATCTATTAGAACAACAACAGAATCTTAATTTAAGCATGCTGGTTTAATTTGTGCTGTTCGTTGTTTACGACTTATACTGTCGGCAGGGGCGCGCCAGTAGTGTCTGGCGCCTGTGTGCAAAACTTTAGTCGGCGCCTCTATAACCAGGAATATCTTGCGCCTGTGTGCAAAACTTTAGTTGGCGCCCCTAGCCCCCCCCCCCCTCCAATAAAAAAATCACTTTAAAAAAACATTTTTTAAAAGTATTTCCTCCTCTTTGGCGCCTGTGTGCGTCGCACACATTGCACATATGGCCGGCGCGCCCCTGACTGTCGGTGTGACAACCAGCTTTGATCTCACTGGGTTAATACCAATTGAATAAGTGAATCTAATATTTATTGAAATTAGTACAATCTTCGTACATCCATAAAATATATTCGACCACAGACTAATAATTAAGGTACTAACCAGTATTTCTACTGTGTTCTCATGTGACATGAAGTTCAATGGTTAAGGTCGATAGTGACAACCATTGACGTTAAATCCTACCGGACTCCTTCCTTCAAAAAGGGAAATACGAAAGATGGTATTGCAATACATGAGGGGAAGTTTACATTACTCAGTACTTCCCCAAATTGTGTAACTACATTTATATGAATACTTTTACTGACACATCGAAATATAAAATTAAAAAAAAAGGGTACTGGCAGATGTAATGTATGTTCCAACTTTACTCACTAGGTGGCGTAAGTTTCAAATATCCAACAACAACAATAATAGCTGTTTATTATTACTTGCTTTGGTTATTGCCATGGCTGGCACTTCGACCTTTGACCCCAAAATAGGAATTTATATTTCCTTTTTGAGTTGGTAATTGGTTTTTTTTCTTTTTCTTTTGTCAGCGTTCACTTAGCCAAGGTCATTTTCGAAAACAGACCATGAATATTGAGGTGGTTGTTCCGAGCAGATGGTAACGTCCTCTGATCAAGGCTGCTCTTTAACCTTCACTTTTAGCGACACCTGGCGGCAGATGCTCATAGACAGGTGGTTGACAAACTCCAGTTGGTGTTACTATCAGGTGGTTTATTATACGGTTCAGATAACCTTGGAAAATTCACACGAGCGTAGACGTGTGGGTATGTCGTAGTTGGATTTGATGGTTTGGATAATAACCTTGAAATTACTTTCAAGTAGTTTAGACACGAAGTGTGCCCCCCAACATTGACTTGAATAATTATATGAAAATGAAATTCATAAAATGAATGATTTAATAAAAGTAATTACCATAATCCTCCATGAAGTCCGTATCCATATCCACCATGACCATATCCGTAGTGATGATGATGATGATGATCGTAGTATGGATGATAATGATAATGAGGATATCCTCCGTAACCTAGTCTAATTCCTAGGTAACCATCTATGCTCGTTAAACTAAGCAAACAAAGCAACAGACAGAAGCTGATAATGATCGTTGAATTGGCCATTGTCGTCTGGAACACAACAATAAAAAATAAATCTTGGAAGCGTGCCAAGATTAAAATGACGCAACAATATTGTTTTTAATGTTGAAATAAACTGTAAAAGACATGAATATAATAATAATAATAATAGAGCCATAGACTCGGGTAATAATTCCAGAAAGCGAATATTACAATAAAAACCGCGTACAATAACTGAACGATATAGAACAGTAAAATACGTTAGAAATCTATAGAATTGTAGAAAAAGCAAGCGGTAGTAATTTAGCTTGAGCTATTATAGTCAGTTTTCTTTTTAACAATGAAAGCACGCAACCAAACTGGTAGAGAGTCATGGTTACCAAGGCAACCGTAATTCTCAGTAGTCGACTAGTAGCTCGCTGATTGTCATACATCCTATGATTACTGACAAGTCGCACGCCTGACATACAAAAGTTTACAAAAAAAAAAAAAAAAGTACTTCCTGCGTTTAGAAAAGGTACTCAGCCATGAAACGCTTGGCTTTCACTCTCACGAGATTTCTAAGGAAAATGGATTGCTTCGAGTGCCCCCTGAGCGCACGATCTTTCAGACTTACATAATTTTTTTTTTTTGTGTGTGTGTGTGTGTGTGTTTTATTGGTTGTGATGAATGAAAAACACTTGAGTGTAAGCTAGTTACGAACTGTCACTTTAATGAAGTAGAGCCTGAGGATTATTGTAAGCATTTGTCCTCGACTTGATAGCATCTGAGTAGCACTTATAAATAATTGGTAAATTCTTTCGTGGTTCAGCACCTGAGATTAAAAAAAAAAAAAAAAAAAAGTCGTCTTAAGAAAGAATTGTATGCTACTTGTCTTTTGTTTCTACATGATTGCTTTCAACCAGTCAGAATCTTAATGAAAGTTCGGACCAAGACATGTCTGGAGGGGAGAATTTATGTTGTTTTTGAGCTACTTACAATCGGATATTACAAAGGAGGCAGAAACAAGTTAACGTAGATTAGGGGGGGAGAGAGGGGGTTAGCAAACTATACATTACCATGGACGCTACCTGCTAAGTTGTACAAAGGAGGTGGGGGAACGACACCGAATGCATGTAATCCAAGTCTCAACAGATTTAGAGCCTGAAATATTGGAAATATCAACTAATTATTATTACTACTCTAAATTTAGAAGTTATTGAGTAACCGATGTCGGTTACTGGAGGTTTGCAAAAGTTCCATGATTGGTTACTAGAATTCAGTTTCAGGAACTCTCAGGTTTTATAGATTGATATTATTATTGTTATCTTCTGCATATTCCATAGGCAATAGTTGGTTTTTTTCTCTCTTGATGCTTTGTCCTTTGTTTAAATTTGTAGAAAGAAGGAGGACCCTAATATAATTTAGACGTGCAATTCTGAATCATGTACCAGACTCGTTTTCATTGTGAAGTCTTCAAACTTTCTTTTTTGCTGGTTTGATGTGAATCAATAAATCAAGATGCTTTTGACATTAGGACGAAAACTCTATATTAAATTTTTTTTAAAAATATTACTTAAGGGTTAAATCCGGAGTGAGTGGTTATTTATTTAGTTACGGCTTATGTTTCCATTCATGTAATATAACCTTTAACCCTTTTCATACAACAAACACTAATATACTATAAGTTTACAACATTTAGCGGAAGAAGATACAAATAAAAATTAATTTAATAATTCTATTAAATAATTTGGCAAAATTAATTATTTACTAAATATTTTAATAAAACTTAAGAATTCTTTAAATTTTTTTAGAAATTTATTAAAAACAAGAACACCAAAATATATTTTATAGCTCTGCTTCCTATATGGAAACCCCAAGTTTAGCAAATTCTCGAAGAAATTATGTAAACCCTTGGAGGGTAATGGATGGCAATGCTGTAGCCAATGAAGTTTAACTGAGGTTCGGCTGTTGCTGTTACCCCCCAGGGGCGCTGAGATTCGAGAGTTTTGAGTTCGTTCTCTTAAGGTTTTTGCCTTAAGGGAGCAATTTGAGTCTCCGGGGAAAGTGTTCTCCGGCACGGCCCGCTGAGGGGCTTTGTCGGTGAATGATTTCCTTCGGAATATGAGCGGTTCTGCTCGGTGGTGGTGTGTGGGTGGAAGGCCATCACTGAGTGGAGCCACAACTGAGATGGACGGTCTTTCGCCCACGAGTGAGTGGCCTAGGGATCGTCGGAATTTTTAGAGACGGCTTTACCTTTAAATATGGCAATGCTGTAGCCAATGAAGTTTAACTGAAGTTCGGCCACTGCTGTTACCCTCCTGCCATGATCAGAGCTTTAATAGCTCAATAACACCTTATCCCTACACTGTCCTCTACAGATAACGGGGAAGATAAAAATTATTCTTGCTTCGCCCCTTTAAGCCAGTCCTTATAAGCAAATTCTCGAATACGCATAACGTTACTGACTGGATGGGTGAAGCAAAATTTGCTTTTCATATTCATGTGGGGTATTATTGAGCTTTAAGCTCACCCTTAGAGGGCAGCGGAGTTAGCTATGTTTTGCTAGAAGTAAGATTTGTATTTGCAGTACATTGCTTCATTGTAGTTGGCAGCTTGCTAGAACAGCGGGTTTGGTGAATGCTCGTCTTGGTGAAGAATTTTTTTACTAGACTGGCCAGTTGGATGAGTGAGGCATTATGCTTTTCGAATTCCCCTTCGTCTGTAGAAGAATTCTCAAATATTGCAAGTTGGGGTTTCATCTAAGAAGCAGAGCTATAAAATATATTTTGGTGTTACTGTCTTTAATAATTTTTTTAAAAAAAATTTAAAGAATTCTTAAGTTTTATTAAAATATTTAGTAAATAATTAATTTCGCCAAATCATTTAATAAAATGATTAAATTAATTTTTATTTGTGTCTTCTTCCGCTAAATGTTGTAAGCTTTTTAAGAATGGGAACATAAGCCGTAACTAAATAAATAACCACTCACTCCGGATTTAACCCTTACGTCATATTTTTTTCAATTTAATATAGAATTTTCGCCCTAATGTCAAAGACATCTTGATTTATTGATTCACATTAAACCAACAAAAAAGAAAACTTGAAGATTTAACAATGAAAACGAGTCTAGTACATGATTCAGAATTACACGTTCTAAATTATATTAGGGTCCTCCTTATCTGTACAAATTTAAACAATCAATTTAGAAAATAAATAAATAATAAACCTCTCATATATGTCGCTGCTTGTGTAGTAAATTCATATAAAAGAAATGTAACAAGAATAACTGAAAGGGTGATAAAAGTGTATGTTGTTTTTTATGAACTTTCCATAGCCATGATCGGGGACGAGTTTTGCATAAGCAACATGGCTAAGAAAATTATGAACATGTGTGGAAAGTTTTTTTTTTTTTTTAATTTTGAAGAAAGAACTGTAGTTAATGTTGCTTCTATAATTCTACATTTGTAAAGGCTAGTAAGACCAGCTTACTTTTAGCTAATAATAATTATGACAACGAAAATGGAAATAAACCGAACGTGTTAATAATATCGTGACTACCGGTAGTCTGGTTAGGTCTGTGTTTTCTGATTCATTTTCGTACAGCGTCTTGTGTTCACTGTTGTTTCGGGAACATTGAAATCACCTTCAAGATGCGAAATATTTATCAGTGTAAGGAGTAGAAGTTAGGCGGTGGTAGTAAAGGTATCGAGACACATTATCTTGATGGCATGATGATCAAGAGTGGAGCGTACAGAATAAAATGGCTGGATGATAATCATAAAAGCACTCGGAAGCGAATTAATGTGAAAGGTAAAGATGATGACAGCAGAGTAAGAAGAACGGGCTGCTAGCAACATCATGTAGAAACACTCAGATGATGGTTCCAGCGTTTACTGAAACTTACGTTTGTATTGTGCTCTCCCCAGGTGAAACGTGCATAAAATTTGTTTTAGTTATGGTAAATGAAGCGACAAATGCAAGTTACTCACAATATTCTGGAGAACTGAATGAAATTAAACTGATGGGTTTATGTTACATATGAAAAACCATCAGAGAGAGAGAGAGAGAGAAAGAAATAATGCTATACGCATGATGTAAAAACTCACCTATTCTCAAGTACTGCAAGACGGCCTCGAGGGGGGTGCTTTCTGATCCGTACAACTTCCCTTTTTATTCCTCCTTCTTAGCCTTGACCTCAGTCAAACTCACGAGGGTCTACTTCAAAGCCAGCATTATAGAAGTTCATCACTCTCGCTTTCTCTCTCTTCTTTAATTACCATAAACCATGAGGTATTTAACATCGTCTCCACCCCAACCCCTGTGGCGTCTCAGGTGATGAGGTCAGACTACCCGGAAAGTGATCGAAGACCGAGCCTTAAACCCAGCAGGAAAGTTGCACCACTGGATGAAAGGGGGGAAAGAAGGGAGGGGAGAGAGAAAGTGCAAGTATGGCCATCTGGAAGAAGGAGGAGGCGGGATTTCAGATTCTCTACGGCCTACATCTCGAATCCCTGACAGCAACGCTACTCGTTTTTGTTGTCATGGAGATGAAGAACTAACATAAGGCATAGCTCTCTCTCTCTCTCTCTCTCTCTCTCACACACACACACACAAACTCACCTTATCCAGGTAATTTCTTGTATTTCAATCACGTGAACTTCGGTAATCCATTTACAAATTTTTGCAAAAAAAAAAAAAAAACGGGATGCCTGCCTTTTTTGTTTCTATATGCTTAATTAATTATTTATTCACGCTTAATTCTAATTTTAAAGCAATAAAAAGGAACATCCCCATGAGATACTGTAAACATTTAGTTAAAATTGTATTAAAAAAAAAAAACGTAAATTAGTAGGCGAATGTCAAATATTACATAATAAGTAAGAGAGTTGCTATCATTATCCATTTTACCTGCATTTCATAAAATTCTTTACTCATCTGATTTCTTTTATTCCCTTTCCAATCATGAATTTAATGCGATTTATTATTTCTCTCTAGCATAGGCCAACAAGTGAAGAAATTGCTGGAGAAAATCATAAAAAAAGCGCATTTAGTAATCCCAGTTTATTACAGCAATTGAACCGTTTGTGACGTACATATTTAGATATGATTTTCTTTTGCTTAACCGCTATCCTTTAAAAACTTCAAATCGAAGCGACCGGACAATTTTAATAGTGATTCCAAATTTTATCAAGCCAGAGAAAGAATTAATATTTTTTTTCACATTGTTTTTCCGATAAAAATGGAACTCTAGGACATGAGCTGTGTGCCATTGCTTCAGATAGAAATTTCTATTTGAAGTAATTTCGAAAAAATTTGACTAGTGGATCAAAAGTTATACAATAATTTATTAAATTTCAACTATTTTGCTTATGTAATCCACAGATTGTTTTGTTTTTCCAAATTTTATCGCTACAAATGGTCCTGTGGAAGAAAACTAAATTGATGGACAATTTCATGACGAGATTCTAAGCATAAACAAATCGAAGACGAAAATTATCTGTCGCTAATGCGTTTCATCATTCTCTGTCTTCTTTGGGTGTAGCTCCATTGGGAATCGTTGACTTTCATCCTGCAGCGTTTGTTTGTATCCCCGCATAGATACTTTCACGTGCGTGTTACACAGTTACCGCAGACCTTGACCTATCTGCACACGTGTCCTTGTGAAATGTCTACTGCCCGTTTGATGCCACGTTGGTAAAATAAAAAAGGGAGGTCAGCCACCTTGTTGCTATGGATACACCATATTTTCCCCTAAGATACTTTACATTGATACCTTCCCTCGGTTATTTTGCAAAAAAAAAGTATAAAAAGAAAAATGAAGGGGAAAAAAATAGCCACCAGCATAAAGGCCTCTGACTAAAAAAATTGACATATTTTCTCGACGTTTGGATCCTTCAAAATTTTTTTCCCACAGTTTAATAGCATGGTACGTAGCTATAATCATTTGATCAACTACCTGTGGTTGAATTTTAAAAGCATCTAACCATAATACATAAACCTTATTGACATCTATTCAATTGTATCGCATATTTTCGATGAAGTGGCAGAAAAAAATAATCTTTGATAAATTTATCCCCAAAATCCGATTTTAGTTTATGTTGGACAGCTAAATGTATCCTTTACCATCAAATGTCATTATGCCAACCATCTAATGCAGCTCAATTTTCCATTGTTGCATAACTGCTATCACTATGGCACGAACTAGTAATGTTGTTATGACAACAAGATTTTTACATTAAAATAGTAAAATTAGAAATATAATAACGACCATTTGCATTTGAAATACGTCATCTTCGGTGAATATTCTGAAATAAAAATGACGTCAATTATGACATCATAAAATTAATTTGATCACCAAATAATTTTTAAACAATACAAGTCTGCATTAGTTAACAGTATTAAAACAATATTTAAAACAAATGATCATTTGTTCTCTGCAGTTAGTAAAACTATAGTTGTGACTTAAGTTCCTAATTTAAGTCGTAAAAGAAACTAAATTTTAAGTCACATTGTGATTTTTTTCTTTTGTTTCTATATAGTCCAGAAACACTGTTCTAGAGACTGAAGGTGGAACTTTTTCAAGTCACTTCAGGCCTCCAATTAAGTGGAATTTTTCTACCATCTGAAAATAATAACAGCCTGTTAGTTGGAGAACGGATACGCTTGGATTTTTTTTTTATTTCTGCACTTTTGTTCCTCTAAAATATTATAATTCGCATTAATATCTAACTAAATTCATTAATTTAACCTAGAGTACTTATTATAATAGTATAATATTATTATATATATATATTTTTTTTTTTTCAAATGATTATATCAAATTAAAATACAATATTGAATTTTTTGAAATTATGAGCTATTTACAAGAAAACTTTACATCTTAGTATACTCTTTGTCTCACCTTCCGTTTAGGCCTAATTGCCTATTAACATCAGTTATTATTATTATATTATTAAGAGATACCTCCAGGGGGTCAGAGATTCATCGAGGGAGGCCATATACTACACACACCACCTATCATACTTATTCTTGAATTCATTCGCACTGCTTGCACTCACAGCATCCAATGACAATCCATTCCAATCACACCACCCTCTCAGAGAAAAATCTAGCCCTCGCCCCCTTTCTTAGCGGCCTTCATTCTTAGCTTCCACGGATGCCCTCTTGTCCTTTCCCCACTCTCTATAAATTGAAAAATTCCATCAACTGTATGACCCTTTCAGCAGTTTGTTAGTCTCAATCATATCTTCCCTCTTTCTCCTGTTTGCTAGTGTCTGCAGTCTACAAATTCTCAATCTGTCTTCATAATCAGTATTCCACAATCCTGATATCATTTTTAATGTTATCAGGAGTGTGGTAACTCTCTCCAATATATATCAGAATCACAACGGAAATCAGGTGATCAGACCTGCGCACAATAGTCCAAGTTAGGTCTTAACAAGGCCTGTAAAGAGGCAAAATGACATCCTTATCATTACACCTCAAAGTTCGTTTCAAATATACTTCGGATATTAATTATTGATCCATAAGGTGATTTTGCACCATCTCTGTGGCTTCCTCTCAATATCTGTGTTTTCTCTATTTTATGCAGAAAAAAAAATTGAGTTTTCGTGAGGAAAAACTCTGCTACTTCTATTTGAAACTTACTAAATCACCTTCAGTTGAAATGACCATAAAGAGTTGTGGTATATACACGTTTTTCACCAGTGTCTCTCCATTCGAAGGACATCGTTGCTTTCGATTGCGATATGGAGACAATTGATAATTATTTGCGCATTAAATTAAGTTTGAAACATCACTGCTGCTGTGGTTTTATTTCCGGAAGCATGTTTTATGGACCAAACAGTTATTTAACGAGAAACATGGAAACGGAGCATTTTTGGATCCAAATAGGCATTTATTTTTCTCATGGACCTTATAAGGATAAGGACTGGCTTAAAGGGGCGAAGCAAGAATGCTTTTCATCTTCCCCGTTATCTGTAGAGGACAGTGTAAGGATTAGGTGTTATTGAGCAATTGAAGCTCTAATCATGGCAGAAGGGTAACAGCAATAGCCGAGCCTCAGTTAGAACTTCATTAGCTACAGCATTGCCATCCATTACCCTCCAAGGGATTGAATGAATTTCAATCAACGCATCTCACGGTCATTTTTCTCATGGAGAATAACCAGTGTTCTAATAAATAGCTGAATGCTAAGTAATCAAATGGTGTATCGGCATCACTTCAAATATTATATTTTATTATTAGATAATTTTAAATCAAACTAAATATTGTCAACTTATTTTATTTACACACTTTTATTATATAAAAATTAAATATACGTCAAAAATGCCTATGGATATTTTTATATGGATTCATATAAAAATATAGTTGATTTTAATCTCTAAGTGAGGTACGTTATTTTGTGTTTGATTTTACTTATTTTTTTATTTATCACTTTGAATATACATATTTATCGCCCTACATAATCAAGTCATTTTGTTTCTCTGTTGCCCACTAAGGTGGAGTTTATTATTATTATTATTTGACAAAACATTGATTACCTATACACTAATCTCTTCCAAGTATAAGACATGATTCCATCTAACATAAAAAAACTCCTACATCACGGTATCTGTGAATCTCTACTCAGGTACGGTATAACAGCCTACGCAAACACATCAAACAGCCACCTAACAAAATTTGAAATATTACGCAGGAAAATCGTGTCAACAGTGATTTAGAGACCGTATACACAACAGCCAATATCCGAAACGCTTATGGCTACACACAGAATCCTGAGCATTAAAAACCTGAAACACTACATAATGTTACTAAGAAATTATTTCAACATCACCTATCGAAACAACAGAGACACATATCGCATAACACGACTCACAACAACTCTTTACATCCATAAAACCTTCAAAAACTCATATGGTTCTTTTGTGAGATCGCATCTGATACCCACTCTACTCAACAACCTACGAAGAAATTTAAACACATAGACAAGTATAGAACATTAAAACACGAACCCTGGAAAATATACCAACACAGTTAATATACCATTAACACTTATGTATACACATAACAAATCACCAGCATCCAACGCCTATATTACAACCATATATAGTACCAAAACCTAAATAGTGAAGGCTAATTCTACTGTCTTCATAAAAGCTAACCCTACCTTCGAAGTAGGGGGGGATTATCCCGCCTCAATCAACTAATCCTCATAATCAAACTGCAAATTATTGTAAAGTATATGTCAATATTGTGTGTATAATAATAAATGATGATACTGATATGTAAAAAAAATTATGTGTATTTATATTTAAAGAAAAAATATTAAAAGAAATAAGGTACTTTAAACTGCGTACAGAATTTGTACAGAGCAGAAAGTGTAATATGTCTTAATTGTACATATGTAAATACTCTGTATGATAATAATAGAAAAACAATATTATTATAAAAAATACATTATTATATAAAGTAATTATATCCATTGTTATTGTATATATAGAGTGTAAAAATGCAAAAACCATTTGTAACAATCATCATTGTTAATATTATAATATACGTTGTAAAGAATTGTAATATTAATTATTATTATTTAAAAAACATTATGTATAAGTATTCTGTTATGCAATTGCGTTCATGTAATGTATGTAATTTATCCGAGAAAAAATAAAATGTTAAAAAATATTATTATTATTATTATTATTATTATTATTATTATTATTATTATTATTATTATTATTATTATTATTATGAGAACTAGCAGACTCATTCAACCATGCTTTCACAAACGACATCGCACAACTCAAAAAAGACAATCTGAACAAAAAACTACTTACATAAAGTCAACAACAAACGATGTATTTTCCACCTGTAACAAAACAGGAACTGAAAGAAGCACTCCTACAACTAAAACCAAAGACCACTCCAGGAATATACAAAATAAGACTCACAGACCTTATAACATACTTTGAACAAATAAATCCAATACTTTTGAAACTCGTGAACATAATATTCGACACAGGCATTATTCCACAACAACTAAAAACTGCAGTAATTACGCCAATATACAAACACGGCAAAAGAAACGATACTCAGAACTAGAGACCAATAGCTACACTACCTGTGATCTCAAAAATTCTAGAAAAAAATAACACACCAGACTACAGAACTATTTACAAAAGTACAAAATGATCTCATAAAACCAATACGGCTTTCAGAAAACAAAAAGCACCATTACTTTATTAGAAGACATCGCCGACACAATAAACAAAGCTCTCGACAAAAACAAGTACGCCGTCCTTATACTGCTGGACCTAACCAAAGCATTTGACACACTTGAACATCACATACCACTCACCAAACTATATTCAACAGGTAAAAGAGAGGAACACCGCATACATGGTTCCAGAACTACCTCTCAAACAGAACACAAGTAACAAATGTAGGTACATGTCACAGTCGGAGTATACAAGTAAAACACGGTGTACCTCAAGGTGCCATATTATCACCCACTCTATTCAACATATACACATTAACGATGTTCATAACATATCCGTAAGAAGTCAAATATTTCACTATGCAGATGACACTGCACTACTAGCAATCCACACAGACATTAACACTGCTCTCTGCAAAGCACAACAAGACCTAAATGAAATCACAACATACTTCCACCAAAACGTAATTCTAATCAACGGCACCAAAACACAGATGTTGATAATACACAACCCAAGAATCATACGCCCTGCATCACTATCGATACATTGTCACACATCCCGTTGCATTAACGACAAAAATACCTGCCAATGTTCCGAAATCAAACCTGTAACACACGCAAAATACATCGGTCTCTATATAGATTCCCACCTTAAATGGACAAAACATATAGAATATCTACACACCAAAATCCGGATCATCGCAGCAAAACTATTGCAAGTTAAAGACATTATTCCACCCAACATAAAAAAAAAACTCCTATATCACGGTATCTGCGAATCCCTACTCAGATACGGAATAACAGTCTATGCAAATACATCAAACAGCCACCTAACAAAATTAGAAAAACCACACAGGAAAATCGTATCAACACTGATCTGGACACCTTAAACGCAACAACCAATATCCGAAATAGGTACATGTCACACAGAATTCTGAGCATTAAAAACCTGAAACACTACATGACATTAACAAGAAATTACTTCAGCATCACCTATCGAAACAACAGAGACACATATCGTATAACACGACCTACAACAATTCTCTACATCCCCACACCCTTCAACAACTCATACGGTTCTTTTGTGAGATTACATCAAATACCCACACAACTCAACAACCTACCAAGAAAGTTAAAGCACGTAGATAACTACAGAACATTAAAAAACGAACTCTGGAAAATATACCAACAAAGTTAAGAAACCATTAACACTAATATACACATCGCAAATCACTAGCATCCAATGCCTACATCCCATACATAAACAGTAGCAACAACACAAATAGTGAAGGCTAAATCCCACTCTCTTCATAAAAGCTAACCCAAGCTTCGAAGTAGGTGGGATTAACTTGCCTCACTCATCTACAGGTAATCCTTATAAGTAAATGCAGAAATTTGTATGTTTTATCACTCTTTCTCAATTATTATTATTATTATTCTGTATACTCTGTATTCGAAAATTCTGTATAGTCTTTATTGTTCATATTAGAAGAACATGTGTTGTACATACATAATATAGAAGCAAAAAAGTATTATTAAAAATTTTAATTGGAATCCAATGTAGAAAATGCAGCACTTAGTGCTGAATTCTGTAAGATTATAAGTTGCAATGTCACTCAAGATGTTTATTGTATGTGTAAATATTTTAGCAATCAATAAAATATTATTATTATAAAAAGATATATTATTATAGCCTTCTATCAGGAGACTCGAGTTCATCCAGATTGGCATAAACAGCAGAAACAAAATCATTGCATCAGATTGCGCAACTATTATGTGTAACACCAGAGTTACCCCATATTGTCATATTGTGTAACTATGGCAACTCTAACAAATCAGTCTGTTTAATATGTGTATATTGGAGAGGAAGGTTCAATAATCGTATTCTCGGTAAGGAGCAATATTAACTCGTATTTTAGATGAGTGCAGTTATACGGACGGAGGAATTCTCAACTCGCCCATCGAATAATAATTACATTCTTTACTGTTGCTATGTCATTTGAACTCCAGGTGGTCGCACAGCTCATACCTGGAGATTTTTTATTACGTAATTACGCATGGTAAGATTATCCACGAGATAATCTTTCACCGTCTTCTGACTTCCTCCACGCCCATCCCTGCCAGGCGCTATGAAAAAAATAAAATAAAAAAGTGAAACACCGTAGAAGGCGGGATGGGTAGAAAAACGAATGTGTTGAGATGGCGAATTGCCTTCCAGCTAAGGAGTGCAGGTGAAGGACAATCACGTGTCGGAAAGAGGTCAAGTACGAGGTGGGTTTTTGTCGTCCGTTCATGGTCACAACCAGAGAGCCATCGCCCTAATCGCAATCACGGTGACATGCGGAGCGCATCGTGTCGCATGAAATATCTGGATTTGGGCCCCTTAATCATAGCCCGTAGCATCGTCTCGGTTTTTGCTCAAATTCGTGTAAATAGGACCGACCAGGTGGGTTAGATCCTCGTCAACAGCAGTGGATTTCACAGCTAATTAATATTCACGAAAAAATGAAGAAAAAAATCTCTCTTTCTCTGTCTGTTATACGAAATATTAATTTCCTATGAAATTGATATTTTTCCCCTTAAGGATCTGGAACACCATCTACAATAGCCTTCTTTCCTATAGCCAACAGTCACTACATTTTACTGGCTTTTGTACATCGAGAAAAACCCTATAGTCTCCCCCCTAAAGCCATCATAGCAAACCTCGTATACCGACAGAATTTTCTCCCTGGAAAATCGAATTTTTATCTTCAAAAAACAGACTAACCGATTATCTTCATCTTCATGTGCAGAATGCGACTGCTTCTTCAGTACAGAGTTCAGTTCTCATTAGATGAAGCCCATTCATATCAAGTTTGGTCGATTTCGCTTAATTTTATCCAATTATATATATAAAGTCCATTAAATTTGTCAATAATTTTGGCTGGTGTGTGTGTGTTTACTATGAATGGCACTTGCCTTTGTTTCCACTGTAAGGGAAGAAAATAACGTGGTTTTATTTTATCGAAGCGGGACTGCATTTGTTATGGGGAAAATGCACAGTGTCAAAATAGATGTTATGTCGTTGCTAGGAGCAGGTAAATGACGTCAAAGTGTCAGTAACGACGAACAAAGAATTCCTTTGTGACTTGCGACTTCTAAAAGAGGTGGGTTGGTTCGGTAACGAAGTGCCAGCATTTCCAAGAACGGCAATTGTTGCATAAGACAAGTCTTGTTTCTGAAAGAATTTGGGAAGCTTTTCAGACAATAGAGACCTGGAAAGGACATAGAAGCGAAGACGAATGGCCCTTAATTACGTATTTTCCTTGTTCGTAGCTCTGCGATGGTCGCACTGCATGCGTGACCTTTGACCTCGGTGCTATACTAAAGTACTTTGTTCGTAATACACACGGAGGACTGACTCCACTTGCACGGTTATGGCTCTGTTAATTGCTTTTGAGAGCTGCATGCAGTGACCTCTGTGGGTACGTAAGATCAACTTCAGTGTTAATTTCTAATATCTCCAGCATTTTTTTTTAATTAATTGGTAAATGGTTAACGCGAATATTCGTATTATTGATTGTCTTCTTTAATTCGGAACCAACGACCACAAGGAATGCAGCAATTAGTGGAATCCTTCTGTCACATTAGCTGCTATTAGTACGGAAGTCTTTTGTCAGCTCATTGGCTGAAAGAATTAGTTCGAAGTGTCAACGAATGGGTGCTTTTAAGTAGAAAATAAGATGAAAGAGAGAGAGAGAGAGAGAGAGAGAGAGAGAGAGAGAGAGAGAACGAAAGTATTTCTTCACAGTTAATTAACAAAACACAAATATGGCATGCTCATCTTAAGTGAACGTCTTTGATCTGGCTTTGAAGTTTCCTAAGCAAAAGTTAAGTCTCGATAATCCAAAAACGAATCGCCTTTTTTGGTTCTCTCTTCATGAATTACACGCACGGTTAGACCCTAATTATGTGCCGACATAAAAGGTGTTGGGATTAATTACTTGTCGTTCTTAAGTGAGAAAACATTGAAGACGTGTACTCCAAGGGATGATACCAGCTGTTATTCTTATGCTCTTCACAGCGGTCAGGGAAGAAAGGGTTTTTTTTAGCGATAGATTAGCTCAAACCAACGTCTAAAACTTGTATTTATGAGTTGGAAATTACTCAGCAGATTTCCATGAGGTCAAGACATTCTTGAGGTTCATAATATAGGGAAAAATCTACATATGCATTAAGATGTCTGAAAAATCAACCCGGTTGATATCAGGAAAATTTTCAATTACGGCGAATTATCTAACAAGCATTCAAGTTTATTAAATGATCAACTCCACTGACGTCACTCTTGACACGATCAACAATGGATTATATAATTCCTTTCTTCTGTGGGAGTTGATATAAATTCCCACTCCTTTATTTCGATTTATATCCAAAGATTTATTCTATAAATCTAAATTGTTATTAAATAGGCATCTGATATAAAACTTCATCGGACCCTAGACCGGATTCTACTTCATGTGTTTCCAACTCATTATTTCATTCCATATTTTATCTCAAAATATGAAAAAAAAATGCTATTTTATAGAAATACAAGATTTATAGGTTAGGAGAATCCTCGAGCTCTTCCGTAGCTCAGTCTATGCTCTTGGGAAGGATGTGGGTTCGATTACAAACCTCAAGAACGTTCGTATTTGAAATTCACGGGCAATGGATCTTTTAAACGAATGGTGTGTTAGCCCGCTACATCATCTTTTTTTTTTATTACAGAAACTCTTATTCTCATTATAACAGAAAAACTAGCCAAAGAACACACACACACACACACACGTAGTATATAAGAATGCTTCCCTGTGTCAGTTTGCTGATGTGCGGGGAAGCATTCTTCATGATCACAATTTTGATTATTATAACTATACCGAAAAATCAATTGTTGTTTATTGATTTGTATTACCACTGAACGCCGATGGTAATAAAGCTACTGTAAAAGGAAAAATCTTGACAGATGACTGTACTACCAGTACGACTACCTCAAAGCATAGCTGAAGAATGACACGTTATTTCCTCTTTCACCTCTTGGTATGCCACAGGTCAGGGTTAGGCCTTGCCTCTCATCAATAACATGTGATAGCCCTGTCGAAATTTGCGGTCACTTCAAGGGCAACAAGAAGGTTATGACAACCATTTAACTGGATCTCTCCTGTGGCGATCACAACATGGGGAAATACTAAAGGGAATAAAAAAATAAATAAAAAAAACTGATTACTTCCTATGACCTTCGGCTTCCTGTTTGTTAGTGATTAGCGGCTATAAATGCTACTGTTACGTAACTCGGTTGTGCAACAGTGAATATTTGCGGTGTTGACAAAGTGCAATCTTCCCCTTCTTGCTTCACCATGAATAAATAGAAAATTAACTAAACATAAACCATCCGAGTGACTCCAGCAGGTATTCACAAAGTGGTGCAGTAAACTAACTAAGTTTGTTAAATAAAATATTTAGAAAAAAACGGTGCTGATGTGTTAAAGATTCTTCCAGGAGAGGGAAAGGCATTAAAATTCCATTTTTTGTATTTTTATTACTTCCTTTTTTGTTTGGCAGGCTACTTAGAATCTGCTTGTCATTGTTAGTTGTCCTACCTCGGCATAGACTAGGAACACGTAGTCACAAAGCAAACAAGAAAATTTTATAAATACAGAATTAAAAACACCAATAGACACCAAGGACATTTTTATGTATGATACGAAAAACACAGATTTAATTGTTTATATCTAAAAACATTTAATTTGTACCGCAAAATACATTAATACATTTACTATAATTTATTTTGTACTTCTGTTTATGTATATCAATCTTCTAGCTTCAGTATAAGTTTGACTCAGCGGTAATTTATTTCTTTCTGATAAAATAAGTCTGTTTATTTGTTGAGTATATGGCATATCCTGTTCCCATGACAACGATAGGTGCAATTGATGAGTGCATCTTTCCATTGTTGTCCGTCATCATGTAGCATCAATCATTACAGTTCTTGTAATGCCATTCGAGAAGACGTTTTTAAGTTAAATCTTCTCATTAAGCTCTTCATTTTTAGAACCAGTAGATTTATATTTAGATTTTAGAGAGAATAATTATATTTGAATCGAATAAATACTTTGGGCTAATAATGAGCGATGCAAGGCGTAGTAGTTAGTTTTTTTAACACAGTTTATCCCCATTTTTATTAGTTGCCACATAAAGAGAAGCATTATCCAGTTACACACATGCGCAGTAATCGCTCTAACAATATCCTGTAACTCACTTCAAGTGAATGAAACGTCGAGGAGCACTGAAATATGAAAAAATAGGATTTTTTTGTAAAAAAAATATTAAGAAAGAAAAGTGACCTCGTGGGGGTACACTCACGCACACATGACACGTGATCGACAAGAAAAGATCGTTAGGGGTCTTCTATTCCAGTCACCGAGTAGACGAAGGTTTTTCAGTCTTTTTGTCGCCGGTTCTCGAATTATTAGATTATCAACCATTGAACACAAATTGTCTCATAAAATACGTACACCAATGAGAATTTAGAAATACGATATGGTAGCAATTGGCTGCAGTGCTTTCGTTACTTGTAAGTCTACACATCGTCGTTACAAATGAAATATCGCTAACGATCAACAGTGGAGACTATTTGTCTACTGATTTCCTAAATTCAGTTAGGACTAAAGGGAGTTCTGCTTATTACCTTTGGATAATAAAAGACTAGAACATTTTCTGCATTTCATTAAATGAGGGTAATCTCTTTTTTGCAAGAAGAAAAATCCTTTCTTAAAAAGGACTTACCTCGTTTAGGTCTTCAAAAGAGCAGTAAACAATATCTGAGATATTTTTGCGACTGACTTGGTAATTGAAAATGATGTTGACTAATTGCAAGTAAATTAAGCAATTTATTCAAAGATGAATTTTTCTTTTTTTGCTATTGGTTGATATGATTAGACAGATTTTGCATTAAAAGATATGTTTTTTAAGTTCGAGAATAGTAAATTATATATTTATTTATATAGTTACAAAAGCACAGTAAACAGATCCCATTATAGGGACCTAAACTAAACGCCACATTAACTTCTTTCACTTCTTACTGGATATACACTTCTTTCCAAGCAGTGTATATCCAGTACGATATTTTTATCTTTAAATTCCTATTACATCAGTTTTTTTCTTCTTATACCCATATGAGGCTGGAACGTACATAATGATTTATATCATCACGAAAATGCAATATAAGATATTCGGAATTTTATCATAAGGAAGGGGGGGGGATGTTATCTAATTCATTATGAGAAAGAATAAAGAACAAAAACAATTGTATGGTTCATCAACAACTTAACTGATAGCCAATGTTAAAGCCATTTTTGGAAATAGTTAACTATTTTATTAGCAATAAAACTCCACCATGGTCCACCAAAATATTTCGTTTTTGGTGTTTTTTGGTTCTAACATTAGCCAGTCATTCAAAAGTATGAATATACTTGCTTGTAAATGTCATACATTCTGAAGTACGATCACATCACCATTTTTGAATGAAGGTGGCTCCAAGCAGTGATGTTCACTGCTGGTATGTCGAAGCAAAATTCAAGTCCGTGTTAAGACAGTGAAAAGATGGTGTGTTGCTAAAACTGGAAATAATAATAATAATAATAATAATAATAATAATAATAATAATAATAATAATAATAATAATAATAATAATAATAATAAGGAAAATTTTTATGGAATTTGGAAAAAGAAGACTTATTTGGAAAACACTCAAAAACCACTTTAAAGTGGAGTTGACTCGTGATGTTCATGGTTGTTCCTTGAAACTCATTACGAGGAAAGTTGAAACATTTCCTTGTATTGAGTTCCTTGAAAGTCATTTCGTGGAAATAATCCCAAGGGCTCGGTTATACCCGAAATTTCATTCTCACTGTTTGGGGATGATAAAGAAATTATAGTAGTGGTATACAGGGATGGATGCCTGCAGGAAGGTGATGCTAATAATTATGAAGATTGCAGAATGCAGAGTCATCGAATAATAAGCAGTTTTACACAAATACAGAAGGAGGCAAAGTCACAAAATTTTGTGGTTATATATCCTTCTTATATCCACAGTTCCAAAATACGTGTTGATGGAATGTGCCTTCAGTAATTTGTAAGACGAAGTTCCTTCTAAAATTCATACTTTGTCATTTTTCAAAAGGGAGTAGACAGCACTCTTTCGTCCCTAACGTCTTGGTAATCGATAGGGAGGTAGCCAGTTTCGACTAGTCATCATCTTCGAAATCGAATGCGTTCTCTCGACAGGTTGAATCACCAGATAGCAACCTACATTGCTAACTCTTGCTATTTTATTGTATGTACTTGGGAGCGTGTGTTTTTTTTATTCTACTTTACAGAGTTGCAAGATTTCAAACCTGAGCTTCTTCCTTGTGAAAAATCTTTACTCTTCTAAACTAAACTCCTAAAAAAAAACTAAACATCCACTAAATCTAGAATTGGCTAAACATTAGACTAACAAAGTTCCTTAAATCAATTAATAGAATTTATTACATGGTGGTTCTTCTGCAGATGTGACATGGAATATTTATTACGAGGCTATGCAAGCCTCTAATGTTCGAATATGGCAAAACAAAAGCATAGTTGAGATCTATCCAAAATCATGTGATTATGCAGTCTCAAAAAATGACGCAGCTGCATGGTCTTTGAAGAATTTAACAATCCCCTATGTGGTTGCGCAATTTCAAGGTATGACTATGCATTTACATAGCAACACGTTCATACAATATACTACATTGCATATTATTCATGTCCTCATGAAAAGCTGACAGCCTCTGAAAATTTTAGTACCCTCGGTGAGTTAATGATTTTTATTATCATCTGGGAATCCTCCTCTAGAGATCAAAGCGGACACTTGTATTCAATCAACATCAGGCTTCAAAAAAAGGTAAGACGGTAGTCGCAAGTCATCTTACTTCTTAGAAATCATCTACGACTTAAACACATTTAGAAACATGCATTAGTTGAATCCGCAATCTGTCGGTTGCCAAAAGTCATTATTCACTCAGCCAATCAATGTAAACGTACTGTTCCCTTATATTAAACTGCACACTTAATGATTCTCTGCCTTTCTCTCACTGCTTTACTAATCTCCCTTACACTGAATCATGACACAATTCTACTAAGATACGAAAATGATGCTTGTATTCGATTAAAATCATCACCAGATGTTTATATTCCTTTTAAAGATAAACAAATCACACTTGGAACGTTATAACTTCAGATAAGTTTTCAAACTGATTAAAACATAAGAACTAATTAATATTTTTGGAAATAAAAATAAAAGGTCACAATAATTTTCTCGTTTAACTGAAATGTACTCTTTAGAATTATTTTAAAAACGTTGTTGGACAGTTTGGGATATTGAGACGGAAGTGTCATCATACATAACATATTTCAACAGTTAAATGTGAAATAATTTCTTTTAATTACTCTTAGAAATAATGATGGATATTTTAATTTTGATTATTAAATGTATGTTAAATATTTAAAACATTTTATAATATTTTAAATTAAATCAATACAACCTTTAGTGTAATATATCATATTATTATAATTCTATGATACAGCTTTTCATATACATAATATATATATACATAGTATATATATAAAATCTGCACACTTCTTCTACTTGAGTCTTCCCTTGAGCAGGATCTTCCAGTCTTCTCTGTTCTTTGCTGTTCGAAAAAGTTCCTTATATGTTCTGCATCCCGAAATGTTCTTTATTAATTTCAGTCAGGTAATTCTTGGTCTTCCGAGTCTTCTTTTTTGAGTGGAAAAGTATTGATCAGGATGTCAGGAAGTCTGTCTGCGTCCATGCGTACAGTGTGGCCATACCATCTCAGTTGTTGTTTTCTACTTTTTTTTCTATTATTGTCTTTTTATACAACTTGTCTGACTGTGCTGTTCGTTTTCTTTTCTATCCAACTTGTTCTGTTTATTTTTCTTAAGCATTTCATTTCAAATGCCATCAGTTTTTTTCTACTCTCTTTTTTTAACTGTCCACGCTTCTGCTCCATAGATGACTGTTGGTTTAATTATTGCTTCATATAATTTGATTTTGGCTTGCGTAGATATCTTGTTTGTTTTCCAGATTTTCTGTAATTTTCCCATGATGGTCCATCCTATCCCTATTCTGTGTTTGATTGTTTCGAGTTCATCTATTGTTTCTGTTAGTTTCGATCCAAGATATATGAAGTTGTCTACTTGTTATATTTGTTCTCCATTTAGGGCGGCTGAGATGGTAGTTCTGTTTCCCCCCCTATTTTCATCACTTTTGTCTTTTGTATATTTATTGTCATGTCATACGTTTTACAGGTTTGGTTTCGTTTAGCTTGTTCAAAAACCTTTGTAGTTCATTTGGGGTTCTTGCAATAAAGACGAGATCATCCGTATATTTGATATTATTTATGTTTAAACCATTGACATTGATTCCAGGCTCATTGTCTATTGCAGAGGTCGGCAACGCAGTGCCCGCGGGCGCCATGGCACCCGTGGTGAATTTTTAGTGTGCCCTCAGAGAAATTATTGTAAACTGCTTTAGGAGCTCGCAGCGGTAATTTTCCAGCGTAGATCGCAGTATAATCTGAGAGATACATTCGTTACTAGTATGTGCTAAAATGCAAGAAAACATAAAGAGAAAACACTGCAAATATAATACATGATGGTAGAAATTAAGTGAATATTGAATCCAACATTATTTCATAGCCGAATATAGAAACTACAAAAGTTTCGTGCCGAATATAGAAACTACAAAAGTTTCGTGCCGAATATATAGAAACTAAACGTTCCGTCGGATGCAAGCATAAGTAGTGCCTTATGGGCAACTCGTAGTAAAGGTGGAGCAAGTTCCAGACTGCTTTCCTTAGTATTTTCCATAAATGTAAACACATCTTGCAGAGGTCAGCAACCTTTTTAATATGAAGAGTGCAATATAAAATTTGAAAATTACGGAGGGCTCATGACACAGGCATTTTTTCTCTCATTTCAGGCTTAGAGATTCTATGATTAGTTGTTTTTTAAAAAAAAATGAGATTTCAAATTTTATTATATTGACCATTATAACATTATTTTATTGACCTCGCTTTTACAACATATTTTTGTCACATATGAATGAATACAAAATACCATAAAAAATAAAAATAAAAAATGAATACAAAAAGAATATTCATGTTAACAATTAGCATGTATCTGTCAAATCAAATGCGAGCGCCTTGCTTTATCAATCATAATGGCAGATGTATTTGTTTATAATGCGATAATAGTGTGGCCATTTCTAAAAAAAAGTAGTATAGAAAGACATTTCAAAACCATTCATGCCAATTGTAATTTTAAGTTTACTTAGTTAAATCAGGAGGAGTCGGCAACCCAGCTCCCGCGAGCTTCATGGCGCACGCAGTATTGCGCCCTTCATAGTAAAAAGGTTGCCGACCACCGGTCTATTGCATTCTTTATAACTTCGTCTAGATATATGTTGAATAGGCATGGGGATAATGGGCATCCTTGCATTACTCCTTTTTGGATCTCTATGGGTTTTGTTGTGAGTGTGTCCTTTTTTAATTATTGCATTTGTCTTAGAATAATATTTTATCAGAAACTGTATTATATATTTATCTATTGCTTTTTCTAGTAGAACTTTAAGAAGGATTTCTCTATTGAAAGCTTGTTTCAAGTCCACAAAACAATAATATAGCTCTTTATGGTCTTCCCAGCTGAGCTCTGCTAGTTGGTGCAATGTGAAAATCTTGTCTATTGTTGAATAGTTTCCTAGGAAACCAGCTTGTTCTATGCCTAATCAGTTCTTCATAGGTGTTTTTTAATCTATTTTGTATAATTCTTAAGTATATTTTATAGGTGTGGGAGAGTAAATTGATTGGTCTGTAATTTCTAGAGTCTCTTTGGTCTCCTTTCTTGTATATTGGGATGATCTTTCCAGTCCCCCAGTCATCTGGCATCTCTCCTGTTTGTAGTATTTTATTGAATAGGGTTGTTAAATATTCGATAGATGTGCTGCCTCCATATGACCACAGTTCAGTAGGGATAGTACCAATGCCTGGTGCTTTATTGCTTTTCATCTGTTTTACAACAGTCCCTCGATTAATGCGCCTAATGCGTTCTTTAAAGCAGGCGCATTAATCGAAAACGCACTAATCGAATATAATGAATGGGAAAAAGATTCGTTCCACACTTTGTAGAGCTTCGCTTGGCTTGGTGCCAAGAATAGTCGATTCATGCTAAAGGGGAGAAAGAAATGAAGAATTTGGGTATCGAAAAAAATGACGCACTAATCGGGGGCGCATTAATCGAGGGATTACGGTATTGCGTATCTAACTTCTTCTTGTAAAATTTTTGGGTGATCATTATTTTCTTCTATTGTTGGCATTGTAGTTTTGTTTCCTTGGTGAAAGATAGTCTTAAAATGTTTGACCATATTTTTCTATCTTCAATATTCCCGGTTTCTGTCATCTTGTTGTTTATTGTTGTTACTGCTTTTGCTGAGAATTCCTTTGTCATTTCTCTTATAGTGTCATGGAAGACTTGTTTTGTTGGTATTTTGGCATTTCTTAGCTTTTTCTTCAAACCATTTTTCTTTGGCTTTTTTGCATAGGTTATCAACCTTATTTTTTAGTGTTCTGTATTTTTCTCTATTCTCTTCGTTATTTTGTTGGTTTACAAGTAGCTTGGTCTCTCTTTTTTTCTTCTATTGTAGCTAAGATTTCTTGGGTTATCCACTGTTTGTTTATTTTGGGTTTGGTATACTTAGAGCGTCTTTTGCAATTGATAACACTGTTTCTTTTCCTTCTTCCCAGTATTTTCCGCTGTTCTGGAAGATGGAGGAGGGTTTTAATTTCAAGCACATCTGTTCTAAAAATCGATAGCTCAAGCAAACTTTTAGTTTTGATAGGTTGATGTTTTCTTCTTTTCTGATATTGTTTTTCTTGTTGAATTTTATCTTCACTTTGGCAGTTAATATTTCGTAGTAAGTGTCGAAATCAACGCTTCTTAATGTTCGTACATTATTTACTGAACTTTTCCATTGTTTGTTTATGATGATATAGTCTATGCAGTTCTTTATATTACCATCTGGGGATGTCCATGTATATTTATTATTAGGGCGTTGATTGAACAATGTGTTTGTAATCATTAGATCGTTTGCTTTACAGAAGTGGAGTAATTGTTCTTCTCTGTCGTTAAGCTCCGTATCCAAATTTTCCCATCACATCTTTTTTTTTGTTTGCTGGGAACTGTGCTATTTTAGCGTTAAAATCTCCCATCACTACCACGAGTTCTATATTTTTGGAATTATCTATTTCCTGTTGTAGTTCTTCATGGAAATTTTCTATTTCTTCCTCTGAATGGTTACTATTTGGATTATTTTAATTGTTCGACCTTTTTTCTTTTGCTTGAAATTTGGCTGTGATTATTCTAGGAGACACTAGTTTTATTTCAATTACCGAGTGTAAGTTTCTTCTCGATTAATAATGCAACTCCTCTGTGTATGTTATCTTTTCTTCCTGAGAAGTATAGTCTCCCTTCTGGTAAATCCACGAATCCATCTCCGCACTAGTGTGTCTCTGATAAACCTAAAATACTCAATTTCAGTCTTTTTAAATTTTCCTGGACTAATTGTAATTTTACTGGTCGGTATAATGATCTTATGTTGAGGCTGGCTATGCGTTGCATGTCCTTTGCTGACCACATTGCTGATTTCTCGCTTACTCGATGTGGTCTTCGAGTAGCCGCGTCGGCTGTCCCGTACGCAGTATCACTATCTTGGTTTGTAGACTTTCTCAGGGTCATGGAAGTAACTGGCATAATAATATAGCCAGCTTGCCATGCCTCTGCTACATCCTTTGGTTCACGACTCTTTATCCTTTATTCAGAGCAACCCATTTGGGTTTCTCCCCATCCGCCACCCGAGGGACGCACCTGGAAGGAGTGTGGTCTTCCCCAAGATCTGTACACTAGCAAGCCAAATTTCACAGGGTGGTGTCAACATCATCACTGCCAAAGAACAAGGCAGATATTGGATACTTTTTAACCATCATGATCATCAACTGCCTGATAGAAGCTAACGCGAATGTTTTTTCAAAAATCTAGCTGCAGTGCGTATCCATCTAGGCTAGACCTGTTTTGGAGAATCGGTATATTTCCGATTCTCCAAAACAGATTTGAAAAATACCTTTCCAATGGAAACACACACACACACACACACACACACACACACACACACACACACACACACACACACACACACACACACACACACACACACACACACACACACACACACACACACACACACACACACACACACACACACACACACACACACACACACACACACACACACAAATCACCCTAACAATTGTAATGATAAACCACATTTTTGCAACCAGTCTGGTAATTTAATAGCCACACCTTGTATATTTGATTATATTAAATCATACCACAGAGAGAGAAGTTCTAGAGCCTATACTACCCATCTGCGGGGATGTGATTCTGTAGAAGCAATCAGGCATTCCATTAATGACTGCCCACGTCCTTTAAATGATCTCGATGAATATGAGCAAGGCGTTAAAAATTCCAACTTTCACGGTCGATGAGGTTCCTTTTTCTCCCCTTGAACAAGGAAGAGAGAAAATGGATATATCTGACACTTTACGGAAGTTATATAACACTATTATTGGTGCTCTCTCTCTCTCTCTCTCTCTCTCTCTCTCTCTATTCAGCGTTCTCGTCTTGGAAAAAGATCTTTTAGGTATACCAGACTTTGTAGAACAGTGGTACAACCCAGCGATCATCTTCAAATTAGATCGAGGTAAGCTTCAGATTCGGTTTGTTTATCAGTTTAT
Source organism: Typopeltis vanoorti (assembly GCF_054136105.1). Classification (NCBI taxonomy): domain Eukaryota; kingdom Metazoa; phylum Arthropoda; class Arachnida; order Uropygi; family Thelyphonidae; genus Typopeltis; species Typopeltis vanoorti. The sequence continues at coordinate 74,492,773 of NC_143553.1, read as the reverse complement.
TTGAGTATCATCAGTGTTTTTTCTTTTTAATTCGCTTCCCTCTATCCCTTTAACGAAGTGGAACTTCTAAGCGAACCTGAGCTGCGAAGGTAAAGTCGAAGCGAAAAGCCCCAAAAGAGTGAGAGACTCTAAAGCGCCGAATTTTTCACTCTCTTTTTCAGTTTCTATATTAACACATACATAAACACAGAGCACAGACCACGCTCTGGGCGGAGGTAGATAAATTGAAGTTATACATAACTTACGATTTAAGATCAGTTACTGGTATCTAGCACAATAGATTAGTGATGTATTTTTGTATATTCTGCCTCAGCATGTCCTACTGTATACTCTTCTTCGTTTTTCCTATATCGATTATAAAAATATATTTATTTTATTGTTGGGCAGTATATTCTACTGTACGTTAAAGGTGTACACTAAGATTCCAGAGATTTTCTCCTTGTACAAGCACAGTTGCGCTTGCAGCAGTCTATGGTTCGACACAGTGGTGGTTCCGGACTGCTGCTAAGCACAAGTAAAATTCGGAATAGCGTCGTCGGATCGAACTAAAGTTGAGAATTCTGGAATGATCCAGGATAGATTAATCGATTTTGACCTTAATATCCATGCCCAGCTAAGCATCGGTGATGATGATGATGAACGACAGATGGAGCGAGTTCTATCTAGAAAAAATAAACTAGGGCTTAGTGTTGACGAGATTGTTTTCGCTTCACTGGAGAATGACAAGGAAATTAGTGCTAAAGACAGTAGTTGTGAAAGATTCTGAGGATGGAATGTTTCAACTCTACATGGTTTGCCAATTGCAGAGGAAGAAATGAATTATCGAAGCAACCAGAAGTAGGATTTAAAGTCTGTAAGAAAAGGTCCTTTATGTGTAGGCGGAAGAGGTGGGAGAAAGTACAGAACCCTAGGGAATTTCGAATTGGTAGAAAAATATCAACAATCGAAGTCTTTCAGTAACATGTAGTGAACTACCGGAGAGAAACTGAAACACCCAATTACAAAGAATAGAAGGTGAACCATACGGTCTAATTGCGAAGTAGATTTTCTTTATAATCAGACACAATCAAATGTCTTGGAAATGTGAAGAGACCGTAATAGTCTCTCCAAATCCTTTAATGGCTTAAGTTCAGAGGTGTGTAATGTGGACGAGAAGATATGCTGTAAGTAGAGAAGAAGCCTCTACATCTTTTTCATTATTTTCTAGAAAACCGAGGTGAGTACGATGGGAAGACAATAGTCTAACAGAATTTTCTGCTTTTGGAACGAGCTGTATGAATATGTTGTGTTTCTGGGAATTGAATAAGGATGTGGGAGTACAGAGGTGATACAAAAAAAAAGGTTGTGACTTTCAAAGTAAGTTTTTAGTACAATTAAGGAGCTATACACGTAGAAATCAGGACCAAAAGATTTGTTGGTAGTATCAAAGCTATTGAGAAGTTTTCGGATTTCTTTCTGATTAAAGGGATTCGAAGTAGTGGGCACTTTTTTCATGCAGGAGTCAAGTAGGAGAAGAATAACTCCAAGAGGCCAGCTTTATCTTTGAGTAATGTTTGTTATAATCAATTCTATCATCTGGGAGTGTGTGTCTGAATGAAGAGAGAGAAAGAGAGAGAGAGAGAAGCATGGAAGGACAGAAGCTGCACCAATTGCTTTCCCAATTAACCAAAAGGACAAAACTTCCGTTTGAATAGGATAGATTTTTTATTTCAATCACACCCACGAAAGGTTGTAAACAATCTATAATAAATTAATACTGTAGTCAAATGAGAATAAGATAATTTAGTTTTCCTGCTGTTACATGGAATATTTCATGCTTCCTGTTTGGTCTCCTTATTCTTGCTTATTGGCTTGCGATAAGCAGGATGGTGACCTCACGCAAAACTATTAGAACTATCTAAGACTTTCACAAACACCCATGCTTATAATCGTATGGAAACCGACGACTTGGTTGATGGAGAACGGAAGCGCAAATCTGTATTTTTTTTAAAACCATCATGTTAAAGGTCAGAGCGTTTTCCGATCGATTTTGGTATAGATTCGTCTCTACTTCAAGAGATCATACCCCTGGTTATTTTTTTCTAACTCCACTTTTAGCTACGTTAGGTAATACATTGTTATAGACCCTAGACACAATATGCAGTATGTGATATGTATTTTGTCGGAAAGTGCTAGGTCCTATTAAAGGGTTTTTCATTAGATGAATAGATCCCAGATATGGGAAAGTTTCTTTTTCTTTCTCGTTTCTTAAATTTGGCTTTCTTTTCTTGAAAAAAGAAAAAAAAAACGTGGGACTGAAATTAAATGGTTAATAAATATGACACACTTACCTCGTGGATTTTTTTTTTCATGCGACTGTAGCCTACGACAATTTTAAACTTATAATACATTAATCCTTTTTCTATTAATAAAATCATAAAGGATGATTTCTTTTCTTTTTTTTTTGTATTAAGTAAGACTCAGGTAAAAAGACTTCACCTATCATTTTCAGTTACATATAGTTCATCAGGTAGCAACAATTATAAAACTCACAATATTCTAACTTTTCATCATATTTTAAGCAATTACTTCTTTCGTAGGCTGCAGTCATAGGATACCTCCAGGAATAAGGAGTAACCAACCTATTCCGTAGGATTTCAGTTCCTAATGCCTACACAGTAAAAAGTGTAAGTTTACGCGTGAGCGTCAATTACGATAGAATATCGCTTGATAGTTTGGCCAGAACATGTGAAGTTTTTTTTCCTCTTTTATCTTAAGAAAAATGCAGTTCTCGAGGAATTGCCGCCAGAGGTCATCTCAATCTCGTATTAAATGAATCTATTTGAATAATTTTAATTACAATCTTTCTCTTCGCTGGATTAAATAGTATCATTGCGAAAGATTTTTAAATTCTTCGAGCAGTTTTAATCACTTGTTTTAATTGCTTTACATTTTTTCAACTCTTTTAAATGAAATTTTTTTTCTTTTAGTAATATTTTAAATAACAAATAGCAAACAATTCTTTTGCTTTTGTTAAAAAAAAAAAAAAAACAGCAATAGTATGCTTAGTTTAATATATTTCGATTAATATGCGTTTTCGCTAATAGATGGCGTCACGTTAGTGAATCTGAATTGTTTTTACTATGGCTGACTTATTTCTAGAAAAATCCAACGTTTAATTCTTCTAAATTCCTTTAACTTACATTAATAAAAACGTACGTGGAATCATTAATTTATAATATTTAATCAAATGCTTTAATTATAAATTCAGATGCATTAGTTGAAAAAAATTATGTTCACATGAAAAATTAGAATCCCAATGCTTAAATAGCGGTGCTGTAACAAATTAATTATACGAAGTTAACAAAGTAAATTTCGGCATATGTAAATGGAGACTCATTAAATTATAGTAAAAAGAAACCTTATCATAAAAAGAGAAAGAAATTCCCGGAAGCTGTTTAGATATCGAGGAACTGTAATTAAAAAAAAAAATGAATAGTACTACCCACATTTATGAATTATTGAAGAGCCAATATAATAGATTTCTCTCTCTCTCCTGAAATAGATTAAACAGCTCATGAAATGAACAGGAAGAAAATATACCTGGCAAGACTAATTCATAAACACTCACTTATTTCCTATAGTTTTTTCTGGTATACTGCAATAAGTACACGAGACTAGAAGCTGTTATTTTTTCACTCTTTCATTAACACAATAATAAAAGCCTTTCCATTCGGTATACTGGGCGTATGATGAATTACAATGAGTGTTTTTAGTAGAATTTAGAATTATTCGCTGGTAGAATTGGTTTTTTGTGAATAGGAATACATCTTATATTGGATGCCTTTGATTAAAAGTTAGCATCATCCTTTACGTTTTTCTAGACATGGATGAGTGATTATTGATCTCTATTCTACTGTAGTAGATTAATGACCAAAAAAACATTATCACGGTTAACTAACCTTTCAAAAGTAAGCAGTTGACTGACAGAGGAAGACGGTCAAGGATCTCCATGCTTCAATGAAGAACATTAACGAAAAATCACTGGAGAACAGAAATTCTTGACCTTGGAACGTACGATCGATCAAGTAGTGTGAGACTAACAAAAAGATAACAACAGAACAAAGTTGGAGGGGAAAGGTGAATGGTCAAAATACCTTGTATTCATTTTAACAAGGATTGATTTGTATCCTTATTAAAGGCCAATTTATAGAATCTGAATGGAACGTCATTTAGCTTTCTAGTGAGTTATCCACATGGAACGAAAGAGGGCGCCATCTACACTAGGTATCAAGACCTCAACCGGGGAATAGAACAAACAAAAAAAAATAAAGTCACGACTTAAATATATCATTATTATTATTATTATTATTCCTGATACCTCCAAGGAGTCCGAAGACTCATCGTGGGAGGACATCTACAACTGTCTCTACACCTAACCTCTACTACGAATCAACGCCATCTACCGCCCAACTCCAACACCACCACAACTAGTAATCATCTTCATATTGAAATAAATATAATTTATTTACTACTATCAGTTGTAGTATTACATTTTATTAATCCTTTCTCGATTGAATCACAATGGTTGATAACATCCAATGCTGCGATTCTTGCTAATTCCTACGTGTCCCTGAAGAAAAATAGTTGAAAATAATTCTAAAATTCTAACGACTTAAATATGCACAAATAAAAGACCAAAAGCTCTTCTGTAATCATATCTTTTAACTAGATACCAACCGAAAAGTGCAAAATCGGAATTATTAAAGTCAATGAAAGTGGATTTTATTCATAGAAGACAAGTGGAAACCAAATTAAATATATGATATAAATTAAGAAACACTTAAATAGAAAGATCTGAAAATATTTCACTCTACAGCAGTAACGCTTATTACAATAACGCTTATTGTTATTACAAAATAACAAGACTAAACCTTAATAAATTAAAGACTTAATTCTGTATGATAGTCGAATAAATGTTAGTTTAATATCCAACGTTTCACTGAACTGATATCGGTCAGCATTTTCAAAGGAATACACTGGTAAGCAATAGGAAGTAAAATCATATCCAGAAAATTAGCTCTTCTTCTAAAAACCATATAATATCAGAGTAACCTTTCAAAAGTTTATAAGATCACTGAAAGATAGCCATCCTTTCTACAAATACTCTGGAGTTTATAGCATACCTTGTTCTTGCGGTATTAATTACATCGGACAGACATCTAGAAGTTTTGATACAAGAAAGAAAGAAAGAACACATAGGCTATGTAAGGAATAACAGATAAGATATATCAGGCCTTTCCTCACACTTTGCCTCTACCAACCATAATATTGAATGGGATATGAGTCATATGCCCTACATAGAAGAGAACTACCATTCCAGAACATTCAAAGAAACTGCTACAGTTCAACATGTAACTTAAATAAGAATCAAGGCCTAATCCTACCAGATATATGGAAAACTAACTCTAATCAGATCATTTAACCAAAAAGAAATGAGCTTTCATGAAAATTACAATAAATATCTCAACAAATAAAACAATGTACTCGCGACACGCGTATTGTATCACGCAAAGTGATAACTTTATGTGATACAAAGTGATAACGAAGTGATAAATTTTTAGAATTGTCGGTTAGTTTCCTAGTTTTTGTTACTTTCTATCACCTACCAGTGTATTCCTTTGAAACTGCTGACAGATATCAGTCAGTGAAACGTTGAATATTAAACTAATATTTACTTGACTATCATACAGAAAAAAGTCTTTAATTTATTAATACTAGTAGTCAAGAAAAAGATCATAATAAGACTAACCGTTATTATTGTTATTATTGAAAATTTTGAGTCTTGTTATTACAATATGAAAATGTTGAGGACTGATACAGGAGAAGGAAAAACAACGAATAAAAAGATTTTTGGTAGAGCCGATAAACCTTAGATAAAGTGCACCTAAAGGGATGTGATCACTTCAAATGATTAAAACTTATAGCGGTTGTCCTAATACCAAGTTATCGGCAAAAAGACAATGCTTGAGAAGCAGTCTATTCACCAAATAGAACATTATTATGCAATCGTATTTCTTTATGTTTGCAGGTGTTGCAACATATGAGGTCACATTGGTGATATTATGGTCTATAAATAGAAGCTCCTTCATTTATATCAGATGGAGACTCGTACAGGATTCAAGAACATTCTTCTCAGTTTTCTACACATCTATAGCGGAATTGGTGGTATACAGAAACCAAATCCTGTGGCTGTGTTGAGGCCATCTTAAATTACAGCTCTTATTTTTTCTTGTTGAAATTAATAAAACATGATAATACAGAATTGCAATCATAAGTGTACGTTATTCCAGTCGTGCTTCTTTAGATTCTTTATTAATGTGATGAGATCTAGGAAAAGTACGCCATTTTTCTCTTCACACGAAGTGGCTTAAACATTGGCGACTTCGGTTGAAAATAATTTCCTTGCAACTAATCAATTTTATTATTTAAGATCATCTCGTAAACATCACATGTGGACCATTATTAGATGATTTAAACAAAGCTTTAGTTAGTCTTTTAAATGGAACATGCAAGCATATCCACGAGTCATACAAGTAGTTTTTGCATAACTGAGTATACTGACACCCACCCACACCCACACCCACACACACCCACACACACACACACACACTAGAGTTATTAATAGTAAAGTCAAAACCTGTATGAACTGTATGAAAATGGAATGGGGTTTCAAATTTATTTCGTGCGCAAAATAGATTCAAATATGAATCATTGATTTTGTAAACTAATACACGTCCCAAGTGGGAATATCAGTTTCTAACAGACAACATAACACATGAAGCAGAATGTTTTTGATGCTTTGCAACGAGAAAACATTGGAAAAGATAACCAACCTTAATGTTTATTGAAACTTGCCTAATAATGTTTAATTTGATCTTTATAAATATTTGTTGTTTGGCACTTCAATAAGGAAAGAGTATTTTGCATTCTCCAACTTTAAACGACTTTTCTAAAAAAAAATAGAATTGTTTTCAACGTGGTTCGTGTTGAAAAATAAATTAGCGATTTGACGACCTTAAAAGATTTAGTTAAACATCAAGCTATTGAGCCAAAATAAAGAAGCAATCAGTATACAAGATAGACAAGACCAAAGAGCTTTTTCACTTTCGAAACACTCGGATTCTCAAAACACAATTTGATAACGATTGCCCATTCTCTGTTCCTATGTAATCACGGAGGTGACCTGAAAGGTAACCTTCACCTGAAATGCAACTAAATAGTTTTGCCACATGGAGATTTCGCAATTTGCTGTCTTCCCTAGTTTAGTTATCAAGCTGGAGATAAGCGAGTCACTGGACAAGGACGAATACTTTGATGAGAATGGGAAAGTGTGGTAAGGCAATGACGGACTATCTGTACATGATTGAAACAACAATCTGCCACGAGGAAAGAATGAACGTCAGCTAGTCGATATTCCGTACTACCCCTGCCGAGACTGTCAATCTGATTTCTGACGTTAGGAGATACGAGTGTCAGTGTCATATCCCAACGGTTTTCATTTACTAGAAATGAAAATGGGGAAAAACATAAAGGAACAGGATTAGGAAATACACTAGGTTGCAAAAGTTAAAGACGTTTGAATGTTTCACAAGTCAATCGTTTTCACAGACCTCATTACTTGGTTGGCCCAGTTTTACTTGCGATGCTACTTTCCTGGATAAATGTGTCAATTAATGTTGATGGATCTTTATATTTTGGTCCCCTTTCTTCAGATAAATATCACTCGTATCTTAATGAATCTAGATATATTTATCACTCTTCAACCGAAGTTCTAAATCTGCCTGTGTTCTGGAAAATTTCGATCGGAAATCTGTAATGATTAATCTAGCCATTCTATTTCCATTTCCAATTTTCTCACATTCAGGACATTTGCAAGCATCCACAACAAGAAATATTCACTCTTTACATAATCTATCTCTTCAAAGTGACGTACTTTTAGCAAATAGTTCCGATATGAACGCTTCTTCACTTAGCATCTTCCAAACAATAATTTCAAGAAATCTAAAATCTGCAGTTATTTATCGATTACCTACTCCTGGTCGACTGCATTGCATTGCTTCAAGCACGTTACTTTGAATTTGGGATTAATGTCACTGTCATATACAGCACAAGGTGATCTGCTTTTCAGGTATAAATTGCATTTACAATATCTGATGATCCATTTGCAGTTGTACATATCATGTACACCACCAGATGATCCAGTTTTCAGTTGTACATTTCATATACTGTATAGCACCAGATGATTCAGTTTTCTGATGTATATTTCCCGTACAACATCAGATGATCTTGTTTTCTAGTATACATCAATAAAACACGTGGATACAGTCAAACCAATACAGTCAAAAAATCGTTTTTCGATTCCTCTTGCGTTTCCATTACAAAAGTCGATTTAGCTGAACGCTATTTACAGGCTAGAAGAATGCTTTTGAAAACTAGATTGCGTTACTAAATCACGATAAGTGCAGAGTCAGGCGATGCTACAGATTTTGTCGTGAAATGACGTGTTTCTGCCTGTCTGGAGTCGGACCCATGTTGGCCCAACTTTTTTTTTTTTTTTTGGTCAAAATGCTTACGAACCAACCTCCTGAAATTTGGTAACTTCCGATTAGGAGAAACATATATATAATTATTGTTTATATAGGTATAAAATATATCTAATGGTATACAGGTATATCTTTATTAAGCCTAAATATGCTTTTTTTATATATATAAACAAGTTAAATGTTTACATCGTTCTTCTCTGGCAACTGTAATTAACAAATGTCTGTCAGGCCACTCACTTCTTCTTCTAACCCTTAATTAACTTTCGAACTTTGTTGATATTTTTTCCAAGGATCATTCAAACTTTCTGCTAGATAAAGAACTCAATAAATGGTTTAGCATGTAACGTGTCACAACCGTCAAGCAATTCCTGTATGCGTATTATGATCAATTTAAATGCTAATGAACCGAAAACATTCAAGGCGATCAACCTGACTCGGCATACTGTCATTACTTGGATTCCTAGAAACAGGTATGTTTGCACGTGTTTCTTCCAAGTAGCGTCTCACTGTTGGGGGAGAAAAGGGGGGGGGAGCGTTCCATAAAAGAACTTTATAGTCACGGATTCTTCGATATTCCGTATAAATTGATGTCACGCAATGACATAAAATGGGACTTCATTTTATGAATGCAAACAGGGTTCACATACAAGTGTAACCTACGTCAAGTGTGTTTACGGTGTTTCGAGCTGTGCCTGGTAACTGGTGACGTAATAATAAAAAAATGTGTTAGTCTGTTCTTTCTTTCTTTCTTTCTTTTCTTTTTTTTTTTTTTTTTGTTGTTGTTGAAAAGTGGTCTGGTTCTGTATCGAAACTATGCCTCATCAGTATGTTTGTGTTACGGAGTGTAGAAGTATATCGACCTCGGGGGCTGAACAGTCCTGCATTGCCTTATCTAACTTACCGATCAATAATTACAGCATCGATGCATATATGATTTTTTTTTTTGTTTGCCCAATAAACTGTACATTTATGGTTGTATAAGATCGTTATGGACTTAATGATGAAGCGGCTAGAATGTTTTCTTTTTTTTTTTATGCTCATTAATGCTCCGTTGTTGATTGGATATAGAAAACAATGCATGATAATCTGTAAAATTTAATGACTTTCTTTTTGAGGACATATTTGTGGCCTCCAAATGGCTTTAACAATCTTTTCTTTGCGTGAATATAACATTCGTAGACGAACCTTTGTTCACACAAATGCCATTAAAGCAAGAATTGCATTAATATAACGAAGCAGTTACCAACCTTAACGATTAGTTTTATGACCACTGTTGAGATTAGTGAGGGGAGGGGACTTTCTTAAAACGATTAGACATCTTGTGATTACCAAGTATACCCAGTAAGCAATACTCTAAGGATCCCATCGGGTAAGAACAACAAAAATGCATAAAAAACGTCTGAATGCCTAATATACCTACCATGATGTTGCTTTAATAAAATAGGTGTTGTTTATTGATACAGAAATGTGTTATCTCAAAAATTCAGAAGGCAAATGTGTGAGATGTGTGATCGCATTTTGCTTTTAAAGAAAGGAAAATAAAAAAAAAGTGAAGGAATTTTTTATAAAATCTTTATCAAGTAGCTTTATTTTTTATCCTCCTACATGTTTCGCCAATCTGTTTCTATTGGCATCCTCAGGGAATACAAATCAGTAAGCACAAAATTAAGGTTACAGACTAGGTTATAACCGATGGTTCTAAATCATACAAAAATTGGTATTGTGCGTGACAATGTGCGTGTCTCGTTAACGTGATTTATTCGTGATGACTCATGACGTAATTGTTATGAAAGTTCATTTCTTTGATATTTAATGATCTGATAAAAGTTTTCCAAATTTCTGGTAAAATTAGACCTTGATTCTTGTTTAGGTTTTCAGTTTTACGGACGACTGTAGCTGCTTCTTTAAAGGTTCTTGAATGGTAGTCTGTAACCTTCATTTTGTGCTTACTGATTTGTATTCCCTGAGGATGCCAATAGAAACAGATTGGCGAAACATGTAGGAGGATAAAAAATAAAGCTACTTGATAAAGATTTTATAAAAAAGTGTAATAGTCTTATGAATAATTGTCAAGTGAAGCAATTTTTTTAATAAATATTTTTGGTATACATTTCTATCATTATAAACAGCTAGTATGAAACTTATGATCCACCACGACAATGGGTTCTAATCCAGGTCAAATCATAGTAAACAAAGAACATATAGAAGTGAACTTTCGACAAAACATGAATTAACTGATCTCATACGGATTGAGTTCAGTTGTTTGAGATTAGTATCCCGAACAAGTAAGGCTATGAGATCAGATACTGAATCTGTCATTGCGTGAATTCTCGTCCCTAGTTGTCTCAGACGGGGGTGGCGGAATTTTTCTCCTGGAATCTTTGGTTACTTTAATCGCATAACATGCATTGAAGGCATCTAATTCAACTACAAAGTATGACCGTTCCATAGCCTTAATTGTTTTGGCGTAATGTGAAAATCCGATGCAACAAATTCAAATCGGTATTGGAAAGGGTAAGTGTTCTTATATTACTATTGTTACAAAAGAATATTAAGAAAATATTTTTTTTCTAATATCACAGCAATGCTCACAGTCGAGATCATCTGAATCGGATGTGGAGGAAAAGTTCCTAATGAGTATATCGTTATGATGAATTTTGATGGCATTTAATATGACGATTCTTTACTCAAAGTAGCAATTCAGAAGCTTTTCCCTGTTGCTTTATTATGTATCTATCTGTTTTACTCTTACGCGTGGAACCATGTCATCCATTCTTTCGAATCCAGATCTGACGGATTAGGGTGATGAATCTTTGTTTCCGTTAGTCTACCATGTCTGTATGTTTTTTTTTTTTTTTTTGTGTGTGTGTGTGTTTGTCTAACCCGCCTGTCTTTTTTTTTTTTTTTTGTGGGATTTTTGTTAGTAGCAACAATTTACTACTTACTTCAGCCCTGATAAAAGTTCTTCATGTTCTACACGGGATTCGGACCCCCTCCAAACAACAAAGGGCGTCTTCGAAACCGACTAAGCTCTAGTTGCGTCTAACATTCCTTTTTAATACTAGTTAGTTAGTTAGCTCTATTATATTCTTGTATTTCTTATCCTTTTGATGGTGTTATGCTGAAGATGCAAACAAAGAAGTAGAGACGTGCAAAACGTTATCTTAGTAGCTGAAAATTACTGCACGCCTAAATTGAATGCTTTGTTACTCGAAACTAGGATTTGTTTGGTCCCATTCAAAGTTTATGTGAGAAGGAAACGATTACTTTAAGACCAATGATTAATAATCGGAAAGCTGTTTACTTCACGAGCTTTGTTTTTACTTCTTATTAATAATATTTAAGATTTATTTTGACCTTTATATTCAATAATCCATCGAAACTCCTTTTTACCAGAGCTTTTATATCTTCTTATTTATAGAATTTTCAGCTGGACCGCATCTGAACAGAAAATTAAAACACTAAACATGGAAAAAAGGCAAAGAATTGAATAGCAGACTGATGGGATACACAGTTATAAACACCGAGAAAATTACCGTTATTACGGGAATCCAATGGATTGTTATCACAATTTTTTTTCTGCATGAGAACTCACACACACACACACACACACACACACACACACACACACACACACACACACACACACACACACACACACACACACACACACACACACACACACACACACACACACACACACACACACACACACGATACCTCTATCTAATTAGTAATCGTTGTGTAAGATCATAGCTGCTGATAAAAGTGAACAGAATGAGCGATCTAAAAAAAAAAAAAAAAAATTGACGTTTCGGAGATTTCAGGAAATGAGTCTAATCTCACCTTCTACACTTGAAAAAAAAAAAAATCACGTGATTAAACATTCTTTAGTAGATGGAAGATTATGTCGCGTGCACCGTCTAGACACTCCTATGATTAATTACAAACAGATTTCTATTCCGTTAGTGTGCTGGCAATCCTTGGAGATGGATTAGACAGGTAGCAACCTCTCTCGGTGACAAATTGCATGTATGGATTGCCCAGATACGGAGGGCGTCTTGTCCAAGAACAGCCACGTAATGATTTAGAGGAAATCAGACCCTTCCTTGACTGCTTAATGACCCCTCTAATTATAGACCAAAGAACTTAGTAATCCTTAACCAGAAATGTGACCTTGACACTCGCTTTTTTGTATGTTTGTATGTGTATGTATGGGTTAAGCGGGAACTCACCCTTATATGCTAGTCACACACACACACACACACACACACACACACACACACAGACATGCGCATTAAAAAACTTCCCATCATTCCCAAATCTTCGCGAATTCATTGAATTTGCAAACATTCCAAACGGGAGAACGGCTTAATTCCATCTAAAGCCAACAAAGCTAAGTCTCATCGGACAACTTTCGTCTAAGACGTAAGAAAATCTTTCGTGTATACTACGGTGATAAACGGGTTTTCTGCCTTCTCATTAAATGCAATTAAACCACATACCAAACGTGACTGATACGCAACTTCGTGCCGTTACACTATTTTGTGTTATCCTTTTCGCGAAATTCTTCGCAGATGAAATCGACCCAGTTTTCACGAGGTCATGTGCACCTGGTGGATGATGACTCCATCATGTAGACATCTAAATTACAAAAAAAAAAAAAAAAGATAACGGACACGTGGTAGAAAAATGCCATAAGACAGCTGTTGAATGAAAAACAGATCTTTTGCGCTTACAAAAAACAAACCTTGAAGGCAGTTCCTTTATGTGTGGCTGCAAATGCGTTCTCTTTAATTGAGCACACGTGAAATGACTTGCAGAGAACTGTAGCATCTTGTTCTACTCGAGGCTGTTATCAAAGAGATTAAAATCATATCGTTGGTAATAATCCCTTTTTTTTTTCAGCTGTGCCATTTTCTTAATGACTTTAGCAAGAAAATCATTAAGAACATCTTAGAATCTTCTTTTCCTTTTCTTATCTTGTATTCTTGTCTTTATTTTTTTCCTTTGTCCTTCTGATTTAGTATCGGTGTGATCTTCTAGAATATAGCTTTGCATTTCTGTATGGTTTGTCAAATGATTCCCTACCGAAACGAAGGTCTAATCTGTGTACAAATCCTTGACAGGAGCGAGTCAGGTTTTCTTTAAAACAACAATAAAAGTCCTTCCAGGGGAATTCTGACTAGTTCTTCACCAATCCTTCCAGAGTAGAGAAAATTACTGTGGCAGTATGACCGAATATCAAAATTAATTCATCTTGTGAACTTTTTAGTGTATCATGAATATGTCCCAGCCATACGATGGTCCCGAGCCTGGATATAATTGGGGGGGGGGGGGTTGTGGAAAGCAATGTTGAACTACCCTGTAAAAATCTCACCAGGGATACTTTGTGGGCAATGCCTACAAAGTCACCTACGGGTCTGAAACGACTGAAAGGGAAAAACCAGGCATGGTATGAATGTACTATAGAGTTAACTAAGCTAACACTCGACTATTTATTTCTTTATTTCATTTATTATTATTGGTGTGTGTGTGTGGCATCGAATGACATAAGAAATAGAATGGAGAAACTGAATATTTATAAACTGATCCAACAAAGGATGCGGTTGGAACCACATACAGAAATAAAATTAAATTTGTGCTTTTGTGTTTGCTAGCATCGAACAATAATAAAAATCCAAAGATCGCCATGCAATGGGATAATCCAGTGCAATATTATCAGAAAGAGAGAAAGAAATCACACCGTTTATCAATTCAAAAATTTACTATCACAATCACGATCCCGGAACCTAATTTAATTTTGTCCATTAATTTTCCTGTTAAACCATTAGGATTTTACAACTCTTTGTTTATAGACACTAAACATTTAATATCAACTTTGAAGGAGTAGATTTTTACGGACAAGTTCCCATCATTAAAATAAAGGATGTTAAGGGTACGAACAAGGGTACATGGGTGTGTCGGTCACACCCATGACACTGCAGGTTCTCTGCAGTCAAGGTTCTCTTGTGTATACGCCACTCCAGATGGAGGATAAGATGTGGGTAGTTTGTATCACACACACTCTCTTTCACGATGCCATTGGTACTCATTAGCATGTATGACAGCAAATCTGACTTATGTGGGGCTGCCTTGATGCAGCCTACACGGTCAAGTAGTAGTGTCCTTTTACCTCTTCTTACCATATATCAACAATAGACCTGCAGTCATAAACATTATGACTACTCACGCACGCACACACACACACTTTTTTCGCTGAAGATAGACCAACTGTGAGCTCTGACCATACTCTTATGAATGAACTAAGTTTGTTGTGGATTAAATGTCACGTGAAACTGTAATTTAGAGCCATTTTGTACTTTGTTGTCCCTGGCATATATGGGTATATCATCTTGGATTTTAAAAGCTTCATAAACTAGCTTGAAAAGTAACATCTTTTATGTTAAATAATGTGTTTGTTAGATTTTGATAATGCTATCAAAATCTAACAAAACACATATTGACAGCGTGCATATTCCTGCACAGACCAGGAATATGCACGCTGTCAGAATGTAAGAGGACTGAGGTCATGAGTTCAAATATTACTTAGGTAAATATGGACGCCAGTGGCATTCCTCTGTCGTCATGGAAACGGTGCTTCAATTGATGTAGCTGAGAGTGTATCGTGCTTGACAATACACTCTGGTGGTTATTAGACGAAACAACATCAAACATAACCTCTTTGCATCATTTTGAGAAAGTGTTGAAACAGATGGTAGAAATCACCTTTTTTGTGTTGAATCACAATAGAAATAATGCGGATGTTGCCATAAATAGGACAAAAGTTTATAAAAAGGTAAATATGCTTCCATTTCAATTCCAGGACAGAAGAATACAGGTTTATAAAAGAATGAGAAAGGATCCGTGTGGTATATGAGGAAGAAAACTGTGTGTGTGTGTGTGTGTGTGTGTGTGTGTGTGTGTGTGTGTGTGTGTGTGTGTGTGTGTGTGTGTGTGTGTGTGTGTGTGTGTGTGTGTGTGTGTGTGTGTGGAAATCTAGGCATATTAGGATACTCAAAACATACGCCAATTGCAAAAATGTGCTGGGATGGAAAGTCTTTATTAAGGTATCTAAAAGAAGAAATTAATGCAATATTCAGCTAGATTTTAAGTTGCCAAAAATTTAGAAACTCGGGTAAAAGCATTTAGCAACGAAAATTACATTAAAAATTATGTCACTTGTAGATTCATATTTCGTTTTTAACACTTTGCATTTAAAAATCAAGAGTTGGGTTGATTTTAAATGCAACCCGAACTGGGCTGTGAGATCAGTATATTATACATGCTTAGTGTGTTATGCGGCTGGTTTATCTACCTTGAGAGAATAAAAACTGGCATTTCTGGGATTAATTCCTTCATTCTGGATGGGATTCTTACCCAAGAGTTTCCAATTGATGACAAATGTCTCGTCGTTCTTGCTAGCGCCCTCAGGAAGCGATCAAAAATCACAGAATTAATGCATTGTGATGGGTGCATTGCTATATATAATCTCCAGTTGTATTTTTTGTTCATTTGAGTGAAATTACATGAGTCACTTACTGTTTGTGTGCTTTTATTCCAGTATTGAGTTAGTCTGTTTCAGACTATGAATGTAGAGTTCCTCCGGATACTCCGATTTTCTCCTCACAAACATAAACTCGACCTTGAACATATTTGGTGGTAATTACATTATGTCCAGGTGTAAATATGAATTCGGATAAAAAGTGGAGGTGACGGTAAGGGAAAATAAAATGAGGTGCTTTTTGCGAGGAATAAGGCAAGACTGCGTTTTGGTAGTCTTGAAGGTGATTGGGTTACCCTCGACTCATTGCCAAGCTGAAAATTGGAATTTCGTGTGGTGGCCAACTTTTTTTATTTATTTTTTTTTATTTAGTTAACGACGTCCACGCGATAACGCGTGATCGGCCGTTTGGTGAGAACTCGCATCGTGCAATATCGCGTGTTTGGCAATGAGCATGTTAATTGTAGATCTTGATGCTTGGGATGTTTAAACACAGCTTTGTTTGCCGAATGAGTAGGAGGAATGGAGTGTACGATGATCAGCAAGCACTACGAATATGATTATAGGTGTCCGTGAGGACATGTAGTTATAGAAAACAGAGTACGGTACAGGCAATGGAAGAGAAACCTGGGATGCGTCTGGCATACATGGGAAAACACAAAGAGAGGAATGTATCTGCGATGATGTCAGGTGATTGCCAGACAGAATACTGAAGATCCAATTATTGAAGGTGGGTGGCAACTGGGTATCAGTATGGATGGTATATTGAGCATCCCTCGGGACAAGACACGATTAAAATTCCTAAAAATGTCGAGAGTGATAGCACATGTTCTCCGAACCTTTCTATGATGCATGACTAGTGGTGAGCGATGTAGCTAAGAAGTCAGCAGAGGATATAGATTGGCGAATCCATATTGGTGGTCGTTGATTAATCGTTAAACCTTTTCAATAGCGATAAAGTTGACAATCCATTCTTTTGGAGAGGATTAAGGTAGGCAGTGGCAATCGGTTGATGGTGTCATGGCTGACTTTTTTCTCTCCGTTATTTTGGAATAAATGAGATACATGTTCGATTCTACTTATTGGAATACGTGCTAGCTGAGCATAAAAGATTATGAACAGACGATATAAGACAGATGTTAATTCTGGAGTAAATCTTTTTGAGTACGGTTGGAGATATGCCATCAGTGTAACCGGAGAGACTTTTACGGTCCTTCCAATTATTTAATATTTTTATGTATTTTTGGTGAAAGACCACAGAAGGAGCTCAGTTTCTAGTCTGGCAGAGGTAATTTGTCTTGGTCGTCTATGCAGGAGTTTGAGAAGAAGAATCCTAAAGTAATCTTATATCGAAATAAGTTCGTTTACTGATATTCCGAAGTTTGAATCATTATGAGATGCTGCCTTAGATTAATGGTTAAAGTTTGGGAATTTAAAGATTGAAGAAAAGAGTAAACAAAAAGAAATATAATATTTCTTTGATATACAAAATATTGGGAGGTCTAAACACTTGTTATCATGTATTTGCAACTGGATTTATTCTGAGACGATGCCAAAAAATATGAATAATAATTAATAACAATAAGAGTAATCCAAACAAACAATAAGAGTAATCCAAACAAAAATAAGCGAACTCGCGATCTTTATAAACTCCTGGAGACATTCAAGTTTATCCACAGTAGGACTTTACAAACATTCAAACTTTACAAGTGATTCGAACTCACGGCCATTGTGATAAATAAGCACTGGCTTTTACCGACTGATGTAATTGTGGTCTCCGTAATAATTATTAGTAACATGTGTACAACACTTTTCGTCACATGATCGTTAAATTCAGGACGCTGTCTCTGTCGATCCTCCATCTCTCACATCTCGGACCAAGGTGTTATGCTTCTACTATCAGATTGAAGTACAATATACTACTTGTTGAGAATCACAATTTTTTCCCCTAGATTGAATGAATTAATAGATACCTTGATTTGTTGCTTCATACACGAATGAAGATATCCACTGATATTCTATATTTAGGCAAAATCTTAGTCAAAACCTAGGGGCCACGTGGTAAGCTGCATAAAAAGCAAAAGGCTGAGCTAAGCGAATTGTGTTTGAAGGAAGCTCTTTTCTTGAAGGAATAAAGTTGTAAACTTGGATGTCATGTAATGTCTCAAAGACATCATCAAGATGATTTCACGTGGAGAAGAATTATTGGAAGGCTTGAAGAAGGCAGCAGAATTACTGGTATTGCCAGAGCGTTTGGAATCTCGTAGCATTGTATCCTGGCTCTGGGGTAGCATTTCAAACCAGTGAAATGTGTTTCACACGTTTGCTAAGAGGAGAGGTCGCCGTTGCTCTGCCACAAAGCATGAAGACAGATTTTTAGCTATAACTGCAAAACGTAATCGACGCACCACGGTAGATCAGCTTGCAGGTCAGCTCCATTCAAGCACCCGTACGCGGATATCTCGACAAACTGTGGCGATACATCTGCGACAAATAGGCATATACGCCCGAAGACCTGTAGTCTGCTTCACTTTATCCACAGCTCATCGAAGGGCACGTTTTCAGCGGTGTTTTATCCATTAAAAATTAAGCAAGACACCAATGGGTTAATGCACTCTTTACAGATGAGAGTCGTTTTAGTCTTTCCGTCGATTCTAGGCGACACTTAATCTCGCGTGAAAGTGGTACTGTTTACCATCGCGAGAATGTTCTTGAAAGGGACAGATACGGTGGTGCTGGGGGAAATCGTGTGGGGAAGTATTATGCTTAATGGACGCACCGAGCTACAAGTGCTAGAAAAACGGACTGTGGTGAACGATATTACAGCGAAGTTCGTCAACGTCATGTTCGATTGTTCCGTGGTGCTGTAGGCGAAGAATTCATGTTTATGGATGACAATGCCATAATAAATCGTACACTAGCAGTGAAGATACTTCTGGAGGACAAGGATATTAATCGAATCGAGTGCCTGCACGCTCCCCACATCTAAACCACATAGAACACGTTTGGGGCGCAAGAGGGAGATGTATTGCTGCTTGAAATTCCCTCCAGTAAACAAACCAGGTCTTATCCTGGCTCTGAAGTTGGAGTAGGACAGTTTGTCTCAAGAACTCATGAATCACTTGGTGTTAAGCATGGTACGAAGTCGTGAGAGCTGCATCGCAGTTCGGGATGGACATATTCCATACTAAAATGTCTCTACGCATAGTTTTCTCTAAGCATTGTACATTAATTCCTTAAACACGTTCTTAGGAAATTTGTAACACTTTTGCGAAAAACGTATTGAAATTTAATTTGTAGGAAATTTATAACAGATTTTTGTGTAATATAATTTATTAGTATGCTGGCAATAAATTTATGTCCACATTTGGCTGTAGCCATGAAATATTTTTCATATACAGGTGAAAATGTAGTTCGTCCTTAGCTTTTGGACAGCAGTGTATTTTATGATATTCTCATAATGATAAAACAACAACAACGGAAAGTGTTGCAAAGGGATGCGCATATTATTGGTCACCTAAAGATATTTTTGGCAGACTCTCTCTCAAACTGACAGATTAATTTACTGCAAACAAGAAAATTAATCTGTTAATAACAGGGTTAATGAATTAATAATTCGAAATACAATTTTATTAATAAGACCAGTTTACAATAAAACATTTATTAAAACCTACCAGTTTCGCCAGCAAACTGTCTGGCTTTTTCAAGGCACTACGGAAATATGAAAGTAGTAAATGCAAATTAAAAGGAACATAAAAAACGTTGTAAACCAAACTAGTAGCTATGGTTACACGTT
This sequence comes from Typopeltis vanoorti, assembly GCF_054136105.1. Lineage (NCBI taxonomy): Eukaryota > Metazoa > Arthropoda > Arachnida > Uropygi > Thelyphonidae > Typopeltis > Typopeltis vanoorti. The sequence continues at coordinate 74,472,849 of NC_143553.1, read as the reverse complement.
TCGCGTGACAGAGATGACTTATTGTTCTTATTCATTATCACGCATGCGTGTTTGTTGTAGACTTGTAATGTGATAACTGGCTAGCTGTAGTTCAGATTGATTGAGAGAGAGGATCAAGTTTTTCCACGAACTGTTTAGAATTACACCCTGATTTCTGTTGAGGTTTCCGCCGGTTATTAGTACTATTGTGGCTTCCTTAAATAAACGATGCCTGTAGTCGTCATCGAGGTATGGCATGGAGCTGTTTTGCCAATCTATCGTGTGGTTAGACGTGCAGAAATGATGTGCTAAGCCGGAAGAGATGCTTCTGTTGTGGTTTACATCACCAACATGTTCTTTTTGTCTAATTTCTAAACTTCGTGAAGTTTGTCCGATGTAGGGAAGACCACAGGAGCAGGGAATGTAATATACTCCTGGATATTTGTAGAACGGAACTTTATCTTTTGGAGATCCTAAAACTTGTCTGATGTTGGTGGTTGGTTTGAAGACCACTCTGATGTTGTGGGCTCTTAGTATTCTTGCTATTTGATAAGAAATTGACTTGATGAAAGGTATCACTAGAGTAGAAATGTGCTGACAGTGGGATTCTTCTTGTCTGGGGTTGTCATTGTATAGATATTTTTTGATGATGTTTTGAGGATATCCATTTTGTGATAATGTGTTGGCTATTAGTGAGAGTTCATTCTGTGTATCCTCCTCTTCTGATATAAACTTTTTGGCTCTATGTTTCAACATGTGGATAATACTCAGTTTGTGTGTCTTGTGATGGTTTAAAGTATAATGAAGATATCTTCCAGTATCTGTGGGCTTTCTGTAAATGGATAATTTGACACTGTTAGGTTGTTTTTTTATCAAGATATCTAAAACATGCAGTTGGTTGTTGTTTTCTACTTCCAGAGTGAATTTAATCTTGCTATGTATTGAGTTGATTTTATCCACAAACGATTTTAGGTTGTCTAAGCTGTCTTGCCATATGATGAATATATCATCCACATATCTCCACCATGTAGATGGTTTCGGAGAGATTGCAGAGAGAATTTCTTTTTCAAGTTTTTCCATGAAAAGGTCTGCACAAGATGATGATAGTGTGCTTCCCCATTGCTAGGCCTTCTAATTGTTGGTATATGGTGTTGTTAACCTTGAAGAAATTAGATTGAAGGCAGTGTCTAAACATCTGTGTGATGTTAGAGGAAAGAGGTCTTGGATAATGTTTATTACCTCTTCTGCTGGAACATTGGTGAAAAGGGATACAACATCTAGACTGGCTAGCATGTCTGTTGGTGCAATCTTAATGGCTTGGAGTTTATTTACAAAATATTTAAGGAAGCCACAATAGTACTAATAACCGGCGGAAACCTCAACAGAAATCAGGGTGTAATTCTAAACAGTTCGTGGAAAAACTTGATCCTCTCTCTCAATCAATCTGAACTACAGCTAGCCAGTAATCACATTACAAGTCTACAACGAACACGCATGCGTGATAATGAATAAGAACAATAAGTCATCTCTGTCACGCGAAACGTGTAACCATAGTTACTAGTTTGGCTTACAACGTTTTTTATGTTCCTTTTAATTTGCATTAACTAACTTTCATATCTCCGTAATGCCTTGAAAAAGCCAGACAGTTTGCTGGCGAAACTGGTTGGTTTTAATAAATGTTTTATTGTAAACTGGTCTGTATTAATAAAATTGTATTTCTATTATAAAACGACCAAAAATGTATAATTTAAATAGTTTAATTTGAATTAACAATTAATCGGCAATTAATTAAAAATCATTACACAAATCAGAAGTGATCACCGTAATGCTGTGACTAAGAAATTTGAAATGAAAAAAAAAAAAAAAAAAAACTCTCCATGAAACAAGTTTGCGATGTATTGATATTAACCTAGTTCTCGTTTCAAGAATACAGAAAGATTATTAATGACCGTGTAATTATAACTGTGAAATGAAAATATTTCCAAAATTAAAAACAGTCTTAATTTACACAAACATAAAAAAAAAGTTAGTCTGGATGCACTAAATTTATTTCTACATAAGATTCTATATATGAGGGTAGAATTTATGAGCAGTTTGCTCGCCCTTGTGGGCATGGAGATTATGGGTCGCTGCAGGAAGTACACGCATACACTGAACAAGTTATTATAAATAACAAATACATCAATAATAATAATAGTAATAAGTTATTGATGATGTATTGCAAATATTTGTTATATTATTATACATTAATACTTTATGTTATTATAGATATTAATATGTTTCTTTTAAATTAAAATAATATGTTTCATTTTAATTTATGAAATTTAGAATCACACGTTTCCATATTCTGGAAACTTGTATTGTTCTTCTGAGGAAAATTAATTCAATAATTTATTGACTCTCCTCAAGCTCATTATTAAGTTATAAATAGGAGAAATTTGGGATTTTTTTTACAAAGTAAAGGCCATCAAACCAAATTTCATTAATATTCTGCGAATGGCTTGGTGAGACTAGATCAAAGACAAATAAATATGAAAAAAAAAACATGTTTTAATTTAGATAAATTAACTGTTCACCAGATTATATATTTTAACGCTTGGTAAAATAAATAACCAAACTTGCTGAACAGTTAGAGAAGACTCAATGTTCAAGAAAAGGGGAAAAGTGAGCCAATAAAAGAAGGAAAATTGAATATTTGTTAGGCCTAAATGTTGAATGTTTCGCTAAATGCTGCTCTGATATAAGATCAAATTAACAAAGACAATTAATATTATTATAGCACAGTACAGTACAGTACTCTTCATTCTATTTTGCTATTCATATTTATTCTTTTGTTCTTGATAATGGGATTTCCTGTTTTGTTCTCTTTCCAAGTGCCATCCACATTTGTATTTGCGTGAGTAAAGGTGGTGGTCTTTCCGAACTTTGACATTTGCAAGAGAAAGATGGAACAAACAAATGCAAAATGTCGATCCCCCAAACTGCATACATTCTCAGTAATACGAGCGTCTGATTATCCATCTACCATGAATTAATGATGAGTGCTCTCGGAATGAATCCCCTGGTAACCATAGCAACAGAGAGAAAATGAATCTGATAACTATGATCATGGGTTACCAGGGCAACAGTACATCACACAGTTACGGTTAATTAGAAAACATTTGATAGAAGTATGACAGCCGATTATTCTGGTTCTCATTCGTAATTTTCTTAATCGGCTTTTGCTTCTTCTATTGGAGAATTCGGTAACAATTTAATTTAACGAAGTAATCGTATAAGTAATTGGCCGTTTCTTAGTTGCGACTCTTGTTTTTATTTTGATGGAATAGGCAATTTATTTTTTCCTCTTGGTTTTAACATGCTTGATGTTTTCTTTCCATTATTGTCTCCCTTCTCTATCGTCCCATTCGTCTCTTCTATTTTTCCTTGTCTTATTTTCTAACCCTTTTATTTTTTACTCTTCTTTGTCTTTTCTTTTTTCCATTGTTTTGTGCTGCTATTTTTAACATAGAAATGGTCGATTAAATTTAATTCCTTCCCCCCCCCCATTCATCATCAGACTTGGCACATCACCGAGGTGTCTTTGAAGACAAGAGTAGGGAGGGTTGGAAAAAGAGAAGGGAAATGTCAATTTCACATGACCACTCACGTGCGAACCTGGCAACCACTTTTAGTAATCTCTCACCAGGGCCATTAGCCTTCCTGTCGCTTGAGTTGGCAGGCTGATTACCACCTAACTGCTAAGAGAAAGCCTATCTAGAAAACTAAGCGTCTGGACCAATACGCGTGCTTAGCCTTCAAGATTCAAGACGCCTTTGCCCTCAGCTACCCACCCCTCCTTGCAACGACCTTGACTACACATAGCGCTTGGCACCAAAAAAAAAAAAAAAAAAAGTGTGCTGTCTAATTCAGACAAGGTGGCGTGTTTGAAGCCATAGGAGAATTTATTTATTTATTAAAGAAAATAATACGGGCATGCGCAATGCATTTCCTCCCACACAAACACTCACTATCGGATTTAAGATGCTAAACAATTGTTTACGAAAAAGAATTACGTGGTGCGAAGTGTTGCAAGCGTTTTTTCCTGGAGGGAATCGCTATAAGAAAAATATAAGAAAGACTTTCCTTGTTGTTTAGTATGTGAATGAAATCACATCGCTAGAAGAAAGGAAGTTTACTCAGATCCGCATTCACACATGTTGACACATTCTCTAAAGATATCTCTTCAGAACGCACGTCCATGAGGAAGTAAATATTTTCTTTTTCTTGTTTTCTGAAATCTAAGACGCAAAAATAAATAAAAAAATAAGTTCACGGTAAGATTTCATAACATCTTAAGAAAGATGTCATAAGAATACTGTTTATTGACAATTATTTACAAATCATAAGGACAAATAGCAAATGCACATCACGTTAATAAAAGTACCATCAGAGGTATCAACTCTCTCTCTCTCTCTCTCTCTCTCTCTGATTTATTCAAAAAAAAAGTCATAATATTTCAGAGTTGTTATAACATTTTTATAACTTAATTAATTAGCAAAAAATTAATTAACTGCTAATCAGTAGCGTAGGCTGTGGATTTGAACTGCACTGGGTATGAATGCTTCGAGATCGTGTTTAAGTGATGATGAATTTCATTCTCTGGTTTGAGACCACCTCCCTGCTTACTGGAGGCCTGAAGTGACTTAAAAAATTCCACGTTTGGTTTCCAGAGAAAGTTTCTTTCTTTTTTTTTTCTTTTTTTTTGCTTTTCAAATCCTCACCCCACTCACTAATATTAATGAACTAAAGTGAATAGGAAGAAAGTTGAGAAAAAAAACACAAATTGTTAACATGGTATTTGAAGACCTGGAGATTGTACTTGTTAGGAAATACAACAAGAGGTGGCATGTGTAGAGGAAGGTGAACAGTAAACGGGATTAAGAAGAGGAAGAAAAAAATTGTGGGAGTTTTGGGTTGGGCTGCTACAAGAAGAGGGAACTGTTGAAATAGGAGGAATTAGTGATATGGAGGAGGAATTATGAATGCCAACTATGATGACCGTTGGCCATGAAAATATTTGTAGAAAAATGTAAACAGCGGAAAGTGAAATTCTGCGGGGGAGAAATTGATAAAAGAAAGATACGTGGGTAAGGCGTTTTGTAGCATATTCACATCTTCATAGTCGGTAAGAAAATAGACAAATGTAAGACCAAAGTTCTGCTTTAATTGATAATATCTTGAAGTCCGAACTAGAAGTATCCTTGAAGAAAGAGTCTGATAAGAATTATCTTTAAATATTGATCTGGAAATTTACAACATGATCACTCTTATTTTTTTCTTCTTCTTTAATTTATGTTTCCTACAAGTGACAAGTCGAAAATTATGTTTTACAAACACCGATGTCCTACAGGATTTAAACCTACAGATCCTTTGCAATAAAAATAATTGACTCCTGTCGTCCGAATTACCGAAGTAGGCAGTTTAAATTAATGAACTACTCCGAATTAATTATTAAAATTAAAAAAATAAAGAAAAATTGCTTGAGAAGTCAGTTCAAGCGAGTGATTGAGTTTTTTTTTTCGTTAATTCAACTATCTTATATCGATTTCAGTTTCCAGGTGAATAGCAAAGAAGGATGAGAGAAATTAAAGGGATAAAAGCCCTCATACTAGGAATAAAACGGTCATACTTTAATCTTCTTCGCAGTCCAATGACAATCCTGCGTATTTTTCTTTACTTGAAGTGTCATTGTGAAGGATTACTTTCGGAGTTTAACCGTTATTCTCGAAATAACTGTTCAAGGATTTTTTGACAAAGATTATGAAGGATGATACATCACTGTACTTGTCGTAACTGATTTAGAGGAGAGTAGGGGGGATTACGGATAACAATTCTGATGAACAGTGACCATGGAAATGGCTGTAAAGAATGCATAAAGCCAAAAACCAAAGGGGGGGGGTATGAAAGAGGGTTGTAAATCTTCGGAATTACAGCCAAAGCAGAGGCTACGAAGTCATATTTATGTTGTCAACTATGCATGTGCTTCTAGCTGGTTTTGCCTTCTTTGCGGGATGAAAAACCCAAGAGAAACGAAAACTCCCATCTCTAGGTAAAATAATTACATATATAAAATGTGGATATTTTAGAGTAATTATCATCATCATCAAAGTTCTGGCATCTACCCCCTCAAGGGGTGTACAGGGATATTATAATAATACTACATGAAGAATTTACATCATTACTAACTTCCTATTTACAATTTTCTTCCAAATCAATCTATTACCTGTCAAGTGGTCAAATCTTATATTTCTATCTTCTAAGGCACTTTACCGTAGCAATCCACCTATATCTTGGTCTTCCTCTGGGTCTTTTTCCTGCCAACCTGGTTCTGCCTCTTCCATTCTGTTTAAGTGACCATACCACCTGAGGTTAGCTCTGCTAAAACATTCCTGGATGCTAATAATGTCGAGTTCTTTTCTAATTTCCTCGTTTTTAATATGATATTGCCATTGATGCCACTGTTCACGCCCCTAATCTTTCTCAGGACTCTCATATCTGCGGTCTCTAGTCTCTGGTCAAGTGTTTTACTTCTGACCCAGCTCTCACGCCCATAAGTTAAAATTGGTTTAAACACTATCTTGTATACAACTAATTTAGTGTTTTTGACTAATTTCTCTCTTATTCCATATAAATTTATTCATTTGACTTCCTACCATACCAGTTTTATTGATTCTGTTGTCTGTTTCCAGATTTAATTTACCATCTTCACTAAAAATCGTGCCTAAGCAGCTGAAATGTTTTACTTGTTCTATAGATTCTCCATTCACAATGCAGTTGATATTTTCAGTGCTTCTGCCTATTTTCATTGTCTTTATCTTTTTAATGCTGACCTTCATACCGTATCTATTACAACAGTTAATCAATTTAGTCAGGGAATCTTGCAGACTTGTAGCGGATTTATTTAGAAATATAACATCAGCCGCATAAAGAAAAAAGCTGAGATCTCCAATTTTGATATCAGGTTTAATCCATTCCTAATGTGATCCATATAGATAATGTGCATCATTGTCTGACACTAGATTTAACATTAAACCATCTTCCTGTACTTCCTTCAATTCGAAATTTTTGCATTTATTTTAAATTTTTACATGAAAATTTTAATTTAATTTATTTTTAAATTTAAATTTAAATTTAAAATTTAATTTTAAAAAATTAAAAAAATTAAAAATATTTTAAATTTTAGAGTAATTTTTTATTTATATTTGTAAAAATAATCAAGCAAGTACAAGACTGAGAATTACTTCCGATGGAATGTAGTGATTACGGATAATAAAAACAGATCTTCCAATTTTAAATATCAAGATATGAGGAATCAGGGAGGAGAAGGAATTAGGAGAGGAACCCTAATAGTAAATAATACCACAGCATTGTTTCCACGCTCTCGATTTGCGTCTCTACAAACATCAACCATCTCAATCAGGATTGCAAAATGAATCATCCATCATCGTAGATTCATTTCGCTACCCTGTTTCAAACTCTCAAACTAACTTTTATTTCCTTAAGTCATTTGTTCATTTCCTGCATCTGAGTTTCAAAACTGTAATTTCAAGCCCTTTACAAAGGCAGAGTCGCGAATGAAGCAATCAATGAATCGTTAAAGGGAAGGAAAGTTAGTTTGCGAGTTGGACTGTAATGAATAGTAGTTGGTTTCTGTGCGAATGATCTTATGTGCCACTTTAGATGAATACAGTGAATTCAACATAGCCCAAAATTGGTTCCCCCCGAATCATGCACAGAAATAAATCAATACGCTGATGGTGGAGTTATTAACCACTTTGAGATTCGTGGTTAAATTTGTTGAGGCACAAATAGAGATTGTGGGAACAGTATTTGTATTATTGGAGATCGGGTATTTAAAAATGGAATAGCTTTTGACGTTTTTATTCTCTGTAATCTGTACATATCATGGCAAGTAATTCCTAATTTTGTTTCTGTTTTATTGTATTTTTGTCTCTTTGTGATACTTATAATATCCATAGGCTTATGACACAAAGGAAGCATTTTGTTATATTAACGCTTACGATGAGATTTGCAACGCATCGTGCAACCTTTCGAAACCAGGTCCGATGGACTAGAATGGTTAATCAATTTCTGTGGTCTTCTATGTCTTGCGTGTTTTTTCTGAGTAGGTTGCCTGTTTTGTGGGATTAAAACCTGAGTTTCCTGGAGAAAAAAAACCTACCACCACCGTATGAGACCGGCTAACTCACCCTCACTTGAAAAAAACATTGATAAAGGATCTTCACGTTCTAGGTCTTTCCATCTAAAGAGCATCATCAAAACCAACTCTGAAGAGAGCATCGTGTATGTAAACCACTGATGCAATAGTTAAAAGTTTTCATCGGTCTTACAACATACGTATATCTTAATCGAATAAGTTGGAATAAGAAGGAATAGATTTTGCAGTTAAGAATGATATCATTAACTACTGGCCTACTGCATCATGTCAGGTGATAGAATGCTATCACGTGACCTGTTACTAAATTTAAAGTTTTGTAGAGACGGACTTGCGTAGAATTACCCGTTGACCTCGCATGCAATCAATGTCAGATTGGTTGAATACAAAAAAAAAAGATAAAACAGATTTTCGAATGTTTTTTCAATAGGTTGCCAACTGTTAAAGCAGAGATAACAACAACAAAGACTTCGGCAATACCGTAATTAACGAAATAAAATATTACAAACAAAGTAATTACTTCTTAGAATACGGACAATTGTGCAAAAAACCAGTTTGGAAAGGTGTTTTGAAGGAAATCGTGGTTAAGATAATATATATAAGAACTAAATGAGTTGAGAGAGAAAGATATATATGGAAGTTCGTGAAAAGCATTAGATAGGTCAAGGTTACCAAAAAAACACTTTCTACAACGTCGTCAGAAGACCATTAGGTGAACAATCCTCTATACGTATGCCATATTGTCCCACGGTAATTCTGCTGGTGACCCATCTACGTAGGCCTCTACTAGATCTGAGAAGAGGCTTCAAATGCAGTCCAGAGAATTCGTGGTCATCTGCGATATATCGGGCAAGTTGCATTGCTGGAACTGTATCTGATGATTTGATCCAACAGATACATAGTTTTCCTTTTTCAAACATTCTTGCACGGTCAGGGTCATAAGAAAGCAAGCTAAATTATAAGAAAACGTGACGGCTGACGAACAACGAACATCAAACAAAGGGTAAGAAGTCGCTCTCCATGAAGAGGAAAAGGTCATAGGTCAGATATTCTTCGTGACCATTATCCATAGGGTGAAATGTAGAGAAAGCTAATTAGCTGTCGGGAGGATGGAAAGTTGCGGGGAGGGATGCTTCCGTAGCTTGAACCTAGTGATATGGATCTCAACTGAGAGACGGTCAAGGAAACCAGAAAGCGGTTTGTGGGGAATGAAGACGAGGGAGGGAGGGAGGAGGGAGGGAATCGACTAGAACGTGCTACATTCCGGAAATGTTTCTTCGATGATCTGGGTACAGGTTTCAAGCAGACCAGACAACCCCCATGGGAGGCACCGCAGTGAAAGTGTCTGTCAATGTCATCAGGGTCGATAGCGAACGCTTTGGATGCGAAGTACTCAGAACCTCGGAGATGGCACTCGATTCCAGTTTTATAGAAGGTCGTCTGCCCTACTTGTAGCCATATAAGGCATCCCCCCTTATAGAGGTACCGCGTGATAGAAATTAGATAATGGCTTTAACTATAGTAACTTGTAAATATCACCATTAGGATCTTTTTGGGGATTTCTCTTTTAGTGAAAGCAATTGCGAGTTTAACAGTAAAGGTATTGCAGTATTTTTACTTTCCATTTTCATTTTAGCCTTGATGAAATGAAGACTAAATAAGCGAACTAAAGGAAACCAACGCCAAAGTCAGCTAGCTTCCTCTCTTCCTTTTGACAGTTCTAATAAAATTTAAATTAAAATTTAGGATAGAGAGAGAGAGAGAAAGAGAAAGAGAGAGAGAGAGAGAGAGAGAGAGAAAGGTAATTGAGCGTAAGTATGGTCATTTCTGATCTTTCGCATCAACGAACAATTATTTATTTGTTTCTCATATCACGTGACCATTGAAATAAATGATGGTCCGTAGTATGAAGATTTTTTATAGCAAACACCAAGATGTGTGTCGAACTTTTATTTTTAAATTTTATCACCAAAAGCCAAACTGTTTCTGTCCTACTTGTAGAAGAAAAACTGTGACCTGCAACAAGGAAAAGCAGACTGATTATTCCACTAGCTTATATGGTAAACATCACGTTCTAAACTACACGTGATCAGTATTCCGAAAGCAAAGATGGTCTCTTTTTTATGTTATTTATAGTGGGCGTTTTGATTTAATGAGTAAATTTTAAAAATATGTTACTTTAACTCGTTATTTTCTGCGTTTTCCCATTTATGTAATGTCAGTCAGTAGGTTGAATTGAGTTCATAGGTGAATGGGGAGGTTTTAAACATTCTTTAAAACCCAATTTAGGATTAAAAAGATTTATGATGTGCGGTTTACGTAGGAAAAAGTGAATGGAATGTTTTCTGTTAGAGAATGACCCTTTAAGTATCATTGGGGGACGAGAAAAAAGTTGGTGTTTAATACTGAAAAAAGAGAATACCGGAACTGGGATTCTGTTGCAGGTGAAAAACTTTCTTAAAAATTTGTTTGTTCCCAAATTACAAATAAAGAAAAACAAGATTCTAAAAAAAAAGTGGGAACAGTAAAACAGAATCAACCTTTTTTTTTTTTTTTAAAAAAAAGAAGATTTTCTCAGCATTTAAAAATTACCTCATATATACACCACAATACAATGTAACAAAGTACACATGCAACTAATAACAGTACACAAGACTGAACAACTTTTTGACTCCTTTTATTCCTTTTAGCTTCTCTGACTTTTTGAATATACAACGAAATCCTACAGTGACATTTTCATAATTATAAATAAATAATCTAATCTTAAAGTGGTTCCTAATCTTGCCCACCTTTTTGACACAAGCCATCGAAAGATTCGGAGAAATCCATGTTCGCTCTCGATATTTCAAAGATATTTGATCGTCCGGCATCGAGACTTCCTGGACAAGCAACCATCTTGTGGTCTCTCTTCTACTCTTTGTGATTAGATTGCCAGTTTCCTCTTGATTTCGAGCCAAGATCAGTTTTCTCTTCTTGGGATGTCTTTCATATACAGCTTATCTTTGTATAAACATAGCTTAATTAACCTTTAACAATTTATAAATCCTAAATCAGGAAGATTTTAGAACATTGTTCTTACATTTGGAGTGGTGTATCTAAAAACTTTAAATATTTTAGACTATACAAAAGAGGGTAATCTGCTTATTACATATTTCTTGTAGTCACTTTCTCATATTGCTTTGTTTATGCTTTTTATGTAAACTTTCGTGAATAGTTCACCATCGAACTGGTTCCGTATCTTTACCCTGCTTTAAAATCACGTGAGAACACGTGTATTCACTGGGCAACACAATTCAATTCGATTTCAAACATGTTCTTTAGAACAGTCCTCCTCATACTGTTTATCTCAATACATGCAACGCAAGCTTTTCACGAAACTTGTTAATATATTCCTTCTGTCTCCTTAACCACTTTCTTCAGCACACATCAGTGTGGTATTATAGCGTCTGTGACTTCTTATTTGTATCTCTATCTATTCTGAAATTAGGAGGAAAAGTCATTTTCCCCCTCAACTTTTCTTTCTTTGAGTCTTCACAACACGATATCGGTCCTGCAGAATATCATATATTCCAGCAAATGATTGGCATGAGGGATCCATTTTAATTTTAGCCAATAAAGTCTTAACTGAGGCTCGGCTATTGCCGTTACCCAGCCATGACTAGAGCTTTTTAGTTCAGTAACACCCCCATCCACACAGATTTTCTTCATTCAGATGACGGGATAAAGAGTCGAGGACTCAGTGCATCTTCCGGTTCTTTTAAGAACTTTAAGAACTAAATTATTATTATTCACATTTTGTGAATGACAATTCCATGTGTATAAACAACTGCAAGTCTTTCACCTGTGTTCATTTCTTTAAAAAAAAAAGAAGTCTGAAATTAAATCAATGAAATTAGTATCAATGGATCGTGTACAATCTTATGTGTCGAAAGGAATACAATCCATATCTCTTCGAATGAAAAGTGAACAAGCTCCTTCCTTTCCATCTATCTACCACTAATACACTGTAGGTTGACCTACTACTTGTGTATGGGATCATCATAAAAAAATAATATATTCAGTTTTATATACGTCTCATCCATGAAAGATTGCAAACATTAGTACTGTAAGTGTAAGGTGTTAGTCGGTTTTCAAGATGGAAATCCTACTATAAACTCGTGGCAAATCGGTCAAAACAACACTTGCAATTAGCCGACATAATAGGTAAGTCTCACAGCTTTACTTTCTACTGTGATTCCAAACGGTAGATGTGTGAAAAAATATTAGATCACTCAGAAATACGAGTAATATTGTTCTAAAGACCGAACACTATATTTTTTCAAACTACTTCTGGTCTCTGAATAAACAAGGCAACGATTCCATCTCCGATTATGAAAATCACTATCTTCTAAAGATATCCACTCGAATAGCACACTGTAGATTTGAATCCACAGTCTGTTATTTGAAAATGAGTTGTTATCCACTGAGCCAACTAGGCTAGCAGTGTAATAGATCTGAATTGTATGCACTTTGGTCTCATCTTAGTCTATTCAGGACAACTATTCTTTTAATCATTCTAAGATTATTAAAAATATGAGAAACTGATTCATCATCATCTGCCATTTTCTGCTCACTGCTGGACGAAGACCTCCCTCAAAGTCCTCCTTTCATTTCTATCTTGAGTTTTTCTATGCCACCAAGTTCCAGCCATATCTCTTTAATCTTATCCTTCCACTGTCTTTTTGGTCTTCTTGTAGCTCTCTTTTCATTTCGGCGATAATATTCAGATATCGACTTTGTCCATTTTTGAGTCGTACTTCTTGCAATATGACCTGCCCATCGCCATTTGGATCTTTTAATGGCTGCTATTATATCTCTAAAACTAGTCTAAGCTCTGACCCAAGTCATTTGCGACCTATCTAGAATGGTTATACCGAGTAATGATCTTCCAATTTTCCTCTGGGTAATTCTAAACGTGTGAAAAGTTTTTTACCTTGGGTATACTATACGTTAAAGATACCAAGCTATTTTATAAACTTGGTTTTAATCCTTTTCCTTTTCCTTAGTATCTTCCCTAATGCACAGCATATCTCCTTGAGGACATGTATGATGCTATTCATTAAGAGAAGGGCCACTACCCAGAGCATAGCATCATAGATGTCCGCAAGGAGATATGCTGTCATTAGGGAGGATACTAAGAAAAAGTGATTAGATCTTACTCCACCTTTACCACGAGTTGCCTCAGACCGTAAAATACTTCAGGCGCAAACAGACAGGTAAGTCTGTTTGCTTAGTTGGGAAAAAGGATTAAAACCAAGTTTATAAAATTGCCTGGTATCTGTAACGTAAATCCTAAACATGTTGGTCAATTTTCTAGTCAAAGTTCATGTTTCACTTCCATATGTCAAGACTGGAAGTATACAGCTGTCGAATATTTTTCTTTTAAGGCCGATTGGGACGTTTCTTTTGAGTGATTTACGATATTTTCCAAAAGCTATCCAACCCAACTGAATTCCACCTATAAATTCTTCTTCACAGTTTCCTCTTGTAATCGTTTGTTCTAGGTAAACATAGGAAGGTTCCATATCAATTTCTGGTGGTCTATTATACATTGCTTGTGTTTATCTCTGTTTATATTTAACCTTTTCTCTTTACTTTCTGCATTCAATTTATTGCTAATTTTGTTGAAGTTCTTCAGAGTATCTTAAAAGAACAATGTCATCAGCGAATTGTAGGTGATTGAATTCTTTTCCATTTACCATAATATCTCTATTTTTTCCAATCCAGGTGTTGAAAAAAAAATTCTTCTAGGGCTGCTGTAAACAATATAGGTGAAACGGCATCTCCCTATCTAACACCCTCTTTTATAGGAACCGATTAATGTTTTAAAATTAACCTATGAGATTCATTTTGGCTGTTTCTCAGTTTATACACTTGTTAGTAGGTTCTAGCTGTTTATATGACTCTGCTGAAATTGCGAAACCCACAGTTCAAGGCCAGCCTTTTACATCAAGTATTACAGTTGGTTTTATTGAAATGCACTGAGAATATAATGTGTGTGTGTGTGTGTCGCTTGAACCTTGGTGAATGCATTCATCTTCTGGAAGCTATATTAATTAACTTCTTGACTGTTTCGGAAGTAATTAGGCCCCGACAGAACGATGAAGTGGTTATTTTCTCTCTTCAATCATTGGATTGTAGGGAAAGTGGCATTTCAAGGCTCTCATTGTAATCTTCAGAAGGCATAACAAGATGTGCTTGTTAGTCACAGTGAGTGACCAACAAAGGACAAAACAAGAAGGTGATTTCGCAAAAATATATTTTACCTTTGACCTATCGGACACTTTCTGTGATTAAGAGTAACTGAATATTGCTGAAGTTGACTTAGAAATAGATCGATTATGGCATCGATTTATACTTTTAAAATCTTTCTTGGATTGTTTGGAATTCGTTTTTGTTCAGTAACTGTACATACAATCTCATAACTGGTTTGTTATTTTTGTGTTCATTTTTGTATGCAGCACGTAACCTGGTGTCGACAGGGTGAGTTACGTGAGAGTCGTTTATCAGATAAACTATTGTCTGTTGAATAGTTTCAAGCTTAGGTTACTGAGTATGTTGGCAACTGAGTGTTTCTTTTCATCTGTGAATTATGTTCTCCTTCATTATAAATCGCAAGATAAAGCCACCGCAAACGTGGGCCATTTATTTCGAAGTCTCATTGTATTTGAAGTTTCCTAAATATGATAAGGTAGGTTTTCGTACGCATTTTGCCCTGACCTCAATAACAATTATGTTTTTAGATATATTGAATAGGAATGAACATAATGTCTATTTGGGGGATAAACAAATATGGAAAGAACAAAGGCATATTTACTACCCAAGGATCACATTTGACGGAAATAAAAAAAAGAATCACAAATACACATGGCCAAACCAAATTTGAATAACGTACCAAATATCAAATGCACATTGTATCAAAATCCAGCCAATCAGGGCGCTTCTAATGGTCAGAATCTTTTGAATAGATGCTAATGATTTCATTCAAGACAAAATTGTTCTATAATCGACTAAATATCACTCCTTGAAATTACTAAAAATCATAAGGGTTGCAAGTTATAGGGTCACGAGTTTCAACCATTCCCCACCCCCCTCCTCAAGAATATTGACTTTGTTTCTTGTTACCGAACTCGGAAGGGCTCATATCATCTTCATTAGGGTAAGAAGGTTCTCTCGAATATCTACGGTAGACTGTTGCGGTCTCATGCCGTGTTTGTAGCCATAACTTACGGCAGTGATTAGGCTTCATCATTCGGTGATTTATTGTAGACAGCAAATTAGATCAGTCTTTTGTTACACTCTCGCAGTTATGGATGGTTATTTTTTTACCTTCATTTATTGAAAACAAACAATATTATGGTTTATTTTTTACATGTTTAAGAGCATTCTAAGATTTTTTTTCCCCAAGAATTCTTAGAGAATTAATTAATCAAAAACATCAGTTCTTATTTATATATATTGTATTTATGCATAATAGTTTTGTTTAGTCGATTTAGAATGATTCACGTGAGGTTGTTTCCATGGCAACTCTAGAATTCTGTTTGGGTCTAATTCACATTGCTAATATTGTCAAGATTGAAATAGACGGTCTTTATTTCCTATTTGGTGCCGGGATAGGAGCAGAAAAACTTTTTCCTTTTCTGCATTTTGAACCCACAGGGGTGCTTTCTTACCCTCGCAAACAAACTAGTCAGAAAATGTACGCGAAAAGATTTCCACAAACATTTCACGGCCTTGTTCAACGCTATGCTAATCCAACCCCAACCTATTTACATATCCTTCCTCTATTGTTACTGATCTTTTCTTTTTATTCATTTGTTTCTGACCGCACGTGCATACATTCGGGTAGCTTGCACAGTTTCCTATTCATTGCTATGCCAACGGCTTTCTTAAAGGTCACCTTTCTTCAAGAGAAATAAGGCTTTATTAAGAGTAATTTTTTCATTAGAACTTCGTAATAAAGAAAATATTTAAGATCTTAATAAAATGCTCTGAGGGTTTTGTTATTCTTTCTATTAACACAAACATCCGGTTGCTTTCATAGAAAAATGCTCTGAACTATATTTATAAACTTAAACAAGAATTTTTTTTTTATTTTGTTTGTTCCATTAACGCAAAAATATATTCTTCTGAAGTGATTCCATCAACAGAATGATTATATTTCAAAAGATCACTTAATTTTCTATTAGCACGGCAAAAAAGTTGTTACTTTTTATTTCGAAACCATTTACTTATTATGTGTGTTGTTATTAAATATTCCCAAAATAACTTCAATCGAACTTACAACTACTTTTTGTTATTTCGCCTTCTCGAAAGGCGAAATCTTGACAACTTTCACTAAGATAGCCACCATCTGGAGTCAAAGTAGATTAAAATAACTTCAGTCCTGTAGAAAGTTTTTTACCTTGGGTATACATTAAAGATACCCAGCAATTTTTATAAACTTGGTTTTAATCCCTTTTCCCAAGTAAGCAAACAAGCCAGTAAGCCAAGTTTGCGCCTGATGTATTTTCAGGTCTGAGGCAACTTGTGATCAGAGCTTTCTCCACCTTTACCACAAGTTGCCTCAGGCGCAAACTTGGCTTACTGGCTTGTTTGCTTACTTGGGAAAAGGGATTAAAACCAAGTTTATAAAATTGTTGGGTATCTTTTGACTTCAATCCTTTTCAATAATAAATTCTGCGTTGTTGCTCAAATCATTCTCTCTTAATATTTTCTTACCCTAACTGTACAACATTTAAAACGATATTTAGAATCAAACCCGTTCAGTTGAAAGGACTCGACAAGCGTTTATAAGAACTCTTTGAATTGAAGGTAAATTAAGTGATTCTTATATAAAGGCGATAGGATTTCCTCACCACCTCCCTCTACAAAACAAATATCCACAGAATAGACATATTTGGCAGACGAGTGTATATTAATGCTATGATAAGGTGTTTAATCCCATCCACATAGGATTAACCATCCTATCATAACAATAATCAGGTTCCTATGTTGCAATATTACTTGACTTGGAAAATGAATTCAACTACTCCCTTATGTTAGCGAACACAAATTCCAAGAACATCTTTCTATGATATATAGAAACTTGATTTGTGTGTGTGTGTGTGTGTGTTTGTTTGTTGTTTATTGATCTCTCAATTCACTCCATCTTAAATGAATGATTTTTCCCTACTTCTCTTAAAATCTAATAATCAATATTTAGTATCACATTTTTACTACATAGCTCTACGAGGCTATCGAACCACTTCATTCTTAACATGAATAAAAAACTATTAATAGACATTACATTGGGGATATCAGCTTTTTGTAATTGTTAAGAGTGGCTTATTGTTGAAATTTTAATCGCGTGTTTTGTCTGACATGTCTGATTCGATGTTGCTCTGATATATACGCGCACAAACTCTCATTGTTAAAGTAATGAGAGCATTTGTAATTAATGGTTAGTTCCTTGCTTTCTGTACAAAAGTCCAACTGGAAAAAATGCATTTGCTCGAACATGAAGGTTGTCCTTTTGTCGACAAAAGAATCTCAAGATCGACCGATTTCAACTAGTACGATTTGGCCCCGCGTGTTGTTATTTAGCGATATTGTCACAGGAGAAAACGTTGATAGATAACCCATACCCTCTCTAGTTGTCATGGTAATCCATTATTAAAAAAACAAACCAGGACAGTGTAATGCCATTGTGTAGACGTACGGATTTCATTACGCCTTGGAGACGCGTTTTCTCGTGTAGCGATGATACCGGAATAGAAGAAACAGCGGAGTTCACTTGAGTTGAGGTTCGATGAGTCTCCAAGAGGTTTGCTGCTGGAGTTAATAAGACTCCGCAAGAAATTATTGGCAGCATATTCAGACAAAATGCGGCAACGGAAGTCTTCATCAGTACAAGTGGTCAACTTGTGCTCTATTTCGCACGTGACAACAAAAATAAAATAAAATACAGTATTTATGGATAACGAAAAAAAAAACGCTTCAGATTAAAAAAAGAAAGAAAGAAAGTAATAAATTGTCATGTGTTTTAAGATGTAACTTACAAAAATGCCTCCTAAGTAATAATTTAATAGGATTAAGATATTCTCTAAATAAAGTTTAGGTTATCTACACCAAGGCTCTTTTAATGCGAACCCCTAAGTCGTAGCTTCTCTAGCTTAAGCGTAAATCCGGCCCTCAGTTTATGTAAGAAAGCAAAACGAAATCCTCAAAAGTTCGATGTTATTGAAAGCCTCGCGTGCATGCACACCGTATTCAAACGATGTTATTTTGCAAATAATAATAAACGAATATTACTAAATATTATGTAACATTTTATTATAAAAATATAAACTATTACACGTAAAAAAATTAATGTATAATTCTAAAACCGGTTCTGGTGCTTAATTGGCCAAGTGGAGAGAATGTTCGCTTTCCAATCTTTAGGTGTCAGATGATTATATCCAACATCTACTGTATATCTTTTTAGATGACTGTTATCTCTTTGTAGGAGACCCCCACACACTTTATTATTACAAGGTTGGGGGGAGGGGAGGTCCATGTTTGGTTTCTAGAGTCGGGATTTTGAAAAATCTTAACCCTCATCCTATCCACTGTGTTAAATGTATAGTAATATTCTAACCTTATGTAAGGGGAAAATGTGATAAAAAAAATATTGAATTATTAATTCCTGAAAATTTGATTCAATCTAAACTACTGGAATTCGTAGATCTAAGCCTTTCTTCGTTAATAGGACTATGGCTGTTCCTCTGCATTTTCTCTAATGTTATTATATTTACTTGGATCCCTGCAGCTTGTATGTAGTGAATATTTTGTTTTAATTATTATGTTTATATTTAAATATTATGTTTTAATTATGTAAGGCATGATTACATTTTTATAATCATTACCAAAGTTTATGTATGAACTTTGATATTCACTTTGAAACTCCGAATTCGCTGTTTGGAGGTTTAATATTGTGATTACTGTTATTATTGTGATTGAGTGGATCGCAGATTAAGGCTATTGTCATCAATATTAGGAAGAGAATGGCTCTCTTATTAACAGTTTTGAATATTGCAATAGAAGCGTAGTAACTCCTCTTGTGACGCATTATCTGCCTCTGTTGCTATGGCAACGGAAGCAGAGCTTGTTGGTGTATTTAGTTGGTAAGCTTACAAAAAAAAAATGTTTACTTTGTTACGTAAACATATTCAATGCGGATTAAAGTAATAAAGACATATACTCGAATAATTGTGATAAATCAATTTTATGGGAGTATGATGTGTTTCCTCCTTTTAAACATTTTGGAAAAATAATACAATGATACATTTATTACAAAAAACGTCTTTATTGAATCACCGTACAAAAAAATCGCCTGCAAGCCTTCAACAACTAAAAACATGTACATTATTATTATTTTCCCTTACAAAAACATCCCCCTCCTTTATTCTCCTATTCCTTTTTCTTTCACGCCTTGATGAAATCGAAGGACAAAGTTGATTTTTTTTTCTTTTTTTTTTTTCCGTATAGCGCATGTCTCTAATGATCTGAAATATACTCCATTGTGCCCATGGGTTGCTATGGTAACACTCGTCGCGATCGACAGAAAACGTGTAAAGCTAATCCTCATTGTTTACATCGTTGTGTTACATGATTCGTCCAATCAATGGAACTTATTTGAGTGTCATAAAAACTGAAGCTTACTACACTGTAACAGCTAAGACATTCTTATTTATCGAACAGCAAAGAAACAATTCCTTTAAGAAAAATGAATGCATGCTTCTTCAGTATGAAGGATAGATTATGCATGGTGGATATTCAAGCAACATAACGAACTATCAAAAACTCGGAAGCACACGACAATAAATCAGACTTCACAGTACATGTTAGTTTATTGAACAGCCTCCAGATGTCTCCAGCATCAAAGTTCAAAAAGTTGCCAACCGGTTACCATTACTCTTCGCCATCTAATTTTGGTTTTTCACTATCAATCTCGGAGGAGAACTGTTGCTCTTGTGGGATTTGCTCTTCAAGAGGGGGTATTTCGGGCAATTCCGGAAAAACGGGTGCTTCCTGATCTTCAAATATCGGGATAATCACTTCAGGCTCCTTTATGATAACGATCGGCACCTGTGGTTCCTGCACGATAACTACCGGAGCCTCTGGAACTTCATCAACTAGAGCTGGGATCGGAGGAACGTTAGGACCGACCACTGTTTCCAAAGGTTGCTCTTCTGGTATCTGCGGTGGTAAATCTACTGGAATATTTACTGGAATAGGCACACCCAATTCGGAATCAACCGGTTCCTCTGGAACCTTATTTTCAACTGGATTTTCAACTGGTAGTTGTGGATTTTCTGCTGGAACGTCCTTTACTTGTGTTGGCTCAGCATCAGATTGTTCAACTACTGGTTCTTGAGGTACTTCTGGAACTTGGGGTTCTGCTGGAACTTCAGGTTCGACTGGGAGTTCAGGATCTTTGGGTTCCGGTTCAGGAGCCGAGGCCAAAACATCAGCTTCTTTCTGAACTGTAGGTTCTTTGGGCTCATTTGGCACAGGGTCTACAGGAGCATCTATCTTAACTGATACATCATCTGACTCTTGGGAAACCGGTGCAGCTGGAGATTCATCGGCTGGTTTTTCTGGCTCAGAAGGAGCTGAAGATGAAAGAACGGTTGCTGGAACTTCAGGTAATAATTCTTGATCTGCTTGCTGTTTTTTAACCGGAGGTGCTTCGTCTCCTCCAACAAATGCCTTCTCAGGATCATCGATGGGTTTATCTTCTTCTACAATCGGTTCGACAGGAGCAACTAGAAACAGGAATGGAAAATAGCACATTAAAGGAATGGTCTCAAGAGCAAGTAGCTGATTTTTTTTTTTAAAAAGAAAACCATTATTTAATCATTTTTTATTCTTAAAAAATCAACAAACTTTAATATAAAAAAGTAATAAATTTGTGGTTCAATTTGTGTTCTGTTCTTTAACTGTTATTGCATTTTTAAAAATACATAACTTAGTTGTATAAGTTAAGAGATCAAAAAGCATTTCACTTTACAGATGAATATTTTTGGAATGTACGGATATTCTTAATTCTGGGGGGGGGGCATAATTTATCCGATCTTTCAATTAAATGCTTTTTTTTATTGTAGTTTAGCGGTTTATATTTCGATTTCAAAGTTTTACAGCCGAATTAGATCTATTAATCTGAGTATGTCTCGGGTCAGCCCACTACAAATCCGCAAATTCACGATGATTCATTCAGCCCCCTACCGTTCCCTTTTAAGTCAAAATGCGTGCGCAAGACTTTGCGTGTGGGAAAATGTGTACCTTCGTATAGCTCATTGGTTGGCAACTTGTTTGACTTAAAAAGAAAAGTAAAAAGAAAAAAAAAAGCGAAATTCTAACCTTGCATGTGTGTAGGTAGAGGGGGTGGGGAGTTCGTTACCCTAGACAGCTATTCAGTATCATAGAGGAAACGTGGCTGAATGAAAGAGCGTGAATTGTTCAAGTTCTTCCCCCCTACACACACACACACGCTTGCTTTATGTCTACGAACTGGTTTTTGCCAGTAATTATAATCCTGAAAGCAAAGTTCAGCCACCCAGTAAGGCGGTCGGGTTCAGCATATAAAGTGCCCTCGCCTGTAATTTATTGTTTGAGGTTAGAATGTGATGTGTGGTCACCTGCTATCATTCGCATATTTGGAGTGCACAAACGTTTTTATTATAGCTCTTCGCAGATAGCGATCAGATCTTCATGTTCGTTACGCCTGTAGATGCGGGTTTTCTAAACATGCAAGCTATCATTCATACACGACACGTGATGCATGCTTGGTAATCTAACACCACCCTCATTCCACTACTATCATTACTGACACTTAGACGCTCCCAAGGCAAGTACAAACTACAATGACAGTTTTAAGTCCGTTAGAATTTGGGGAGTGATCTGAATGGAGAATAATGTAAAAGGGAAATGACCAAGAATTACGTAATACAGAAAGAATTTGAAAGGAAATTCTAACGTCGATATACGCGATTATAAAGATATATTTGTAAACTTGAAAAAAAATAAGGAAAAAACCACTTTTGATGATTAATTAGCGATGTACGAAATGTATTTCTAGGTGGCGTGGTAGTAGATACGCCAACAATCCGCCAACTTTGTGACTCCCACCAAATGCAACAAAATCTGGGACAATAACGTTTGGTTTTTAAAACTGTTATTATGAATCTTACAATCGCGTTCAAAATAGATATAAATGTACTCGAAATTAAAAAAAAAAATGACTAGAAGTAAGTTTAAAAATGAATGATCATAGTTATAGCTCGCAGTATAATATCCCACTTGGACCCTCCACCATAAAACGATACAGAAAAACTACAACATAATTGAATGTTTAATTACAAACCGCATAGCGAAATGCAATTGACAGATAATACATGCTTCACGTGATTTAATTCTGAACTTATCGAACTTAGTAGTGGACACATTACTTATATTTATATACGAGTATATTTTTTATGGAAAGAAACAAGTACATTCCAATTCCGTATAAAGAATATGAATCTGCTTGGGGGATATCATTCTGAAGCAGGCGAAGCAAAAAAAAAAAAAAAAAAAAATTCTAAAACTGTCTTCTGTTACGTAAACAAGAGAAAAATGAACTCAATAGAAACTTGAAGCATCTGATTACTACTAACATGTATAAATTTCTGGGTCTTTTTTCCTACTTAGTTTAAAGAGCACCATCTAAAAACCCGAGGGAAAAAAATTGCTCCGAAACGATAAGCTTTTCTAAATTAGAAAGATATTGGTTCAGTTCTCATCGAAAAGATCCCAAATGAAGGCATTGGAAATAGAAAAGTATGCTGTGGCCAAATCAGGATTACTAAGGAAACGTCTTTAGATTCTTTTGTAACTCTTGAAATACAAGCTGCAGAATTTGGAGATGGAGTAAGAACAAAAATAAAAGAAATTGTCCGGTTTTAAAAAATAAGTTAAATCTTCTTTAGTCTGTTGGGTAACTCATCCTTGATCCTTGTTTTAAATTCAAGTACTGTACTATTAAAAAAATGGATAAAATCGGGATTAATAACGCTACAAGAGAGCTGCAGTCCTTCTCTATGATTTAGTTAATGCATTCGCCTTCTTTAATTTTGTAAGATCAATTTTTTAACGATTTAGTGATCAACTTAGAAGTGTTTCTATTTAAGACTTGCGTGTAAAACTTCGAAAAATAAATTAAAAAATATATATTTCTCAAATAGCAGAAGTTCAACATTTATCCCCATTTTATTTTCCTTAAATAAAAACAGTCCCATAAATTCGTGGGCCGAGTTTGAATTGTCACCAATAATATTTTTTTAGGTTTTCCAGCAATGACTGTATTTGGACCATGGGGCGATCCGGTAATGCACACCAATTAAAACACGAAGAGATACATAACAGTTACCTATATAAACAAGTATAGTTAGGAATATAAAAAAAAAAAAATCATCTTTCTGTCTCTCAAACACATTACCTGGTGTCTGTGAGAATTGTGCAGGTTCCTCATCTTGCACAGGTGCAGCTGCCTCTTCCTTCACCACCTCTGGCACCTTCGGTGCATCTTCTATGGGTTTATCGGCCGTCTGTTTTTCGTCGAGTATCACTTCTCCCTCCTCCGGGATGGGTAACGCGAAGGCTCCAGCCACCAAGACCAACAGCACAGCAAGGTTCCACCTCATCGTTGTCATGCTGATTTTCGGAATGCCCGCTCCGTACCGAGGACGCCGTGATATGTACGGTTTGAGGTGGCTAATGCGTAATCTCCTCCCCTTCCCTGAGGCTACGAATGCGCGAGGCTCAACAAGGGAGTTGCATGGCTTCACCTGTCCAGGTGTTTACGACATAGCTGCTGACGACATCTACTGGGGTTCCCAAGAAATGTAATTAATCACGAAAAGCCAGCGCGACGGTTAAGACGAAGACATTTATTCCTGACTCTGTGAAATACGGTGGCGTATAAATGATGACACCCCTCCTCCCCCTCACGAATATTTAATGGTTTGACAGGTCAGTCAGACGTTTTCTTTTTAACGTCCTTGACGATTATCGAAGAAATAAGCGCTCATTGGCCTTCTGGGTTTCTAGGAAAAACAACTTCTTCGAAACAGGACGTCCGATAACAACAAGAATCGAAATCCGCGTTATTATTTTCTTATTTAGAAAAACTTTAAACATCTGAGATAATAACCAAGTATACTCGCCGCAAGAGGGAGCTGCAAGCTTTGAGAAGCAGAAGGTGGTTTGTGTTAGTGAACTACGTATTTGATTTGAAGGCTGATATGTGTGCTTGAACGTCATGAGAATTATTTTGTGATTTTTGCTCTTCTATTAAGATTCTGTATAAAAAAAAAAATCTGAGAAGCGCAATACACCACTGAAGAACTTATTTTTTTATAGTCCTTGTAAAGATTGGCTTAAAGGGGCGAAGCAAGAATGCTTTTCATCTTCATCTTCCCCGTTATCTGTAGAGGACAGTGTAGGGATAATGTGTTATTGAGCTATTAAAGCTCTCATCATGGCAGGAGGGTAACAGTAATAGCCGAGCCTCAGTTAGACCTTCATTGGCTACAGCATTGCCATCCATTACCCTCCAAAGGTATTAATCACCGCATCTCACGGTCGATTCTACTGAACAACTGCTCACAGCATTAATAATTATAGTTTAATAATTGACAAAAAAAAAGGTGTATTTGTAAATTGTAAAATTTTAAAACTATTTTAAAAGTTATAAAATATTTTTAAAAATTTCATTTAATATATAACTCGGTTTAAAATTATAGATATTTTTCATTTTAATTCCAAATTAAACAAATAAGACTTGATACCGTTGTTTCTGATTAAGACTAAGGAATGTGGAGTTTGAACCACTTTATGCGAGTGTTCCTTGTATGTACTAAACGACTTCTATTTTGGCTGGCACATCACAGTAGTACATAAATTAATGACTTGAAAACGTTTTAAGAATATTCAAAATAAAATTGAGAGTGTTGGCGTTCAAATCAAAAACGATTGTTTTATTTCTATATGAATGTTTAGATTATTTCGAGTGAACTTTTTCTTCCGATCGCAATCGCGTTGGGCACATTTACAGAAAGCAATGGCCTCAACCGAAAGTTTTGTGGGAGAATCGTAAGAGATGACTCAATTATTTAAACGAAATTCCTACAAAACTCAGCGCTACGTCACTATCTCAAATTGAAACACGTTTAGGACAAGATTATAGAAGCAAGCAAAGATGTACTTCATCGTTCTGAAACGCTTTTAAGTATGTTTTTCGTAAGGTTCGTCCAGTAGGTGGCGCTATTCTCAAGGACTAAATAGTGGTGATTAATGTTATTGGTGAAGTTGAGATCTTACGACTATCAGGCCAAGGTTGTGCGTATGTTAGAAAAATTCGATGACTGGGTAAACAAAGTCGATCAACCCCCCCCCCCCACCCACCTCAAAAGTGATAAAATACAAAATGCACGCTATTATTCTCTCTCTCTCTCTCCACACGCGCTTTTTCTTTAGATCGGACTCAATCTGTGACGTAACTAACCTGCTTCGAAATCTTGGAATGCTGGGTGTGGAGTCGCTAGAACTTAGTGGCCCCAATGAAAATGCCCGAAGGTCTATTCTGAGCTCTTGAAGAATCAATAATAAAATTGTTGCGGAGTGGCAGAAAAATTGTAATTCTATCAGAAGACTCGGGAAAATATATTGACCACTGTGCTTTAATATAAGAAGCAACTGGTCTAAAATCACTCACAGCGAACAGGAGTCCAGTATAAATTCCATGTGCGGTGTTCGACAACCAAACAGAGCTTGCGTTTATTTTAATGCCAAATCATCAAAGCGAAATGGGAATATAGGAGACAAAAATTCCTTTTTTTATACTCAATTATTTTCGAATTGTTTCGAGATGAATAACAAAAGGCATCCAGCACACGTAATGGATGCCTTAACTGTTACCGACCTCGTTTGAACAGTTAAGGTTATTTTCCATTGAAATAATGAAAAGTTTAGGAATATTTCTTTATAGGAAGAAAGAATGAAGCATTTATCATTAAACAATTGCCTTAAATCTAGCAAATAACTTCGCCTCGTAGTACTAAATCGCAATAAACTGCGATACTTTAGTATCGTCTTCAAACTTCTCCTCCTCTCAAATTGGACTCCGTAGAACAGTCAGCTGACAATTCTTTTTGGTTAGAAAGAGGTGGGTTCGAATCCTGTCTAGGATACGAAGAACCTTTCGTTTGAAAGTGAGTTCGCCGTCTTATGCGGAGTTGCCAGGATTTTTTTCTCATGAAGATTCGGGTTTTTCAGTACTTCATAAGCTTAGTTGCTAAAGCAAGTAAGATAGGCTAAACCCATAATTTTAAATAACACCTGTGATTCGATGGATTCCACTCAAATTTAGTATTTGAATTCCTCGATATGTATTTTTTTTTTTTTTTCGTTCAAGACTTTTGGTAAGGATCACTTTTTTTTTTTTTTTTTCTTAAGAGAAAAAAAAAATAGACAGAAAAACGATAATGTCCATTTCGTTTATCATTACAAACGATAATATCTTTTATATCCATTTCGAAACATGGAAAATGGATAAAAGAATTCTATGGTGAGGATGATGATTCAGTGACATTTATTGCTTATTCATAATAAATATTCATAAGATATTCGTGATAAAATATACTGGTTAAGAGATTATCTGGATTAGTTGCACGTTTTAACTATTAGATGGCGCCACAGTGCAATCTCATATAAACCTCAAGTGAAGCAGAAAAATTGTGCGATTTTTTTTTATTGGTTTCGAACAAAATTTTCCAAATCGCAAAATTTTATTTAATTAACGTATTTTAATTAAAATAACCATTAATTTTTATTAATAAAATAATAAAAAAATTCAATTTAAAATAAGAATATAAATTATAATAAAATATTTTATATAATTATATTAATTTATTTAAAATAATGCTACTACTTTTTCACTAAAGCATACCAAAGAAACATTATTTATCAGATAACAGTGGAAATATACAAGAAAGCAACATTTGGGAATTTCATAATGAAATTGACTTCGAGAAACAAGAAAGAATTAGGATTGTTCCCTTAATAGTAGTGTCTTATAAATGACCAGGCGTATTAAACCACATCATGTTGTTATTGCTGATGTGCGTTAAAATTACAGGAAACGCAAAATAATGCTGCGGTTACAAAATTCTTTTGTAAATGACGTAACTCATACAGTAGAAGGAAGAAATTAGCGAGTTCCGGATATAATATTTACAGTAATGCGCATATTCACCAGAAAAATCGCCACATGACATTTTTAAGATTTTTTTTTATTATTAGATTATTATTGGCCTGTTTTCCAATAATAATAAAAAGCTGACTACGTTAAAAAATTGGAATTTGTAACAATATAACATTCAAAGTAAAAACGCCCATAGACATTTGTAATCTTTAGGTCCATTTTATAACTAAAAAATCATTTTGTAATATACTATAATTTTGTAATATAATGTGTTTTATATGAGCAGCTAATATTTCGTGACAAAACGCATACTCGAATGCAGTAGTTTTCATTGTTAAACCAGTCGTGGTTTACGATTCTTGAGAGATTATCTGTTTTCTTTTCCGTTATAATTTTATTTTTAGATTTAAAAAAAGGATTTGACATTGCAATGATACTTTTTGCTATAAATGAATCATTTAATAACAAAATTAGACATAAATTTATACATCTGGACTAAATAAACAGCTATTGATTACGAATGCTAACACTACACAATGCCCTTACATAACCTCGTTTATGGTATGCTGCAATAATTTCTTATTAATTTGTAATAGAATCGAAGGGTTTTGTTTCCTAAATATTTTAGTTATAATCATATTTAAACTTTTTATTATATTCATTCTAAAATAGCACCAAATTTTCAAATGAAACTACAACTTCCGTTCCCGTGGCATGCTGAAATGTTTTATTACTTAATTTCCTCTGCCATCTGGTGTATGCAAGGGAAACCTATTGTTACCATGAGAACACGAAAGCGTAACTATAGCAAATGATTTCGACCCGCTGACATCGAAAACCAATACTGCCACCTAAGATATGCAAGGAGAATACTGTTGCCATAGAAACACGGTAGTGCACGTCATATCTGCTTTAGTTCCAACAAACAAAAATATATTTTATTATATTATACAGACAGATATGTAAATCCGATATTATAAAATAGTTTTAAATATTTTTTTCTTTATAGTTTCATTAAAAAAAAATCTTAAAACTTCTAACAAAAAAAAAATCTTAAAACTTCTAACACATTATTGCCGTATGTGGGCGTTTACGTTTTAGGAAAACACACAAATGGTATAGCACTTTGTATCTATATTCTAAACACTGTTTTTACTCGAATGATTTAGTAGAAATCCAACAGTGTAATATTCGATATCTTCATAACTACAAGTCAGTTACATTCTTCGTTGTCACAAGATAGTAAACATCGCCATCTCTCGACAGTATGGATAACTAAAGTAACAAAAAAATACAGTATAGTATTAATTTCGCACCTATGGAATTCCGATGGGTTATTTGCCATTGAAACAAAAGTCAGTTTATCAGTTCAGTGTTTTCTGTGATACAGCTATATTCCATAAATCTGTTATTCCTTGATGAGTGCATATTTCAAGAATAAGCTCGATGTTTCCTGTATTGCACTTATCATAACAAATACATGGATTATATCCCCATTACTAACTGTCGGATAGTTAAAAAAAAAAATGACTCATACGGGATTCTTCTTTCTGCATATCTGATACGTTGGACGAATTAGCAATTAAATAAAGAAAGTAAATTTTCATTGGTTCATTTTTTTTATTATCTAGTGAAAATGGTTGTAAAACAGTCTCTGGAGTTTCAATTCAGATTTCATTTATTTGTTGGTGGGCAATATTTTTCTGGTAAGGCAAATGGAAATAATATTATGGATTTTCAATGCTTATATGGACAACAGATGGCGCTCGGATGGATGAACCTTCAGGAAAAATGCATTCAAACAATAGTCGAAAGCAAAAACACAATCATTACCCGTAAAGATTGGAATGCTAGATTGTCATACGACCTTCCGGCTAAAATTAAAGTATTTTCTGCATTCAGAATGCAGCAATCTTTCGTCACGAAAAGCATTGAATGCTAAGCAATACAGAATTAATGTCGATGCGTATATTATAGTCATGAATGAATCATAAAGGAATGCAAAACTCCACCCAAGCAAAGCAGATTTAGTTCATTAACTTTCCGATCATTTCATTTTCTCTTTTAGGCTAAAAAGGCCATTGCTTTCTTTCTTTATGGTTTATTGGTTACATTTTTTATTTGTGATATTCATTTAATCTTATTTACTGGACTTGGAACACGAATGATGGACTTTAATTGTATAGTCATTTTTATCAAGAATATAATTTTAACGAATGTCATAATGTCACTCACATCAACCATAAAAAGTGATGAATCAAAATGCAATTACGCTGTCAATCATTATCAGCTCTACTACATGTTATACAAAGCAAACCTCAGTTCGATTGATTTTTAACATTGGTTCTTATGTAAATTGTGGAGGTTTCGGTGATTCTTGGATGAACCTGTTGGGAACTGTTCATAGTTGTCTGCAAACTGTGAATTAATATGTATTCGAAACACTTGTCTATATATATATATATATATATATATATATATATATATATATATATATATATATATATACATATACAGGGTGTTCGGGATAAATTTGACAGTTTCGTAAGGAAAAAGAAAATCTTCTTTGTATCTATTAAATTTAATGAATTGACAAAAAACATTACAGGCAGAGTTAATTACAATACTATCAACAAGATTTACTCAAAATAACCACCATTAGCATCGATCACAGCTTCAATTCTGCTTCGGAACCTCGAACAAGCTGATGCTACAGTCTCCCTGGGAAGGGCCGCAAAAACTGTTTTAATTTTATCCATTAACTGGGCTTTTGTATTACTGGAAGTGCGATTGGTGTCTTTTTCAACTGCGCCCCATACAAAATAATCCATGGGGTTAAGGTCTGGGGAGTTTGGAGGCCAAACATTTGGACTGGTGAAGTCGTAGAAATTTTCAGACAACCATTTTTGACTTTTCCCAGAGGTGTGGCAAGGGGCCGAATCCTGCTGCCATACATACGGCCTACCATTGGCTACCCTTGTTATCCAGGGCTTGACTACAGTTAGCAACTCCACGAACAAAGCCCGAATTCCAATGCCAGGGTTCTTCAACACCTGTTCCTGCAGATTTGCGAGGAATTCTGCTGTACGAACGCAATCAGATCGTCTGCTAGGGATCTTTCTTCTTGCTACATCCTCGTAGTCACCATTGCAAGTCTCTAGTTCATGCCTGATTGTTTTTACTGTATTCAGGGAGCATTGGGCAGCAGTCGTAATATCCTTATTTTGATGGCGGGCACGAATCATCATGATACAAGTTATTCTCTTCCATGATTCAGGTGGGTTCCAGCTATCCATCCTTTCTGACATCTTGCATATGAATGAAGAAGGGTCCAAACTTTTAAATGAAGAGAAGTGTGTGTTAATACATGTAACTTACGGAAAAATATAATTAATTATAAATATGTCAAATTTATCCCGAACACCCTGTATATATATATATATATATATATATATATATATATATATATATATATATATATATATATATATATATATATATATATATGCATTCTAATCTATGAGGATTACCATACGGAAAACATTAATTGCAGTCCAAATGTTCAATTAATGTCACCCTCTGAATCAGAAATATTCCAGTTCTGTTAAGCATACATAAATAGTCTGTAGTCAAGTTCTTTAAGCTTTAAATGTTCTTCGAAAGGATGGGTTTTGTAATATTTTAAAAGAACCTTCAGCAAATTAATATTATTAACATAATTTGTACGTGTTGATCAATGTGCATTGCTGAGGCAATTTTTTTTTTTATTTTTATTTTTGGCCAGGTATCTCTAAACGAAACACCTTTATTTTCAAACAGAAGAGGTGTTTTTTTAGTGCGACAATGTACACAGATTCTTTCTTCGTTTGTGTAGCCCACTTTCAGCTCTATTTCATTCCAACTATTTCATTCTCTTACTTGAAGTTTTCCGTTACATCAGCAAAACAAAAGTCTTGGCGGTCGAAATCCGAATGAAAATATTTACTTGAAGTAAATTCTGTTTCTATAGCTTTCTACAAACAAATTAAAATCACCCTTAAAAAACTTGCGAAACTTGTGCGGAACGAGTTTGGCAACTTAGACATTTATTTATAAATAATGTCTAAATGTTAAGGGGACCAGAGATAAACTTTTTTTTTTTTAAAGAGTAGTAGTCTAGTAATGTGTTAACAAGGCCGGCGAGGTTAGCATATATGGAATATTGGTATCGAGGTAAATATTTTTGTTTCTGATGAACCACGGAGCATCTAGTATAATTCGCAAGCATTTGTTTTACACGAGTGGCAATTTTAGTATTGACCTTGGAGGTATTGCTCCGAGCTTAGAGAGGCATAGGTAATTATAGGACAAATCTCCATTTGATAGTGTAGTATTTTGTTCCTTGCTGTGTCGATTAATCAAGGGATAGAGTTGCGATAGTTTTGGATACTTTCACACAGATGTGCCTGATCTCATTACTGAAACATAATCTTTTTTTCTAGTAGTAACTCGAGATACTTGGTTTCTATTTGCCATGTGATTTTGGTACCAAGAACAGTGATTCTCAACCTTTTTTTCGTCCCGGTACACTTTTAATAATTTTAAAATTTGGCGGCACACTAACAATAAGATAAATTTAAAAGAATTTGACTTGGTTAATTAATTCATGTACCTATAATATATTTTGTAAAAAAGCATACAATAATAATTTGCAATAAAATATAAAATGAAATTGCATTACAAAGTAAACAAAATGTTTATTTAATGATAAATTACATTTAATGCGAAATTTGCGCATGTTTTTTTTTTTTTTTTGATAACTTCATTTATATTTGGGCGTATAAATGATAATGCTACTCTCATTTCGTGATCCAGATTTAAAACTGTGGATCTTTTTTTCGTTCTTATATCGGTCAAAGCCGAAAATCCGAATTTGCACAAATAAGATGTGGAAAATTGTAATAACACACTTGAAGCTTTTTGTGATATTGTTGGATAATCGTATCTAAGATTAATCCAGAACGAATTAATTGATTCTTCTGAATGTTTTGAAATTAAATCTCGGTTATTACACACAGAAATCAGTTTTTTCTTCTTTCAAAGTTAGTTCATTCACCGATGTGTCGTTTATCACAAATAGATTCCGAATCCAATCAAATATTTTTATTTCTAAATTTGGAAAGTAATGAACAATTTTTTGCTCTAGTATTGTCAAATGATCAATAACTATTTTATGAATTATTTTATAACAATCTTTTGGAACTGACTCAAACTTTTCTAAACTACCTTCTTGTGCTTTATTCTTCCATAAAGTATTTTTTTTTTTTTTTTTTGAAATCCCAACAATTTATCGGTTGAGTTTAAAATATTTTCTTTCGGTCCTTTGCAAACTCCTATTTATGTTATTAAAAATAACAAAAATATCTGATAAGTAAGCCAGCTTAGCACACCATAGTTTGTTATCCAACAAACCGATAAAATCATTATTATCTTGTTCAAAAAATATCTTTATCTCGTTTTTTAATTGAAGCACGCGAGACAAAACTTTCCCTCTGAATAACCACCTGACTTCCGTGTGTAGTAACAATGATTCGTATTTAGACTCCATAGCCTGGCATAATTGACTAAACAGGCGACTTTTTAATGGTCTTGATTTTATATAATTAATCATTTTAACGCATTGTTCCAGCACTACTTTCAATTCTGATGGTAATTGTTTTGTAATGAGTGTTTCCCGATGCAAAAAACAATGGGTAACTAATATATTTGTATTGTGTTCTCTTGCATGTGCTACAAATCCTTTTATAGATCCTGTCATAGCGGGAGCACCATCTGTACAAATGCCAATGCACAAATTCCACGAAATTTTAATTTCTTGTAAATAAGAATTTTCATAGAAAATATGTTTTTTGAAAGTGAAATCAGATAATTCACGACAACATAAAAATTGATTAATTATATCATTTTCGTGAATGAATCGAACGAATTCAATTAAGTATGCTTTTCCCGTAATATCAGTTGTTTCGTCGATTTGTAAAGCAAAATTTGAATTTGCAAGAGTTTTAGCAGTATTTTCTTCAATATTTCGGGACAAGTCTATAATTCTGCGATGAATTGGGTCATTGGAAAGTGGTATTTTACAAACATCAATTTCTGCTGATTCACCGCTCATTCCTTTTACAATTTTACGACAAGCAGGTAATATAATTTCTTCAGCCAAATTATGAGATTTTAATTTGAGAGCAATTCATTCGGCCACTTCATAAGAAGCTATCTGAGCTTTTTCAGACACTAATTTGCTTTTCAAAAATCTTTAATTGTTTGGATCTTGCAGATAATGAATTTTGAAAGTAGACTTTTGATGCTAGCGAAGGATGATTAGTGAGCAGGTGACGTTGGAGCTTGCTCGGAACCATAGCACTGTTTGATAATTTACAACCACAAAAATACCACACACTCGGGAACAGTTTTATCATTTTCCATTGTAGATGTAAATCCAAATTTTAAGAAGTGATCATTATACTTACGATGAAGATTACATTTTTTGGCGGAGGAAACATCTTTACTTGTACTGGGCTCGTTAGCATGATCGCTAGCATCATTATCGTCGTTATGCTTTCTTTCTTTTTTTTTTTTTATTGTTGAGCTACTCTTGATGTTTATTATTTCTGCTGGTGAAGTAGGGGTAATCAGATTTGAATCGTTGTCCGGTTGTTTCAGTGTGCATCTAACATAATCATGCACCTCGTAAACATGATTGATGTTTAAATTTTCGTATGCAAGACTGCACTGTTCTTCTATATGACTTACTATAGCTTCTGCTTTTTCTCCGTCAGTGTGTGCCAAACCCTGATCTAATTGCATGGTGTGTGTGTGTGGTGGGGGGGGGGGGATTTGTGTTTGCTTCTGAGATTTTTAAAAAATTTCCAGATAGAATGATCTTCGTCCGCGCGGTTAGTCTAGTGGCTTTGCGCTTCGCAACCATATGCCTGGGGAAGGAGTGTCCTAGGTTCGATTTCCGTCTGTGATGACGTGAGGAGCTGAAGGATCTTCCTCAGCCATAGCCAAGTTAGCCGGTCTTGGGCGTGAACAGCAGGGTTTTTCATCCCGCAAAGCAGGCAACCCGACCTTGAGGACTCAACACTACAGGACATAGGGTACACCGGGATGAAGGGTTGACCACCTTATCCTGGGAACGGTTTGAGGTCCGATGATTATTAAACTCTCGACACCGCAAAGTAAAAGAGGGTAAAAAGAAGATGAGATCATCTTCAGGACTAAGAGGTGATAATTTATTTTCCCACTGCTGGTTTCTGTGCTTGTTGAGAACTTCTCTGACTGAACTATTCAATTTGTTCAGGAGTTTTTTTATCTTGTAGAGCACGTGTGTTATGATATCTTTTCTTGACTTTGTTCTTCTCTCTAATTTTGTTAATAATTTCTTCTGGAAGAGGGTTAAACTTGTAGATAGTTACAGTTTTGGTGACTGCTGCTAGTGCTATGTTGATTTCATTAGTGAGAGTTTTTTTTTTTTTTTTTTTTATTTCTTTGTCAGTCTCTTCCTTTGATTTTATGTTGGATACTGGACCATTGTATTCAGAGAATACTTTGGATAATATTTCCTAATCTATGTAGGTATGAGGGGGAGATAACTGTTCTTGATTGCCTAATTTAAGTAAGATAGGGTTGTGATCGGAGGACAGCTCATTCAGTGATTGTACCTAGTATTGGCATTGACGTTCTGTAGGATAGTAATAACTGACATCTGATCTGCCAAGAGGATTGTGATGAGTAGGCTCAGTAGGACCAGCCGCTACAATGTAGTTCGACCTTGTGTAATTATAACGTATGCGAACCGTGTTTATTGGTTGTGTTACTATACCAAACTGGATGCTTGGAATTCAGATCCAATCTCCAGCAATGATGTTGATGATGGACTCCCTGATGCCTAGAATGGCGTCTAAATCAGCCAACAAGTAAAGTTTTGGTTGGTGAGTTGGAAACAGCATAGATTTTGAGGCTACCAGCTGTATTGGTGTAGACTTCAATACCTGTAATCTCTAAATTTGTGGTTGGTGGGTTGATTACTGAATCGTGTTTAATGTAGTTTTTAACAAAAATGGCAGTACCACCGCCTCTGTAATCCAGTTTGTCATTTCTGTAGAGTAGGTATTATCTCAATTTCGGATTGTCCGTAGGTCGTGAGTGAGTTTCATTTATTAGTATCGGGAATGAATCTTAGTGAAAATTCTTGTAGTTCAATAATCTTGTTAGAGACGTCGTTGGCATTCCATTGGCAATTAGAAGGGAGTTTGGAAGAAATTTATTTCTAATCATAAGTAAGTGTTTAGGATAGAATGAGTTTCTTGAAGGAATCTTTTTCTACAGGTTAGTGATGGGCTTGATTTACTGAAATCTTGAAGCATGGTAGCGAGAGAGGTAGTAATAACTGAAGTCAGGATAGAATGCGTTTGATCCTAGCGTGGATTTTTTTCTTGGGGCGCGCCGC
Organism: Typopeltis vanoorti; assembly: GCF_054136105.1. NCBI lineage: Eukaryota > Metazoa > Arthropoda > Arachnida > Uropygi > Thelyphonidae > Typopeltis > Typopeltis vanoorti. The sequence continues at coordinate 74,436,861 of NC_143553.1, read as the reverse complement.
TTCGGCGTACGTTTTGTTTATTTGATATGTATCTCGATTTTTTAATTTTATTTGAGTCTGAGGAAATTCTGTTTTCTTGAGGTTGGGAGGAAGATTGATTATTTTTTACTGCCAATCTGTGTTTTGGATAGTAGCTACATCCTTTGTAATTTGCAGGATGAGAGCCGTTGCAATTAGCACGTCTGGCCCGTATGGTATTAGGCTTGCTACAGGGGTTAGTAGCGTGGTTCTCTCCACATTTCAAACACCTGTAATCAGCTCTACATAATTTTTGAGCATGGCCATATTTCTGGCATCTGCGGCACTGCCCTGCTAATGTTCTTTTCCTTAAAGGTTCGAGCATTATCCTGAGTTCACAGGTCGATGTTAATTCATAAATATTTTTATGGGAGTTTTGAATTTCCACCAAGACAAGTGGCATCGGTCTCTTGTCAGCTGTAAACATTCTGCTCACTTTGATCGGAGGCAAACAGTGACATCTGAATCTGTCGCTATCCCCCCTAGTAGTGATATCTTCCGTAACTCCTCTCAGCAAACTACTTTTAGATTTTTTTCGGAGCTGATGTGTGGTATTGTACGTTGAGTTTGTCCATTACCCTGGTTAGATGACGATAGTCTCTTGCTGTGGTAGGCTGAATCTTTATGCCCTCGTCTGTATTTTTAGCGCATGAGTAGGCAATATTTTGATCCTTCATGATTGACATGAACGTTATTCATTTGCTTTTGTCTCGCAGGATGACCGGAGGCACCTTTTTATTAACAGTGCTTGAAGGGTTTATTAGGGGAGTCGTCATCCATTTTGTCGTCTCTGCGTAACTCCTCAGTTCTGCGTTTTTTACGCGCAACTTCTTGAATTTTTTTAGGTAGGGAAATCTACAAATCTATCTTTTCCTCCTCTGCTCCCAGGTCATTACCTTCTGGCCCACTATTTGTCACTAAATATAGATTTAAGTAACCTGTCCACTCGACTTCAAATTTCTTTAAGTTTTTTAAGAAGATCGAGTGCTAGTTTTTTTTTCTCCAACTATTGGATTAAGTCATCACAGAAATACGCTACTTACCCGTTAAAGCTACTACTTCCCATAAACACTAGCGTAAAAATCACCCAGACAATTCCAGACCAAAAATTCGGTAACTTCACACTATAATCACAAATTTAAAATGCTAGCATCTGCGTACAATTCGCAATGACTCGCTCATCACTCTGTAATGGCCGAAATTTTCTAACGTACAAGCTTGGAACTTCTTTGGGTGATGGACTGAGTTCTTGACTCTTCGTCCCTTCATCTGAATTTTAGTTTGTGGGTATTGTGGGTTAATTACCCTCTCTTTGTGAACATTTTATGCTGTATTAGCTTTCTCTTGCGATGAAGGATTTTGGTTTTCTGTGTTTGAAGCGATCCGAAGGATTGTTTGCTGCCTGTCGAATTAGCTGATTTGGGTGATTAATGTAGGTCTACTATGTAGGTTTTTATCTAGAAGGTTGGTCTATCGGTGCAATTGGAGGTTTCTGATGAACCAAGGGACATTTAACTCCGTTCTTAGACATTTATTCTGGATCGTTTGTAGTCTTTGAATGTTTCGCTTAGTCGTGTGTCACCAGGTGGGTGGGGCGTAAGTTAGTTGAGGTCTTATCACTGATTTGTAGAGGAGAATTTTATATTGTTTATGTTTAGGAAGCTGTTCCTATTCAAGAGTGGGTAAAGCTGTGCTATAGTCTGATTAGCTTTAGTGGAGTCACTCTTTGTGTGTCTTGAAGCTATCAAGTTGAACTCCTAGATATTTGGTTGAGTTGTGCCAAGAGATGATTTTCCCCAAACATTCGTATGGTTGTCTTCGGGTCTGCTTTACGTCTGGTGAAAAGTACTGTGGAGGTTTTCCCTGGATTGATTGATATACGCGTTTGCTGTACCAATTCTCTAATACGTTGATTGCTATCTGCAACTTGTTTATGGCCAGCTGAGGATGGAGTGACCTGGCTGTGATAATCGTGTCATCGGCATAGAGGGCGGTAATGGATGGGGATAATTTGGGGATATCTTCCATGTACATGGAAAAGAGTAAGGGAGACAGCAAAGAGCCTTGAGGGACTCCAGCCGTAATTCTTCTTGCAGTGGATCTGACTCCATTGATTTTTATTCTGAATTGTCTATTGCTCAGATATGATTTAATGAGTAGAACTAACGTAGAGACTTTTGGCTAGATGGGTGAAGCAAGAAATGCTTTTCATATTCCCCGTTATCTGTAGAAGAAAGTGTATGGATTGGGTATTATTGAGCTATAAGCTCTGATCATGGCGTGAGGGTTGCAACAGCCGAGCCTTAGTTAAAACTTCATTGGCTACAGCATTGCCATTCATTACCCTCCCTCGGTACCCATTTTAGTCGCCTCATACGACATGCATGGGCTACAGTGGGATTTTTAAGTAAAGCCACCTCTAAAAATTAAGACGATCCCCCGGACCACTCCCTACGAGTAGCCGAAAGACCGTCCAACTCAGCGTTGGTTCCACTCCGTGACGCCCCCCTTCCCCACTGAGCAGAACCCAGAACCGTTCATATTCCAGGGAAAAGCATACCAACAAGGTCCCCTCACGTTCCACGCCGGAGAACACCCTCCCCAGAGACTCGAAAAGCTCTCCCAGGGAAAACCCTTGAAATCTAAGTCTCCCCCCCCCCCTCTCACCGGAAGCAAAATTTCGGAAGAAACCTAAGAGCGAAACTCGTCACATTTTCGCCGCCTCTTACGACATGAATGGGTTGCAGTGGGGCTATTCTTCCCGGCCATCACACGGGGTAACGTACCGACTTGAAACTTGGAACTTCTTTGGGAGATGAACCGAGTCCTTAACTTTTTATCCGATTTTAGCTTGTGTATGAGAGGATTATTGTGGGTAAACTACCCGCTCATTGTGAACATTGTAGGCTGTATTAGCTTTCTCTTGTAATGGAGGATTTCGATTTTTTGTGTTTGAAATGATCTGAGGGTTTGTAGTCTGCCGCCTGTTGAAAACGTACAGACCCATTCACCAGAGTTAATTTGTAGTTTAATGATCTAAGAATATACATGGTGTGTCTAATATATTCAACTCGTTATGTTCGTGTAATGAGTATTGAAAACTTTTCTGAGCATTCCATATATATATATGTATGTTCATATTTTTTACTGACTGAATTGAATTCCAGGAATTAGACAAACAATTAATTTTATCGAACACACAACATGTTTCGTCGGAAAGCCGACTTCTTCAGGCGTAAGAACATTGAAAGCAAACATAAAAAAAACACCATAAAGAAACATTGTACCACTACAAGACCGGCTATGTTTGCTTTTAATGTCCTCACGCCTGAAGAAGCCGACTTTCGAACTAAACATGTTGTGTGTTCAATAAAATTAATTGTTTGTCTAATTCCCGGAATTCAGTCAGTAAAAAATAGGAACATATATACTATTCTATGTATATATAAAAAGATAAGCAGAAATTTGAAACGTTTTTTGCTTACCGGCTTACCAGCCCGAAACTCGGCGAGTTGGGCGCCATAGGCGCCAGGAGGGGCGGAGCGCCCTAGTTGTGTGTGTGTGTATTCATTATATTCTGTATTAGTAACTTCTAACTATTAGATAAAACAATTTTTTCACGACAGTCCGATATGAATAATTAGACACCTGACTGCACACATATTTAATACTCCGAATTGGGTAACGATACTGAATGATAATATGTATGACATATTATCATTCAGTATAATTATTTTATGATATGTATGACATATCGTTATGTTATAAAACAATAATGAATAATAAACTAATATCTAATACTTTAAAATAGTATATTTATAGGTCACGATATCAAAACAATATTATTCGCTTTATGTGGAATTTGATTCAAGGAGGGGAAACGTACCTTCATGGCATTCGTTGGCATAAATTTCCTCTATTTTACCAAAACTTAACCAAATATCGTTAAAAAGAAGTGTGGCTTAGTCGGAGAAGGGGGAAAATATGATGCTGGTAGCCACATCTCTTGACCAAACAAACTGTTACTTAGATAGTTGGCCAAAAGGTTCGCAACTGTATCTCGATATATTTTGGTTCAGTTTGGATTATGGTCTAAGCAACTCGGGTTATGTCTTACCTGGTTTTCCCTTTCAGTCGTTTCCGACCGTAGGTCACTCTGTAGGCATGGTCCACAAAGTATTCCTTGGGAGTTTTTTACAGGGTAGTTCACCATTGCTTTCCCCAACCCCCCAATTTTATCCGGGCTCGGTACAGACATATGGCTGGGACGTATTAATGACTGTAATCCACGTGTGTTCACGGGGCCGGTTTGAGTGTTCTGGGGGACGAAAAACCCGAGTTTTCAGGTGACCAAACTCCTTACTTCCGTATGAGACCGGCTAACTCACCTTTAGTCAAAAGAGACCAAATAAAGGTTCCTCACGTCACTGATGGGAATCGAACCCACCAGGTCTTTCCAATCAAAGGCTTCCTGTATACTGACTGAGCTACGGAGGCTCGTATTATGTCTTAAAAAAGACAAATTTTTATTAAAAAAAGAAAAATGGTGTCGAGGAGGAAAAAGCGTACCACTTCCATATTCCATGTATTTAATAAATACATGGCATATGGAAGTTGTTTGACGAATATGAATATATGTTCCCATGACAACAGGATTTTCTTGTGTGGCAAACTACACAATGTAGGTTACATCTCCAGCCGGTAGACGTGATGTGCGTAGTGGCAAGATGCGTAATGCCAGTTTCATACATTCTTTTTTCGAGACCAATTTATTAATATTATTATTAATTTTATATAGAAGATTGAAAATAGGGAAAAACATAAACAACTAGAAATTGTCACCAACAATCAAAGAAAAATCTGCCTTCTGCACGGAATATTTCTGCAGGCAAAGTAAATTTTTGATTTTGGTGAATGCTTCTATTAGTAATTTCCCGTCATTACTTTCTATCAAACATGCGAAAAGGAAAACATTGCATGAAATACAACCTGGCGCACACTTGTATTAAGGTTTGTGTTAGGTTTTCGGAATTAGGTGCTTGCCGAAGATAGCATCTAACTTCTAGATTACTTTTCGTGTTGTATTTAAGGTGGCTATAGTATGATGATGGGACTTGAGAGATTTATTATTGATTCTTTATCATATATATTGACTACTAATGAAAGTTTTTTTTCTTCGCATTGATTTAAGCTTTCTCTTCCAGCAATGAAATGATTCATGGAACTCAGAGTTAATCCTGTGTGTATGTGTGCGTGCGCGCGCGCGCGCGTTGTCTGCATATATCATGTACAGTACTTTGTTCTTCTTGGCAGTTCAAGGGCATTCTTGGCTTTTCACTCGTGGTGGCCAACCTTTCTTTGTGCATCATGCATAAAGTTTTTTTTTTTTTTAATTTTAAATCAAATCCTTTTAACAGCCTTATCCGGATTGTTGTTCTGAATTTGTATTAAATGCAGTCTGCTGTTTGTGTGTGCGCGCGCGCGGACAAATTTCTCTTCAAAATATATATTGATTTGGCAGCTATAAGATTGATTATAAAGTTCATTCTCGACTGGTTTATTTTGCATAAAACTGCTAGAGTTGGTAATGCAGAATATTGATTAGAATGTCAATGTAATGTTAGGCCATCATTGTAACTAATGGCTTGCTGGTTTAATGTCTAAATTAGTAGAAGCATTTCCACGTTATAACACCATTGCAACCTGACATTAGAATCACTAAATTCATTTCCATTTGTTGAATTTAAATCTACAGTTCAAAAATGCAAAGAATTTTTCTTCAAATATTTGTTTTTTAAAATTTTATAGAATAATATTTGTCTTGAATGAATCAGTAATACTAATGAAAATTTATAATGGGAAGATTCTGTTTAACTAATACAACGGGATTTTCCAGGGAAATATTTCATATCGTACCCAAACTTATAATCAGCCATAAGAGTGACTGACTTGCTCCTTAAATCTTTTTACTGCTTGTTCTACCGCTGTATTGAGGTGTACTGATGGATGAGGAACGCCATGCTTCCAGTGTGAATTGGAAATCATCAGATGAAAGAATTTCTGAAGTCAACAAACTTTATCTCTTGAACAGAAAGAACTAAATGATCTTATTAGAGATCCGAATATGTCTGAACCAAAATTGCGAACAGCTTAAAATTTATTAACAAATTTCTGAGACAAAATGAATGAAATCTGGTATTGCTTTGATGCAACTGACTACAAAAATGAATGTGTAAAGTCCACTGTAAGATTGACCCGTTCTTGTGGTCTTCTCTAAAACGAGCAAAATCTTCCAAAAGAAACAGGTAGTTTTGTTGCATAATAGTTAACAGAAAACGCTTTCTCGCTTAAACGTGTTTTAAGTATGAAGGAGACTTTTGAAAACATATTTAAGGTGAGAGAAGTAATTTATTTATTTAGCGTATGATGTACAGGTCTCAGAATAAAACATACAAATTACATAAAACAGCATAAAAACAATTGTAAAAATCATATTAAAAAAGGGGTACACAAGGTTGAAATGATTAAACATCAAAATTAAGAATCAGGAATCAGAGCTTAATCCTTAACTCCCGGATCCACTCCAGCGATTCTGGGGTCGTTTAAAAAAAGTCCTCTTTAGAACCCGAGAACGAGTAGATAGGGCACTCAAGCACAATGTGATTGATAGTCTGGATCCCTCTTCCGCATTCACAGTATCGGACCAGTTCCATTTATGCAAGAGATGCTTCCATCTCCCATGTCCTGTTCTGATCCGATTTAAAGTGGTCCAGACATGTCTAGGGAGATTGAAGCCGTCCAGACAAGATGTCGGATTTGTGATGGGTATTTGAAGATTGGAGGTATGTTGAAACCAATACTCTCCCCATGACTCGCACAGGTCGAAGTTCTGGTCGTTTATTTGTATTACTCTCCTTCGGGTAGGGTGCCTGGATTTCAGTCTTTGTGAAGTATGGAAGGAATTGTCTTGGATAGGCAAGGAACTGTTTCCAATTATTTTTGTCCATAATTTGCTTAAGGCGAAGCGAGGGAGGGGCTATATTACTGAGAGTTGGGAGCCAGTAGCCAGGAGTAGATCTTAAAGCTCCAGAGATTATCCTCATAGTTTGATTCAGCTGGACATCGACCAAAGAAGCGTGTGCGCTGTTCAGCCACACAGGAGCACAATACTCTGCTGTGGAATAGACCAAAGACAGTGCGGTGGTACGCAGTGTGTTGGCATCAGCACCACGAAAAGTACCAGCAAGTTTATGCATTATATTACTACGAGGTTTTAATTTCCCAGCAATATTTTCTGGACGATATTTGAATGTCAAACTTCTGTCTAGGGTAACTCCTAGGTATTTTGGATGATTGTTCAATTTCACCTGTTTATTTCTGAAGTAAACTTGGAATATAGTTGGCCTGTATATTACTTAAATGAAAGGATGCTACTTCAGTTTTGTTCAGGTTAGGTTGTAATCGCCATCGTCTAAAGTATTTATCAAGTACAGCCAGATCTTCAGTTAAGGTATTCTCAGCTTTTTGGAATGTTGAATGTTGAGTTGCAATGGCAATATCGTCAGTATACATGAATCTCAGTGATGCTGTCTCTGGGATATCACTAATATATAAGTTAAAGAGCAATGGGGAAAGAACTGACCCCTGAGGTAGGCCATTTTTAATCCTAAATAATTTACTTTGGGATTCATTAAGATATACTTGTATCCATCTGTCTGCTAGTATTTGATTAATTAGGTTGGTTAGTTTTGGTGATGGGATAGTTTCTAGGAATTTTAAGATAAAACCCTCTCTCCACACACTGTGTCATAGGCAGCAGAGAGGTCCACGAATACCGCTATTGTTTTCAATTGTTTTTCATAACCGTTCTCTATAAAGGTTGTCAAGGTCAGTACTTTATCGCAACAACTTCTGTCAGGTTTGAAGCCAGCTTGTTCCTGTGGAGTTCTGTTATGTATACTTGAAGAAATTCTGTTGTATAGCATTCTTTAGAGGAGTTTCAGGCAGATACTTAACAAGACAATAGGACGGTAGGTTGGAAGCAATTGTAGGGTATTTGCCAGGTTTAAAGACAGCAATCTTTTAAAAATTAATGGAAGTATGCCAGAGTCCAGGATATTATTGTACATAGCAGTAAGCCATTGAATAGTTTTTGGTCCGCAGTTCTTAATGAATTCAGGGTAGATTTTATCGAGTCCAGCCGCCTTCCCAGTCCTCAATGAGTTAACTGCCTGGGTAAGTTCCTGGGAAGTGAAAGCCTTAGATAGTGATGATGGTGGAAGATCTGTTTTGAGATGTTTTAGTGTTTGTTTTACCTCTCTCTCGTAGCTACTCTGTCTTGAGGATATTTAGTCATCGAGACTATATGCTTTGCAATGTGTTTTGGATCAATGGCAGGCAGGTTACCAGAAGTCCTTGTATTAGGGTCAAGCTTCCTAATAAGACTAAGCTTTTCGACTGGAATGAGTAAAACTAAAATTGTTCATTGTTTTAATCCATTTGTCTTTTCTAGCATTGTCAAGAGACTTCAGTAGCTCCTGTAGAGTTATTATTAGTGGAGAATTCTTTATACAGTTTTTCACTGTCACTATTCCAGCCTGGGATATAATCTCTCCTAAAATCTCTTCGAATGGTTATTTTGGCAGCACCAATAATAATGCCAACAAATCTAATGTAATTGCTTACGTGGGCTTTATAAATCTTATTACAGTGTCAACCTGTTTTTTTATAAATAATCCCAGTCAGCTTTGAGAAAGTTCCACCTAGGTTTTAATATTGTTCTTGTGATTGGAATATTTAGGCCTGCTTTATAGATTATAGGTCGATGTTGGCTATTTGGAAAACTGTCTAATACTTTCCTAGGGATGGGGATTTGGCCGCCATAATCGTCTGCAGTACAGAAGCACAAATCAGGGTTATATTCTTTTTCCCATCTAGAGGAGAGAAATCTCGGTTTATCTTTGGCATGAAAGATCAGCTAGAGGTTTTGATTTTCCATCCAGTTCACTAGTAGGGTACCATCTAGGTCATCTTTTCTATATCCCCAAAGGGAGTGATGACTATTAAAATCTCCCAGGATTATGCTTGGATGTTGTTGCTGGGACAGTACTTGATCAGGCCGTTTAGCTAAGGGAGGTTTATACACGTTGGTTATAGTATAACCAGATATTGTAAGAGATGCACTATATATGTCCTTGCTGGTACTTGATTCACAGATCTTATAATTAGAAATGTCATTTTTATATATGTTGCCACACCATATTTGGGATGGTTTATGCAGTTAATCATCTTGTAACCATATATTTTCCCTCTCGTTAGTAGATCTAGATCGTCCTTAGTGTGAGTTTCCTGTACTACATCTATTTGATGGTATTTCAGGATCTTAGTAAGAACTTCGCATTTATCCCCACTTATGCCTTCTATGTTTAATTGGCATATTTTTAAGAGTGAGGCCATATTCTTGATTCTCAAATCCTCGGTAGGTTTGTGTCGGTTATCTGAGAGCCTGTGTCCGTGAGTCCTGAAAGAGTACGGATCCATCTGTTGCTGTAAATAACTATTTAGCGTTATCCAGGGTGCACCACGAGGAGGCAGTCTACGTTACACCCCATAGAAGTAATAAGATGTATGGACTATAAGTGAAATATTTGTAGTGATTTAAAAGTAATTACAGTACATCTAAGTCCAGTACTCTAACAAAGTTAAAATGCTTTATAATTAAAATGTGCTTGTAGTATTGGAATACAAGCGTTACAAAATTTTCAGAGCCAGACTTATGGAAGAATTTGTTGGACCTCCAATGAAGGGAGTATTAAAAGATGAATTCAAATCGTCTCGCTAAGATGGCTAGAACCTCATTCATAACAATGTCGAAAGTGTTTCGGGAAACAATAAAGCTAAAAATTATAAAGAAATACTTGTGGAGGAGGGCTTATAATTTCAAGATGGAAATCAGGATGTTGCTAAAGATTCCTTTCTTCATTATCACCTAGATAAGACTTCCTGAAGAGTAAGTGGTAAGCAGGGTGAACGATTCCATCAGGACACGATGGTAATAGGGAAACCATACGATGAAGAATGTTTATATGATAGTACACTATTGCTGGTTTCTTCAAAAGAGATGCATGGACTTAGCAATTAAAACTCATTATTATAAATATAGTAAAACATGGAAGCATTGAATATTGGCTGATTATATTCATCTTTACAAAATACATTTTTTAAATTAACAGATATGTTTTTTATTTTCATCATTAAACATATTTCCTTCACATTATGACACGCATATGACAAACAACCCTGATGGACTTAAAGTTCCGTTTTTAATTTTCATGTCCTGAATTCCATAGAATCCACCTGTTTTCATCCTAGTTACAAAATTGTTCGCTGTAATTAATGGAAGACTTTTCGCAACATCTGTTTACCTATCACAACTGTGTTCTCTTTGGCATACCCTCGAGGGGTATGCCAAAGAGAATACAGGAAAAGGTGTGGCTTGCTTTTTCTTTTTAATAAGGATTTAGAGCTTAATAGACCTCGACAATAATGAATGATGATGCAAATACCACTGAACACACATTTTAAATGATATAATAATGAACTGTGATAATCTCGGCTTGAAAGTTATGTTTCACGAAACTCTTACTTTATATGCACTTCTACATTGACAGAATAGTGAATGCAATGTTTAATGTCGCTTTTTGTTATGGTTTCAACTTTTATCAAAGGACAGACAACTGCTATACACCTTTTTTTTTCTCTTTTTGACACACACTTTGAATGAAAACAAACTGGTTATCAAGAGGAAAAAACAGAGCTTTAATAATTGTTTTCATCTCATAGTGGGTTTAGCTTGTCAAAATATCAGGCTTGCACAATTCTTGAGTTGAGAAGAAAACATCGTTTATTTATAAATAACTTTTGAAATTAAGAACAAGAGTGTTAAAATAAAAACTAAAAAAGAAAATTATTTAAAGTAGTCAAATTGAGTCTCCGTAGCTCAGTAGTTTTTGTGGAAAAGGGCTACGTCTGTACAGACGTAGCCCTTTTCCACAAAAACTACGAAAGATCTGGGTTCAATTCCCGTCAGTGACGTGAGGAACCTTTATCTGGTCTCTTTCGACTAAAGGTGAGTTAGCCGGTCTTATACGGAGGTAGGGGTTTTTTATCACCCGGAAACCCGTGTTTTTCGTCCCCCAGAACAGACAAACCTGCCCCAGTCAGATCAGATTTTACTTCCTCAGAGAAATGAAAGACCTTTTATATTATTATTTTTAAAGTTTTATTGCATAATATTTCATCTTATTTCAATACAAATATAACTCTAACGACCATTACCAATAACCCTTTTTTACAATATATTATTAATTTAATAATAATAGTTACTGAAAGTGTCTTTTCAAAATTACAAAAAAAAAATTAGTAAAAATAAAAGATTATGAACATATTTTGAATTTAAAATTTACGAATTTAAAATTTGAAGTGGCATTTTCAAAAAAGAAAGCAAAATACCATTTCATTTCAAATTTAAAGCCAATTAAAGACATTTGAAGTTGTTACCTGAAATATAAATTTTAAAATTATATATTCTCTTCATTGCCCCATTCAGTTTCAGATTGTCACTAACAGCACTTTTATGTTTCATATATAGACAGTATATGAGTGTTGTAATATATATTCATATATACTATACAGAAGTAATTATTGAAATTTAGACGATAGTTCAATCGTAGTTTTGTGGAAAAGACAGGTGTACATAAGCTAAACAAGAAAAATGTGGAGTCTCCATGAAAACGTTCATAAAAATCATCGGAAATGAATTATAACAACGAACAGTTACCCGAAGAATATCATAATCAAGATGAACACGTAACTTTGTTTTACAAATGATAAAATAACATTACTGTTTCTAAATATAAGATAATTTATTAAGAAAAGAGCATTTTTCCCACTCACTAAAGGCTTTTTTTTCCTCTCTAAAACTATCTATAATACAAGTTATTGTCTGTGTGTGCTCTGAGAATGCTCTACGGAATGCAGTTTACATAACTCTTCCGTTAAATATTAGAAGTTTTTGATATGGAAAGGCTATGGATAATGGTGTGAGAGTCTGATACCATTTATTAACAAAAAGAGGTGTTAATTTAATAGGTTCAAATAACATTATTTGAACTTGGTGAACTCTTTAGTTGTAATATCTGATAGGATGAACACTAGCGAATATGATGAACTTCGATAAAACAGTATCTCCAACATTGTTAAAGCTTTGTTGAAGTGACTGTAATTTACTGAGATGCTGCTGACATGATCCGAGAAAAATAATGTTAAAGAAAAACCTCCTGATTTGCACAAAGTCCTGATCTTAATTCAGCAGAACATTCTTGACAATAGTACATAGGCTGGTCGTATTCAAGGAAGACTTCCTAGAATAGTAGAATATTCACACCTGGTGAAGCATTATGCTGAGAAGGGGGGGGGGTCACGATGTCATTTGTCATTCAGTTGGAAAGACGTAGGTTCAAATCCTTTCTCATCTATGATGGTAACTAGTAACCTTGACTGGTTAACTATCTCATACCAAGTATGCCAGAGTTTAACATCGCGTAAAACAGATAAACCTATGGAAAATACATGCGATTTACAGACATAATACACAAGCCTCGTAGTGTATTAATTCGAACTTTTAGAATTGGTAGGCAGCTAGACTCCAACTAATTTCCATTCGTTGGAGTCAAGATGACTGCACTACCACAGACAAACTTCTGCTAGTTAATGCTTTTAATCCTAACTAATATGAATATCGTAACTACTACTATTCGTATATTGTATTCTGCAGGTTAAATTTTTCTTCGAAAACTGAGAGAAATTATATTTCCTTGTTTCAGTTAACGAATAATTTGGAAGGTGCTGGTGGGGAAAAAATGGCAAATATTTTATGAATTATATCATAAAGTTTATAATATAAGATGCAGTTTTATCTGCATTAAGATTAGAATGTTTTGACACATTTAACCATGCGCCATTTCTGGAATATTAAGTAAACAAAAATTGTTGTTTGGTTTCAATATTAACACATTCTTTATGCACAATAAAAACATGTCAAACATGTTGAATAATTTTAATTTAAACTTCCTTAAATATATAAAAGCGAATTTTTTATATAAATACTAAAATTTTAGGTAAGACTTTTTTTACTGATATGCTCAAATGTATCGAATATTTTAGTCAAACAAGATAAAAAAATTAACTGATTTTTTTCTGGAGGCCAACTGATGCCTTAAGAAGAAAAAAATCTTTGCTTTTGAGAACGAACAGATACTCCAATTTGATCAAACACTGATTTGTTTTTGAAATTAATATATATATATATATATATATATATATATATATATATTGAGTTCTGTTTTTTGGTTGGCTGGTAATCTGTACAGCGTACATGAAAAACTCCATTTCCATTACTTATATACCTTACGTCACATATAATTTAATTTATTATAAATTCACGTTTAATATCATCGTAAATTATAATTCAGTTTTAATTATTCCAAGTAGTACAGTACTTCTTTGAAAACTTATTTGACAAAATGAGAAATTCTCAACCTCAGAATTATATTCCATTTCGTGTGTATAAACCTGACTGTAGCGTCGAGAGATGACCGCTTTGGGTTCACAGAATATTATTCAGAAATTAAATCAAGAAAGTATGCAGCAGAACATTTAGATTCCGGTTTTACAAAGACTGAAGTAAATGACGAAGAAAGACCACGTTGTGTTGTTTGTTCGTAAATATTGGCGGCTGATAGCACGGAACTGAATAAATTTAAAAGACATTTAGAAACACTTCATAAGGAGTATGTAAACAAACCTCGAGAGATGTTTGCTGCCAAATTGAAATATTTTGAAAAGCAAAAATCTAGCGTTAAAAAAGCTTTGTCTGTAATTGAAAAAGCTTTACTGGCTTCTTACAGAGTCGCATACAAAATAACGAGGTGCAAAAAGCCCCACAATATCGGAGAAGGCTGAATTCTGCCATCTGAGATTGATATTGTGGAAACTATGCTTGGAGAAAGCTTTACTGAACAACTACAGTGCATACCATAATAATAAATTTAGTTTAATCCTTTATCCAAGTATGAGCAAACAAGGTTTGCGCCTGAAAGTATCTTCAGGACTGGGGTAAGGTGGTACAACACCGGGTAACTATTGAAATTCATTTAACGACGACAACATAACGACAGTGTATGAGTGGGTTAGAAACCCATTTCAAATTACCCTTGAAGGTTTCTCAATTGAAGAAGAGGAACAATTTATAGACTTCACGTCAAGCGGCGAAATCAAAAGACAATTTGAATCTAAATCGCGGCTTGATTGGACCGGTGTTGATGATGAATTTTCTGCACTAAAGTCAAGAGATTTTCGAACATCTTATCTTTGTAAAATGGGGTTTTCTGCAGTGGCTGCCTTGAAAACAAAATATACATCTCAGTTAAATATAGAAAGAGAACTAAGAGTGTCAATTTCCAATGTATTACCAACATATGAAAATCTTTGCTCCGCACACAGGCCCAAAGAAGCCATTAATTTTTAGATTCATTATTATTGTTTAGTTTTAATTAGTTGCTTGGTATATTTGGCAATATTGTATGTTCCCGTAAACGTAACTAGTTTATTCAATACAGTGGATTTGATGCATTTTATTATTTTATTTTCAGGGTGTATTTTATGCTTTTGTTTTTATATTGTTTTTATGTAAATAAATAGTTTCATGAAATGCTTTTGTTTCAATAAAGTAGCTTGTCAGTTTTTCCTTTGATTTCCACTTTCTTCGCACGCTCCCCCACCAAAGCGGGACGCACCCCATAGGTTGAGAATTACTTGTATATACTTTGTGTGTGTGTGTATACGTGTGTGTGTGTGTGTGTATACGTGTGTGTGTATATATACACACACACACATAAATAAATTTGGAACTTTTTTGGGTGATGGACATGCTGTATCAACATTCTCTTGCGATGAAGGATTTTGTTGTTCTCTGTTTGAAGCGATCTGACGGCTTGTCTGATGCCTGTCGAATTAGCTGATTTGGGTGATTATCTGACTGTGAAGAATTTTTCTGCAATCCCTATCATGCAAGTCTTTATCTAGAAGGTTGGCTTCTCGGTGTAATTCAAGGTTTCTGATGAATTCAAGGGACATTTAACTCAGTTCTTAGACATTTATTCTGGATCGTTTGTAGTCTTTGAATGTTTCGTTTATTCGTGTGTCCCCAGATGGGTGAGGCGTAAATTAGTCGAGGTCTTATCACTGAATTTTAGAGGAGAATTTTGTTGTTTATGTTTAGGAAGCTGTTCCTATTCAAGAGTGGGTAAAGTTGTGCTATAGTCTGATTAGCTTTAGTGGAAATGCTATTTATGTGTGTCTTGAAATTCAGGCGTTTGTCAAGATGAACTCCTAGATATTTGGTTGAGTTATGCCAGGGGAATGATTTTCCCAAACATTTGTATGGTTGTCTTCGGGTCTGCTTTACGTCTGGTAAACAGTACTGCGGAGCTTTTCCCTGGGTTGATAGATATACGCCATTTGCGGTATCAATTCTCTAATAGGTTGATTGCTACCTGCAACTTGTTTATGGCCAGTTGAGGACGGAGTGACCTTGTTATGATAATCGTGTCATCCGCATAGAGGGCGGTGATGGATGTGGATAACTTAAGGAGATCTGCCATATATATGGAGAAGAGTAAGGAGGATAGCAAAGAGCCTTGAGGGACTCCAGCCGTAATTCTTCTTGCAGTGGATCTAACTCTATTGATTTTTATTCTGAATTTTCTGTTGTACAGATATGATTTAATGAGTAGAACTAATGGTAATGGAATTCCTGCTTGATGTAGTTTGAAAATTAATCCATAATGCCAAATTATATCAAATGCTTGAGTTATATCCAGAAGGACTGCACCTGAGTGTTGGTGCCATTCATAACCTTAGATGATGTATTCAACGACTCTGTAAATTTGAAGAGTTGTGGAGTAATGTTTCCTAAAGTCGAATTGCTCGTCTTGTATGACGAGGTTTATCTGCTGCCTCTTGAATCCATGTGAATATAGCGCTTTCGGCTATCTTACCTACACATGATAGGAGGCTGATCGATCTATAATTCTGAAAAAATTGTGTGATTTTTCCAAGTTTTGGGATTAGGAAGAAATCTGCGATTTTCCCACGTTCTGGAAAGTAATTTAGCCATAGGATGGCATTATTAATAATGGCCATCAGATGCATAATACCTTTACGTGGAAGTAGTTTTTGAGCGCCTTATTTTTGATTGCATCTGGGCCCGCAGCCTTTTTGTTATTTACTTTTCTTAAGATTTGATATACATCTACTGGCGATATGGTTCTGAAGTTGGATGGGAGTGTGGCGTTCTGAGTTATTTTACGCATTTGGGTGTCAATTTTTCTCATTAAGTTTATATTTATATTGTCATAATTAAGACTACATTGTCTTTCCAAGCTATCCGCAAATTCTTCTGCTTTTTCTTCATCATTGTAAGCTATTCCACATTCACCTTGAATTGGAGGAAGAGTGTTATGTTTTGAGCGAAGCAATCTCATAATTTTCCCACAAATCTTCTGGGTTTAGGTGTTTCTATCTTGTTCCAAAACTGGTTTTGGTGATCCTTCAGAGCATGCCGAACCTGGTTCGTTGCTCTGTTGACTGCCTGTTTATCTGCGGGATACATTTTTTATGATATTATCTACGTAACCTGTTTTTTTTTCTCGAATTAAGAAGTTTTATCTCCTCTGGGAGATAAAACTTCTTACCTGTTAATATTCTTTTCAAAGGATGTCACTGCCTTTTCTATTTCTTCAGGAGACGTAATATGTGGTACTGGGCCAAAGTTTACTTGGAGGGCTGAGGGAAGTCGATTCCAGTTAATAATTGTAGTGGTATTTTCAGTTAAATATTTTATGATGCCTAGTTGCAATATGATGGGGTTGTGATCAGAACTCAAGTCGTTAACTGTTTGTAGTTGGTATCGGTGCGCTATGTTTCTCAATATAGCTATATTGAGTATATCAAGACGGCCGGTTGTTCCGTAGTGTGTGTGGGTTCCGTGGGTCCTATTACTGTTATATTTTGTGAAGTGGAATAAGAGTTGAGTATTCTTCCGTTGATATTTGAATTTCTGCTGTTCCAGACTGACTCCAGACTACAGCATTAAAATCTCCAGCTATGATTACTGCTCTGCCTGCGTCCCATATCTCATTAGTATCACATCTAAGTCTGATTCTAGGAGTTTTTTTATTCGGAGGGTTGTAGTTGCTTGTTTTCCATATGTATTTCTATTCTTCTTATTTCCATATGTTCTGTTTGGGGTTCGGCTATTGTGTTGTGTTTTATGTTTCTTTTGACAAAGATGGCGGTGCATCCACCTCTTCTTGCATAGGATCTGTCTGTACGGTATGCAATATAACTGTTGATTCCGATCTTGTCGCATGAACGAAGGTGTGATTCATTTATGGGAATGATGTCTGCTGCTTGGGTTTCTGCTGCAAACTCCTGTAGGCTCTTGTATTTTGTTGGATGGTCCGTTGGTGTTCCAGCTGACAATCTGTAGTGAATTAGGTTTTCTTTTGCATTTATCCATTAAGGATTTCACAGAACAGTGACTGTGTGTCTTAGGATGATATCCTTGGCTTCTTGAGTTGTGTTAGTTTGCCGGGGTTCAGCAAGCATTTCTCCTATGCAGCTTGTTATATTCTGTAAGATAGGTTTGTTGATTTGCTGTGAATGGTTTATTCTTGGCTTTGGATCTTTTAGGTAGGTTGGTCTTGCTACTTCAGCGTACGTCTTTCCATCTGTTGTGGAGATGGTGGCTTGATGGTTCTGGTTTGAGGAAATGTTGTGCATCCCCTGTAGTTTGCGGGGTGTGGGCCTCTGCAATTTTCACACTTTGCTGATTGTGTGCGTGTTTATTGGAATTCAGTTGTTGCATGTTTTCCACTGCATTAAACGCATCGTTAATCTGCTTTGCAGTAGCGTTGTGAATAGCCAAACTTTTGGCAGCGATGGCATTGCGTAGTTATTGATTTATGTTTTGATGATTCAGTCTTTATGACTAAATCACAGATAGATCGCAGATGTGTTTCTGGTCATTGCTGATTTCTACCATTAATAGAGGATGGTGTTTTATGAGCTCTATGCACACGGCTGACTTTAGTAGGTCTGAAGCCTTTGTTTTGGAGGTCTGACGTAATTTCATCTGTTGTAATTGATTCTGTTACCACCATGAGCACAACTTTGAGATCCTTTCACTACTGAGGGCAAATGTATGGTAGGAAAGGTTGCTATTATCCAGTAATTTGGGTAGTTTTCTGATAATCTATAGAAGTTTTTGGTTGGATGCGAATTCCTTCTTCTGTTTTGGTGGCTTTCGTAAATGATATTTCTAATGTTCGGAGTGAAGTGACAACTGACGTCCAGTAATTTTTATCCCTTAGATGACGGGTATTCTTTCTTTTGAATTTGTATTCTTATCAGTCTCCATTTCTACTGGTTTGGGTGTTTCTCTAGTAACAGAGATTTTTCTTTTCATATTTTTAATGGTTTGAATTCTTCCTGCATGTCAGCTGTATCCAATATATGGTGAGCATTGCTTTGGGATATTGGCGCATCCACAGGATCTAGTGACTGCTCCGATGTCCGACGCCGTCATGTTCTCATGGTGTCGATTTTCCAGACTGTCGTCTGTGACGATTGTGGGGGGAAACGTGTCATTGAACTTGACTTTTCCTGGCCAGTTATTATTAAGTATTTCACCTAATCGGATAAATTCCCGATAAACGTCATCGAATTTGGTTTCATCTATTAGTTTTTCTATGTCTATCAATGTCAAGTATCAAAACTCTAAGTTTGACAAGGCGGTTCCTAGAATCCAAATTTGAAATCCCGTAGATCAAATCGATGATCTATCGGCACAGAAAAGATCCCGCTGGCTGCCAGCAAGACCGAGCATTAGAAAAAACGAGCGAAGTAACGGTGGGAGAGTCATGATTTTTCACTAGGCCTCAGCTAGAGCTTTCTACCTCACTACCCATTGGGTAGTGATCCCCCCCCCCCATAATGTATAACATCATACATCTCCGCTAGGAGACGTGTTTTACATTATGGGAAATACTAAGGGTAGTGATCGGATCTTACTCCACCTTTACTACGAGTTGCCCCTATCACGAAAGGTATGCTTACGCTTGGATCCGCCGAAACTTTTATAGTTTTTATATTCAGCACGAAACTCTTGTAATTTCTCTTTTCGGCTTTGAAATAATGTTGGATTCAGTATCCACTTAATTTGAATAATTAAAGATATTCATTTTTTTTTTGGGGGGGGGTACTTCTTACGTAATTTCTTCTTCCTTTCGTATTTTAATATGTTAAATAAAATGCTTCTTTTAACTTTGTTAAATGCTTTTTCAAAGTTAATAATATAAAGTGTGTTTTTAAATTGTATTCTCTTATTTTCTCTATTAATTTTAGGCAAAACTCCAGGTCTATACATGATCGTCCTTTTCTAAATCCATTTTGTACTTCTAAAGTAAAGCTTTCAGAATATTTTATTAGTTGGTTATTTAAAATTCCGTTATATTTTTTATAACAGGAATTTAGAATAGTTACGCCTTTATAATTTGTAGGGTCAACCCTGATTCCTTTTTTTATTTTTAAAAATAGGGAACACTGTTACTTTTTACCATTCTATTGGTGGGTTACTTGTTGAATAGATTTTATTCAAAAATAACAGGACTCTTTCTTTGAACCTTATTCCTGCATATTTATATAATTCTGAGCCTAACTAATCTTCTCCAGGTAATATTCCGTTTCTTGTTTCTGTCAGGCTGATATCTAATTCTTCTTTAGTTATTTCATTTTCATTAAATGTTTACCAGTTATCTTTTCAGTCCACAATTCTGTATAGAAATTTAGAAATTCTTCTAATTTCAATTCGGTACTTAATTTTATGCTTTCTTTAGTATCTGTACTTAAGTGTTTCAAAATCTTATATACATTGGGTCTTATTTTATATAAATCATGTTCTAAATTTGAAACAAATTTATTCCATGATTCTCTGTCTTTTTCTGACTTCTCTTTTAGCTATGGCTCTTATTCTTTTATATTCTATTTCATCTTTTACTGCTTAACCATTTGTGATAGGCTTCTTTTTTCTTTTTGATTATTTCTTTCATTGTATCATCCGAGATCTTCAGTTTTTTCCTTTTATTGAATTTTTTGGTCTTTCCTAAGCTTTCATTTGCTGCTGCATTTATTATCGTTTTTATACTGTATTAAGGCTTTCTATTTCTTCATTTCGTTTTATTTTACCTAAATATTGTTTAATATTTTCTTAATAATCTAGTTTTATAAATAAACGTTTTAAATTTTCTTTCTGTTCTTGTTACTTGTAGCCATTTAGATGGTAATCTTAATTTTATTTTGACGAGGAAGTGGTCACTGCTTATTTCATATCCCCTGTGAACTCTGAACATCTAATCATTTTTATATTTTATATTATACAAGCATTTTAAATAAAACATTTCACCCGATGTGAACCAGCTGCTCATACGAAGATTTCCCTTTTCCAAAACGGACGAAATAAATAAATAAATTTGGGTTGTTTTAAATTATGGCCGAAGCTAAGAAAGCCAGCGTATTAAATTTGTTAATGCGCATTTTGACTGGTTTGCCAGTGTTGTATACGAATATTTCATTAAACAAACTCAAATTGCAGCTTACTTTTTTTTAAATACACAATTAAAAATACAGTATACCATTAAATTAAAAAATAATAATAAAATCCTCTGACGTCCTTTGGGGACGGATTTGCAGCCAATTTCCCTCCTTCAATTAAGCCTTCCCTGATAGCGAGCCCAAGTTATTAATGAATCAACGCTTTGTAGGAGAAAGAGAGGTTATAAGGTAGACAACTGGCGCCATCTCGTAGCTCTAAACGCTAATACTGGTATTACAGTCTCTAATGTGAGTTATACAGTAGATTCTTGTGACGAAAGATTAAAAAAAAAACTGAGTATTCTGTAGAACAACTCCTCCTACTTACCAGTAACTCGAGAACCGGTGGAAGAAAGGCTTACAGAAAGTATCTGTAGTCGGTGACTAGACTCGAACCTATAACAGTCTTTCTTGGGGTATCCTAGCGCTATGGGAGTAAGCACCGTTTCTTCCTACTGGGACCAGAATGAGAGCGCACAGTGGGTTACTTTCGTAAGCGAATTTGGTACTCTTTCTGCTTCGGTATTTGAGAAAACTCCGGACTACTTTCTCTATATAAGCCATAAACTGGAAAGATAAAGTATAATGAATTCCAGTCTTTATAAGGATAACTGATGTGATTCAAATGGATCTTATTTATAGCTAAAAATCTTTGAACTTTCTTCTTGCCAAGAAAAAGAAAAAAAAAGTTGCATGCTACCAGTGAACCCTGGTTGGCCTTCTCCATTACTTTTGCGAAACCTTTTTAATAATAAAACCGAAATGTTGCCGTATTTTAATATAGCTCATTCGTATAATACAAGCGTTTCTAAATTGTTTTTTTAAATGGTCGTATTATGTAATTTCTTTGATTTCTCGCAGGCATGATGCTAATTCGAAGAGAAACTGGGTGCTGATATCTTGTCGCTCAATAGTAATCATGATTAGGTATTCCGCTTTAAGCCTAAAACTGTTTCCGACTAATTGATAATCTTCCAGTCCATCTGTGTCCGAAAACTCGTAGTTAATAAAATCCCTATGGATAAAAGGATCTTTCTTTTATGCGAGTCCTATTTAAGATAGGTTGTAAACCTATAATACATTAGTAGTATTGTGTAAGGACTAATAAGAAACTGGTCTGAAACCAAAAACGGAATCTTTCGAACGCCAACTTCACCTCTCCAGTAAGCAGGGCTGTGGTCATATCAGCGAATTTCATCGGAAAAGATTCACGATCACAATTACCCAAGGCAGGATTCGAATCCGTAGGTTATAGAGCGGGTAGATACGCTATTTGTTTAACTAAACAGGCGAGATTTTATTCTGTTTTTAAGTAAGCATTTGGTTTTCTTAATACGAAATCTCAATTTAGACATGTCTGAGAATGAATGAATGACATATTCTTCCAGATGACATGAGATCTATTTTAGCATAGAAATTACGACGTTTATATCCAATTAATCGTTATATCTGAACTCTGGAATGTGCATCTCATGATGTAACTGTTTAACATGATGTTTAACTGTTTAACTTTTTTGTAACATGATGTAAAAAGTTTGCCAGAAATGAAACAAACACAAGACTGGGAATGATCGTTGCTGCTATCCAAGAGTTGTGTATCTTACAACTAATCTTCGAGTTTTAAGGTCTGCATCAGTTGTCTCTGCTATTGGCACTCGCCACAAAGCTGTCGACCGTGACACAGATGGCCTACATGACACTATTCAAGTAACTTGCGTCACACCTTACTACATGCTTTGGGGTACTATAATCGTAACTTAGCTGTGTGGAAGAGAATTTCTGCTAGCGCCCCCTAGAAATCTACGAACTTGTGCAAAGCTACGGAAGACTAATCAAATTATAACCACTTCCGGCATCGTATTCTTCTCTAAAATACCCCCTTTAATGAGTCCAGGTGCGTGCAATGTCCATTAAGAGAAGGGTGGGAATGGGAGATTAGGGTGGGGGGGGAGAAAATGACTACCGTAAAGAGAATCGGGGGAACCACCAGATCTTTAGCAATGACGGATATATGATGATTAAATGATAAATCATTATACATACCCTATAATTACTGTCCATACACCCGCACAAGGTAAACCTCCCTTTTGACCTTACACCTTGACCTTAATATAGTGAGATGCAACAAAAGAGAGAACTCGCTGACGGATGCGTCAATAGGGATGTTTGAGTACATTCTACAAGCAAGTCACAGTGTACCAGAAAGCGGTTAGCCATCCACTGTGCTGTCCTACCGGTCAGTTGGCAAATCGAGTGGGTGGCAGTTTCGTAATTCGCTTTTAAGTTGACCCAGGAAGTGCAACTCTTTTAGTACAGATAAGACGAGATAGTTCTTAACCTCAGATAAAAACAATGAAGTGGGAGTTATTGTACCTCTGGATGAAAAGGATGATGTCATGATATTTGACCCATTCATTTAAGATTCATTCATCTTGGAAATAATTCAGAAACTCTGATGAACAAATGTAGGAATTGCAAGCACCGTACGGAAATCGGAGTCTCATTAGCATCGCCTGTGACAGAGAAAAATATCACTATAACAAAGCCAAAAATATCATTAATTTAATATAATATCTGTAATGATTTTTTGTAACAGGAGGCGCTACTGTCGTACAGATCTGTTGTCTGCTCTGGTGCAGACTTTTACTGATTTTTGACTCCTCGTCTACATGTCGAGTCACTACGAGAATCAATCTGAAGTCTTCGTTTTAAAAAATATTAAATAGATGAAATTTTCTGTTTTAATACTGTCAATAGTCTTTCATTACATTATCTAAACAATTAGGTCATTAAATAATCATTTTGTTATACAAGATCCGGATTTTCTTTGACTAGGATAGGATTCCCAAGCCAAAATTTTCTCCTTAGGAGAAAGTTTCTCAAATTTGCAAAAATTTTGCTAACTAGAAAAAAAAAAACTACGATTCAACTGTCTCCCAAATGCACATTCTCAAATCTTTATTACGTAATCGCAGACGTGGGATTTTTGTTTGGTTCGACCCTAACCTTGTGCCGTAAACATCAGCACAGTAACACTTCCAGTCAAACATTACACCAACGCGTTTTCATAGAAATCTAAAAATAAAAGTGAAATCACTTTTATTCTTATAAAATGTTTCTTTCTGTGAACTCTCCAGTCACATCCTTGTGGACAAAATTAATCAATTTCTTAAGAGCGCGCACACACAACCATACAAAGTAATAATAATAAAAAAAAATCCACCCTGCTGGGAATCGTCCACAGTCAACATCATCTTCCTGCAGACTTCTATTCTAGCTTCATTGTTAAGAACGTGCTTATCTGTCACGTATTTCGTGAAATGAACAATGTCGGTCTCCATGACACCCATCTAAGGCACGATTACGTCATCTTGGCTTTTCACTATGCCATAGCTTTTGTGGATTAACATGCATGTATTCAAAGCTGCCCAGAGAATGCATAATTGATTTCGAATTATAAGGTGCCAAGTCGTGAGATGAATTAGCACGCTGGTGATGCACACAGTTAGTGGAACATAAGCACAGCGAAGAGACCAGGAAAACATTTCAGCAATCGGACATATAAAACCACCCACGAAATTACATAACTTGGAAAAATCTTTGGCTGTTATCCTTATACACGTTCTGCTAATGTGGTGTGGGAGGGAAATGTTGAATTGTGGAATTACGAATCGAGATATGTGAAAGATCTCCTTCAAGGGATAGGCACTTTATTTTTTTTATTGCTTTTTTTCTTACTTTTATATTTTTGTCGCAGATAAGTTGATCGCTTCTATAATTTTTCAATAAATAAAAGTTGCTAAGAAAATATCTAAGAGATCTGCTATACTAAACTCAGTGATTTAATTACGATAGTCTCCTCCTCTTTGAGGGCTTCACTGGCTCCCCTTCCATCTACAAAATCCTCCATCCCTCACTGCGGCTTTCTCAGTACGATAGCGCTACTGAACTCACGTGAAACAATTTTTAGCTATGAAAAACATTAGTTCGCCGAAGCACGAAAGTTTTTTAACAAGTCATCCGTTGTTGCTGTTGTATAATGATAGTGTCGTTGGTGTCCGGGTGGTAATGTAATGGCAGAGTACACTTAATCATGTCATTATCTTACTTAATAAACGTCTTGGCATTGGTACAGAGAGTGTGAAAAAATAATAAGAATTTTAATTCTCTATCTGATCGGTGTTTTAAGTCACAACTGCAATGACTTAATATTACACACGTCCTCTTCATCTGTGGAAGTTGGTAGGACTCGCAGTATAGAAATAATGAAGCAGTAACGCTACTCAACTGTTACCTAAATAACTGGCTCTCTCCCCCCCCCTCCCCCCCCCACTTTAAGCTGTAGGCAAAATTAAATACGACCACCTGCCAACCCTTCGTCTCATTAATCATAGACTGCAGTTGCCATTGCACTGATGGTGTTTTCAAGGCTGTCCCACTTCTTGACAGACGATGGAGAACTGTTATTTCATACTGGGGCCAGCGATCCGTGACTGGTGTTACGTAACACGTTACTTTCCCCTGGAGTCCACTTTCCTGAAATACAGGAATGAGCTGGATTGGGAGGGTGTTATCATTGCTTAGTGTGCTATGATCGATAGAGAGAAACTTACCTGAGGCTTTTGTTTTGAATTAAACATTTCGCTTTGAGTTCTTTTAAATCTGTGGAAGCCATTTTGACAGCAGTGATTCCGGTAAATTCTTTTTTTTTTTTTTTCTATTCTTATTTCGGTATTTTCTCTCTTCTTCATACCAACTAAATATGGCTGCAGGTTGGAATCTAACTGGCATGGATATTTGCGAATATCTTTACGTGGCAGAGATTATTGTTGTTGCTTAAAATTACCACCTACTCAACTAAGGTTATGAAGCCTGGTTTTGCAGAACATCCCTCTACCTCCATATGAGACAGATATGGTAAATGATTTTCATTATCTGGTGTGAGACCACCAGCTTCGTTGATAACTTGAAGTGGTTTGATGAAGTTCTCAGCATTAGTAACCATGGTGCTAATATAAGTTTAGAGCCTTTCGTGGGTGGAATTTGCGTTAAAAAGTAAGTTAATATGGACATCATTCACTTGACAGACGAAAGTTCGAAATCCACTTCTGACTTCGAATCTCTAGACTGACCTGAAGATTCCATAGTTTCTCGATAATGGAGAAATCTTTCTTAGAGTTTTCAGGCGATGATTTAATCTGATTCAGTTAAAGATTGAGTTTTTCCACCATATTCAGTGTATTTATCGTCTTCAGCAGGTTGCGAAAAGCAAAAATAGAGAAACACAACCAACCCTTAGTAAACACGCGAATAATTTACAGACATAACATAAACTGTGGTATGGCCTTAGTTGTGTTAACCTAAATCTAAAACACTGGTGTTTATTTTTGGTAGGCATTGGGTAATATGAGCCAGATTGAAGCGTATGAAGTGTTGATATTTGGTGCAAGCATGTCATGTTGCTCGTACTATAAAGATCACTTGCTACATAGCAAAGATGTACACAGAAAATGAACGACACTTAGGATCTTTGAGACGGAACTTAAAATGGGCTCGTGAAAGGTGTTTGCATGGAGTTTTTATTTTATTTATTGCTCAAAAACAAACGATACGGAGCTACCACTCGCAACTTCATCAGTCGGTTAAACACAGTAAGAACTCATTTTGTTAAGTACACCGTTGCCTTTCGTTCGACGAATTTCAATTCACGTTAACTCGGCCACCATCGTTCAATTTATCGCCCTTCCAGTGTGACTCGCCTCATCTTTCTTTCTTTAAAAAATCCGTCTGCATTTTACCTTACTAACTGGCGTCTTAGGATTGATGCCGTCTAGGCTTGTCTCTCTCTCTTTCTTTCTTTCTTTCTTTTTTCTTCCTATCACCCCTTCAAACACTTCGCCGTTTCGTCCCATGTAAAGGATTTGCTTTTAATGATTGCGCACCGACGGAAAGATCATAACCTCGAATGCTTTATGTTGACCCTCAAGGACGCCTGGAGAAAGTGCGAACCGTACAAAAACCATCCTCCATCCTCCTGGAGAGCGTCAGCGAACCGTCCTTGACCCGCAGCTGCACTCGCCGCGAAGAAGAGACAGCCGTGTTGTGTGTGTGTGTGTGTGTGTTGCCTGTTTACCGTGTCGACGGGGTGTCCACTTTATACTCCGAATCGAGTAAGCGGCTTGTAGACTTTATTTTCTTCCGGACTTCGAATTAAAGGACAAGGGACAGGAGATTGCAGGTGATGAACAGCGTATGTAGCCGAAGATTTATGTGTAAGTCCCGATGAACGTTTACGACGGACATTTTCTTAATCCTTAGGAGATTACCGAGTAAGAAAAGTTGTCGTAGCGATGGGTGCGAATCTTTCGTAGAACTACTTTCTCCGTGAGGATTAGAATAGTGGTGATGATTCGGGTAACTCCTCCCACGCGTAATTAAGATATCTTAAGCCGTTTTCGTTGGGTTTTTGGTTGTGAACTTAGAAAGGAATTAAAGGATTCCTTTAACTCTTTTGTGAAATGCCTGATTGCCTCTTATTTCTTGTATTCGTTGTTAATCGCATGACATCAGAAGACGATAAAACCTTCTTTGTGCAGATTAAAAAATGAGCAATCGTGTCTTATTATAACACTTCCCAAACTGTCAAATGACAGACAATTGTGGTAATTTCGAGTTAATTTTTTGACTCAATGAATTTTATTCATTCATCCGAACAACCGACGAGTTATGTTTCTCCCCCTTCTGCTTGAAGAAACAAAGTTCATTTATTGTATTTCATATGATTGTAATAAGAGTAATTATATCTTATTGGAGCTCGTGATATTCGTGGCAATTTAAAAATATATATATACTATGAAGTTCCTCTCCGAAATTCGCTACAAAATTCAGTGTGAAAAGGTACAAAATGTGTGCTCAGTTCCATACATTAAAGGCTACAAGTTGATATTGGAATTAGCAATGATCATGTGATAAGTCTCAAGACAAATGGAGAGATTCTGATAATGATTATCTGCGCATAGTTGAAGTTCAGAAGTTATCATAAACGAACTCAATAACTCCAACCTTTAATAGCGTTACCCAGATTGCAGAAGAATTTAATAGCGCTCGGATGCATAACTTCGATTAAAAATGAAAATCCCAGCTCACAAGTGAGTACATTAGGACAGATGGCAGATACTTCAAAACTTTCTCAATGAGTCTAGGAAGCTCCATAATACGACTTAAAACAAAAACTAATCCAGTAATTAAGAGGTCTTCCAACACGAAGTTCTATAAAATTCTTTATTACTCAACCAACAACTATTTTTAAATAAAAACTATTCAGTTTAGTATTACCTTCCTATGCTTGATGAATAACGCCCTTTTGGATGAAAAGGCATGGGTTCAATGAACCATTTATTTATATATATATATCTTTTCATCCGAAAATGAGATTATTCGTTTTCATGAGCATTTGGAAGGTATTTCATCTCCGAAACAGGCAAACCGACCTGAGAACACACAACAGACATTATGCACTACCTCATAACATTAGCCGCTTCAGCAGTAATCCCAAGCAATTCAAATCTACTCCATATTCATCAACTTAGGCTCAACAATATTAACAGCATAGGATTACGGCTGTGATTATACTTAAGCAGTTCTAATAAATCTTTAGTGTGGTGGGATGTAAAAACTGCTTTTACCTTTTAGTTGCAATGAAATGCAATAAAAAAAAGCATTTAGCATACAAATCATTCCTTAAAAAACAAAAGAAATATAGCTAAAACTATAGTAAATTAAGCTCACCAAGATTCTTGGCATAGATTTATTAATAAAATAGAATAAGACATACACAGAAGACAAGACATAGCTTACAAAATATTAAGGAAATTAAACAAAGAAAGAGATACTGCACGAAGCAACATAATAAGGGAAACAATGGATAGATCGTTATAAGAATTTATGGTATGACCCAAATTTATTAATAGAAAATAACAATGAAGAAATCATTACTGATCTAGAACCAAATAAATTAGAAGAACTAAAAGAAGCAACAAAGATATCAAAAACTAGAACATCAACTGGATTAGATGGCATAAATACAGCTCTTTGGAAATATGGTGGAGAATATTTACATTACAGATTCTTAAAATTAATGAGGAAATGTGAGGTTCCATAAGGTTAAGAGCTAAGGTTATATGCATATAGTTAAGAAAGGAGCCAAAGATGATTGTGGGAATTATAGAAGAATAAGTTTATTAACTACAGCTTACAAAATCTACAGTAAAATCCCAAATAAAAGACTTAGAAACATTGCAAACAATCCACTCTCAGGAGAACAGAATGGTTTCTGACATGGAAGATCGTGTATAGACAATATTTATTTTTGAAAACAAATGCTTTAAAAAAAAAAACAGACGAAAATTTAATTTGGATATTCATCTGGCTTTTATAGATTTGGGAAAGATTTTGATAAAATACACAGAGAAAAATTATAGACTACTAGGGGCTCCGCTCCCTGACGCCTATGGCGCCCAACCCCCCCGTGTTCCGGACTGGTAGGCCGGTTCTCCTTGAATTCCGATGACTCAAATTTTGAAGACTCGACACTCAGGGTAGCCCCTTAATTTCAAAACGTTTCAAATAACTTGACAAAAACGTTACAGCCTACATCCGTTTCAAGCCGACGTCACATCCGTTTCCGATTTCAGCTTATCATTTTATAGTAAAGAGTAGATAATGAAAAAACAACAACAACGATATCCATTACATTTGGCAAGCTATGCAAAGTTTATATAAAGATACAAAATCAAGGTTACAGTTTGTTAATAAATTAACAGAAGAGAATGAAATTATTTAAGGTGTTCGACAGGAATTTAGCTTATCCCCAACTCGATTCAATACATATAATTGATCAGATTATTAAAATATGGAAAACAACAATAAAACAAATTGTCCAAGTTAACCAGAAGAACTGTTATCAATACAATTCTGTATGCTCATTGAATACAATTCTGATCAGATTATATTACAAGGCAGTGAAGATGACCTTCAAAAATCTGTTTATGAATTAAACAGAATAAGCCAACAATGCAATTTGAAAATTTTACAAATTTTAAAAGAAAACAAAAGTCATGGCATTTAAAAGTGGATATTATCATAGAAAATAGAATAATAGAACAGGGTAACATAGTTTAATTATTTATGAATAATAGTGTATCTAAAATATAAAGAAACACAGATGAAAAAATTTTAAATAATTCAGAAAATCTGTGGAACAATTAAAAGGACACTGAATAAAAAAAATAAAATAAAGGCAAGAAACCAAACTTAAATATTACAAAGTAACGGTCACTTTCACTATATAGTTCACAAAAATATGGACTGTTAAAAAAGAAAGATGAAAGTAAAATACAGACAGCAGAAAGAGGATTTTTAAGAACAATTAAAAGATGCGCAGAATTACACCTTATAAGAAATGAAGACATCATAAAAGAGCTTTTATAGTTTAAATGAAAATATCAAGGAATATAAAGAGAAATACATCTGTTTTGGATGGAAAGATATCAGCCACCAAAAGAAGTGGATAAATGCAGACCAAAGGGAAAGAGAGAGATCAGCTGAAAAATGTCCTTGAAGCAAGAACAAACAAAATGCCTAATCCTTGATAAGAAGATGTCTTTTAGTTGCTTTTCAAACCATATCGCGGTTGGTTGGATTTGGAATCGTTTAAACGAAGGGTCCTTATTTGACCAAAATCTTCCTTTATATGTGATCAGTGTTTTTTTTTTCTTTACTGCTTTGATAATTCAATAAAAACATCTTTTTAGGTAACGTCTGTATTTCGTGTTTTTCTTCAAGGATATTGCAAAAATAGTGAAGAAAAAATATGTAAATTTTATACAACAAAAGTGAACCATACAATAGAAATAAAAAAGGGGTATTAATGTCCTGGTATTGCAACACATTCTGCCGACCAACTTCTATTTGGATTGTTAGTCTGACTTCACATTTAATCAATATTTACCTTTCCGTCAACTCATACATAACTCAACATAACAATTTCTAACTTTCTGCTAGAAATTAAATACTTATCCCCGTCCTCACTGCTAATATTTGCTTACCGATGAAAAGCTCCCTTCCCTCCGCATAAAAGGATGAATGGTCAATTAAACGAAAGAAAAACGAGTGAAATTATAAAATTTTGGTTTAGTTGAATAGCTTCTCTAGAAATATCTACCTAACCTTACACGTAATAGACAACGAATGCCTGTTTCTATAGTAACGCATCACAGAATTCTGAAACTTTTCTGTAAACAATTGTTTAGAAAAGAAATGTTCAAAAAGAGAAATATGCAATCTAGGGCAACAAGAAACGTATTAATCTGTGTTTTCACCAAAATCCATGCATTTTCTCTGAATATGATAAGCACAACAAATACGAAATTGGACTTAATGAAGAAAGCGTTTAAAGCCACGTATAAACTCACTCAGACTTCTCTGTGCATGTCGACAGCGTGATATTCATAGAAATGCTTTTCATAACATGTATCTTAGCTATCATTTGATTATAGATTACCAACGTTTGATCTTTAATTAGATCTAAAGTGTCAGGAAGTGTAGAAGTTGACTGCTAATAGATTTTTTTCTGTTAAAAGTTGGAACCAATGGGCGGCAGGTTTAGGAATACAATACGCATAGAGCAGTTTCTAATGTAAAAAAAATGAGTGTTAGTGGATAGAACTTGTGAAAAAAAAATGCAAAACAATAAGAGAATGTGAATAAGTATTAGCATTATACAATAAAACTTCTTTGTACCTCAATCGTCAGTACATTGAGACATACAAATTGATCTGAAAACATACTCCATTAACGGATAAAACATGACTTGGCCATGATGTAATTGCTTCAACAGTGATGTCAATCAAACCTAGCCTAGGCTGTTACTTTAGATTCGTTTCGATCTAATAGTAATTGCCGTTTCCAGTTGGATAATATAGGGAGGTGCTATTTGATTGGAAATGCATAGATTTTGACTAGAATACGGAAATTTTACAAGGTCTTTTGCAGTGAAGGGGACTTAGATGTCACATAGTGATCACAAAGTTGTTCAATGTTATCTGGTGGGAATGGTTTTCGACTAACGCTTGAAAGACTTCGAAATGCAAAACAATCAACCACGATCAATCACAATTTGATCTAATAGCGAGTGGTTGGTTTTGCGCAGATCCCTTTTTATACTGCAATAAGAAGACGTCCTGATTTTCCTTTAGAATACCCGTAATTCTTAAAATAGACATTTTACTGCATTAAATGCACTGTGTAAGCATTTTATCTTTTTCCAGCTATGTGGTTTCAATATTATGTCTATTGACTGTGCATTTTTTCCTGTTCGTCTGTCTGTTGTTTTGCGAACTGTAAAACCCTGCCACACCTGAGTAAACTCATTTTCAGATGAAAAATCCTTATAAAGGCGCTTCGCATTCTAGGCAGGATTCAAACTAGGTCTTTTGAACCGAAGGAGGACAAATGGCGCTTCATCTTCGCGACTGAGCTACGGTGGTAGTTGGAGGAAGGGGAATTAGGATCCTGGCTTTCTTGCATTAATGATCATTATCTCCTTTGTTCTTGTAATAAAAACGTAAAAATGCTGCAATATGTTTTATATTGATTATAGTGAATCATTTAGTACATTGCTACTACTACTATTATTACTTGACATCCTATAGAGTTCCAGGACTGTTGCAGGTGACCGCAGTCCCTCCATTAAATGTATTTTTGTCTGTTAACTGCATGTGTTCTCCGGACAGCAATTTGAATATAAAGATAAGACACGATGTTGATTCTTCATAACTTTCGAATTTGAGAAAATGAAAATAAAATTTATTTTGAAGGACTTGCCATTCTTCATGTGAATTCTAATAGCCTGAAGATGTTTGCAAATTATCTGGAGAGTGTTTACGAGCTTTCAAATAAAATTTCAAATCCCACTGAACACAATTGTAGTGAAATCGTCCGCTTGAGATGATACCAACACGGTATAACTCACAAAACTGCATGGCATATACTCTATCTGAATACAGTACACGATTTAAATATTAACTCGTGCTGAGAAAACTTTTATGGCACTTGAGGCAGGTGTACAGCAACAAACTACTAACCAGATCTTCACGTTCGGGATTCCCACAACTGCATTATGCTACTAAGGTTAGTCTGCCTTTAATGTTGTAATCATTAAAGAATCAATGGTAGAATTTCTTGGTGTTTAGTGATTCCATTTAAATGATATTCAAAATTAAAATAAAAGTAAATTCTTGTTTTATAATCTGACTATTGAAGCACGCGTTAAGATTAAGCCAAGGTAACTATAAATGAGGAGTGCGGATGGAGTTTGTAGATTGTGTGTTCTTCGGTTGGTTGGGTTGGTTGGTTTTGTTGAAAGAAAATTTCCTACCTTGTCCGTATGAGACTAAACTCATCTTCAGTTGAAAAGTCCTTATAAAGCTTGAGGGATGTGAACCGGTGTCTTTCCAATCAAAAAGAATACTTTTCTTCAGATTAGTTCATGAAGCATTTTAAAATATATTTAAAGTCGAAAATGGTTAATTTAATAATTTATTCGCTTTATAATTCGATTATGTACACAATCTTAGTCACACAGAAAATTTAGTTCCAGTTTTATTTTATTGATTTTTCTCACGGTCTATCTAATTTAACCAACGCTTAGTAATAGAGAAAACCACTTGTAAGACCATCATCATAGCTCGACATAATGAAATGTGCAAACTGGTTGGTTGAGTACAGAGAAAATCAGGTTAGAGTTTCTTTAACATTTTTTCTGGTCATTTTAGTTTTGAGTACGAAGTTAGATCTCAAATGATTTGAAGAACTTCCTACGGTGTGAACATCAGAATACGTGGATAATTTAAGAGGTATTCCAACTAATGTATAAGGAAAAGAGGTTGAGAAAGAAATCTTCACTGGGAAGAAAGCAGGGGATGTAGAATGAGTTTTCTTCTTCTTTTCCATTGCCAGGAATTGTTTCCAGTTTTAACGAAAAATCATCCCGCACGTGATGATCTGTTAAAGTATGCTAAACACACAAAACAGCGCACTTTCTCCGAAGCGTTCTCTCTCTCTTCCCCCCCCCCTCCCTTTGTGTTCCATTCTCACTACACAACAACAATGGTGTGTTGCTGTTTGTCTTTTTTTTTTTTCTTCTATAGGCCAATTACATAATACAGCATTCGTGCACAAATCTCTTTCCTTAGCGGCATATATCCAGGTCGCCTGTTCATACATGACCTCTCTGAGTAGGTCGTCCATACAAGACACCTTACACAAGTTAGCAAATAGAATCTTCACGTGAATGAGTTCGTTTACCTCCCATTGTATTCTTTGAAATTCTTTCGCTAAAAAGTGGCTCCAAGCATCAGCGAAATAGTCTCATTGAATCACTGTGACAACCCTTTAAATTTTTTTAATGTATATATATATATATAAAAAAAAGGAGGAGGAGGAGGAGAGAGTGGGATTTAAAGAGGAAAAAAAAATCTACCAATCTTTCCGGCGAACGCATTGACGGCTGCAAATTTCTTCGAAGTTGCCACCAGTTAGGCACATCTGAAATGTGCAATCTCACCTGGCTGAAGCCCGCGCGGGGCTTACACACGCTCCATCGGTGCTGGTTTGATGGCGTCATATAACTTCAAGGCCAGCTCGTGAAGATGCTCCCTCTCGTCACTTGCGAACGGGGTGGGGAAGGCACAGTGGGGAAGAAAGAATCACGGAAAGTTTTATATATGAAATGATGAACGCTTAGCGATACAGAGTTGGAGAAGTGGACTGGTCACACTGGCCATGGGCGCCATGGGTTTTGCTGGCCCGTTATTTAAATGTTGGTTGTTATTTGTTGTGTTCGCCGTACTACTGACCCAAGTCTGGGGAAGACCCCCATTCTACAGGTTTACTGAAGTGCAACAACCCCCAAATGGTGAGTTTTAATATTCATTAGTTCTCTGAAATGGCTTTTTCGATATGTATTTATTGGAAATGACGGTATTGGCTAAGATGAAGACCTTAACCTGATGATAGTTTGACAAGGACTCCGAAACTTAACGAGGTTTTAAACACCGGCGTTCTGTTTTTATTATCGTTACTTTTTGTTTTTATTCAATGAGTTATTTGTAAGTGATGATGCGATAAAAGTGGCTTCTATACAGTTCGGACTGTTAATGATGAAACCGAAGGCTATAAAAATGCAAAATCTCCCATCTCCTACATTGTTTTAATTAAAGATGAATTGATTAAATAGGAAAGAGAAATCAGTTGTCGTAAACAGGAGAACAAAATAAAATGTAAACAAAGCCATAATTGAGTTTTATTAAGATACGATGGTTGATAAAAAGTGATATTTCTGGAATAATAATAATAAAATACCAGCAGCGGAATGGTAATTGCAAATTTAACCCGAAACGAAAAGTCAATGCTCAGTAAGAATAAATTAACCACAAAAAATAGAAATACGCAAATGAAGTTATTGCGTGATGCAGTTTCTAAATGTAATTGCAAGAATGATGAGATGGCGCTTCATGGCATACTCCTAAGTCTAACAGAAAAGTTTCCCATTATACTTTTTTTTTCATTGCATATTTTGTAATTTAAAATTTAAATTATTTCTTTTGGAAGTTTTAATGTTTTTTCTTGCCTTTTACGCTATTCTTCTTGTGTGGAAAGAGACGAAATTTTCAAAGAGGAGGATATGGGGGATGTATTAATGAAACCACAATTTTGTTTCCTGGAAAAACTATAGCAACGATAATAATTGACTACGTTGGCGCTCCCTTGCGTTATTATTTGGTGCACGTTTTTTTTTTTTTCAATAAAATATATTATTTTATCATTTTATATATTATAATATTCATATTATTATAAACTTAAAATCCTTTAAAACTACACTAAAGGAAATTTTAAATGATATTAATTAAATCATAATTTATATAATTCCAGTCATTACAATAAAACGTAATAGTCAATTGATCTCCGATAGCTTGACTCGGCTAAGTTTACATACATTTAACCAGGAAATTTAACTGATAATAGTGATGCATTAAATAGACTGTTGCTTTTGATATATTTATAGCTATTATATAGGTCGCTCAGTTTCTTGAGGATAGAAAAATATATTTAAATAAAACAAGATTACATTATTATCTTTAATATTTTAATTTCAATGTTCTATCCTTATCAAAAGAAATTAATTAAATAACTACTTTTTTAATTATTTTTAAAATAAAATATTAAAAACACAGAAGTAAATTTCAATGAAGATTGGGTTGATTGTTTACATTAAAACAGATTCATCTGCCAACGTAAGGTAAATATTTATATTTATTATCTGAGTCGTTTTCTTAGATTAAAATGAGATCGATGGGAGTTATGAAAAGGAGAGAGAAATGTTTGTGAGTACTTTACGAACAGGTCTAGAAGAAACAAATTATCTGTCTTTGGTGGGAGGGTTTGGAGAAAAAAGAGAAATATGGTTCAGTGGAGCATGAAGAATTCGAGGGGAGGACGGGACA
The DNA here is from genome assembly GCF_054136105.1 of Typopeltis vanoorti. Classification (NCBI taxonomy): domain Eukaryota; kingdom Metazoa; phylum Arthropoda; class Arachnida; order Uropygi; family Thelyphonidae; genus Typopeltis; species Typopeltis vanoorti. Next base: position 74,400,508 of record NC_143553.1, on the reverse strand, counting down.
TTCTTCGACTGCACCGGATGAACTCACGCTATGCTTCCATCAGCTATATAATTTCCCTATAAATATTAATATCTAGAAGGAAATCCGTATAATTAAATAATGCAACTCCGGATGGAATAAACCGAAATTGTTGACAACAAAATATTAAAATTGCAATTTTCTTCGAAATCAGACTAGTTCTTGTTTCAATGAGCGAATATTTGCTTACGAAATGGTGTACGAAAACCAAACAATAGAAGTTACAATGATCTTTTGTTCCGCCAGTCTGGGTATAATTTAATATTTTTTTAAAAAAATGGATAATAAAATTACCTCAAGGTTTCGTAATGCATCCAGAGAAATATTCACATACATTTATTTAAAATGTCTTGGAATATTTTAGGAAGGTCTTTAAATACCCGAATGCTGACTGTTTTTTAAGTTTTTTTAAACCATTTTATTGGTGTAGACAAAACAACGAAACTAGTTACTATATGTGTGCAAAGTCTGTGACGTGTTTTTTCTACTTGGCTCTAAAAGTGAAAGTTTAGTCGACCATGATGTTTATAGAAGCGATGCGCATCTTAGGAGTTTTGTGACCCCCAAATCGATTGTGAAAGATTTTTCGGATAGTTACGAGTGACTTATTAAATTATTGTGTTTGTGTTCCTTTTTGGTACGTGCTGTTTATTGGGTAACATTAAAAAAAAATACTTCATCGTAAAGGGTATCATGAATCATATCTTGAGATATCGCTTGACGGCCGTGTTTTGACGAATTTGAATAGCCTATAAAGCAAAGAAATGATTTGCTGATTGGGAAAAAAAATTCTTGTTCTGTCTTCCATCAATACGTTAAGCTCAATTGACCTATCACTGCAAAATCATCTGATTTCTCGCGAACCAGATAGGACGGCTAATCCTATCTCTGAGTCCGCTATATCTTTCAATGTCTTCTGATTTTCTTTTTCCAGCTACAGTTTCCTAGCAGAAAAGGTTGTCGCCACTTACTGAGACAAGTTAACTCACATTTAGTGGAAAAGGTTTCTCGAGTCCTACACGTATTCGAATTCTTTCTTACTCGAGGATATCTTGGCTATTAACCAATACAGTGAAATCAAAATTATTTAATGACGAATAATAATATTGTAATGATTTCATTGAAATTTTTACCTAATATATAATTAGTAAATAACTTCTGTATTACTTTGTCAGTGTGTTCTCAACACAGTGTTTTGTAGTGTTTTGTACTTAAAAATTAATTAATCTCTAATAAATATATTTTCTTAATTTGAGTGTAGTTTCTTGTTATGAAAGTAATTTTTGTTATATCTCCATAATACAGTTGAAAGAATAAGATATTGGATCCTTTGACTGGATGAGCCCAGGTTCGATTTTCGTAACTGAATTAAGAAGTATTTTTTCTGAAACAGGTCTCTTTCAACTGAATAGGGATTCAGTTCATGTCTCACTTTTTATCTCCAAATCAAATTTGGAGATAAAAATTATTTTTTTAATTGGCTCGCGCACCTTTACGACAATGCTTGAGTATGCATTTTTTTTTATCATAATAGTTATAAACAGCAAATCGCCCTAAACATCACTCTCATCGGATATGTCGCTCAGCTAGTAAAAAAAAAAAAAAAACTTTGAAGGGGGAAAGAACTGGGTTCGAGTCCTGTCTGGGTCGCGAGGAAGTTTGACAAGGGTTTTCAACTTGAAGATGAGTTACTTCTGAGGAACACAACCAGTCAGTTGTATCAAGTTCCAGAGCTGAAGCCTTCAGTTCTTTTGTTATCGTTAACGTCAAATATTCCCGTTGTAATTTTAGCATCGGAGTTAAGCCTAATGAGAAAAATTCTTCCAGCTTTATTTCACATTTACTTTGATAATTACTGCAATAATGATGAGTTGCTATTAATCAGAATATCTGAATAGAATAAGTTCACTCGTAGCTCCAATTTAAATATACAAATTATATGTTTCATGGTGTATACCACACGACATTCTGCAGTTGAAGGTTGATTGTTAGTCATCCGATAAATAATTCACTTTATTAGATAATGTCAGTCTATTCACCCCATTCCACGCAGCCTCCCTTTTATTTTGAGTTTTGTTCTTGTTGGAGTTCTTTTGACCTTTGTGCAGACTTGTTCTTGTAGGTACGTTGTCCTCGTAATGAAATCCTTTGTTCGTCCCTCCTGTTTGTGCACAGCTGGCGTTTTTTAATTAGTATTATTAATTTTTTATACATTGCACATTTCTTCATTAGTAGTCAAGGGTGAGTTAGTAAAGAACTAAATAAAGAAGCATTAAGTGGATTAATGATTTTATTCCATCTTCTTGCTATGAAGAAAACAAAACTACTTGACAGTAGTCATGTTTTCTTCAAAACAAGACCAACCTTATGAAGAACTCTCTTAATTGTTTGAGGGTTTTTTCCCATTCCCTTTATGCATCATGCTCAGTACTAATGTGTACTTTATCATGAACTGTTTATATTTTCCTATTTCACTTATTTTTGTTCTCGTTTATTCTATCTGATATTATCTTTGTCGACTAACTAATGCTCAATATCTCCTATATATAGACTCTTGAGTCCATAATTTTCTTTTGGTCATTTTGATCCTGAGGTTATTGAAGCTCACAAAGGCTATTATTTCGTTGCTATTTTCTATTAAGGTATTGCGCCTCGTTATCCTATATGAAACCTATAAATGTTCATTTCATTCCAGTTTACTCATTAAAATCTTCCAGTAGAAAGGCCTTGTAGAAATCATATTTGCATCCACAGTGCAAGGTCACCCGAAGAAAGATCGTTCTAAGTTCGATTCTAGCTGACCACAATAGCTTTTGCTATGCCATTCTACAATCTCTTTCCCTGTTAGTCGATCAATGGCGCTAGCGAGAAGGATTTTTCCCTCGAGGAAATTCTTTTTTTTTTTTTTTTTTCACAATACAAGAAAATCGACCGTACAACTCGCATTGTTTCTGACAGTCATTTATAATAGGATTAGGAACCATGAAATGACAGTTGTCGGCCACTCGCTTCCCCTTATGCCAATTAAAATCATTGATGGCCTTGAGTCACCTATCAGTAGAATTTGCTACTACTACTGAGTTTACAGAAGGTGGAACTAAATCGCTTCATTTATTCCCTTTTGGGAATAAAATGCGTTAACGATTTTTTTTCGGTCTTCGAGTAGAATAACTTCTGTTATAGTTTTTTATTCGCCTCCCTGCCGTTGTTATTTATGAACTTTTCTGTTTCTTCATACCCTTCTGGTGGATAAATTTCTATTAATGTTTTAAAATGAGGTTTAATTCTTTTGATAATTATTTCCCATTAATATATGAATCGATAGTAATAGGTTTGCAAATAATAGAAAACCTAGTCTGTGGGTGGGGATTGATGATCTTTCTAAGAAGGATTTCATTTATTTAAATTAAAATTTTAAATAGATTTTCCAATTTACTATCAGGCAGTAAGGAAAATTCCAGACAACAACGAAATTAGCGAAAACTGTGTGTTCACCTTGTAAAGTTTATGATGTCTAAATGCATGTCATTTATGATTAGAAGCTACAGTTGCCTAATATTTGTATGGAGTTATCAGATATGTGTAGCTTAATTTTTTTTTCCACGTGGAACCCATTCCATGAGAGGTTGTAAACATAAGTTGAGATTCATCTTTACCTTTACGATAATTTCTTAATAGGTTATCGTCGCTGATTTATGGCGAATCTCCGCGAAAAACAAAATATAAGCTGTCTCAAAAATAAATAAGTAGCTTCTAGAAACGTTGAATTCATATCCCTATAAACAATGCAGTGAAATTATATACTCAGAAGGAATATTCATTCAACACTTGGTGTTTAAAACTGTGAAAAACAGTTTTTTTTTATCCGATTTTTACCTGTACAGCATAAAATGCTACACAATCGCCTGAAATCTTGGGAAAACTGGTTAGAAAAAACAGCTTCAAAATTTCCGACACAAAATACGAAATTCCTACTTTTTCGTTCAAATATGAAGTTGCCAGACCATGGTCGGTTTAATGTATTGTAAGTTAGTCATTCTAAGCATCTCTTGGGATTTTACAATTTTTACAGCATAAAACAGATAAAGTAACCTTTAGAACATACGCAGTGTATCGATAACAAGACACTATTGCTGTCCAAGTTATCTTTGTTAATTTAAAAGGAGTTGCCCTTTTACACTTTGATGCATTATCAAATGCTCAGCTTCGTCATAACTAGACTTCTCCACATCCAGATAATTTTTGTCGTTTCTTTAAAAAAAATTCCAGTAGAAGTAAGATTTTTATTAGTAATCAAACACCAAGGAGATGTATTTTTCTAAAATCGACTGTCCTATTCTTCATAATTTTGTTTCGTCTTTATTTCCTGCAAACTTTTAATAGTCACTTAGAGAGTTATATAGGAGAATCGTTCTCTACTAATAGAACATTGGAAACAATTCTCTGAAAATGAAATGGTGTCGTGTACACAAATGAAGGCGAAAGACGAATTATGTTGTAGTTCACCTACTCTTTCAGGACTCGATATTCTGACCTGGACAAGGAAATGAAACCAGGATAAAAACCAGATGAAAATGCTATCTCTTTTTCTTGCAATGAGTACAGGCCTTAAAAGAGAAAACAAAACTGCTGGGTGCATATTTTTATAGGGTATTCATCGTCTTCTAAGTTGGCATCATTGTAAACAAGGGTTGGCTATGCTTACTCTGGAAAAACACGTTTCTTAGATATACATGATTAGATTATATCGTCTAAGAAATGGTACCCATCTACACTATTTACTTAACTGAATATCAAGGGAAAGTACACTTAAAATCCGTTATTCGAGAAACATATTTTTTGAGGTAGGTTTGTGAGACGAATGGCCCATGGGTTAATCACCAAGCAAGAACAATCGATATTTGTGCACAGTGCTACTGCTACATTGAATGAAGAGTTAAAGGTTCATGAAAATGAGGTTGAAGAACTATTACATAACCTGGATAAGAATTTGCCAATAGGGACGGAATATCAGCATGTTTGCTAAAGGAATGTTTAGCTGAATTGGCTATGCTTTTCACATGTTTGTATAACTTGAGTTTTAGCTCAGGAATGATACCACGGGAATGAAAGGAACGTAATATAGTTCCATTGCACAAGGCTGATGCAAAAACTGATGTGTCTAACTACCGATCTATCAGCATCTCTGGTGTGGTGTGAAGATTTTAGAGAAGTTGGTAAGAACTCGCATACAAAAATGGGTACACAAGCATTCTATGCTCTGCAGGGAACAGCATGGGTTTACTAAAGGAAGGTCATGTTTTAGCAGTTTGTCCATATTTTATAACAATGTTACGACCGATTTGGATAAAGGGAATGGATACACAATGATAATGTTGGAATTTTCCAAGGCATTTGATAAGATACCACACGATAGGCTGTTGTGTAAACTGGAGAATATGGGATTGGAACATAATCTATTGACTTGGATCAGGAGATGGTTGACAGACAGATATCAAAACGTGATTACAGTGGGTGTGAGTCTGCCAGATTTAAGGTGACCAGTGGTGTACCTAAGGGTTTAGTCTTTGGTCCATTATTGTTCAATTTAGACATTAATGACATCAGACAGGGTCTAACATCAGATGTGCAATTGTTTTGCCGATGATGCGAAGATAGGCAGAGAAATCAGGGATGCTACTGATATTCAGCACTTACAAAATGCTTTGAAATAGGCTGGAATGGGTAAACGAAAATGACTCGGTTTAATGATGTAAGCTCATTTATGTTTAGTAAGTGTAAAGTTATGCACTTCGGCGTAATGATATTTCCAGCGGAAAATTATATTAGCGAGGTTATGTTACAAGAAACTGAGGAGGCAAGGGTTCTTGGCGTATTAATGGATAGGAATTTGAAGTACAAAGGTCACATAGCAAAAGTTGCAAATACAACTCAGGGGATAATTGCGATGTGGAAGCGAACTTGGGCATGTAAGGATGAGGAAGTCATTCGGCCTCTTTATAAGGATTTGATAAGACCACACTTGGATTACTGTGAGCAGATTTGGTCTCCCGGATTTCAGGGGGATAAAAAAAACTGTAGAAAGGGTGCAAAGAAGATTATATCCTGATTATGGGATTTAGATTATGAGGACAGGTTGCGAGTATGTGAATTACAGACTCTAGTTAACAGAAGAAAGAGGGGGGGGGATATGATAGAGGTCTATAAACTTTTGAATGGGTGTTATAGCATTTCAACTGATGAAATTTTTCGTTATATGGAAGGCGGGGAGAGAACACGGGGGCATCCATGGAAGTTAAGGTTGTTGTCAGTCAAGAAAGGGTTAAGAGCTAGGTTTTTCTCTTACAGAGCAGTGAGTGAGTGGAATATTTTGCCTTTAGAGGTAATGAGTGCATCTAGTGTGAATAAATTTAAGGGAAAATATGCAGCTGGTTTTAGTGAGATATAGCCTCCCTCAATGAGACTCCCTGGAGGTCTCAGATAATAATAATATATAATAATTATTATCTATTAGTAATAATTAATATAAACAGATAATATAATATTTCTATCGAAATATCGAAATATATTATTATTTTTATTAAGTAAATAAGCAAGAAATAAACTTGTTCTGCTAGTTTACTTATAGGTTAGTTGTTTACATTTGACGTAATGGACACCGAATCCATTGCGGGACACAGGATTTGAGGGAAGTCTCTGATGTTAAATGTGATTTTAGTGAATTTTAAAGAATTGTTTTTATTTATTTATTCCTTATTTTTTTGACTTGTTGCGCATGCACTCTGGATAGCAAATGACTAGGTTATCTGCATGACTATGCGCCTATTTTTCTGTGGAGCAAACACGTTTATCGTGGACGTGGTGAGGTCATTAATTTGTCGAGTAAGGCTGCTCAACTGGAAAAAATTACTAGGTTTACTGTCCGACCACAGATGCGAGACCCCTCGACACTTATGCACATGGCAGAAGAAGAAGTCGAATCCGTTTCGATAATAGGATAATCAGTGCGTTTCGTGGGATGACTGTTTATTATTATATATTTAGAAAATATATAATAATTTTCCAAATTATTATAAATTTTGAAAATTAGCTTTTCTTTTATGAAAATTCTAGTTTTTAAAGTAGTAACTATTCAGATTATACAACAGTTGGAAAATTTTACGTATAAAGCACGTGATTTCGATGTGTTGGTGACGAAATCGTACAACGCCTTATTCTTTCTCCTCTTCAACGTGAATTTACTCTTCTTGGCAATCTGTCAGCCAGAGTTCTCGCATCTGTAGTCGGACAGTGAATGAGCCTTCCGTAAGCTATTTAGTTATTTGCTTTCTCTTTTTGGCAAATAGACACAAACTGTTTTTGTTTCGTTTTACAAAAGAAATATGTACATCTTCTATCAGCAATCGCAATTAATCTTAAACAAATTTTGATTATCTCTGAAATAACATATAATGTCAATTAAAGTTGTTGACATTTTTAAATGCTTGATCGAGTGGTTCTCCATCCATTTTTAGACTAAGCTGTCTAGGGTCTAACAGGCGATGAGTTTGGTCTTCCAGAGATCTCTTGCAAAGTGCACACATGTCTCATTTGCTGCTGTTGCTTTAATTTGTAGGTAAGCACAAATTGAATGCGTCCTAAATTAGAGCCTCTTTACTATGCCATAAATACTCAATTAGCACTTTACTGATAATCAGCTAGTGGTATGAGTGATTAGTTTTGCATGCTATTCTGTTACAAAGAGTATCGTATTAGATAAAAAGATAGAAACATTGAGAAAAGCAAAGAAGAGTCAAACTATCAAGGTTTTGGGTTGATGTCTTTGACATTGAAGTAGGACTAGAACCTACTTTGATTAACATCTCTGGAGGACATGAACTGACATTTACGACTTACGTAAAACATCTACAAAAAAGCCGTAAAGAAATATGAATATCATAAAATGTTAATATTAAAAATGTCGACCATATTTATTGCAATAAACCTCCTCAGACTGTAACCGCATTTCGAATAAGTGTCTTTTTCACACTGTTATAACTCATAGAGTTGGATTTCCTTAAGCTGGCCTGTCCATTTCCTTCCTTTTCAATGTTCGTTTACATTTCTCTACAAGGATGAGTCTGCTACATTAGAAACAAGATTGTCCTTGGTGGTTGTTTCTAAACGCTTCCGTCGTTAAGGGAGGCTTGTTTACACAATAACCATTAAATCAAGTAGTTATCACGAAGACAATCCTCTCGTTCTCTATCAAACACCTTCAAGGCAATGAAACAAACAGTCTCCCAGCGGGACCTCAGGAAAAATCTAATTCCCGTGTTTTTAAAGAAACTCGCGTTAATGGCAGTGTAGCCTTCGGGAGAATCGTGATGACCTCTCCTAGGACAGTGGGGCGGGGGAGTATCTTTTATCATAATAGGGTAATTATTCATAAAGCCAAATACTTTAGCCACAGCACGAACTAGTCATGGACTCTCGCTTAAGCCAACTGTCAAATTATTCTCTGGTAAGAAAAGACATTGAAAACTCGCTTAAGGCATTACAATTTTTTTTCGTTGGTTTTATTTTTACGTTTTGTTATTTTTTCTCCCCTTTATGTCTGCTTAGAAGTTAATTTTAAACATTATACTCATCTTTGTCTCAACAAAAATGCAATATAACCATACGCTTCGATCCTTTCTTCTACAAGACTCATTTGCTACATGTGTCTCTATCTTCTTACAGCGCGTATTGTGGGTCATTAACCCTTTGGCTATCTTGAAGTCTGTAAATATGGTTTAGTAAAGGCGTATTTATAATCTAAATATAATTATATTTATTTCATTGGATACCTAAATAAATGGTCCTTTCAGCATAGTGATTTTTTTTTTTAGTATATATCTCTAGTTGACAAGTAATTCCTAGATATTACAAAGATATTAGTTTGTCTGTTCATGTTTTCAGTATCCGATATTTATAATAAACATTTTGTACTGAAAACATGAATAGAGCTTATGGTAAGTTTCGTAACCGGAATATTCAGAACAAGTTGGCTCAACTTGTTCTGAATTAAGAGGAGAAAGAATTTTATGATAACCTAATTAATGAAGTTTTAATAATCATATGATTCATATATTTTTTCAATTTTGAAACAGTGAATTTTATATTAATATAGAGATATGCTTTGACGTTTCAAATTCTATTTTTTACTCATGAAACTACCTTTTAAAAAATAATGATCATAGCGCTTCGGGGAATGATCTTAGGGTGTTATAATGTTTGCGTGCAAAACCCATTTCGTGAGCAGAAATCCACGATTTTTTTACCATCCATCTTCCATGAGTTTGATGACTTCATTATTAGAAACTAATATCTCAATTAAAAAAAAAAAGAAACCTTGTTCCTGAATAAAAAATGAAAGTGTGATAAGGGGTAGTCCATTTTATAATAATCGTATGATTATTTTTAAGTTAACCAGATAACAAAGATCCTTCCAACCCATCTTCAACCATTCTGATAATGGAAGACAAAAAAAAAACAAAGTTTTTAAGCAGTTTTTTTCATCTGAAGGTGAGGTACCGGTCTCGTGCAGAGGTGGAGAGTTCTTCATGTTAATAGTAAAAGTGAATTAAAAGTTGAAAGACAAATTTTCCTTTCAAAAAGTAGAAAAATAACGCATGCTAACCTTTCCCTTTATAATGACTTCAAGCGCAACTGCTAAATATCTTATATATTTTGTTTGTTTGTTTTTTTTGGGGGGGGGGGGGGGACAACAACAGTTACTTTTTTGATTAAGTGAAACTGCTTCTACGGAGTACGCACCGAATGCAACAATTCCAAATATGGTCACTCGACAAAAGGCTTGAAAGAATTGCGCAATAGCTTTGGATACCTTAGGTATGAGTCTATTGTAAAATTAAAATCCCCATGGCATTTGATTGATTAATCTGCTCTCATTCAATCCCACGGATGCATTGACAACTTTTTTTTTCTATAGTGGTCTGGTTAGAAAGTGGGATTGTTACTGTGTGCCTCGTATGCCGTTATATAACCAGTTCGCTCAGTTATTACTCTTTTTAGGTTTTGTCAGCTCTGAATTGAGGTTGTCACTTTCTTTAATATTCTCTTAAACCTGTTTCTAACTGGCATGTGTTTCGGTAGATCGATCTATGAAATGCATTTGACATGTGTGAGTGATAGGATTAGTCAACTTCCATTCTTGTTTAGCTTTAAAGCCATTGAACTTCCTTCCTCCACTTGTGGCATTTGGAACAGCCACCCGGTCGGTCACGTGCATTCTCTATTTCTTTCATGAGAAACATCAAATCTGTAGTTCTGTTTCAAATTTAAGCTTGTTTTTCCATCCTCAGCATGGTATGCGACTAGCGTACTTTTCCATTTTAAATTATCTTTTCTTTTCTTTTATTTTTTTAATTTTGAAAATTAATAAATAAATGCTTTAAATACCTTAAGTATGAGTCTATTGTAAAATTAAAATCCCCATGGATACCTTAAGTATGAGTCTTTTGAGTGATTAATATATTGGGCAGTTATTATATATTGAATATATATTGGGCTGTTCCCAATTTATTAAATCGCTAACTCATCAAAGGTGCTAATGTGTTATAGGTTTTCAATTTTTCGTCTATAACTCCGTTTGTTCCAAACTGTCACCACGAAAAGGATGGTTCGTCTAATGATTTACCCTGTTTAAGACAATTTCAGTTTATATCACGAGAACCACGTACTGAAAATGTTTGTCCCATTTTCTGTCGTTCTTCATCTATTTCTTTTTCTTTATATTCTGTCCCTGCGAATCTCTCTCATCTAGTTCGCAATGAAAATAAGCGAAAACTCGTTAATGGTAACTTGGTGTGAAAACATATATCAATGTCAACGCTGGACTATGAATTTATAAGATTGTTATAAGATGTTTTCTAAGAATTTATTAATTACGGGTCCTTTTCAAGGAGTCTGAGATGGTCACTCTTCTTCACACAACCCACCTTTTCAACTACTTAATATCTTCCCACAACGGTACTAACCACCATCTACCGCCAGTAGCACACTCAGGGTTTAATCTTGTGGGAGCCCGAGTTGAGTAGACGATTTGCGAATGCACACTACGCATGGCATACGACCTATGACTGGGCATCTGCAATGATCGCTAATTCATAAGTAGTAAATAAAAAATGAATAAGTATAGAAATAGAAGACACGACACAACATAAATAAAAAATGAATTTTAATTGGGAAAAGATTTTTGGAAATGTTTTATTCCTTTTTCTTTGGAAGGGGCTAGGGCCCCTTGGCCTCCCTCTGGATGCGCCACTGTCCACAGCACACTACGCATGTGGACAGTGGCGAAAAATACTACACATGTACGCATGTGTAGTATTTTTCGTTCCATTTAATAAAAAACGAAAATTAATTTTTTTGTGTGTATAAATAGCTGACAAAATGAGAGATATTTACGTTTTATGTAAATATGAGTTTCTCTGGCCGATTTGTCCATATGCCGGATGAAAAACCCTAATTTCTGGAAAGAAAATCCAGCTAACTTACCATCAGCTGAAAAATGTCGATTTATTGGTAGTTCAAGATTTATCTGTAAAACAACTGAACATCAATTTGTTATGACGTCAGAATACCTGACTAGTTCCAGAGTTTTAATTTGTAGCACGATTAAGATTAAGGTAAAAATTAAAAATGATAGTCATATCGCATTAGGGTTAGTCTGAATTTAAGAAGCTTTTCATGCATGAAAGACAACCGAGTTGATCATTTGCGTAGCCTAAATAGAATTTGCCTTGTACGACTAAGTTATGAACAGGTTAATGTTATTGTTACTAATTTCAAATAAGAATATGCATAAAGAAAATTTTTTGCTATTGTTTCCTGTTCTAATTTTATCATGTTTCGCGTTGCATCGTAGCTGTGTACGTGCAAGCCATACATATATATATATAGCTTGCACATACACATATTGTGTATCACCAATTTTAGGTTAGCTTCTTTCGTTCCGATAGGAAACTGCATAATATGGCACAGTAATGAAACCATTTCTAATTTTAAGAAAACAGAAACATTCTAACCGACGGTAAACCTACTTCGCTAACCCTGGAGCATTTTACTCTTCCATCCCACTTTGTTTTCAGCCTTCCTCATGTATACGTGTGCTTGATAATATATATCTGGAGTTCCTCATTGTCACCAGATGTCTCTTGTGTTGGAATGCATCATGTTCTTGACCTCTTCTGTTTTAAGTATCTATTTCCTGGTTTATGTGTACTTTTATCCGTTATGTTTGCTTTTCTCTGATACCATTATTTACATACCAAGCATGTTTAATTATGTAATTTTAAAAAGACAGAAAAAGCGTAAGGCTAAAAATTCTAATTTTTTTAATGAAGCAGTTATTAGAAAGCGGTGTTGAAGTTCCCAACTGGTTCTCTTCGTGGTGACTCATCTTTTCTCATAAGCTGGCATTCTCGGGAAATTCAGCTTCCATCTGAAAGCCACCCATAGTCATACATCAACATGTCAGCCAATAAACAAGTGAAGCTTTAGGTGAAACGGATCTTCCTCGGAACACGAAATAATTTAGCAAAATGTCATAGTTTCAACACACTAACGATGATAGGTCATACAACGCCGACGTAAGCTAAGCTTGGCGGCAAAATCCAGCGTCCTCGCTTGTCATTTTAGCAAATCGTATTCCCCTTCCTAAGTCACTGATATTAATAGCAAGCAAATATTTAACACCAAACGACACATTCTGAATACTGCATATTTGGAGATTTCGAGACTTGGCGCGAGACAATTCATTGTTTCACCTAGCGGAGAAAATGCAACTTCATATTCGAGTAAATACTGAAAATAATTAATAATATTAAACTTAATAAAATTCTGTGTTCTGAAAACCTTTATTTATATAGAGGTGATGAATTTTACTACTTTGTTCCTTTAATGGTAATGTTTTACTGGAATCACTGATGTTGCAGTTGTATATGACCTTCCAAAGATGAACACGCGGTACTGTGCGAAAGGCTAGTGTTCGTGTTATTTGACTGACCTACAGGCAATTCAATTGAATCTTACACCATCCTTTTTCAAAATCCAAGAGCCATGACCCAGTATTAACACGCTCCATACAGTAAAGGTTATTGAGTTTATACGATGACTCAGAATATCTTTTATTATATATTGTTCACGCCCACAAAAAGTTATTTGCAAACTGTGTGGGCTAAAGGCTTTTTTTTAATCAATTTTTTATATTTTTAATTTTATTTTTTACATAGTCCGGAAACCCTGCTCTAGACACCAAACATGGGACTTTTTCAAGGCATTTCAGGCCTACAGATTTGAGTCACATATATCAAAATATTCAAATGAAATATGTAAATATCGACTATATATTGTAAAAAGTTAAGGTTATGAGAATTGTATGAGTAAATAATTACCAATAATGTATTTCACAGCATGAGAAATTAGTAATATATACGTTTTTTAAGTGTTCAGAGTGAATATCTAACAAGGGAGTATAATTACGATTTCCAAAGTGATATGGATTCCATCTTTTAACGTGCCAATCTGACGACTACAGGTTATGCACCGTAGACATATGAGACGATATACACTTACAGGTGTATATCGTCGTATATGTCTGCACGCAGTTAACTGCAAGATGGGAGAATGAACGAACACTGAAAATTAGCAGTGGTATCAATTATGTAAGCAATATTTTAAATCCAGGAAGCAGCCCTTATTAACATTCGCAATTTCGAAAGGTCTTTTATTTTGAAAATAAATGACGTCTTTTTCCAAGTATTGTGATAAACATATGACCCTCGATATGTTTTGCATTTGGCTGAAGTCTTATTTGAATTTAGTTGCAGTGTTATTTATTATACGTGAAAGCGATGCATAATTCAAAATTATGCATTGTCGTCTGTTTACATCATTTTAAAAAAATATTTTGATGTAGTTTATTTAAACTTATGCTGAACAGTTACACGAGAGTAAATAAATAATAAAAAGTTAAGGTATATTGCATCTAGAAAGATATAATACCCAGTTTTTTATGTGTGTGTGTGTGTGTGTGTGTGTGTGTGTGTGTGTGTGTGTGTGTGTGTTAGCGATACCAAGCTATTTTAAACCTGGTTTTACTCCATTTCCCAAGTAAGCAAACAGACAAACAAGTCAAGTTTGCGCCTGCAAGTGTTGCAAGTCTAGCTGATCCTACAGGTAGTGCAAGACCAAGGCAACTCATGGTAAAAGTAGAATAAGCTCAGATCACTAATCTTAATATTTACCCTTAATGCCAAAACACATCTCCTAGAGGAGATGTATGATGTTTTGTATTAAAGGCAAGGGGGGCCACTACCCAGACCGGTTTCGACCTTTATTGAGGTCTCATCAGTGAGAGCCAGGCTAGAAATACCAAGATTTTAGTAATACAGAGCTTATAAGTATTTTACCAGAACAAGTTACCATAAGGTGTTTTAACCTTATTAAATAAAAATCTCAGGAGGAGATATAAATGTAGAAAGTACTTTCTACATATATATATATATATATATATATATATATATCATTAGCATTACTCTGATATTATTCTTGGATATTCGATTATGAAAATTAATTCGAAATCAAGATGAACTTTAGATTATTAAACTGTGAGGTTTTATTTATTTATTTTGTAATCTATACCCGTGAAAGGTTGGAATCTGCAGCGCGTTAAATAGTTACTGAGATTCCTGTTCTGGGGACCAAGCATGACTGATTTTGTACTGTCGGAGATCTCTGACAAACATCATGATAGAGGCACACAATTGAATTAAAATTTTCGACAGTATTGCATTCAGAATTATAATACAAGTTTTTGTCTTTCAGGAAGGACAAGGACGCCAGAGAGGATTGTAATCCATGTTGTAGATGGAACAAGGAGACCACCCTTATATAGACCACAGTTTCCTAGAAATGGTAGCCCACAGCCAGTAAGTTGAAGAAAAAAATAGTTTGTCTGAGATGATTTTTTTTTTTTTTTTGGGTACAGTTGAAAAGATATTTTGCATAGTTTATTTAATCCTTTCAGATGTTTTTATGGATATTAGATTCAAAAAATATATATGATCCAGTCATCATTAATAGTAGTCAGCGAATTTCCACAAAGTTTAGATGGTAGTGGTAGGAATATATGGAACACTTTGCATGCTACTATGCAAAGAAAAGGAATAGTTCCGCCCTCTTAACAGTTTTTACCAAAAAAAAAAAAAATTACAAAAATCAAATGAAGAAAACTCATTATGGTGTGAAGAGCGATTACTTCCTTCGCTTCTTAGCAGTTCAAGACAGTGTCAATGCGGTAAATTAAGTTTCGTTTTATATCACGAAACCATCTAATGCAGAATCAGTGATGTTATACATTTTGAAATATATACACGCCATTCAATATTATGACCTCCTCAGTTATTTCACAGTTGTCATAATATTGACCTCATCTTCCATTCTACACCTGTTGGGTGTCACTCGTATTACTATGATAGCCAGTATAGATTGATGCTGGAGGTGTGTGTGTGTGTGTGTGTGTGTGTGACGTACTGCTCATTTGAAGTTGCTGCTTGAATGGATTGCTCATCGACAAGGGATGTGATCTTGAAAGACTGCGAAAATGATATACTTGAAACGTGTCAGTATCCAGGAAACGGCAGATATTTTACGATTTTCTCCAAGTGTTGTCTTTAAGGTGTTCCAAGAGTGGAATAATACTGAACAGAACAACAAACACTAGCCACAACCTACCAAGCATTCATTGTTTCTAGTGAAGAGTATCGATTTTGGACCATGGAATTTAAACAGCGGGAGAATGTCGTATTTTCAAGGCCATAATTACATATCCTCTCCTTATGGGTGTCCGAAGTAGACGCCTAGTCAAAGTACACATACGCCTAATCATCGACAAATACGTCTATAGTTTGAATCCGACAGACATCAGTAACCATTAAAGACCAGAAAAGAATTGCCGTTTCGGATGAATCTCGTTTCCAGCTATGCCGTGTAGATGGTAGTAGGATTAGGCGAAACCCTAGAAAGAGGAATCGCTCCAATGTCAGTTCAGCAGAATGAGGCAGGAGGCGGAGCATAATCCCAGAGATATTCTATGGGAATATCTCTGAGATTACGCGGATCGAGTCCAGCGTTTAAATCCTCTCGCTTAAAACACTCGCATAAGTAAGGGAATCATTGCTGATAACTTGGTACAGCATATTACCACCACCACCACCATTATTATCAGTATCATCCTTTTAGGGATTTAGGCCTGGTGGCCTGTTCCGGTCTCATTCCATCTTTTCCTTGGCCATTCGTGATATTATATATCCTCCAACTGAGTGGAATCTGCGTAATTTTTGGATAGTCCTGAACTGTCCATTCTTTCGACATATTCAATCCACTTCTTTCGGTATTCATATACTTTGTCCAATACTGAGTTTATTTATAGTCCTCTAGGTATTTCTGTGATTTTTTTGTCTCAGAGAGTATTAGCCTGCTGTCCTTCGCAGGAATTTGATTTCTCCAGTTGTTCTTTTTTCTTCTTCTGCATTTTATGGTCCATTGTTCATTTGGTAAGACCTACTCCACATACAGTGGAGTAGGTCTTACCAAAACTTTATAAATTCTTATTCTTGTATGCTTTCGAACTTGGTTAGGTTCGAAAATATTATTGATCCTTCCTGTTATTTTTAGAAAGTTTGGAATTTTGATATCAGTGTCAGCTTCTTTTCAATATGATACAGCACATCCAAGGTATTTGAAGCAGTTAATTTGTTCTGAAATTTTATTTTCAATCATATAAATCCTATAAACGTCATTCAATATTTTTTAGCAATTATGTTTAAGGAGTATATTGGAGTTCATTTTCACTCCTTTCTATGATTATTTGGACATCTGCAAACAAAAGGGGTATTAAGTATAGTTACACAATCCAATTTAAATGCTTGGTTTATATTTCATCTATATAGCTATTAAATAAGAGTGATGACATTGGTTATCCTTGTTGGACTCCACTGTTTATTGATTTCCATTCTGTTACTTTTTCACTGATTCTTACAGCTAGTTGTGTTTTGATACACGTTAGTTATTGCATCAAGCAGCTGATTTGGAATATTTAGATTCATGAGTATGGACCACAGTTGTTCCTTAAGACTATCAAAGGGTTTCTGGTAACCTACAAATTGACGATCCTCCTTTTCGGAAGTCTGCTTGTTCTTCACAAAGTTTATTTCCTACATGTTATTTAAGTTTTGAAGTTAATATTCGTGCATATAACTTATAACCACTATTTAGGTCCTCTGTAGTTTTCACAGCTGCACTTATAGCCTTTATATAATTGCATTATTCCAACTTTCTGGGATTTTTCCTTGCTGCCAGATATTGTTAAATAATTTTAAAAGTTGCTTGATGAATAGAGTACCTGCTTATTTAAAAAGTTCTATATTTACTTAAATATAAAGAGCTAATAAGCTTCATTTCGGCGATATAAACATTATTTAAATTAAGGGGATATTAAATCCCATATTGTTTTAAAACCGAATAAAAAACTCAAAGATTGGAATCAGAGGGTTTCAAGCCAAATATAGTAAACTATAAAGTATCGGCGATCACTAGCGTGAGCTAATGCAAGTGACCCTAGTACGTAGTATAATACCGGAAACTCGCAGCAAAGGTGGTAAAGTTCAGATCGCTATTCTTAGGTATTTTCCATAATGTAAAAAACACATTTCCTAGGAAATGTATGCTGTTATTACATTATGGAGGGAGGTCACTACCCAGACCGGTTTCAGCCTTTTTTGAGGCTTCATCAGTGAGTAGCTAGACCAAATTAATACCAAAGTGTATAGCGAAAAGAACTTATATACTCTGCTATACGAGTTTCCAAACAGATGCAAAATACCTAAGAATAGCGATCTGAACTTTACCACCTTTGCTGCGAGTTGTCCAGTATTGTACTACGTACTAGGGTCACTTGCATTAGCTCACGCTAGTGATCGCCGATAGTTTACTATATTCGGCATGAAACTCTCTGATTCCAATCTTTGAGTTTCTTATTCGGCTTTAAAACAATGTGGGATTTAATAACCCCTTAATTTAAATAATGTTCTATATTTATTCCATCTTCTCTAGGGGATTCTCTTGATTTGCTTTGCTGTACTGTTTGTTGATTTCTTGTAATGTTATTTCTTCCAATGTATAGTTAGTAGCTAGCATTATATCATTTTTAGATTCGTTATTATCTTGCCATAAATTTTGGAAGAAGTCCAGCCAGGTTTTTTCTTTTACCTCCTTCATATTTCTTAGAAGATTGCATTTGGTCTCTTCACTGTAAGTTCTCTTTCCAATTTTGCTATGAAGTTATCCCATGTTTTTCTATTATTTTTCGGCATTCTTTTTATATTGTTGTTTAGTATTTAATTAATTATAATTAATAAATAATTTATTCTTCTAGTGAATTTGCGTTTATCCATTGTTTATATGCTTCTTTCTTATCTTTGATTATTGCTTCAATGTTTTTATCCCAGTTTCTTATTCCCTTTATCCTCTTCCATTTATATTTTGTTTCGAGGCATTCTGTTCCTGCATTTATTAATATATGTTTTATATTCCATCCTTCAATATTGAAAAATTTTATAAGCCCACGTAGCATCAGTTCTACCAGCAAAAAGAGAACCTACTATGAATTATTAACTCATTACATTTGGACTGGACTGTGTATAAACAGTTTAAAAGTTTATAACATTTCAAACAGACATACACGTAAATTTGCTTTAATGCCATGCAGTATGAAAGAAATGCTAATTCTACTGTCTGCTCTATCAGGCAATTCAACTTCTCAGGTACGTAATAATAATGATGTAATAATTATTTTCTTTCAACATGTTTACAGACTGTAACATAGGAAATGCATATACGATTCCCCATTTGGGCTTTTTCTTTATATTTGCAGCCTATATATGTGGTAGCGCCCTCTAGGAGAAATGTTCGTCCTCAGCCAATCAGGCATGAATCTGCACAACCATTCTATAACTATCTACTCAGTCTAGGACTTAACAAGATGTGCTATTTTCTGAGATTAGGTCACTTGGAGGATGTGCTGCTCTCTGGTGGTAAGTTATATATATAAACGACGGGTATTCTATCAAATTTGCCATTTGCGTCTATACTGGAAATCTGCAATCTTAGAAAAGACAAATATGGATGATTAACGTACAGTTAACATCATTAATTTTATCACTAGCATGTTTCTCCGTATTCCCACGTCCATATTTTCTCATTAAAGTCGCATGATTGGGTTGCTGTTAGTGTAGTTGAAGGATTAGGTGTTTAATTATGTACTGTGATTAATTAGATAGTCATTATTTGCACTAAAAGTCATGACTGACGCGAGCCTTGACAGTGAACTGCATACCAGCAAATATTCTCACTGGAACCCACTTAATAATGGATACAGAAAGCAGATGTTTCCAACGCATTAGTTGCTTAACGATCCAAAAGGCTAGCAGTGTAAATAACAACTCAGGGCTGGATTTAAGTCGAACTGAAGACCAATCGAGTCTCGCGTTATGTAAAGCAGCAGAAATTTAAATTTTGAAAGATTATTATGATAAAAAATGAGACCAAATATTTCTTGTAATTAGTTTAGTTTTTTTGTAAAAGTATAATCAGTAAATATATTATTTAATATTTAACATTATTGATAGCATATATTCCCGATAACTAATTATCTGAAATTGTGCTCCATTTGTTACGGATCGTCGCTGGTACAGTGCCTTCTATAAAGGTTTGAATTATGGGAAATAAGGGAACAGGGAACAATGACTGGCAAATAATAATACGATTTTTTTTTCAAGATTTATATCCCTTTTATTAGAAATATTTTATGCACCAAACGAACTGCATGTAGAGGGCGAAAAAAAGATAAAACTCAATTATAAGAATAAATATTTATAATTGTTAATAATATTGGATTTTATTACCCTTCTTTGAAATGAGACTCGTCTATCAAGTTGGTCTTTTTCTACTAATTTTATTATAATTTTATATTGATTAAAAGTTCTGTTACTAAAGAACCTTCAGACATTGTTGCATTTTTTATGAGTTTCTACTAGGTCTCTGACGAGAAGCACCAGTTAGAAATAAGCTTTCAAGCCAGTGAAATCCTTAAATAAAACTATAGTAAACCCTCGATTTAATGGAGTAATAGGGGCTAAGGGGCGTCCTTCAAATCGTGAATTTTTTAAAATAAAAATATCTGTAATATTATACTGCAATTTTATCAATATTAGCAGTGTAATAACAAAAAAAATTGTTTTACGCACTTTTAGATAAGTTAATGCGAAGTTAATGTTCGATGTTGAGGAGAGAAAAAATCAATTAGAGTGCGATTGGTGTGATCACGTCCTAATCATTCGCCGAACATATTTTCGATTTAAGACAAATAGAGAAATGATGGGAAAATAAGAAAGTTCTCTATTTAAGCTTTGTAAAGTGTAGTCCATTAAATCGAGGTCCGTTAAATCGAAGGCTTAATCTATTTCTAAAATGCAAATATAGTAACTCTTCGTAGTTCGTGTCTTTTACGTACTATGATGCAAAAACAAATCGCATTAAAAGTTTTGGACTTTTAAAACTTGCAATTTAAAAGTGCAAATAATTTTTTTCCTTATTTCCATATAAAATAAAACTGATATTTTATTGCCTTTTCTTTAAATTAATAAATAAATTTAAATTATTCTTAAAATTTTTGGTTTGGAACTAGTCATTTCTAATGACTTGGCCTCACGATTAACATACCTTTCCATGTTTAAATGGGGCACTTTTATTTTTAAATAAATCCTCCAATTTATGTACAAAGGGAATAGTCGATGTCCTTTAGCTCCTAATAACTTTTTGAATTTCAATTGTAATCAGTTTCTATCCTTAGTCATCGTTGACAGCTGGCTGAAAATTATGAAAAAGGAAAAGAGTGCGGCAGACAAGTGTCACCATTTTGTGGTCCGTTACACTTCCATAATATTATAGTGGGAAAGAACGTGACTTCTGCGGTCGATTTTCTTAAACTGCGGAGTTAAAACCTCAGTGTCAGGAGGATACCTGTGTCAAAGACCGAAACTCGAAACTAGGCTGAAAAAAGCGCTATGGAAGCGACTATCATTTTATTTTTAAAATCAAATAGTTTCCCAAGTTATATAAAAGATTTTGATCTTTGCTGTGATCTGGGTTTAGACTAAAGAAATGATAGGGTCATATTTTCGATTTAAGACAAATACAGAAATGATGGGAAAATGAGAAAGTTCTGTATTTAAGCTTTATGAAGTGTAATAGGCATATGGCAAGATGATAATAAAAGAAAAAAAAACTGTTCAATTTTTATACTAGCGACAGGAAGGTTCGCTTTAATGACATGGTGATCTACCTGTATAATTAGCCTAAAATAAATAGGAAGAATTAGACCTGTCTGTGAACTATTTTTTCTATTATATGCTTGATGTCTCCTATTATGAACCAAAATGATCAGAGTTCCTAGAATAAACTTTATCATCCTAGAGCATAAATATTATGACTGTCACACAAAAAGATATTGTTTTCACTTGCAGGATTAGACATTTAATTTTAATTTCTTTCAGGCCCATTCACACTGTTTGCTCCAACAGACGAGGCATTTGCTGTGATGCCAGGCAGCATCGTGGACCAAATCAGCGGCAACAGACAGAAATTGCGCAGTTTTTTGATGAATCACATGATGCCTGGTCACATCCGTCTCTCCATGATGAGGAAGGATGTCACAGTGACCAGCATGTTGGGTGCACCACTTCGACTGAACAAGTACAACAATGGCCAGGTAAGTCCCATCTTCTCACTGAATTTGACAAATCATCAAATTTGATAAGAAAGCGCTGTACATTCGTTGATGCACGTCGGGGAAAACCCACCCAGTTCCTGTCCATTAAATCTTTATTGGTATGAAATTTCCTTGAAAATATGGTTACTAGAAATGGAGATATTTCAAGGAAAGTTTAAATGCAATGCCACATTAAAGATGCAATACTTTCTCTGAATCACGGATTAAAATTATCCAGAATGCTTCAAGAAAGGGGGAAGCCTGCACCTGATAGATACCTTAATAATAATAATAAAAAAAAAACCTTTTTTTTTATCTCTCGTGTGTACGATAAATATAAAAAATCAGTAAATTATTAATTGTTTTCTTTATTCCATGTTGTGCACAAGCAGATATGAAATGTGTCAGTCTCATACGCAGGTGGCATAGTTTTTCAACACGGAAACTCGGGTTTTTTTTTTTATCTCTCAAAACAGATACAACGTCCAGAGAATACACACAATTTAGAGATAAAAATATTACCAATGTATTAGTTTATTATGATGATTTCATACCTGCTCATAAGTGTTTCACGGCCGTTATATTAGCATGCGTTAAAAAAGTGAATGCATTTCTGGAAAGAACGAAGAATACAAATATATTCGTAACTCAACATGTATAACACTACTTCCGCTACTACTAGTAATAAACTTGTAATTAAGCTCCGGGAGAATGAGACTCTCATCCAAGAATTAAACTATAGTTTAATAAGGATATTGATCTAACCAACGCTTGCAATATTAAATCAAAAAGTTAACGGCGTTAAATAGGCGTGTTTCATATACTATATACTAGATTTTGCTTATATACTATATAAGCAAAATCCACTTCTGCTATAGCAAAAAAAAAAAAATTCTTAGATGTAATGTTTTTGTCTCCTTCTCTCTAGATAATCTCCGTGTCAGGTGCACAGTTCCAGACTCCTCCCCAGCAATTCGGGCACATAATGATCCAACCTGTAGATAGAGTGCTGTATCCATTTCCGAATTTAGATCTGGTTGGTCAATCCAAGTTAAGCTACAACCGATTATACAGCTTAGTGGCATTAAGCGGTCTGATTAATCAACTAGCCAGTAAGTATTTGCTAATATCTTTATTTATATATATGCCGGCCTGGTTGGCCGAGTGGTTAGCGTATCCTAGAGGCTGCCGGTTCAAATTCCGCGTAGGCATGGATGTTTGTGATCGTCCACTCTGCGAATATGGACTGGGTCACCATGGGAGTAGTAGACCCAAACCTCCAGTAGTGGGTGGAAATATAGGCTCTTCATTTCATATTTTATAAGCTAGGTTTTAATCTTTTTTTAATCCTTTTAATCCTCAATAAAGGTCGAAACCGACCTGGGTAGTGACCCTTGCCTTTAATGCATACCATCATACATCTCCGCAAGGGGATGTGCTTTGCATTAGGGGAAAATACTAAGGAAAGTGATCTGAGCTTACTCCACCTTTACCACGAGTTGATTCAGACTTGCACTACGTGCAGGCGCAAACTTGACTTATTTGTCGGTTTGCTTATTTGGGAAAAAGGATTAAAACCTAGCTTATAAAATTGCTTGGTATCTTGAACATAGTATATACTCAAGGTAAAAAAACTTTCTACACACACACACACACACACACACACACACACACACACACACACACACACACACACACACACACACACACACACACACGCGCGTATGTTTGTGTATGTGTAAGGGAGGAAATGAAAAGATAAATATTAAATAAGACAAAACAAATTAGTCAGTCATATTTAAAAATATATGAACAACTGCGCGAACAAATATAGTACTTTATCTCATACTTGGAATTATTCATACCTATTATATTATTTAACAAAGTTAATCGACGAAGTTAAAGAAATGTTAATACTAGCATTTGTATATTTAATGGGCTTTTTCTACACTGCTGGGAATGTTTTAATTTTGAAAAGTATTTTATTAAATTGTATTTCTGAACATAAATTTAAAAAAATATGGTTTAATGTATTTCTTAATACTTTCAAAAAGCCAGTAGAGAATATATTCTTGTATGGGAATGTCGAATATGCTCGCTTATATCTGATTAAAAGCGTTAAACATGATACAAGAAATGCAGATGAACTGGGAATGGTGAATAATTGCAAACATGTGGGTCTAGTGCCGCTGCCTTGCGTTTTATAGGGATCAGTAAAATGACTTAGTAAATTTTTGACGTAAGCAAATGAGTTTTTTTTTTCTCCCGAAAAACCGTAGAATTCTCACTATTTAGAACAATGGTATTAAGATTTAGGAACGTGCTCTGTACTCGACCAGATATCTTCAAAATCATCGGCAGCCATAAGCTCAACCACTGCTAAGGGCGGAGATCATCTCCACCGATTGATTTCCATAAGTTAGATAGCTAGGGATACTAAATTCTGTTTATCCATTTGAAAATTTAGCGCTGTTAGAGGATTTACTTATTTCTTTATAATTATTCTCTTTACTAAGTTGACAGATACTTTCTAGTTTAATAAATACGATTTAATAGAGATCTTCAACGACTTTGTAGTCCACTGTTGACTGCAAAACATAAGAAATCCATAGTAAGCAAAATCCACTTCTCTTAGTGGCTCCACTCTACTTTAAACTGTGTCCATACCCACCCGGAGCAGCAAATCAAGGCGTGAGTACCTCAGTAGCAGACAGTCCTTCTGTAATCAGAAGCGCAGAGCAATAAAGGTAATTGCTTATTGCGTGTTCACCGGTCGTGACTGGGGGCTTTTTTTTTCCTCACTAGATTGGAACACATTAGACAAAAAATTTAAAACACCCCCAGCATAGACAGTTAAAATGAAGAATAAATCGTTCAAAGTGGCGTTAAATATTTGGTCATATATTTTCTTTCTCCGGCATTAAAATTCGATAAAATCTATCATTTTCTGAATCGTCGAAGACTTAAGGGACCATCCCTGTTATAAGAACGTTTTCTTTCCTTTTTTTTCTCTTTAAGTTGACGTGTTTCGAAAATAATGAACTTGAAATTAGAGTTTAGTCACAATGGCGTTCCTTTTAAAATGTCTTGCGAAATGCGTATGTGGAGGAGAACATTTATTTATGATTACCGTATAAGATAAAAAAAAAACTTTCTACACGATCGCATACGAAACCCACCACTTCAGTGAAACAGACGATTTGTCTTTTCTTTTAAAAAAAAAAAAGCGATTTACCCTATGATGATGGCAGTTTCTCTGAGACCAACTAATACGCTTCCTTAGGGTAGTCATTCGAAACTTCATACCGATAGCGATTGCCTTCAGAGGAAATGGGGAATTTCAGTAGCCCTAATGGGCTCCACTCACCGACTATCTGAAATGTCTTAAATGACCTGCATTAAAGAGAGGTTAAGTACTGTCAAACTGGGCGATGAAAATCTTCCCGGATACGATCCTTATTAAGCAACAGATCGTGACAGACATTCCACGAATATTCAGTCCCAAATCCTGTATTGGTAAAAACAAACCTCCAGATGGACACTCCTACCTTGAACCTGAACACTTACCAATGTCACGGTCATTTCTGCGACAAAAAACCATAATTTAAGCACATAACGATGCACATTTTGTCATTTTCTGAGAAATAATGAATCTGGTAATATCATTTGATGCCACTAGATATTTGCTGGTTATATAATGTTGCACAATTTCATGGGCACGTAATGATGGTGTCACAGTGAAGAATCACATAGACAGTATAGAAATCCCAAGAATCATATCTCGCAAGATTCAAAAATTCTACAACAAACCATTCAAAAATTTTAATAAACTTCCCTAATGAAAATAAGTTATTTCGTAATAAACTTTTAGCGATATATATTTCTTGCATCAAATATCATTCCACCTCATAGGAGTTGAATTAGTTAGTTATGTAATTAACTAATTTAAATAATAAAAAAGCTCAAATTCTAACCTTGACGAAGTTTATTTTCACTTACGGTCTAAAAAATGAGGCTGCAAATCTCATACTTTTTTTGTTTGAAGCAGATATCTTATTGTCATATTCACCGTCTTTCAAGCATTTTGTAGATATCTTAATTCAAGAAATTACTCTTTATTTCCTGTCTTCTTATTCAGATTTTATGCTGTTCTTACTTTTCCAAGGATTCAAATTTCCTCTTCAATGAAACACCACTTTTTTTAAATCATTTGTCCTTGTATTTTGGCACTCCTAGTTTTAAGTATGAGTATCTCCTTAAATGTACTCTTTTTGTTTCATTTTTTACCTGGTTTTAGATTGCTACTTGCCCACATCTTATCTTAATACTTTCTTTGAACATATTTCCAAACTTATTTTATTGGAATGGATATTTTAACCTTTAGGTTTCGCCAGCCCCGGTATACAAATAACAATGCAGGGTTTATTATTGAAGCAGACAGCTTATTACCACATTCTATGCCTTTCATTCTCTAGAATCCCTTTTTGTAGATTATAACCTCGCCATATACAAGAAAAAGATCATCAACAAACGGAAAACCAATTTTGAAAAGCCCAAAATTGAAAATCCTTTTCATGCCTTCTAGTCGTTTCTCTTAAAAACTATTGGTTATGATGTCTGATTCTTTTCTTCTTCACCTAGATAACGCTCCTGCAACATCACCAAGACAAAGTTAATAATTTTGCGTTATAAATCTCAGAATCTTGTAATGGCCACAGGATATATTTTCCGCCTGCCATACTAAATATTTCATAATCAGGACTGTTGCCGATGATTTCCTTGGGAGAGAGAGATCAGAAAGATCTTTTGCAAAAATGGATATTATTATTATATAGGTATCTCCATGGAGTCAGAAGACTCATCATGATAAATTCATTCAGTCACATACTAGCCATCATTTACACAATACCTCAAGCTTCTCCTTAAATTCATTCACTGATGAATACCCACAACCACCTCTGGCAACTCATTCACTACCTCCAAGCAAAAAATCTAATACTTAACACCCTTGCTAACCACACTTTTATACAACTTCCATTGGTGCCCCTTGTTCTCTCCCTTGTCATGTACTGAAAAAAAGGCTTCAGTATCAATCCTATGAAAACCCTTTAGTAACTTGAATGCTTCTCTCATCTCTTCTCGTTTTCGTATATTTTGAAACCTAAAGGTCGTCAACCTGTCACTCACCTCTGGATTCCTCTTCACAACGTCTTCATCACAACGAAATCCGGGAGTCCAGATCTGTGTGCAGTAATCCAGATGTGGTATTATTAAAGCCTTATATAGGGGATCAATAACCTCTCTATCCTTGCTTATTAGGGTGTTCTTCAACAACCTCGCATTCTGATGTGCTGTTTTAGTTACTTTACCAATATGTCCTCTAAACTTCAACTCCCAGTCCATAATTACCCCCAAGACCTTGACCTCATCAGTTTCCTGCAGTTCTTTCATTGATACAGCACATAGCTTCTGATTTCTTCTCAAAGTGGTATCACCTTACACTTGGCCATATTAAACTGGCAGTCATTTACCTTTGCCCATACTGATAGTCAGTGTAAGTCTTACTGCAGGATCTCCGTATCACCTCCATTTACCATTTGCTCTTCTCTATTTATCATCATTAACAAAAAACGGAATATTTCAGGTCAAATCATTTCCTATATCATTGTTAGCGTACCCGCTCTCCAACCAGCAGATCACGGGTTCGAATCCAGCCGTGGGCATGGATGTCTGGAATTGTTCGTTGGCGGAAGATGAATTTCATCTTCCGGTGTGGTCTCACACCGGACGCTTTCTTATTGGAGCCTGAAGTGGCTTGAAAAAGTTTTATATTTGGTCTCTAGAACAGGGTTTCCGAATGATGTAAAAAAATTAAAAATAGAAATAAACCCTTCCCTCACCCACGGTACAAATGTACTATAGGTTTACTAACAACCTTTCGTGGATGTGTGTGTGTGTATGTATATATATATGTGTATATGTATATATATATATATATATATATATATATATATATACACACACACACATACACACGCAACATATATACAACATATATATATATATATATATATATATATATATATGTGTGTGTGTGTTGTTTATATATATAGACAACCACTTGTCACCTGCCTTCTCCTGGACTCAGCTCCTCCATAAACCATTCTCTGATATGTCTTATCAGCCACCCTCTAACCCAAATCACCAGATTCATATCCCTCCCTATTTGAGCCGATTTATGCAATAGAGTTTTATGTGGAATCTTATCAAATGCTTTTGCGAAAGTCAAGCAGTATCACCCATAGCCATTTCCCTTATTCAACTCCATTGTCACTTTATTATAAATAAAAAAATAAGCAGATCACTAAGGCAAGACCAACTCTTCACAAAACCATGTCCTGAATTCTGTCTTTCACCAATTTCTAAAATACCTTAACCAACACGCTTGAGATGCTGATTGGCCTATAATTTGCTGTTTCTGTCTTAGAGCCGCCTTTATGCAGTAGGAATATTTTCTCGTCTTTCCTCTCCATTGGCACCTTACCAGTACGCGGGCTTAAATTTAATAAAACTTGGTAAGAGGAGTCATTCCTTGCATACTCTCGTAATACACGAGCCGATATGCCATCTAATCTCATGGCTGCGAAAATGCTGATGTACCATCAGCATTTTCTGACTTTAATATTATTGCGCTCCACTCCAGAAAGGGGGAAAAAACTGTACGTTTTTTTAAATTGCTTTTTTATAGTCTCCTATTACTTTAAACTTCAGAGTCTTTGATCAGTCTTCAAGAGAAAGGGAATTCCAGATGATTCTCCTCAAAAGTCATACTTCAAAGAAGTAATTATTGATATACTTAAAAAATCTCGGAAAATGAGTAATTCTCTCTTTCTCTCACTCTTCTTCCTTCTCTCTCGCACTAAGGAAAACTCAGCATTAATGAATGCAAACCGTTTCAAGTGTCGTACCGAGGAGCAGGGGAATAATGCCATTGGGGAGAGGGAAGTCGTGTAACAGTTCAGGGAAGCGAAAATGTTTGCGACACACTTGTAAAATTTAGAAAAAGAAATCTTGTTAAATAGCCCATTTTGGAATTTTGTTTAAATTTTCACCAACAACCGAAATAACTGTCTCTAAAATCTCGAAGTGCATAAGCAATGTGTCAGAAGTTCATAGGGATCAAGCCTAAAATTATGAAAGAAAATTTGAAACTGAAAATTATAGCCTGTTTTGTACTCAGAAATATTTAATTCCCGCTCCCTGGGAAATCTAAAATGCAAATGAATTATTCAGTGAATGTCACTGGATGTTCTCATGGTTATAGAACAACATTATTGAAAACCACTCGCCACAAAGACAATCCACTCGTGACAGCCATCATATAATAGCAATCTTACATTCTTAATGTCCCATTGGTGAGGTTTAGTTTACACTTCCTAGTCGCATTATTTTTATTTGAAAAATAATTAATCGTGTGCGATCAAGTTGGCTTTCGTTATTGAACATTCATTCATAAAATAATAATAAATTGCTTTTCAGATATGAAAAGCATTCGGTACGAGTATTTTCAGGAGAATCCGATCCCATCCGTTCATCTATTTAAAAACACCTGCAACGATTTTAATAACCACCTAGCTCCATAATATTTTCGTGGCTTTTATGGATGGTGCGCCCTCCTGCGACGGGTTGGAGTTTTATGACAATGCAGTTGTCAAGTGTTTTTCTTGTTTGATTGAATTATGATTTTTTGTAACTGTCATTAAGATATGGTATATTCAAAAGTGACTACCATGGAATCGAGTACTTAAGGTTATTTACCTATTGAATATTTTACATGCATATGCTAAAAACGTTTATTTATTTATTTATTTTCTGCTTTAAAGTTATCACGATGGTATTTACAGTGTAAAAACTAGTTTTCTTAATTTTCGGTAGTTTTGTTACTAAAAGATCAACAATCGTGTTCTTTGTTTCATTTAAAAAAAAATGCCAAAATCTTCAATGAAATATTTTATAATTATAAAATTATTATTACGAAATAATAAAATAAAAGGGGAATAAAGATCCTAAATATTTTCAGCTTTTTTCTAATGCAGTTTAGTTATGAAAATAAATGTCTATTTAACATTCTTGTCCATAAATCTTCTCCCTTCTCAGCCATAAAAATAAATAATAATAAAAATCTCTTAAAGGTTAGTAGTACTGGTCATGTATCCATTTCTTTAGGACAAATCACTACGGGACATTATCTGCATTCTCAACAAAAACTAGTAATGGCCATATTTGTTCGTTAAAGAAAGTTATTAACAGTTTTTATATATATCATGTTGATGTCTGTTATTATAATAAAATTTTCGTTTCCCGAAAACCTGAATTTTTTTCCTCCCCTATTTGTTCTCGTAATCCCCCCCCCTTTATGTTCATTTCAGAAGACATACTTCCTGATTTCCTGTTATGATTTCAGTAGATTTACAGCTACGAACTTTTCAGTTGTAAAGTTAGTCGTAAACTACTATAGCTTTATAACAGAAGTTATAAAACCAGATTAATTGTGTGTTAATTACGTTTATCTAGGTTGATTATAACTTTACAGTTGGGTTAAAAAAAAAAAAAAACATTTATATCCGAAACGGTATTCAGTCTTGAATGAGAAAGGGGAAAAGAAATCCTGGAATTGGTATTATAATACGAAAATAATTGTTTCATGCAAGGAGACTCCATTTCATTGATATCTGTGAGATACAGCAGTCTGATTAAAAATAATAAATAAATAAAATGTTTAACCTAAACGTTATCATATCATTTTCTCTCTCATTTTGTGTTTCAAAAACTGATTCTCATGATTATAATTATAACTAGAATCAACTTGAAGGATATTCTGTGTGTTACACCGGAAATGTACAAGGCATCTTCTGTGTGGAAAACAACAACTCAGAATTGATAGTATTTTGCAAATGGATTTTTTTTTTAATTTTCGTATTATTTTTCTCGACTACGTCAAGTGAGTCGGTCTTGGATGGAGATGTGGAGCCTCCTTTGTTTCCTTCCATATAAACAAACACGCATTCCAGTGTATATTGGACTCGCAATAGTATTTGATGACAATTGAAAATACGAAAGACGTGGTGTTTATCTTGAGAGTTAACCACTTGTCTGTTCAAGATATTTTAATATTTAAATGCGATTGATTGATTGATTTTTCCCTTTCAGTCTTTTCGGACAGTAGGTGACTTTGTGGGCAAAGCCCACAAAGTATTCCTGGTGAGATATTTACAGGGTAGTTCACCATTGCTTCTCCCCCCTCCCAATTTTATCTGGCCTCAAAACCGGGATGTGGCTGGGACGTATTCATGACTATAATCCATGTGTGTTCACAGGGCCGGTTTGTCTGTTCTGGGGGACGAAAAACTCCCTATTTCCGTATGAGACAGGCTAACTCACCTTTAGTCGAAAGAGACCAGATAAAGGTTCTTCACGTCACTGAACGGAATCGAAACCTGGTCTTTCCGACTGAAGGGCTTCGTCTGTACTGACTGAGCTACAGCGGCTTCTATTTAAATATAATATCGCTAATGCAATGCGAATGAACTTGATTTAGATCAGCGGCTTCGAAAGATACTCCCTTCCGACACCACTGTATCTGTATCCTAAAAATACGAACACAAATATTAAGTCAGATGAAATAGCCTGAAAATAAAACAAGAATAATATCCATTCCTTTGCAGTTTTCATTAAACTAAATTAAATGGTTTACACCGATATAAGAGTTTTCTGTTTTGTGGAAACTGAATTACATTAGTGAGGTTTTCTATCAGAATAAATATTAATTTGGGTGTGTTGTGTGTGCGTGTGTATGAGAGAGAGAGAGGGGGGGGGGATACCTCTTCCTGTTGTTGCAAAAAGTTCAGGACCTGCCTTAGGGCAACAGAGCATTTTCTTCCTCAAGAAGATGGTGTAAAGAAAAATACTGGAAAAGTCAGACAGGTTATTATTGACTGAAACGGTAAAGCAAATTTGCGATTGATTAGTTTGTCAAACACAACAAAAGTATATGAAAAAGCCAAAAGGCTCTAAGTCTAGCGAGTTTTAACCAAGCAAAACCATTTATAACAATTTATTTATAATTTTTGTTTTAATCACTAAAACAAAAGAAATTATGTGTGAATTTTTCCAATAATTCTCAATTTATTTACCATTTTCTTCACCAGGTGGCACTTTTACTCTTTTTGCACCAACTGATGATGCCTTTCAAAGTTTACCCCGACAGGTGATGGACGCTCTTATTTCGAATAGCACATTACTGAGAAGTAAGTATGGAACTAAAACCAGAGCTTTTAAGCTGTCACTTCTCCATTATGATGTGGAGTTCTCGCTAATTGGATGCGAATTAAAAATACCATCCAGCTGGCGGGAATGAAACACGTACGTACAGAATAATAAAAATCATTTGCTAGTTTATAAATAGTAATTATAACTGAAAGCATGAGCCCAATATGTACTACTGTTGAGGAGAAAATACAGAAGAACGCATACGAAAAATGTGTAGTTATCTATCATTAGAATCTGTTTTCTTCTGTTAGCTTGCATTCCAGTCCAAATGACTTCGCAAGCAGTCATCTGGAGACATGTGGTGGAGCACATATTTCTTAGCTAAAGTTCTCTCATCTTAGAATGCTGTTGATGGGTCTAATCAAATCATAAGCCAGTTTTACATTACTGTTCATTCAATTTATTTAGCTTAAGAATACTTAGAGTTCAAAGAACTTGCCCATCCACCTAATAGCAAAATTTTCTTTAAATTGAAATAATGGTTAGTCTATTCATTATGCAGTAAGCATTTTCTTGATTCTAATTAACTTTTTCTGACTATGGATTTTGCAAGGGTATTTAACAGGCTACCACATAATAAACGAGTGTATAAGTTACGACAAATGGGATTGGAAAATCAGTTGATTGATTGAATAGCAAACTGGCTTTCCAATCGATATAAAACGATGGTGTATAGAGGTGCCATGTCTCTCAAGAGGGGAGTTACCGATGGAGTCCTATAGGGTTCTGTTCTAGGATCACTGCTGCTCAATTTGTTTGTTAATGATATTGAGAGTGGTTTGCAAGCTGATATTCAGCTGTTTGCAGATGATGCTAAGCTGGGAAAAGTTATTAGGAATGATGCAGAGGTATTGGTGCTTCAGAGCGATTTGAATAAAGTGGCTACGTGGGCTGACAAGTAAGGATGTCAATTTAACACCAGTAAATGTAAGCTTTGCACTTTAGAACTCAAAAAAAATTAAAGCTGTGTATCATATTGAAGCGTTACTTTACAGAAGATGGAGTTAGCGAGGGACATTAATGGATAAAGAATTGAAGTTCAAGGATATATTGTAAAAGTGATCAGGAAAAAAAAAACAGCATAAAGGAAATCCAGTATACTAAGAACAGTGACAAGTAGAGATAAGGATGTGGTCATTCTGCTGTACAAGGTTTTGATTAGATCACGTCTAGACTACTGCGCATCGATTTGGTCACCTGCGTTCTTAGGTGAGAAGCAAGCAGTGAAAAAAGTTCAAAGGCGAAAGACAAAAGTAATATCAGGATTGTGGAATAATGACCTATGAAGACAGGTTGAGAGAATGTAAATTGCAGACTAGTAAATAAGCGGAAAAGGGGACGATATAATTGACATGTATAGATTATTAAGGGGGGGGGGCTTATGGAATAGATACCAGGATATTTTTCAACGGTTTGAAGGAGGGATGCGGAGAGAAATAAGCGATCCCTCATGGAGGTTGTACAAAGGTGTGGTGCATAAGAGCGTGTAGCGTAATTTTTTTTTTTTTTTTTTTTTTTTTTTTTGGAGAGTGGTTGCTGAGTGGAATTTATTGCCAGATGAGATGGTGAGTGTGCAAACAGTGACGAGGTATGATAAATATTATCTTTGTTAGAATGCATCTTACTATTTCCTCCCTTGATGAGTCTTGACTCCAGGAGGTGTTTGTATAATAATAATAATCCTAATAAAGGTTCAATATTTTATAATCTATTAAAAGTCGTATCAAAAGTTGCAGGAGCATGCAATGTATGCCTTAAATTATCTACAGGTGCGAGTATGTTGAAGGTATACCCTATTTTTAATACGTTTCCTTTGCTTATCGAAATAGATAGATGTGTGAGGTCATGTTTCCACGGTAACAGTACATTTTGATTACTCTTAGTAATCAGTGCATGTTTTGGCTATCGTCCAAAAGGATCTCAGCAAATGTTTGTTTGCTAATTACAAGTAAATTAACGAACTGTATGTTTGTAGTACTGGATGATATGCAAATTTTTCTTCGCTTCCGGTGTGTCTTTTCAGTGTTCATTGTCAGTCTCTTTAAGTAGTGCATAAGCTGCTTCGGAGCATGTAGTTCTAGTGCACATAATAGTAATATTTTTAAAGTATATACATATTATTTATCGTCTTATTAATGGTATAATAGTCTGCGCGGTTAGTCTAGTGGCGTTGCGCTTCGCAACCATATGCCTGGGGAAGGAGTGTCCTAGGTTCGATTCCCGTCGCCGACGTGAGGAGCTTGAGGATCTTCATCAGCCATAGCCAAGTTAGCCGGTCTTGGGCGTGGACAGCAGGGTACCCCCCCCCCCCAGTTTATCTGGGGTTTTTCAACCTGCAAATGAGCACCGTGAACACACACGGATCTACAGCCATAAATACTTAAACCGCCATGAGGGGGCTCAACTCGCCCCAATAGGGACGGGGGAGAAAAGGGAGGGAACGCCATACGAATATTTATTTATTTAATGGTTATATAATATGCATCTTCGAAATAAAAAAAAAAAAATGGAATATGCAGAATCGGTATTCTTCCGCCATCTGTGGAGCACTAGGAGAACTGTACATTTTTTTTCTCTAAGTTCACTGTTTACAAGTGATATCTTATATTTTCCTTTTTTATTTGAAACATTATTTGGCCGAAACACGCAAAGTTGAATTTATATAGGACTCTGAATGAGAAAACGGAAACGGATTTTGCGCAAGACTGCGCAAATGCTTACAGCAATGATGAAACGAATTTCTGCCGATGATTTGTTAAATTGGCGAAGACATTCTTAATGAAGATTACTAATTGTTTCGATAAAAGAACAAGGTACTCGTGTAACCTTGTGACAACATTTTGGTACATAATGCTAGCCAAAAGAAAGACTGTCATAGGCTCAATTCTAATTGCTGACTAGGGCAACTTTTTTCAGCCAGATCTCAGGTTAGTGCAAGCGAGTAGAGTTTTTGTTTCGAAAAATCGGAATTTTAACCCGACTTTCATAAAACGACTAGAATTTAGACAGTAATAAGTGCTAAGTTTAGAATGGCAAGATAGCAGCAGCTGTATTCTCACCCAGTGCTCTTGAAAATATCGATATCAATAAGCTCAACTAACAGTGATGACTAAGAATGAGACCTGCTGCCTAATGATGACCAAAAGTTGGTTAGAGCTAAATGAGCACCTTCTTTCTCTCTCTCTCTCTCTCTCTCTCTCTCTCTCTGAAGAATAAAAAGTTGTCAGACTATTTATTTATTTTATAAAGAACATTTTACGAATGTCCTATGATTATTATGCATTTGTTGACAACTTCCTGTGCAAGCAATTTGCGCAAATCAGTACAAGCAATGCCCACAGGTTCCTAGCGGGTCATTATTTGCAGACTATTAAAGTAATGAACGTTTTCCTATTACCAATCTAACGTGAATAAATTGGCTCTGATGAAATCTGATTTTAACACCAGTACAATACACCAACCAGAATTTGAACCAGAAGCATTTAGTTTAAATGATTCAGGGTCTTAGCATATTTGTAAAAAGTGAAGAATTATTCCCTAAAATAAAGAGCCAAAAGGCTTCACTTCGGCGATGCAAAATTATCTAAATTAAATCCAATATAATTTCAAGCGGAATACAGAATCTATAAAAATTTCGTGCGAAAATTGACCAGAGAACTAACGAATACAGGATGCTTTACGTACCGACTGAGATTTCGCTTACGGAAAATACACCTTTCCAACGCTTCGAGTTCCTTAGTATACTGAGAGTCTTTCCTCTCTAGGTTTCTGCCTAGTCTCTGAAGAAAACCAATGAGTTTGAAACAGCTGTCAGGCTAGTGAAATCTTATAATGAACCAATAGAAGGCGAATATACGGATGCTCACAGCGTTCGGCTGTACGGTTCGGGCAACTCGTAATATGGCGGCGGTGTATTCCCGCTAGTTCTCTGGTCAATTTTCGCACGAAACGTTTATAGTTTCTGTATTCGGCTTTGAAATGATGTTGGATTTAATATCCACTTAATTTAGATAATGAAAAATTGTTTCCAATTACCTAACAGCTCAGGTAAAGCGACACTGGGTTCTTGAAAGTATTTGAACTGAATGCTAAGTACAAAACAGAACCGCCTTAATGCATTCGATAAAGATTATTATTACGTGACACCTCCAAGGAGTCCAAAGACTCATCGAGGGAGGGCACCTACTCTACAGCGAACCGCATCATCTATACCAACCATCTACTGCTCACTGCCACTAGTATTTTCACAGACAATTACAAACATCCATGCCTAAGGCGGGATTGGGAACCGCAGCCTTTTGGCTGGAGAACGGATACGCTAACCACTCAGCCAACCAAGCCGGCCTGAGCATGTTTGGTTCAAAACATGTGGATTCGAATCCCATTTAGGACGTGAAGAATATTTCTAACAGCTTTTCGATTAAAGATGTGCTAGTCAGTTGCATATGTTAAGTTGGCAGAGTTTTTCCGATTATAAAACTGATAGACCGGCAAGAGAACACAACACCTGTGTAACGGCGGACATAGTAAACGATGGAAAGAGTATTAACCGATTTGTCATTAGAAAATTGGTTTCATAAAAAAAAAAAAAATATATATATATATATATATATTAGTCAACCATAACAAGTTCAGGAAAGTATAAATGGAAAGAGAATAATGCAAATTTCTTTGTCATATTTCAATGTAAAAAGTCGGAAGCAATAGTATCACTTAGTTTGTTCGTTAAAGAAGTGGGGGGGGGTCGGAGGTTGTCTAGTTTGATAGAGGCATCGGACTCAAAACACTTAAAATAGTTTATCCAGAGGGGTCTCTGTATCACATTCGGTATCAATCATTTCATTTGGTTGAAAAGAACTGGATTCAAATCCTCTAGGGTGTGAAGAATTTTTATGCGGTTTTCAAATGAAGATAAATTACCGGTATTATACAGAGGTGACAGGGTTTTTCCTTCCTTGGAACTCGATTTCTGGGTTTTCATCTCTCAGACCGACTAAGAGTACAAACGAAGTTCACAAACAAAAATCTATGAATGAGACTAACCATCTTATCATGTTAAAATTGCGGTTATGGAACCTAATAATAGTTGGCATGTCGTAGCTCCTAAGGATATGTAAATCATTAGTGATGACTGACTTGTTCACGTC
This sequence comes from Typopeltis vanoorti, assembly GCF_054136105.1. Taxonomy (NCBI): domain Eukaryota; kingdom Metazoa; phylum Arthropoda; class Arachnida; order Uropygi; family Thelyphonidae; genus Typopeltis; species Typopeltis vanoorti. The sequence goes on along the minus strand of NC_143553.1, from coordinate 74,363,140 downwards.
TTTCTGATTGTGATATAGACCTGAAACTTGTAACCGGCGCCGATCTCTAGTTTATTATCGGGAGAGTTTTAACTATTTTAGTACTCCACCCCACCTCTCTTTTTATGTATATACAGTAAATATATGAATTTTGTGGAACTTTTTTTTTCAGAATATTGTCACTAAAAAAATTACTTTTCCTCTAGAGGTTGTCCTCAATCACATCGTTCCAGGAGCCTATTTCAGTGCTGTTTTAGCAAATGGATACATGCTCAAGTCTTTAGGAGGAGAGCCATTGACATTTACTTCTCGAAGAGGTAAGTTTATATATAACATGAATCTGAGCTAACAAGTGAGCTTTTGGAATTCTGAAAGCAGAAAAAACTATAAGTTTACGAGAATGTGTATAAAAATACTGAACAAAAACCATAATATGTGCATTTACAGAAATTAACTTTTTGATTGGTCAAATAAAACTAAATTGTCTGTGTTAGTAGATTTTCCATGAGTAGCATATTGCGTGGGTGTTTGTGTATTATGGTAGGAGAGGATGGATGTAATTGATAAACGTGGTTCAACTTGTTTTTTTTCTGTCCCATCTAGGGCTTATCCTTGCCAATGGAATCCCAATAATCAAACCAGACATAGTTGTCACTAATGGAGTTATTCATGCTCTAAACAGAGTTCTCATACCACACGAAGTTCTTGATGTATGCCGCTGTATGCCTCGCTTACCTAGTACCTTGATGCCACCTAAATTCCCGAAAAGACCCAGTGTTACATATGCAGAACCTGAGCTAGCGTCCGAAACAACACCAGTAACGCCATCTATAACAGAAATCGCCGAGGAAACTACATCAAAAAGCATATCCGAAATGACATCTATATCTGAAATTACAACTAAATTGACACAAACTGTACCAGAACTGACAACCGAAGTAACACCCAAAACATCGGAATTAAAAAGCGAAATTGCAAGTGAAACTACAATACAATTTACACCCAAAGTAACATCAGTGACAGAGGAAACTACAACAGGAATTACACCAAAAATAACACCAACTCTGCCAGAAACTACAACAGGAGCTATACCGGAAACTACAACAGAAACGACTATCAAAACAACCCAAACTATAACAGAATCTACACCCGAAACACCACCCACTATACTTGCACCAAAAAAAGTCCCATCTAGTCCAGAAACTACGCCCGAAAAACCAACGACTACACCTGTATCCAAAACAGTTCCAACTAGCCCAAAAACTACAACCGAAAGTACACCTACAACAACTGTAACTGTACCAGAAACTACAACAGCAGCCACACCTAAAACACCTTCGCCTGAGACAACTCCAGCTACACCAGAACCTACATCAGAGGCCTCACCTAAAACGCCAACACCAGTGACAACTCCAGTTGTACCTAAAATAACACCAGAAACACCGAAGACATCTCCAACTACGCCAGAAGCCGCATCTGAAACGACACCAGAAACACCAAAGACATCTCCAACTACGCCAGAAGCCGCATCTGAAATGACACCAGAAACACCAAAGACAACTCCAACTACATCAGAAGCCTTACCTAAAACGCCTTCAGCACCAGACACAACTCTGACTACACCAGAACGTACACCAGAAGCCTCGCCTAAAACACCTACAACACCAGAGACGATTTCTACTATAACTAAAACAGCACCAGAGACGTCCAAAGCAACAACAGAATCCACACCTAAGACGCCTTCAGCACCAGAGATAACTGCAACTACACCAGAAAGTACAACAGAAGCCACACATAAAACACCAACGACTCTAGAGACAGCACCCAAAAAAACTCCAATTATCCCAGAAACATCAACGCTAACTGAACTAACACTGAAAACAACAAAAGAAGCAAAATCTGAAATAATGGAAACCACACCAGTGACACCTGAAACATCTGAAAGAACCTCATTAACAGAAGCAGCAACTAAATCGACATTTAAGACATCTGTAACCACACCTCAAGCTACTACAGTGACAACTAAAGAAGTACCTGAAGCATTTTCACAATCCACAACAGTAGCAACTCCCACAACACTAACCAAACCAAAAGAAGCTACAGTGATTTTGACCACCACGGAAGAAACTCCAAAGACCTCCACTATAGCAGAAGAAACTCCAAAGACCTCCACTATAGCAGAAGAAACTCCAAAGACCTCCACTATAGCAGAAAAAACTCCAACCACTCCGTCCACAACCAAAGAAAGTCCTATGCAGACAAGAGAAGAAACTGCAACGGAAAAAACTCCGAAAACTTCAGCTGCAACAACCGAAGGAACTCCAAAAACTCCTCCTACAAAGGAAGAAATTATGAAAACTGCAACCACGACAACAGAAGAAACTCCAAAGACTCCCACGACAACGGAAGAAACTCCAAAAACTCCAGCCACAACAACCGAAGAAACTCCAAAGACTCCCACGACAACGGAAGAAACTCCAAAGACTCCCACGACAACGGAAGAAACCCCAAAGACTCCCACGACAACGGAAGAAACCCCAAAGACTCCCACGACAACGGAAGAAACCCCAAAGACTCCCACGACAACGGAAGAAACTCCAAAAACTCCAGCCACAACAACCGAAGAAACTCCAAAGACTCCCACGACAACGGAAGAAACTCCAAAAACTCCAGCCACAACAACCGAAGAAACTCCAAAGACTCCCACCACAACGGAAGAAACTCCAAAGACTCCCACCACAACAACCGAAGAAACTCCAAAGACTCCCACCACAACGGAAGAAACTCCAAAGACTCCCACCACAACGGAAGAAACTCCAAAGACTCCCACCACAACGGAAGAGACTCCAAAAACTCCAGCCACAACAACCGAAGAAACTCCAAAGACTCCCACCACAACGGAAGAGACTCCAAAGACTCCCACCACAACGGAAGAGACTCCAAAGACTCCCACCACAACGGAAGAGACTCCAAAGACTCCCACCACAACGGAAGAGACTCCAAAAACTCCAGCCACAACAACCGAAGAAACTCCAAAGACTCCCACCACAACGGAAGAGACTCCAAAGACTCCCACCACAACGGAAGAGACTCCAAAGACTCCCACCACAACGGAAGAGACTCCAAAGACTCCCACCACAACGGAAGAGACTCCAAAGACTCCCACCACAACGGAAGAGACTCCCACCACAACGGAAGAGACTCCCACCACAACGGAAGAGACTCCCACCACAACGGAAGAGACTCCCACGACAACGGAAGAAACTCCCACGACAACGGAAGAAACTCCCACGACAACGGAAGAAACTCCCACGACAACAGAAGAAACTCCAAAGACTCCCACGACAACAGAAGAAACTCCAAAGACTCCCACGACAACGGAAGAGACTCCAAAGACTCCCACGACAACGGAAGAGACTCCAAAGACTCCCACGACAACGGAAGAGACTCCAAAGACTCCCACCACAACGGAAGAGACTCCAAAGACTCCCACGACAACAGAAGAAACTCCAAAGACTCCCACGACAACAGAAGAAACTCCAAAGACTCCCACGACAACAGAAGAAACTCCAAAGACTCCCACGACAACAGAAGAAACTCCAAAGACTCCCACGACAACAGAAGAAACTCCAAAGACTCCCACGACAACAGAAGAAACTCCAAAGACTCCCACCACAACGGAAGAGACTCCAAAGACTCCCACCACAACGGAAGAGACTCCAAAGACTCCCACGACAACAGAAGAAACTCCAAAGACTCCCACCACAACGGAAGAGACTCCAAAGACTCCCACCACAACGGAAGAGACTCCCACCACAACGGAAGAGACTCCCACGACAACAGAAGAAACTCCAAAGTCTCCCACGACAACGGAAGAAACTCCCACGACAACGGAAGAAACTCCCACGACAACGGAAGAAACTCCCACGACAACGGAAGAGACTCCAAAGACTCCCACGACAACGGAAGAGACTCCAAAGACTCCCACCACAACGGAAGAGACTCCAAAGACTCCCACCACAACGGAAGAGACTCCAAAGACTCCCACGACAACGGAAGAGACTCCAAAGACTCCCACGACAACGGAAGAGACTCCAAAGACTCTCACGACAACAGAAGAAACTCCAAAGACTCCCACGACAACGGAAGAGACTCCAAAGACTCCCACCACAACGGAAGAGACTCCAAAGACTCTCACGACAACAGAAGAAACTCCAAAGACTCCCACCACAACGGAAGAGACTCCAAAGACTCCCACCACAACGGAAGAGACTCCAAAGACTCCCACGACAACAGAAGAAACTCCAAAGACTCCCACGACAACAGAAGAAACTCCAAAGACTCCCACGACAACAGAAGAAACTCCAAAGACTCCCACGACAACAGAAGAAACTCCAAAGACTCCCACGACAACGGAAGAGACTCCAAAGACTCCCACGACAACGGAAGAGACTCCAAAGACTCCCACGACAACGGAAGAGACTCCAAAGACTCCCACGACAACGGAAGAGACTCCAAAGACTCCCACCACAACGGAAGAGACCCCAAAGACTCCCACCACAACGGAAGAGACCCCAAAGACTCCCACGACAACGGAAGAAACCCCAAAGACTCCCACGACAACGGAAGAGACCCCAAAGACTCCCACGACAACGGAAGAAACCCCGAAAACTTCTATCACAACGGAAGAGACCCCGAAAACTTCTATCACAACTGAAAAAATTCCAAAGACTCCCACTACAACAGAAGTAACCTTAAAAACTTCTACCACAACTGAAGAAACTCCGAAACCGCCTACCACAACTGAAGAAACTCCGAAACCGTCTACCACAACTGAAGAAACTCCGAAACCGTCTACCACAACTGAAGAAACTCCGAAACCGTCTACCACAACTGAAGAAACTCCGAAACCGTCTACCACAACTGAAGAAACTCCGAAACCGTCTACCACAACTGAAGAAACTCCGAAACCGTCTACCACAACTGAAGAAACTCCGAAACCGTACTACCACAACTGAAAAAATTCCAACTCCCACTACAATGGAAGAAACCTTAAAAACTTCTACCACAACTGAAGAAATTCCAAAGACTCCCACAATAACGGAAGAAACTCCAAAAACTCCTACTACAACAACCGAAGAAACTCCAAAAACTCCTACTGACAACAACCGAAGAAACTCCAGAAACTCCGACCACAACAAAGGAAGAAACTCCAATCACAACAACCGAAGAAACTCCAAAAACTCCAATCACAACAACCGAAGAAACTCCAAAAACTCCAATCACAACAACCGAAGAAACTCCAAAAACTCCAATCACAACAACCGAAGAAACTCCAAAAACTCCTACTACAACAACAACCGAAGAAACTCCAAAAACTCCTACTACAACAACAACCGAAGAAACTCCAAAAACTCCTACTACAACAACAACCGAAGAGACTCCGAAAACTCCTACTACAACAACAACCGAAGAGACTCCGAAAACTCCTACTACAACAACAACCGAAGAGACTCCGAAAACTCCTACTACAACAACAACCGAAGAGACTCCGAAAACTCCTACTACAACAACAACCGAAGAGACTCCGAAAACTCCTACTACAACAACAACCGAAGAGACTCCGACCACAACAACCGAAGAGACTCCGAAAACTCCTACTACAACAACGGGAGAAACTCCGAAAACTCCTACTACAACAACAACCGAAGAGACTCCGAAAACTCCTACTACAACAACAACCGAAGAAACTCCGACCACACCAACCGAAGAAACTGCGAAAACTCCTACTACAACAACAACCGAAGAAACTCCGAAAACTCCTACTACAACAACAACCGGGAAGAAACTGCGAAAACTCGTACTACAACAACAACCGGGAAGAAACTGCGAAAACTCCGACCACAACAACGGGAGAAACTCCTCTGACAACAACTGAAGAAGCTCCGAAAACGCCACCTGGAACAGAAGCAACTCCTGAGACAACGATCACAGCAGAAGAAAGTCCCAAAATAACAATCGCATTAGAAGAGACACCCAAGACACAAGTCACAAAAGGAACTTCGGTGACGCCGGTTTCAACAGAAGGAACTCCTAAACCTCGAATCACAATAGAAGAGGCTTCCAAAAAAACAAGTACAACAGAAAAAACCACTGATATGCTAACTACATCTGAAACAAGTAAATCAACAGCATATGAATTTACAACGGAAATTGCACTAGAAACTATGGCTATGGAAGAACTAGAAACGTCCACATCTCTATTGTATGAAGGTATTTCATCTACTGTAATCACTGGTGCAGTTTCCCCTGGTAGTACTGCGATTAGAGAGTTGAAAATGGAACCTACTGAGTCAACTGCTGTATCGACGCAAACAACACCTGTTAGCGAGCCTACGGTACTTCAGATTATCGAAGCGCCAAATCAACAGTTACCAGATGGAACGAATGTTAGTTTTAGTATATTCCTAGAATTTCTTCAGAGGGCTGATCTCACTATTCTCACAGAACCAGGTACGTGACGTTTAGCATTATATATGTATTATATCACCATTCAATTCTAATTAGTTCAATTTTTTTTAAATTCTTAATGTTGTATTTGAAACGTTTACTATAACGTAATCTATTTAAAATTAAATTTATTTCTGAATTAATTTGAATTTAATTTAAAATTAAATATGAACGCGAAATATTTCAAAGACGTCTGAGTAAACTATTTAATAAATTTGTTTTCCCCCCCCCCTGTAAATGATTGGTGATTTTTCTCGTTCTTTTTCACAGGCCCTCATACTGTATTATTGCCTACTGATGAGGCTTTTTGCAAATTATCCGAGGATACTCTTGAACAACTGCGTAATAATCCAAGCCTTCTTCGAGAAGTTCTCCTGACCCACATGACCGATTCAAATTTGCAGCACATTAAATTAGTGGATAATACTGTTATTGTGCCGTTGTCAAATAGACCTTTAATTACGAATGTACTTTATGGAGGAAGGGTAAGTGTAAATATTCACGAAGATATTCTAATTTCGCTGGTTTTTCAAATGTATTAATTGCTTATGTTTACTTAGAGAATGTTTTTGATATGTAGGATTATGCTGAAATCTTTTGGTAGTGTTGTTTCTGTTCCATTTAAAAATTTATTCTCCCTTTATTTAGCATAACAGATTAAAATAGAAATAAATATATAAAACTTCCAATAACTTTTCATGCTTAAAAGCGTAGCTGGAACTCTTTTAGTGTCAATCATTGCAAATTCATAAGCAGCTGTCTCCATCCTTGGTTTTCATCGGTATTTGAGTTCATTTCTACAAAAGATTTGTATGGATAATAAAAAGTCATAGTTTCTCATATGTTCAGAATTTGCATGAAACGACAAACATGACTTAAACACATCAATAATGAAATAAAATAAAAATATTTTATAATTTTTTAAATAATTTTATCACTTATTATTTTATCTATTTTATGCATTTTATAAATTTATTTTTACATGAATGGGAACTGTTTGCTAACTGTTTCAAGCCACATCAGGCGTTCAATAAGTGGTCCAGTGGTCTCGCAACGAATGATGAAATTCATCTCCCACCTAAGGACATTCACAAATATCCATGCTCAGGTCGGGATGCTAACCTGCAGTCTGTTGATTGGAGAGCAGGAGTGAAACATTTAGCCGATTAGGCTGGCTAATAACCATCACCTTCTTAATATTTATTACATAAACACATACACAGAAATGTTAATGCTTTTAACACCAATCTCCTTGCCATTCTCCAGTGGAATGATAACATCGTGAATTTGAATGCCACCGAAGCATAATCCTGCCAATTCCAAGAGGAAAGACATGCTTACTTTCCATCATTTTGACAATATTCTGCTCTCCAACCAAGATCAGTTTTCTGTCTTCGGTTGTTATCACATCTAACCTTTCACGAACACATCCCATCTATAGTCTCTTCAACTTTCGAAAAGTTTAGTATTCTTTTTTGTCCTAAACCAAGAGTCAGTAGGATCCGACTCGACGCCTATTGCTGTACGGCCCGAACTAAGCATGGTTTTTAAATGAATCTGTGACAGAATCATGAAATATGGATACTGAAGGTATTTCAGTATCCATAGAGTATTGTTAATATGAAGCAGTCATGCCTATTACTTTGCATATTATCTATGGCGCTTTCGCGCATATCTGCACGGTTTCGACAGTGCAATATCGAAACCGTGCATATCTGCAGGGTTTCGATATTGCACTCTCATTGCCGTGTGCTACCATCAGTGCTGTTAGCACTCACAATGCTTGACAGTGTTTTGAGCTCCCCCTCACGTTTCTTAGTCACAGATATCACAAGTTTCCGTCTTTAATATTTATTGATACATGTTGGCGTTTATTCAAAATCGGTAGGTCGGAAAATATATTTTCTAAGATGAAATGCTTCAAACGTGGTCACATATCAGCTTTATCTGATTCTGTATTTGAAATCGATTTTAATGACTGGGAACATTAACTTTGACTCTCAATTAAGCGTAGTTATGTCTCATAAAAATAATTCAGTTATTCTCAAATTTCCCAAAAATCTATTTGTTTATTATTATTATTTCTGACACCTCCAACGAGTCCGAAGACTCATCGCGGGAGGACACCTACAACTGTCTCAACCGCTACACCGAACCTATACTACGAATCGTCTCCATCAACGCCATCTACCGCCCATTTCCACCACAACTGGTATTCTATGTCTGTAAATTGCGTGTGTTCTGAAGGGCCGATTTGTCTGTATGCGGGATGAAAAACTCGAGTTTCCGGGAGAAAAAACCCTGCTACCTCCGTATGAGATCGGGTAACTCACCTTCGATTGAAAATCGTCCAGATAAAGATTTCTCCGTCGCGACGAGAATCGAACTTAGGCCTATTCCAATCGAAGGGCGCAATGTACCATCGTTCTTCCAATTGCGCTACGGAGGCGCTTTTGTACACAATTATATTCTGCATTAAAAAAAATTAAAAATATAAATTTTGTTTCCTACCTTTTATATAAGTCACATGATATCCATGGCATACTTGACACGTTAAGCGTAAAAAATTAACGGGCCCTTCTCAGAGAAAAGTTTGTCGATTCCTGTACTAGACAATACTTCTCTTCTACTAACACCTGTTACTTTATAAATCTCTAATCGGCCTTAGAATATTATTCCCATATTTGGAATATTGTGCACTCAAACTCTTCCTCGGAATTCTTAATTTTAATCGCTTAATAGATGACCTTCCCTTTTCTCACTGATTCCCTCTTGATCACCTTCCAACTGACCTTTTTTTGCATCATCTTTTCTATAAGTATTTCCATGGACATACACTACTGCCATTCCTTTATCTGCATTTACCAACACGATAAACTGCTGATTAATATCCATATACAATTCAGCTCTACGCTAATTGAACTAACTTGTTCAATTATCCTCCTTCATTCCCTATACCTCTTCTCTTGAATAGTCTTCCAATTGATGTTTTCCGAAATCATTGCGATCACCAACTCTTCAATACAGCTACCTATTTAAAAAAAAAAAAAAAAAAAAAAAAAAAAAAAAAAAAAAAAATTGAACGCCTGAAGTAATTTAATTTATTTTGCAATCCTTTAAGTTGTTTTACTTTGCGTTTTTTTTGTGAGTACCGTGAAGTACTCACAAAAAGTGCAATAGATATGTTATTCCTTACACAGCACCCACTGACCACCAGCACTAGAGACTAACACAAGCAGACGATGTACTTACTGTTTAATATAATATATTCAAATATAGGGGGCCGTTCATTCTTTGCCTTCAATGAATGAACTATCATCCCTTATCCTAAGGCATCGGTTCCCAAACGGTGCTACGTACCCAAGGGGGTATATTTTTATATCCCCTTGGGTACGTGCTGGGCCGTTCAGGAGTACACGAAAAACAAGTAAAGTAAACAAAATGCAAAACGTTAGTTATGTAACAGTAAACGTCAGTTTTTAAAAACAAGGGGTACAATTTATAGAAATGGGTTTTAAAGGAGTACACTAGTGGAAAAAAGTTGGGAACCACTGTCCTAAGGGATAAGCAAGTAAATACGTAAATTTAATCTTTATTACTTTTTAGGTCATTCTGATAGCGGGAGCCAAAATTCAACTCATCAAACCAGCAACCAATGGTGGAGTAATTGTAATTGATAAAGTTTACATGCCTCCTCCACCTCTGGACATTTTAACTGGTCTGCAATCTCGTCCAGATCTTCGTACTTTAGTGTCACTCATAATACAGACTCATTTACGGAACACTTTTATAGGTAAGTCATGAATGTGGATTAATTTCAATTTCGCTAAATTATTAAAACTCTGGAGACGTTAATATCAGTGTTTAACTGATTTCAAATTTCCTTATAAATTATGTACCGTTTCAATAATTAAGGCAAAAGTTTTATACGTCTGCTGGTATTTGCAAGTGTTACCTAAAATATTTGAATCCTAAGCCCTTGTTTCTTTCAACTGTTTTAAATGAGTGAATTTTCCTTTTAGGACCACATTTGTACACAATCTTTGCTCCAAAAAACCAAGCATTTAATAAACTTTCCGGCCTTGGTCAACTTCAGATGTTCAATAACAAGTCTCTGCTTCAAGGTATATCCTTTGTTTATTTATTATTTTGTATTTACATACTGGTATCTCAAAATATTAAGCATGTCATTGAAGTGAAATAATGTATGTACCATAGGTTAGATCTTAACGTTGTTGGTACTTGTAACCAACATTTTTCAATTTTTAAGAAAGAGAATATTTAGCTTCAATCTCAAATCCGGTTAGATTTGTTTACTTAGATTAATGTTTCTAAAGCATTTTTCTACTTGAAATAGGTCTGCAAGAATTTGTTTTGTATCGTTTCCTTGTGAGTAACAAGAAATATGCTTTTTTTGAAAAAAAAAGTGCTTCTGTGCTTTATTTTTAACTTAAGTTTTTAAATTAATGTTCTATGGAATACAGACCAAACGGTGCCAAAGAACATTAACAGACAAGAATCACATGTCCATAAGTGACTTAAATAAATTATACCATATATCAGTAGTATTATATATTGTACAGTATTATATGTATTGTCTAATATACTATATGCAATATACTATATATTGTGTAATATATTAACAGTATTATATATTATGTACTATAAATACCAGCAAGTGTATTCCCGTAAGCTCTCTGGTCAAATTTCATAGTGATGGATTCAATATCCACTTAATTTTTATAAATTTTGCATCGCCAAAGTGAAGCCTTTTGGCTCTTTATTTTAGTTGCTATTTATTATTTTTTTTTATATTAAATCAAGAAGTTTTGTCACTGTGCCATTTCTGGATAATATTTCTGTCTTTGCAACCTTAGTAAGTACAAATCGAGTGTCACGGCAGTGACTCGTAACTTCAGTTCTCTACCATTATCCCAATTATGCCTTCCATACCTGCGTATTTTTACCAATGTGGTACAGTGGTTTCTTTTTAAATTTCTTAATCTGTAGATAAAACACCGATTTCCATTTCTGGAGCGGAGAGGCGAAACGCAGCTAAAGTTAGAGTCTCATTCAATTAGAGTAAAGACACTATTACAGCCAATCACAACTATAACTTAAGCAACCCAAATTTCACGAATTCAGCTGTCCGCACAAGGGAATCTGTTGAAATTTCTTGCTCGTGTTCAGTCAAATATATAATTCTGCTTGCATATAATTCTTAACATGAGTGTTCTTAAGAATCTATTTTGTGTAATCCCAGTAACAATTGTGTGTCTTTTTTTTTTTATTTTTAGAAGTGATTTTAAATCATGTGATAGATGGCGCTTATGTCATCGATCCTCTAACGCCCTCTATAGTACTACCATCTGTAAGAGGAGGAAAGCTGCGGATCACAGTGTCAGAAGGTGAGTTTTGTAGAGTAGCAAGTAACTGAATAGTGCTAAGGACCCAACTAGTTAAGGGCTGTGTTCCTTTTTGTTATTCGAGCAAAAATTAACACAAAATGCTTCTTATTACGTGTGTGTAATTTTTTTTTTTTTTTTTTTTTGCTTACCCGTCTAAACCAGCTATTTAGAATTCTTGTAGTCCCACCATTTTTGGAAATCGTTGAACCTGCTGATTTACCCCACTTGCGATATCTTCAAAGATAAGAGCTTTCCTGTGGCATGCTAAACGAGAGGCGATGTTCCTAATTCTTAGTAGTATTTAAAATGTGTATGTGTGATATTGAGGTTAATTTTTTTCGACTTGCAAGATTATAAACCCCAGTTTCTTTGAGGAAAAAACTCTTACTCCCTCCTTCCCCAACCGAAAATCAAAAATCAACTAGCAATCCTGGAAAAAAAAAAAAAAATTAGAAAATTTCATCCAGTCAGAGAGTGGAATCGAACTTATTAATCTTTCTTTCGCAGTCCTAATATCTAATGTAGGCCTCTTGGTAACTAGTTTATCCTGATAAAAGCAACTATTGAAAGTTTATTTTTCACTTGGTTAACTATAATAAATTAATAATTTCACTATAATAAATTTAGTTTAATCCTTTATGCAAGTGTGAGCAAACAAAGTTTGCGCCTGAAAATATCTTCCGGACTGTGGTAAGGTAGTACAACACCGGGAAATTCATAGCAAAGGTGGGCCAAGCTAACATCACTCCTATCTCAGTATCTCCCATAATGCAAAACACATCTCCTTGCGGATATGTATAATGTTATGCATTAAGGAGATGTGTTTTGCATCATGGGAGATACTGAGATAGGAATGATGTTAGCTTGGCCCACCTTTGCTACGAGTTTCCCGGTGTTGTACTACCTTACCCCAGTCCTGAAGATATTTTCAGGCGCAAACTTTGTTTGTTCACACTTGGATAAAGGATTAAACTAAATTTATTAAAAACAACTATTTTTGATTTGAAACTAAAAATATCATTTCAGTAAGTCAGTTTATGAAATGTCACATTTCCCTTAAGGATTCCTTAGAATAAATATTAATTTTATAAAAAAACTTAGTAAGTTATAATTCAGGATATATCATTCAATAAATATATCATTAATAAATTACATTTATATATACTTTATATTGTTAAATGAAAAACGGATCTTTCTGTTGTTCATTTTGGTACACATGCTTAATGGAGAGAAGAGGAAATGCATTATATTGCACATTTTTCCACTATTCACAAGAATGTGTGACCTGAACTTCTTGGAGTGAAATTCGAGCGTTCAAATTAAGAAAAGGACGACTATAATTTGCTGAAAACAATATTATTATTATTATTATTATTATTTTAACGGTGTCTCCATGGAGTCAAAAGACTCATCGCGGGAGACCCGACATTGACACACTAACCATTATTTACACAATACCTGTCATACCTCTCCTTAAATTCATTCACAGTTGAAGCATTCACAACCAGTTCTGGCAAAGCATTCCACCCATTCACAACCCTCCAAGTAAAAAATCTAGTCCTAACACCCTTGTTAACCACACTCTTACACAATCTCCAGGGATGACCCCTCGTTCTCTCACATCCTGCATTGGTCTTAAGAATATCATCAGTATCAATCCTGTAAAATCCCTTTAACAATTTAAATACCTCTATCATATCTCCTCTCCTACGTCTATCAGCTAGTTTTTGGAGCCCACAGATCATCAATCTATCCTCATAGGGAACATCCCACAGACCTGCAACAATCTTTGTAACCCTCCTCTGAATCCTTTCTACCACTTCCGCATCACCAAGAAATCCTGGCGACCAGATCTGTGCACAATAGTCCAAATGCGGCCTTATTAATGCCTTATAGAGTGGAATAATAACTTCCCTATCCCTGCTTGTTAGTGTGTTCCTCAACAACCATGTAATTTGATGTGATGTTTTGGCAATCTTAGCAATATGCCCTTTAAACTTAAGTTCTCTGTCCACAATAACTCCCAAGTCTCTTATCTCATCAACTTCCTGCAGTTCAGTTCCGTTAATATAGTAAACAGCATGCGATTTCATCCTCCCGAAGTGCATCACCTTACACTTAGCCACGTTGAACTGACAGCCATTTACCTCAGTCCATAGCGTCAGCCTATTTAAGTCATCCTGTAAAATATCCACATCATTTGAATTGATTATCGCTCTTCCCAATTTTGCATATTCCAATATCTTCCCAATATCTGGGCTTTAGAGTAGTACTTGTTTTCAGCAATCAGAATAAATTACCTTGCCATCATACTAATAACTGGAATGGTTGCTCCATCATTACAGGCAGTTCCTCATAAGAATAGTCCGCTTTTTTTCATCAGTGCAATGATTATCGGACATAGCAGTAACATATTGCCTTGTCGTACTATTAGCCTGTACAGTTGGATGTGGATGTATAGCTCGTGGAGGCAGATAACAGATTGGGTGAATGACAGCAGTTATGTGTGTGGTGTGGGGGGGGGGGTGCAATTTCACGGAATGCCTGGTTGAGCCCTTCCTGATTAATTTACATATTAATAGCATGGATAGTGCTTAGTGATCGGTAGCTGATTGCAAATGACACAAAGTTGGGAAGAGTTATCGCATATGAGGATGATATTGTGATATTTCGAATATACTAAGTTCGAGTAAGTTATGGTTTGTGATCAAATAAATTTAGTACTGACTATCGAACTGATGCACGGCAACTTGTGCCGGTGAGGGATTTGGGTATACTGGTGGATAGTGGATTTGAATATGTTGGGTTTCGTTAAATAGTCCCAGAGGATTATGGCGATGCTGTGAATACTCATCTGTAGGAATAAGGGAGCGATGATTTCACTATACAAGGGCTTATTCTTTCTTATTTATTAATGTGATTTGGGCTTGTCATCACGGTTTTTTTTTTCTGAGGGGAGAGAGAGAGAGAGAAAGAGAGATTTTCTTCAGAAAATAGTTTCTAGATTATAGCAGATTTCTTATGAACAAACTGAACGTGTGGATTCCAGTTGCAGGTGTTCGGTGGAGTGATTTGACTGGAATATATAAGATTATTGATTGATAATTGATGGAGGTATCAACGACAGTGCATTTTGTTGTTGTTGTAATTAGGACCTTTGATGAACAAGGAGTATCACATTGACGTATTGCTGTTGGGCCTTGGATAAATGGATGTTGTTTAGAGTAGTGCATGGAATCACCGTGAGAGGGTTAAAGAGATTATTCTGACAATAAGTAGAGCAGTATTGGAATGCTCATGCACTGTCAGCATTAGGTGGTTAAGCTTGATATCTGTTTATAGCACTCTGCACTACTCGTTTCTATGAGTCCCTAGATTCGATTAATATTGTGTTGTGATATTATTACGTGACATCTACAGGGAGTCCAAGGACTCATCGTGGGAGGGCACACTACTCTGCAGTACTTCGCTACACGCATCTCATCCTCTCCATTACGACATTACTACCCTCAACGCCATTTATCGCCTATCATCACCACCAACAACAGTACTTTTTTGTCTGTAAATTGCGTGTTATGAAGGATGATTTGTCTGTACGCGGGATGTGAAAAACCCGAGTTTCCGGGAGAAAAAACCCTGCTACCACCGTATGAGATTGGCTAACTCACCTTCAATTTAAAAAGTCCATATAAGGATTCCCCTCGTCACGACGACGAACCCAGTTATTTTCCAATCGAAGGGCGCAATATTCCACTATTCTTCAAATTGCGCTATGATGGCTAATTAATACCAAAACTGCAACTACAATTTGTCGTCGCGTGCCAGTTTTCATGTGCATTTTGCTGTGCTCTTCATAAAATTCATCCGAGTTGTTCTGAACATATTCCATTTGTGCTGAACACCTATTATTAAATTTGTTAAGATTGTTAAACACCTCCAACAAGCAAGTGGTGATTACGTGTTGAACCCTGCTGCTCACATGTCCTCAGCTTTTGTTCATAAGAAATATCCTATAATCAAATTTATTTTCTGTAACAAATCTTTTTATTCTGTCAACTTTCTCCTCACAGAATTGCAAGTGTAAAGCCCACATAGCATTAACCTAAATGAGAAGGAATAAGTATTGTATAGTGAAATCGTCATTTCCTTATTCCCAGTGATGAATGTCCCAAACATAGCCACAATCTTCTGATACCAATTAAGTGTTTAACATACAGATCTTAATTTCAATCCACTGTTCACTGGGTATACACAAATCCGTTACCTTCCAGTTGCTATGCATCATTGACCTAGTATATTCGAAATACCACAATGTCATCCTCATATTTGATAACGCATCAAAACGTCGTATCATTTGTGAACAGGAACAGATCACCAAGCACATCTCATTCGTGCTATTAATATGTAAATTAAGAAAGAAGGGGCATGCAGCCAATGTTTTCTCTGAGAGGCCGTCGTATGCCCACGCACCAGTCTCCAGCTCACTGTCAACAACGACAGTAGAAGGGTAGCCATTAGTGACAAGATAAGGAATCATGATGTGATTGGTTGTTGAGATGATGACATCATTGTGTGTGTGACGTCATGAGTTTGGAATGTTTGGAATTTTTCTGGGGACCATCTGTGTGTGTGTCGTCACGTTTGTTTTGTTCGCGTATGGAATTATGGGTGATGAGTAGAGATAAGGATCCGTATCGTGATTAGTGGGACACTTTGATCAAGATAAGATAAGGAATCGTGTAGCAAATGTTTGTTATTATCAGATGTAGATAAGTGACGTTATTGTTTTGAATGGAAAAGGGAGATATATTAGTGGATAAGGAATCGTGTCGTGATTTGTGGGACACTTTTAACCAGATCAAGATAAGAGAAGGAATCGTGATGTGGATGTGTATTATTATACAGTTTGGAATGTTTGGAATTTCGCTGGGGTCCTCCTTCTGACAGGGACATAAGGAGGGTTACTATAATATACGTGTTGGGTTAGCATATACTAATACTATATGCTATGGTGTTGGGTTAGTGTATAGTATTGTGGGTGGTATTTAGAGTAAGAATCGTGATGTTATGTTTGGGAATTTCTGGGGAACATATGTCTCTCTGTGATATCACATGGTGTTTTGGTTTGTGGAATTGTGGGCGATGTTTTTGAGATAACATATCTTGGAATTTTTCCAGGGTGACACACTCATCCGTCATGTTTAGTCTTTGGTTGTCTATAGATGGCTGCACTAATTTTCCAATACAGTTTTGGGTATTTCTTTCCTGTTAAAGGGTGGGAATTCTTAGAGTAGAGTCGTGATGGCGGCAGTGATTAGGCTTTTCTGAATAATTTAATTATATGCTGGTGTCCCTCAAACATACACACACATTAGACATGAAAAGTCACTAATGTTGATACTCTAATATGTACCCTATGATTATTCTTATGAAAAAAAAACTATTCAGTATTAGAATTACGCTTACCAAAACATACGAGCAGTGATTATTGAAATTACAATTATCGATTGTTATGTTTAAGTTAAAAAAAAAATTAACTTGCATTTCTTTCCAGAATGGGAACATGTTGGTACTATCTAGGTTTTCTGAATATTCCAAATGTTGATTTTTAACATATATTCACAGCACAGAACACAAACACAAGTCTGAAAATGCAGTTGACTTTTTCATTATAGGTTACTGAGGCTAACATATATTTACAGCACAAAAACACACAAAAATAGGAGTTGAAAGATATTTCTGTAAGTAACCAGAAAATATAGTTGACACATTGTTTAGATTACTACCCGTTTGGTTCTGTTCGTTTTCTTGGAGATGACTCATTAATTTCCGGTCTTAGTTTTCGGTTCTCTTATCAGACTATGGAACTATAGTTACTCATTTTGTATACAACTAATCATATCCTGTATTAGATGATGTTCAAAAAGTATAATTTTCCATGTTTTCCCCCCCACTTCTGGAGCTTCTCTGATTACTGACATCATGGAAGAAAAGTAAACTCAGTGTTTGCCTTTCTGTTAATCTCATTTATTTTTGGTATTAGTCTGTAGTTTAGTCTGTTTGTATTAATCACATCCTGTAATATATGAGTTGTGGTATTGTTCAAAAGGTATCATTTTCCCGTGGTTGGATGTTTCTCAAACTTACATATGACTAAGTGATTAGCATTCACATCATTGTGATGACACATATCCTAAACTTTTTCATTCCTGATTAAGGATTGTATACACTTATTGTTTTCAAGTAGATGGCTTGTTAGTTTCTTTACATTTTGTGTAGCTAGGAAACTGGAATTTATTTCAAATGAATATTAGCTCTAATATATATACTTAATTTCTGTTACCTTTTTATTTTTACTGTAATATTATTAACAAATTGTATTTACTGAATCTAACATACAGAAATTAAATAAAGTAAAAAAGACGGTATTTTTTCCCCTTATTCTTCTAATTTCACATTTGCACCGATGTTCATAGTGTATGATTTCCCACTGGTGCTTACGTATAATTCACGTAATTTTTCTCCATGTGATATTTCAAAACAAGTTGAACTATGGTTTTTACATAGTTCAATTATGTAAAACTCATTTCCATTAGTCCCAATTGACTATTGTCCTCTCAGCCTGACACTTATTTCACAGTAGAGATATTTATATATATTTTTAACACAATCGTTATATTAGATATTCTTTCCAATACAAATGAATAATTATTTATTCTTATTTCAAATGAAAATTAGCTCAGAAAGAAAAAAAAGTTTACCCTCAAATAAATATTTATGATCACAGCAAACAAGAAATCCATCAGCTTTTTCAAAGTTTTGAAATTCATGCAAATATTGTTTTCATCATTTAAATGAAGCATGGGTGTCTGGCTATTAAGTTCGTTAATGTTTTTTTTTAAATTTTATCTTCCAATGATGAGTATTATTTGATATATGCATGTTGATTCATTTGATTTTATCTGCACACTACGATACCTTTTTTCTACAGCAATCTTTTTAAGACTTTTAGTAACGTGTTGGTTTAAAATATCTAATGTCTCTGTAAAATAACCAAATTCTAACAGTATTGTGACTTTTCAGGTGAAATCTTCTCCACTAAAATTCTGGCTATTAATTTAATACCCTATTATTCCTTTTGCTTCCAAGAGTTGAGTTTCTTGAAATATTTGAGGACTTGCATGAACAAATAAGACTTTTAATTCACTGA
This sequence comes from Typopeltis vanoorti, assembly GCF_054136105.1. Taxonomy (NCBI): domain Eukaryota; kingdom Metazoa; phylum Arthropoda; class Arachnida; order Uropygi; family Thelyphonidae; genus Typopeltis; species Typopeltis vanoorti. The sequence goes on along the minus strand of NC_143553.1, from coordinate 74,344,033 downwards.
GTCAAAAAAAAAGTCTCTAGTTAGTTTGTGGCATGAAATTTTACAAGGGGAAAAAAAATGTTATGGTCTTACTTAAATTTGTATAACACATCAACAACACCCAATTTGTTCATTTAAATTTACATATTTTATTTGAGTGAAATATTATTTACAAAATCTAACACAGAAAATAAAGTGAAAAATACAATCTATTTTTTTGTTTCTTAATCTTCTTATTGTTAAATTTGCGCTGTTGTTCAAAGGTTCTTCCCATGCTTGTGGAATTGCCATCATGTGGTTTTTGACAATGTGACTCTCATCTGAAAGTTAATTTTCATTTGGTGATCGTTGGGAATTTATTATTGTAGTAAAATTAAGGGTTGCATATTTATTTTTTTGAAACCAATACATATATTTCTGAGCATTATTAAAAGCACAGAATGTTATGTTTCCAAAAGCATTTAAAAGTACACGTTATGTTTTCACGTTTTGGACATCCAATTTCATTTAAATCAAGAACAGGCCTCCCTATTAATCTCGTTAATGTTTTTGATTTTCTCTTCCTTTGGCGAGTAATATTTGATATTTGCATGTTGATTCTATCATCCAATTTCTTAGTTTGTCCAGAGATAGTGAACCAATTTCCCACTTCAGCTGATGGTTATATTTTATTAATCAAGAATTCTGTTTTTTAACTCTTTTATTTTTTACGACAGTGGTGTGCAGCTGTTGACATTCAGGAATTTCCCCTCCTCTTGAAAGTATTTTAAGAATATGGTGTTTTTGAATACTTTAATGATTACTTTAATAGTTAAGAAGTGTTTTGGTCCTTTCTTTTGAGTAATTAAATCCTGCATAACTTAGGAGCATATCGCCATATTTTAGAGTGAGGAAGCTAATTAATTTTCTTTTCCAACAGAAGGAAGGTTCGTCAATGGAGTGAAAATCGTTATGCCCCCAATCTTTACTGGAACCGGAATTATATATGTCATTGACAAAGTACTTCCTGCCCCACCAGTTCTGAAACCAAGTGAGTACGAATTCATGTAATTTTTTCAATCTGCACCAAATCCTTTTTGCCATGATGCCTGATTAATAGAAATGCACATGAAAAACAGCATATTATAAGATTTCTGATGAATTTTATGCGAAGAAGGAATAAAGTAAATAGGAAATCTTTGTATGTACTATACATTTCAAATAAAAAAAGCTATATTGTAAATAAAATTTAAAAAAAATGGAATGATCTAGCAAATTCATGTAATTGGAAAAGAGTGAGTAAAGTTATTTTATCATAAATAAAATAACTTTAGTCAAAGTATAAGTAAACTTTATATTAATAAGTCTGAAAGAGAGAGAGAGGAGTGAAATTTGCTTGATTAAGTAAGATTTTTTTTAATGTTCTCCTGCATAGCTAATCATTGCTGTGGTTTTAACATCTGGTAAGCATTTCTGCATATTACATCCAAAACGTTTTGGATCAGTTATCATTTAGTGGTCCAAAGGACCATACTGTGGACTCCAAATATGATCCCCCCCACTTAAGGTTTCTAACAAGTAAGGCGATGCCAATATGCTTGGTGATTAAGAAATAAAAGAAATTTCATCCTCACTACATCTCTATACCACATATTCAGTTGGTCACAGTACAGCTGAGTTGAAGTCTATAGGCTATAATACAATACATGTTAAAATGAAGATGGTGTTGACTGTGAATAATGCCGTTATTATTGAATTTATGGCCATATTTTACAATGCTCCATGTCTTTAGCAGTAACATACGTGTATGTGTGCATGACTGATTATACTATTATCTTTTTTAAATATTCTTACTGAATGGTCGAAGACTATCATAAAAGTAATTGCAGAAAATGCTAATCTCTAAAGTGTACATAACAGTTTACATGACTTAAATATAGACTTTATATCGCATGATGTCCCATTTACTCCATATAACTATGGTATTTTGAAAGCTTCTTGGAGTTTTTCATATGCTTCTAAAGATCTCTTAAAATTTAAAAGGCAAATTCTTGTTATTCTCTCGCGATTTCTGTTATTTGTTTGAAAGGGAAAATGCCATTTGGCCCAAACCTTATTTCTTCTTCCACAATTTTCGTCTGTTCTTTCGTTTCGTTTTTTTTTTTTTTTTTTACTGATTAGCAGTCTGAGAGTTCTACTACAGTATTAATGTGCACTACTGACTTCATTCCCTTTGGATATTTGCTGCCACTGTTTATCTCGTTTAATAAATTTTCGAAGTAATTCCTTCAATTTTTGTTACAAATTCTGATTTCCATTCTAAGCATTTTTCAGAGCCTCAAAAACAGTTGCTACTTTTGCGAGATTTATTTTCTATACTGTTAGCGAAGCCTTTCGATGACTTCTGTTTAGCAATTTTTACATATAGCTGAACTTTCACACATTTGTCTTTGTTTCCTAAAGGTATCTTGGTAGGAGCTTTATTTCCCAGCATTGCTTTTCTAACTTCATTTTTATCGAATATTTGTACACTTGATTCTGGTCGCTGACAATAACTAAATGATCAAACAGTTTTGGTTGATCTGTGGCACAGGAAAGTAGGATTTTTTTCGAGTAAGGCAGGCCGTTTAGCCCTGAATAACTTTTTTTTTTTTACTCAGCCAAACTCCACCCTTGGCTCTCACTGACATGACAGCTTGCAGTAGGCCATCAGAGTTTCATAGACATCTGACGAGGAGAGTACATCACAACTGGGTTATGTGGTCCATAACCCTTAGCTGTGTGTGTGTGTGCGCACGCACACACACACTGCTAAGGGTTATATATTGCTGAAATAGCATGAGTTCTATGGTTTATTTTCTTGAGTTGTCGTTAAAATCCAAGTTTCCAAGAGGAAAAATCCAACTTGCCTCTGCCAAAGGTCAACTAACTCAAGACCTGGTGGAAAAAAGCTTCTCCAGATTGAAACTTAAAACACTTCTGGTGATCTAGTGCTGTGGAAGCATATGCCATTTCACTAGGGGTACACAAGTTCTCCTTTATATTCGTTGTCATGATTAATATTTGAAAAGTCAGTATTGGTTTTCACCAGTAGATGTTAACAAATGATCTGATAGTTATCCAACCTTCTGAAAACATGAAAATTACACGACCACAGCAATAAAATTTAATGAACGTATTTCGTACAGAAGTTTATTACTGTGGTCATTGCTTAATTTTGTTGTTTATAGTTATATCACATGTACCTTTTAAAGATAACCCCTCTGAAACTTAATATGATCATGAAGTACAGACTGACTCAAAACCAGCAGAAAAGGGTATGTGTGGTAAACAGTGACCTGAGTTGCCTACCAACTAGAACACTAGAGAATCCTCTCCACTCGGCCAACACTTTGGATATCATAAATAGCTTAAGACGAAAACTTCATCTTCATGCACAGCCTGCATTGAAGTTCCCAACACTTGGATAAAAATTATCAAAGACTAAATAATTATCCAAGATAAGTCTAGCTTTCCAAGAGTTAAGTGTAGAAAACTTGCCAACTGTGACAATGGCAGTCATGCTCTTCTAGTTCCATGCAAAAACTAGTTGGGCACAATTTCTGCCCATCTGTACTCCTGCTCCCCCCCCCCCTCTCTCAGAAGATGGCAGTACTGTAATACACATCTAAGTTGACCTGCTGCTGGCTCTTTTACATAAAGGAGCCAGAAAAGAGGCCATTTCTAAGGGAAAATGACTTCTAACTTTATCTGAAACATTGCATCGCATGCCTCTGATGGTGTTATGAGAGAAAGATCATCAAATGAATATCAAACCACTCAGATACCAAAAAGGCTTTTGGTCCTGGTGTCCCAGTCATTGTGCAGAGGAGATGTGCTACTAATGCCTATCTTCTACCATATTTGCACTGTATTACATTTAGTTCTCTCATCCACCTTGCAGCATAAAGGTAAGTCCATATATATGGCCAATTCAAAAAAAAAAAAAAAAAAAAAAAAAAAAGACCTATGCCATCAAGCTGTTGATTTAATGATGTCAAAATTAATAAGTCATCAACAGATGACTTCAACAACTGGAAACCGTCAACTAATCAGTGACCATCAATATGGATTCTGCAGGCAAGTTCCACATCAGATCTTGCTTGCATCACCCACGTGCAATGGAGTGTTTGGAGAAACCTGTGCTGTTTCACTCAAAATTTCGTCATCTGATAAAGTTTGGCACAAGGATGATTGCTATCATATATGGTCTGCCTTCCATTCTTTGTAAATGACATGTGCAGAATATAAATATAGAGTATATATATTTATAAATATATAAATAAGTTGGAATTGTCATCCATCATCTTCCTACTCCCCACGTCTGTTAAACTTATAGTAATACAAACAAGTTACCAACATCCTTTCTATAACTTTATTACTAACTCACTGAACCTGCCACTTTCATTCCATCTACCTCGGTTCTCTGAAACAGCCTTTCCCCAAAGACTACGACCTCCTACTCTTCAAAAAAGGAGTATTAACAGATTACTTTTTGACATGTGGGCAGTCATTTCTTCTCTGCCCACCAATTCCTTAATACCCTCTTGCAGACCAGGTTTTTTTTTTTTTTTAATTTTTTTTTAGGGCATTAGTACTGGATCTTTAGAATGCCACATAGAAACTTTGTTTGCACTCCTTTTCTGAGAACTAAATATGATAGATCATACTGCATGTGATGCAAAGAATAAAGGCCAAGCAGAAGATGGGTGATCTGCCGCTACATGTCTTGCTGAAGGAATAGCCAAAGAGTAGCTTTAGAATCGCATGCATTTTTTTGTTGTTGTTTTGAAAGTGCATATACTTTCTCTATGTAGTATGTTCATTCTTCTTCTTATTGTGCTATCTTCTATCGAAGGTCAGCGACCATCTTGGCGAACAAACTGCACTCTTGTGCTAATCTGAGCAGTTATGCACTGCTCTTTCCTGTCCACGTCTTGATGTTGTCAAACCATGATATTCTTTTTCTTCTTCTAGTTCCTTTGCCACCAATTCTTCCTATCAAAATAGTTTGTAGAAGTTGGTATTTGCTGTTTCTCATGATGTGGCCAAGATATGATGTTTTTCGTTTCTTGTTCATTCTAATAATAATAATATATGTCCTTTAGTTAGAAAGATCTAGATTTCATTCCCATCATTATTCAAGAGGACGTTTTGATTGACAGCAAATTATACAAAGCCAAAGGTTCTTCCACTAAGAATCTCATAATATAATACGTGCATGTTAACACTTGCACATATAAGGATGACATCATGCTCCCTGACATCACACACACTAGAGTGTTTTCAGATTTTTAAGTCATTAAGTATTGAAAGGGTGTGTATATATTTCTGGCCTAGTTAGTCGAGTAGTTAGTGTATCTGCTATCTAGCCAAAAGACTGCGGGTTTGAATCCCGCCATGGGCATGGATGGTTGTGATTGTCTGTGAAAATAGTGGTGGTGGTGGGTGCCATTGGTGTAGTTGCAGTTAGTCGTAGTTGATGGGTTGAGTGGTGAAGACAGAGTTGTAGAGTAGGTGCCCTCCCGCAATGAGTTGTTGGACTCCTTGGAGGTGTCACGTAATAATAATAATATATTGAGCTTAATGCAATTACAGATGTAATTTACTAATGCCAGGAGTATTAAGAACAAGAAGGAAGAATTTTTGGCCTTGATTGGCTCTTCCTGGCCACAGGTTATTGGCATTAGTGAAACATGGCTGACGGAAGATGATATAGTTAGTGGGATAGAATGTGTAGGTTATAGTGTATTTAGGAGGGACAGAGAGAATAAAATGGGGGGAGGGGTGTTATTGATGATAGCTGATGAACTGCAACCAAGGAGAATTGAAGTTGTATCACAGGATAGTGAAAGGAGCTCATTTGAGGCTATTATCATCCTGCTATAGACCAGGATGGAATAGATGGTGGAGATAGTATGCATAAACAAATTGATGAAATGAGTAGAAGGAGGGTAGTTATTATGGGGGATTTCAATTATGGTAACATTGATTGGAAGGAGGAGAAGACACATGTGAGGAAGGAAATGGATTTTATTCAATTATTAAGGGATAACTATCTGAAACAGCATGTAATTGAAAATACTAGGGGTGTGAGAGTGCTTGACCTGGTAATAGCATCTCAGAATTTGACTGTAATGAATATGACCATGTTGCCACATATTGGTGAGAGTGATCATAAGGTGTTTTAGTTCCACACCTTTAGCTACCCAGGAGGTGGCTAAAGGTGTGGAATTTTCAACTAAGACAGGATATATGTGGAATTACCGTGCTGGCAAGTATGACAAGCTTAGGAGATTGCTTGGATCAGTGCCATGGCATGTACAACTGCAAGGGCTGGACGTCGATAGAGCATGGGAAGTGGTCAAGGAGCATTTACAGGAGGTTATGGCTGATTGTATACCTAGGGTCCGAATAGTAAAACAAGTAGGGATTAAATGGATGAATAACACCATTAAGCTTGAGCTGCAAAAAGAGAAACAACTGTGGAGGGAATTTAAAGAAAGGGGTGACCTGCAGGCACACGAACGGTACAAAGTGCAGGCCAGAAGGGTAACGAGTGTGGTAAAAAAAAAAAGGAAAAGCGGATTACGAAAGGAAAGTAGCTATACAAGCAAAAGAGAATCCCAAACAGTTCTTTCAATATGCTGCAAGCAAGAAAAAAACTGTACACGCCAAAATGATTTTAATGAATGACGATGGTAAGGAGGTCACCGAATCAGTCGATACTGTGGAGTTACTGAGTGCGCACTTTGCAAAAGTATATCATCCAGGTGGCGACATTGAAAAAATGAAGGAATCATTAGTTTATACGGGAATTGTGATGAATGAAGTGGAGGTGAATAGTCTATTACAGAACCTTAATGTGAATACATCTGTGAGATTGGATGTTATACCGGCACGGGGCTTATGTGAAGCGGCTAAAGAATTATCACTCCCCTTGACCATGTTGATTAATCTGAATCTTGGGTCTGGTTTAGTCCCGAAGGTGTGGAAAGAGGGGAAAATAGTTCCACTGCATAAAGGAGGATCCAAGACTATGGTTGCAAATTACCGACCGATCAGCATATCAGGAGTCGTTGTCAGGGTCTTGGAGAAAGTAGTCAAGGGAAAAATACAGGAATGGATTGATGAAAATGAGATACTGTACAGTGGACAGCATGGCTTTGTGAAGGGTAGATCATGCCTCAGTAGCTTGCTCAAGTTTTATAACAAGGCGACGGCTGAACTGGATAAGGGTAATGGGTTTACAGTGATACTGCTGGACCTGGCAAAGGCGTTTGACAGGATACCACATGGAATTCTAATCCGTAAACTACAACATATGGGGATGGATAGGTGGGTGGTTGATGGAGAGATATCAAAGAGTAGTTTATTCAGGAGTAGAGTCCAAAAGACGGCCTGTGACTAGTGGTGTGCCACAGGGTTCTGTTCTTGAACCATGCTGTTTAATCTATTCATTAACGATACAGGGAAGGATCTAAGTGGAACAGTTCATTTGTTCACTGATGATGCAAAGTTGGGTAGGGCAATACTGAATTCAGAAGATGTCAAAATCTTGCAGGATGACTTGGATAGATTGGAGTTCTGGGCTAAGGAGAATGGATGTCTAAATGTGACAAAATGTAAGGTTATGCATTTTGGGGTGAAAAGATTAGCAGCAGTATACCACATTGGTGGAACTGTACTCCAGGAGATTGATGAGGCCAGGGACTTGGGAGTGTTGGTGGATAGGGAGATGAAGTTTAGGGGGCACATTGCAAAAGTAGCTAAATCAGCTCATCAACTCACTTGGTTGTTGAAAAATACCTTGACAAGCAAGTTATTGTACCTCTGTACCGAGCCTTGATAAGACCTCATCTCGACTACTGTGCCCAGATTTGGTCACTTCGGTTCCTTCTTGATGGGGAGGAGGTGGAGAGGATCCAGAGGCAAGTGACTAAGATGATAGCAGGTCTATGGAATGAACCATATGAGAGCAGGTTGAGGATTTGTGGGCTGCAGAAACTGGTTGATAGGCGGAAAAGGGGAGATATGATTGAGACATTCAAATTGCTAAAGGGATTCTATAGGATTAATTCAGAGGATATTTTTGAGATCAGGACTGGTGGTGGGAGAACTAGGGGACACCTATGGAAGCTGGGCAAGAGTGTGGTTAGCAGGGGGTGTTAGAGCTGGGTTCTTTACTTTTAGAGTGGTAAATGAGTGGAATAAGCTGCCAGAGTCTGTTGTGGTTGCTATGACGGTGAGCGAGTTCAAGGCAAGGTATGATAGATACTGCGAGAATGTCGTATAGTTGTGGACATGATGTTTAGGGCCTCCCTGGAGTTACCCGAAATAATAAATAATTTTATATACTTATGCATATATTACTTTTGTCAAAGATAACTTGTTAAACGCAAGCTAAAGATCTTCATTTTTTCAAACAGTTCCATCTGAAGTTGGGTTAGACACTAATGTGGTAAGTCTTGGAAGAGATCTCAGTGCCAACACCTTTCTAAACTGGATGATTAGAACAGGACTCAATAAAGTGATCCAAGATGGAGGTAAGTAAAGTAATTGTATATGCTACTACTGCCATCATGTTATTGAGTGCTGTATGAAAAGATGTTTGACCCCTTTACAATTTCATTTTCTCTAGTCCCAGTGTCATCATTCTTTACATGGGCTTGCTTTTTTTTCTCCCTTGGTCTTTTTAAAGCTCTGTATATAAACAACTGTACAGAATATAAATATAGAAAAGCATAAAAAAACTTGGTATTAGAAATTTATTTTAAGTATGGTTAATAAATATTAGTTATAATAAATATAGTTTGGTCTCTACAAAGGGGTTTCTGAACTATGTAAAAAATAATAAATAAAAATACAAAGATATATATATATTCCACCCATGCATGTGTTGAAAAACATATATCACTTTTATATTTATATAGCACATTAGTACTAAATGGACACAGTTCTAGAGAGCAAACCATTCAGAGTCAATAATGTTAGCCTTAGAAACTAGTTTCTTTATATCAATGCAAAGTTTTTCATTTTGTCATTAAAAACCATCTGTAAAATTTAATTTCTTCAATATGTTACCAACGGTGGACTTGAAAATAATTTTTGCCCAATAGCACATACAGATATTAAACAACCCACCGTGTCTAAAGTAAGTGCTAAGTTCTCTTAGCACTTACTTTAGACACACACACACACACAGTAAGTGCTAAGAGAAGAACTTAGCACTTACTGTGTGTGTGTGTGTGTGTGTGTTGGTGAAAAGAAGGGAAACATTCAGGTAACTTTTCTTAGGAGACTGTCAAGTTAACATGACATCTGGATCTGCTCAGTTCATTTCTGATAAAATAATACGACTTGATGAGGAGGGTGTTTTTTCACTTATTTCACATGCATCTAAGACATCATTTGGATGGGCTGAAATCTAATATCTCTGTTTCACCTTATGCGAGAAGCTCGTCTGCAGTCTGCAAAATGTGTTTGTGAAATTAGGGGTATGAACCATCTGCTTCAAATGGTACTATTCCAAACATGCAACATTCAATGCCTTCTTTGATTTTTTTACCAGTAAAAGATTAGAAGAATCTTGTAAAAACTGACCATCAAAAAAATTTCTTGATCCTGTTAGCATTTCTCCAGATGTTCTGAAGGTTTATATTCCTCACTTGACTTTTGTTCTAGACTGCTTTTTTTTTTTTATTCTCTCCTATTCTGCTGGTAGCTATCCTGCAGCCTTGAAATTAGCCTGTATTCAATCGATTCCTAAGAAGGAATACAAATCTTTGGCATGAAATTACAGTCCAGTTTCTGTCATTTCAGTTTTCTAAAGTAAAGGGGAAAGCTATCTATAACTGTTGATCAACAAGGGATTTTTTTTTTGCTTATTTCACACATCATTAGACTAATGCAATGGTAAAGTTCATGGAATTTAAAGTGGTTGTTCTTTGACTTTAGAAATGTCAGCTTTCCATCTGTTTTTGTGTGATCATGGATGGATCTTTTGTCATACTTCGGAACTAATGCTGGAGTTCCACAAAACTCTTCTCTTTCACCAATTCTTTTCCTTTTGCATATCAATGACCTCCATTTGGCTGCAAATTTGAAAAACATTGCATTATCCCCCACACCACCACACACTCATAAATGACCAAAATTTCCAGAATATCAAATTCCACAATCATTTTCATCAGCTCGGTCTGAAAATTTTGTTAATTTTTTGCTAATAAACTGCAGTGGAAATAACACTTTGTCTTACTTATGACAACACCAAAATCTTTAGACATGAGGATTTCCTCCTTGGGATAACTCTTATCTTCAAACTTTCTTGGCATAATCATATTACATATATCACCTTCTAAGCAATAGTTATAGTCCCTAGTACTGAATCTGTGACATCCCATTGTCACAGATTCAGTTTCCTTCTTTATACCAGTCTGCACAATCCTGTGAGATTTCCAATTCAAGAGCTGATTATCTGAACCTGCTTAATATAACTCAAATATCACCTCATCAACTGCTCTTGTTACTTGATTATAAAATGTGATTAGATTACTAAAATGTACATATGGCTTCTGCAATGAATCTCACTTTAATCCACTGAATTCTTCACATGAACCCTTACCAAAATCTTTAATTACTGCAGAAGAAATGCAAATAGTTCATAGTGCAATGCTTCTGTTTTACTCTTGCACAATGGTACTATCTTTCTCTCTTTCCACTCCTCAGAATCAACTTCATGCTATAATTCACTAAGCATTTAATGTCACTTCCTTAACATGTTGCTATAAAACACACAGCAAATTATATCTTATCATTATTTTCTCAGGCATCTCCATGCAGTTCAACTCATTGTGAGAGACCCACACTAATGACTATTCACACAGTACCTATCATACTCCTCCTTGAATTCATTCACCAACAGAGCTCATGGCAGTCTCTGGAAACCTATTCCATCCCCTCATAAAATATTTGCTCCCCGCCCTCAAAATCAAACCGATTGTTTTTGCCAAAAGTGTTTCTCTGCATTAGATACTGACATGATCTAAAATGATTCTAGTGAAAATAACTGCCTTTGTTTTAGTTATTTGATTTCTAATGTAATTATGATAATTAAATATCTTGTTTTTATTTTTAAAAGTGTATGTGGATAGGTTTAAGGTACTTTATTTCCTTATGCCATTATTCTGCTTCCTTGCACTCCAATCCCAAATATGAAAGCATCATTTGTTAGATAAATTATTGAATTATACAAAAACAGAGAGATTCCTAATTTTGCCATGTACTCTGATTTCATGTGTTCTGGTTTTGGAGCTTGGTGCTAATGTAGTTTTCTGACCTGGTCTTTTTTTAACCTTTTTTTTAATAACCACAGGGCTTGTAAAGCCCTTATCAAAATGAGCATCAACTTAATCTCTAATTTGTTTGTATCCAAGGAAAATATACCATCTATATTCCAACTGACGATGCTATCAAAGCCTTAACACCAACATTAAGAGTGGCTACCACTACAGATGTCAAGCGTCTTAAACCTCTAGTGAAGTATCACATAGTACCAAAAAATATTGATGCATCCAAAATGAATAATGAACAGCTGATACCAACCTTGCTAAATGGGAAATCCATCAGATACAATATTTACCACAATGGCACAGTAAGTAATATTCTCTCTCTCTTTGTGTGCATGCGCATCTAAGATAAACTGATAAACCTTGGTAACTGACTGTTATAATAAATAATAATGCCATTTTTGTTGAAGTACATCTTCAACAGAAGATGTACTTCAGATCTGATAACAGAAGCAAGTACTTGAAATTCAATCCAACAGATATGAGTTTGAATCTTTCTTGGATATCTATAAACCTCTGCTGATAATTTATATAAAATTAGAGTTGTCAAAAAAAAAAATATATGTATATGTCTCTTAATGAAAGCCTGTGATGGTATTAAAAATGATGTTCCATCTTCAGAAAATAGTCTATTCAAAAATGTGTATTTTCTATCATAAGTATTAATATTTGAATAGATCAACAGGAAAAATTGTGTGTGTATAAGCAATAGTAAAGCATAATAGTGATGTCTGTGACCTGAAGTCATGAATTACCACACAGGCATCACTATTCTTCCTAATCATTATGTGAATTTTCTTCTTGGTTTACTTAAACTTATAACCTACATGCTCCATAAGACTTACATATTTGAATTTTCTATATATCTCTATAAACATTTATATCTTTTTATGCAATTTCCACTCAAAACAAAGTATTAGTATGCTGAACGAGTACTAATAAACTGAACAGCTTGACCTTCTGAATTTGTTGCCTCTAACCCTGTTCAGAACCTTACTTCTCCAGTTTGGACACTTACTTGCAGTTGTTCCTTGCTTGCATATTCAAATTGCAGAAGTATGAAACTTGCCTAGATAGCAATTTATTTTGCACTTGGTTAGACTATAATAAATTTAGTTTAATCCTTTATCCAAGTGTGAGCAAACAAGGTTTGTGCATGAAAATATCTTCAGGACTGAGGTAAGGTAGTACAACACCAGGCAACTCGTAGCAAAGGTGGACCAAGCTACTATCACTCTTATCTCAGTATCTCCCATAATGCAAAACACATCTCCTTGCAGATATGTATAATGTTATGCATTAAGGGAAGGGCCACTACCTATAGGTAAAAATGACCTCTTCTGCCTTGGTTTCTCCACCTCTGGGCCCGGCTCCCATTGATGAGACCTCAATAAAGGTCGAAACCAGTCTGGGTAGTGGCCCTCCCTTAATGCATAACATTATACATATCTGCAAGATGTGTTTTGCATTATGGGAGATACTGAGATAGGAGTGATAGTAGCTTGGTCCACCTTTGCTACGAGTTGCCTGGTGTTATACTACCTTACCTCAGTCCTGAAGATATTTTCAGGCGCAAACCTTGTTTGCTCACACTTGGATAAAGGATTAAACTAAATTTATTATTGCCTAGATGACAAGTTTTTAAAATAAAAATAAATTTTCATGCAAAAGAACTGAATTTCTTGATCCACTTCTTAAACAAGCTAATATTATTTGTATTATTTTTTACTTTTAATACTATTAGTTAGATAAAGAGTCAGGCAATCTGGAAATTCTGAGACCAAATGAAGTACTTTTTTTTTTCCCAAGTCATTTCCAGGCTTCCAAGCAGAATTGTATGGATACTCATTATAGTTGACTCACATTATAGCAAACTTGTTGGAATTACAAGAGTAGATTATTATAGTGGATAGTTCGTATATTATACTTGAAGTTATATTGTTTAATTCTTGACACAAGTGTAAAGCAAATAACATTTGTATGTGAAGTATCTTCTCAACTAGGTGCTACTTGCATATAGATAGAGGTTGTCAAATCAATTACTGCAGTATTCCATAATCCAAAGCGCTTTCTTTTAGATGTTATTGTATATTTTGCGCATTATAGGAAGGATTCAGAATATTTTAACAGTAATGTGACACATATTTTTACTACTTGTATATGGAAAATATGATTTCTGCATTAATTCAGCCTTAATAGCTTTTGGCTCCCATTGAAACTGGTCTGGGCAGTGACACTTCCCATAATGCATAGTAATATACATATCTGAAAGGATTTAATTTTGGATTTACAGCCAAAGCAACAGGCGAGTGTATTATGTCTGTAAATTGCATGTGTTCTTCTGGCTAGTTTTTTCTGTTTCATGGGATGAAAAACATGAGTTTCCAGGAGGGAAACTGTTACCTCAGTATGAGACCAGCTAACTCACCTTCAGTTGAAAAGACCTGATAAAGATTCTTCACATCCTAGATGGGATTCGAACCCAGGTCATTGCCAAAACCAACTAGGCTATGGAGGCTCCATCCGAAAGGAAGTATGCTTTGCATTATGGAATATTGAGATAACTGATACAAAGTGAACAGTCTCTATATAGATATGTTAGTAGCCTAGTCGAGAAAATACGTCACACATAACCTGGTTTGATTACACCAGAATAAAAGATTAAAAAAGAATATAATTTTTTGGCAAGTATAATTTACTATAGTAAATTTTCTTTCTAACAGCAATGTGCCAATGGAGCTTGACTGGGATTACAGCAGTTATATTGACATTTGTTATAATAATATTTATTAGAATGAAAGCAGACCTTCATATTAAACAAAAGATGAAAATCATCAGTCACTTAATATAATGCAATTAATAAACTAATTGCTTCTAAAATACAATAATAAAATAAGCATTGTTTTATTTTAAAAAAGTTGAAATTTACAACCACGTGTTATAAACACAGTACTAAAAATTAACTGCCACTGCTTGTTTTACTTGTTTGGGAAAGAGTTCAATTATGTTTTTCATGCAAGACTAAATTAGCCAGTCTTAGGTAAAAGTACACCTCCAAATCAAAAAATTAGAATAATCAAAGAAAATGTGTTGAATGAATTGCAATTCTAATTTATTGTATAGAAAATAATTATTACCAAATATGAATTAGAATCATCTAAATCTACGTACCGTGTACATTATATAATCATGTAAACTCATAAAGTAATATAAATTAAAAGAAAAGTGTTACTTGAAAACATTCACAAAATTAGAATAATTTTTAATTTGGTTCAAAATATTAGAATAATGCAAATATAAATGCGCAATTACAGTCAAAGAGAAACAACATGATAATTAGTAATTTGCTGCATTCCCCTTAGGTTTTATGACCATTCGTAAATGGTTGGGCATATTATTTACTAGTGGTTCAGTCTTTTTTTTTTTTATCAAAACATGTCCATGTGGTCTGCAGACTAGAAACAAGTTCATTTTAGTTGAGGCAACTTCTTGAAGACGTTTCTTTATAATTCCCCACAATTTCTCAATGGAGTTTATATCTGGTGAGTTTGCCAGCCAAGGAATTACATTGATTTGCCTTTCTTTGGGCCTTCGCTGAAACAGGAAATCACCATCACATAAATTTTCTGATGCTGGTAACATAGTGCTCAAGAATTTCTTGGTACACTTTGGAATTGACTCTTTCATACACAATAGATAGCCTACCTGGACCCTCTGCAGTCATACAAGCTCATACCATGAGAGAGGTTGCAAATTTCACCAAACATTTCATGCATTCTTTATCAAATGCTTCTTTCTTAAGATGCCAAACACAAATCCCTTGATGACCATGGGACACACAAAACATACTTTCATTGCTAAAAGGTACCTTTTCCAGTCCTCTTGCCACCACAACAGTCTTTGCTTATGCCATCGCACTCTACCTGTCTTTAGTTTGGAAGCCAAAAGTGGCTTTGTCTTAGGCACACATGATTTAAAACCTAATTTGTGAAGTCATCTCAACATTGTAGATTTAGACACCTTCATGCCTAGTACTTTCCATCTCCTGTGAAAATACCTTACATGTCGGAAGTGATTTGTCTTCACGATATTCTTCAATCTCCTCTCATCTCTTGATGTAGTTAGCTTTCAACAGCTGTTGCAGCAATTATGTTGAAAACTCCGGTTATGTTATTAGAATACTATCTAAATACTCGACTCATGCTTGCTTGAGAACATTTCAATTCCTTATCTATAAACTGTTGAGTTTGGTCTTCTTTGTGTAGAGACACCATATGAAATTTATTAGCTTCAGATATGTCACTCGTCCAACCCATGTTTAGCAAATGATTAACTGAAATCCACATGCAAACGATTCATCACACACGAGTCAGTCCCGCAACTACTGAAATATATGCTATTTTTATGCTTTCCTCAAAACCAATAGGAAAATTTTGGAATATTCTAATATTTTGAACCACGTTAAAAAGTTATTCTAATTTTATGAACGTTTTCAAATAACAGTTTTCTTATCATTTATATTACATTTTAACGTGTTTACAGTGTTATGTAATCTACAAAGTACATAGATTTAGATGATGCTAATTCATATTTGGTAATAATTATTTTCTATGAAATAAATTAGAATTGCAATTCATTTAATACATTATCTTTGATTATTCTAATTTTTTGATTCAGACATGTAGTAGCAATTTTTCTCCTGGAAACTAGATTTATCTTCACCCCATGCTTCCAGTGATATAAAACATGCACTGTACTAATAATTCTGATTAACAAATCTTTTTTTTTTAAAAAAAAGGTCATATAAATAAAGTGAAGAGAACAGTGGGTGCATAATGGTAAAAATGAGAATTGGGTTAGAAACAATAACAACTCATCAAAAACTGGAATCCCTTAAAAGACAAAATTTAGGTGGATTAAGTTAACCGAAGTTTCCTTAAAATATGGGGTATGGCTCTGCCATAGATAATTTTAATGTCTAATAGACAATATGGACAATTCACAAGAAAACTGCATGCTGCCTTAATTGCATTACAATAAATTATGTCTTTACAACTTGTACATATAATATGTGGTTTTATAGAACATCTTATGATTTATTTTAAATTATTTTCTGAATTTTACATGACTAGATTATATTTTCTTATTTAGGTCACAACAGTCTCTGGAGCTCCTGTGGTTGCAGTTCGTCATTCTGGTGAGGTTACACTGACAGTTGTAAACCGCACATTAATCCCACCAGTTGGAGACCTCTATTTGACTGTGTCAAAGTCGCCTCGTCTAAAGAATATTACCGAGCTTATTAAGGTAGCAAGATTAGAAAAAGAGCTTAAAGGTAATTGGAATTACTTAATGCCACATTATAGAAATAACAGCAGTATTTAATATTTTTTAAGATATTCAGGATTATGTATAACTGGTGTGCCTGATAACAAGAGGTTGCCATACTTGTTTTTTGAAGAAAAAAAAAAGAGTATAGCAACCTCGAAGTCTGTTGAATGAATCAATAGCCAACAACTATAAAAGTTTATTCTTCTGTATTATATTTTTAAAGAAAACTGAGTTAAGCATTTGGATAAATCCCAAGAAGTTTTTTTAGTAATATCATTCCCATAAACAAGAGGGGGTGCAAGGCCTTTACCCTAACCTATCATCAATTAATATATAATACATGTCATCAATTAATGGCAGCATAAATGCTACTATTAAGTGATGACATGTATAGGTTAGGGTAAATAACAAAGTAATCTGATATTCTTTTTGTAAAGCTGGTGGTTGTAATCTTTGGAGAATGTTTTATGGGGAAGGTTGTTCCAGGTAACTGAGATAGATGGAATGCAGTTCTGTGAATAAGAAAGTTCAATTGTAAAAGGACACTAGGTAGCTTTTCCTTGTATTTATTTGTAGGAATAGCAGAAATTGGGAGAGGGGATATGATTGATGCCAGTTCTGCTGAACCATGGAAATATCTGTACAAGAGACACAAGACAGTGGCTGAAATGTGTGTGTGTGTGTCACAGAGGGGGCTGCCAAACAACCGAACTGCAGATTAAGCAAAGACGAATGGTACAATGGATGCCAATTCTGCATGTACTTGTTTCTTTTGAACAGCATCAAGAAATTTTAGAGAGATCTTAGGTGCACCATCCCAAATATGAGCACAGTATTCCAAGGTTGAAGGGATTTGAGATAGTACAGAGTAAGTAGCTGGAGAAATGAAATATGTGGGGAAAAAAAAAAATACCAAGTTTTTGGAAGCCAAGCAGTAAGTAACAGAAGTAACAAGATTATAGGAAAGGCTAGGAGTAAGAGTTAGCCTGAGAAGAGAGAGAGATTTGGTCTTAACTGTTAAACTGAACATTATCAAATGTAAAGGTCTGAGAACTAAGGTTTTCTTTGGAAGAAAAAAAAAAAGACAAGACAAAACTGCTTCAGAATCACTGAAGGTGACTGGTTATTTTCATTCCATTGAAAGATATATATTTATCCTGCACATAAGAGGTATAAGAACCAATAGCACATCAGCACCATGTGTGAGGTGCAGATAAGGATTGAAAACAAAGAAATCTGCACCTAACACATGGCAGAGGTGCAGATTTCTTTGAGTTGCAAACACATTTTTCTTAAAGAATTGGAGGTTGAAAGGATACACAATATGAAAGTAAGCTATTCCAAAAGAAAGAGGTAGATAGAATAATAAAGGAAGCAGAGAAACTGGTTCAATGTGCTTGCAGTTGTACTGAAAAAAGGGATATTGGAAAGCTAAAGCTCTTGTTTTAACAGTAAGTGGAGGAATGATATTTGCCAATTCACTGGCACAATGACAATGGATGTACCTGCAGAAGAGACACCCCCTCCCCAAAGCTGAAATTGCATCTGTGAGATAGAGGTTAAAAGTGAGCATGTAAGAGAAGGGTCATGCATGAGCCAAATTGCTCTCCTCTGGCATCAAACATTTTAGAGAGGTTTCAGGTGCACTACCCCAAGTGCATGAACAGTATTCTAAGGATGGGCAGATTTAGGAGTTATACAGGGTTAGTAGCTGGGTGGGAGAGTGTAAAATAAGCTTCTTGAACAGAAAAAAATGCCTAGTTTTTTAGAGGCTGAGGAAGCTATTGATGTGTTGTATTTGTAGCAGGAGAAGCTGGAGGTAAATGTCAGATCTTGATTGGTGGTCACTGATTAGATGACAGTTCTCCAGGTGTCAAAGAAATATATATATATATATATATATATATATATATATATTATTTTATTTATTTACTTTTTATCACTAGAGGTCAGGCTAGGAAAAAGGATTTGTTAACTACGTAGATTTAGTTTACCGGTATACAGGGCATGAGCATGGTTCCTTATACAGTTGTATTCTTCTGATGATAACCTCGATATAGGGGTCGAAACGTCAAGTTTTATTTTATTAGTAATTAATAAAATAATCTGTTCAACAAGTGTTTCTGTGTCCCTAAATTTACAAATATGCGTGCTGATCACCGTGTAACCTTAAAAGAAAGATTCGTGTCTATGTGATGCAGGAGATCAGCTTTATTTTTAGGTGATGTAATACTTCATCTAGGTGAGAGAAAGAGAAGTGGAGCATGGACAGAATTTGCATCAGACAGCTATTGGAAGGGACCAAATGGTACAGGTGATAAGCATTCTACATTTAGCCCTTTCATAGTCAGACTTAGCCCTGTTAATGATCATTTTGCATGTTTTCATTCAGTATAAGTAATGTGTGAAGCTGTAGTTTTGTCTAGATCTACTTATGATAAGCTGTTTTTACCATCCTGAGGCACACTTTTCAGAAAAACCTGGTTTGGATAATGAGGGGGGAATGAAGGTCCTCATTCCAATGTAGATGATTTCTGTAACAAGATCACAAGTATCTGTTGTGATTGAAATTCTTTACCAACAATTCATCACAGGAAAATTCACTCAAGAAAAATCTGTGGGAAATTTGGAAAAATTCTTTGCAAAATGATTGCAACTGCCCATGCAAAGTGAGAGAATGATTTATCCAACCCCTTGAGCTGTAGTTCATCGAGAACTCTTAAAGTGTTGGCACTTAAAGAAACATGCTAACATGTGCTGTGTTGAGTAGGAATTTAGACACAGAATTTAGTGAATCTAAAACTACCAATAAGATAAACATTTCAAATTGTCTAAAGTTAAGTAATGTTTTAAGTTACTTAACAAAAGTTACTATATAGCTAAAATGTGGTAGGCAAAGAAGAATGCTCTACTTTGTGTATTCAATGCTAAGTAGTGGCATATATCATGTTGATTAAATATGTAGTAAACAGCGAGTCTTTGTTATATTAAACAATTGTGTAGTAGCCAGTTAGATATTGTCAACAAATTTGTTATATTTAGTTGTTCTTGTTAATCAGTTTGGTATCATTTCAAATGATACCAAAAATAAATATTCACATGTTGGAAAAGTCTAAAGCTCTATGTAAATAACAGCTGAATTATGAATTTTTGTAATTTCACCAGTAGCACCAATAGAGCATTTGAACTCTATCTTAATTTGCTAATATTCCTATAACACCATAGCACAAACAGTTAGAAAGATGACTGAGATCCTATCTAGGATGTGAAAAATTTATGCAAGTTAGCTGGCTTGATATTAGGGTGACAATATTTATTTTTGTCAATGGAGATTTAAAAAGTAGATTTGTGAAAGAAATTTCTCTCACTAAAACAAGCTCTATTCTGCTGATCAGTCTGTTAAAAGAAAGAAGGATAAGAACTTTTTGTTTAATAGTTATTCTTTAGACCTTAATTCTTCTGTAACTTTTTTCATTATATTTATATGGAAGAATTATAAAACTTTTTTTAATTTTTAAAAACAGGTAATGGACCATACACGTTTTTTGCTCCAAGCCAGTGTGCTTTTGAGAAGTTGCCAGCTGAAGAATACAAAAGATTACAGAAGGATCCTAAAGCAGCAAAAGGTACATAGAGAATACTTTATTAATTACTTAAGCTTGACTGAACATGCACTTTTAATAATGGAAAGCATCATTCTACACATAAATTAAAGATACCAAGAAATTATATACTAGCTTTAATCCATTATCCAAGTGTAAGCAAAAAAGTTTGCGGCTGAAGTATCTTCAGGACTGGGGCAACTCTTAATTAGCTGGAATGTTCTATAGGTTTTCCAAGTTGATGTTCTCTATGTTTGTGCATATTAACATAATTTGTTACAGCAGTTATCCAGTTTAGTTAAGGAATCCTGCAGATCATACACCAAAATGCATAACTTTATATTTACTAGCATTGAACTGAAAGTCAATTTTGCATGCCAGAATTAGTTTATTCAAATCATTCTGCAAGTAGTACATGTCAGGTGTACTCCTGATTTCCCTGGGCAGGCAACCAGGTCTAACATCTCAAGAGAAAGATAAGATGAGATGCTTACACAATTTCCAAAAAAGAATGACTCCTCATTCTTCCCCCTCCTACAATATCTATATGAGGAATTTTAAATGAGTGAAATGATCAGCACATATTGAGGTGAATATTACAGAAAAATCTTTAATGATTCCATTCTAGTGGTGTTCCCCCCCCCCCCCCTTAAACAGTTAATTCTCATTATAACACTCATTGAGACCACAAGAATGGTTTGAGGTGAAGAGTGTGGGCTGGATTTTGGTAATTTGCTATATTGAAAGAGTTTGTTATAATGCCATTTGCTAAAGTGAAAGTTGACTATACTATAGTTATCTCTCAATTATTTCTCTAATCGTTTAATCGAGGATACAGTTAACTGAATATATGGTTATATGGGGATGTTCTAGGAGTTAGACATGTTAACCCATTCATGGATTGGTTTACTGAGGGTTTGATATTTAAAGGTGGGAAAATTGAGAGATCATTGTATAAGCTCTACATCTGGTGTGTGTGTGTAGAATATTACAACAGCTTTGGCCTATCAACCAGTTTTAATGCCAATATATGTTCTGCTTTGCAATGGCTCATCGTAAATATGCTGTTACATTTCACAGTGTTAATTTTGTAAGGTTATTAGATTTAAATAATAACTAAAAGGGATCCAAAGCCAATTTTGGACTAAATATTTATCTTTTACTTAAAATTTTTGGTTGGTGTACTAAATCATAACATTTCAATCATATGTACACTAAGTATCAAAAACAGTGCAGGGGGAGTTGATTGTTTGTTTGCCATAATCTGCTACGGCAAATATCCTTTAACTCAGCATTGTGTTATGAGATTTGGTTGGAACATTTTTATAAGTTGAAACTAATTGTGATGTGGACATTGTCCTTCCCTTTTAGATTAAAAGTAAAGACATTTTAACAATCTGAATTATTTCATGTATTAGAAACATCTATGCTGATGAAGTCTATAAAGTAAGTTTGTAAAAATAATAATTTAATGAGTAATTACAAACTTCTGAAAGACATTTTACAGTATAATTTACTTAATTGCCAATTCATTTTGGTCTTAAATTGTTTGAGTGCCTATATAGTACATCTAGAATATATTTCCTTGGGTTGGAAAGAACACAGATGAATATCTAAGATGTAAAACAATTTCAAAGGTAATGAGCCATTTTTAGTTCCTGGAAATTTAGGTTCTTCCCCTTGCATAACAGATAGACTTGTTAGAAAACATGTAAGATTTATACGTACGTCCCACGAAGATGGTATTAGCTCCACTATGCAGTAAACATTACAGAAAAGCCAATTAATTGGTAATAAGCCATTAATCCTAATAAATGAATGAAAAATCATTAGCTGATTGTTTTATGGCATAAAGGTAAAAGAAAATCCATTGGCTATGCAATACGTACAACTTCAATTTAAAGGCAATAAAAAAAAGCATAATTCATTTCATAAGCTGATTACTTCTGCATCAAACATAACTGAATTAGAATTTTCTCAATCAAGAACACAACATTCTACAGTTATTTTAAAATCAAACAAATTTCCTAGAGATATCAAAATTGAGAAGGTTCAGTTTCAGTATTGCTCAAAACATTGATAACATCCCCTAAAACCTAGGTTACTCCCCAATCTTCTGTTCTTTAATGTGCTTTTGTATGCTAGACAGAAAGAGCATAACCATTCTAAGAACAAAAGATTGGAAAGTAACCTAGTTTTAGGGGATTACTGAAACTCAACCTTCTCAAGTTTGATTTCACTGAAAGGAAGTTGTTGCCTTTGTATACTGTATTCTATAATGAGGTTTCTATGCTATAAAAAAATAACTATAGAAACTTTTTATCTTTCATCAACATTGGCTTTATTTAAAATCTGAGTCATCATAAATGAAATGCTTTATTTTCTAGATTTTCTTTTGCGTCACTTGGTGAAAGGAACACTGTATACAACAGGAGTTGAAGATGAAATGATAGTCAAGGCAGAAGATGACAGCAATTTACTCCTAAATATTCTCCCAAGTATGTATAAACAATTAGTATAGAACTAGTTAATTAAACTGAATAATTTTATGCATAAAATTCTAACATAACACTATATATATGTGCATATATTTTAATACAATGAGGTATATGTCATACTTACTATCTTTGTGAAAAATACTGGTTCACTATCACATAAATATGTATAATCCTTGTTTTGATCATAGAGAAGTATTTCATAAAGACCTAAAAAAATTATGAATGCTCATATTTCTAGAGGTGCTTTAGTGATAATTTAGGAAGATCACCAGTACAGATGATACTACAAGTGTTGCAAATTAACATAATGGTGTTTTCAAACAAAACTAATAATATAGTGTGGCTTTTTTCCTCTCCTTATAATAGTGCTTCACTGGTGTATTATCTTAATTTTGTTGGTGGTGTTTGTTCTCATTGGTTGTGGATTCTGAAATTGGATTCATTAAGGCAGTGCAAAAACCCTCAACTCAAAGATGGTTTTACTCTTGGAATTTTTTTTTTAGTGGGTATGCTGCAAAGATTGTTAATGAATGAAGAGAATGGAAATAGAGTGTAAGAGCTTAGGCAAGAGTTGATGAAATTGAAGACCTTTGTCTTCATTACACTTGGATAAATCAAGAATATAATTTCTTGGGATCTTTAATTTAATCATAAAGTGCTGGTTTAGGAAGTAGTAAGACAGGAAAGGATTACTGTCAAAAAATGGGTATGTGGAATTATAAAATTCTATACTATTCATCTTTTCTGCCAGGTGTTTATGAAAAGCTCTGTAATCAAGTAGCATTAATACCATGGGCTAATAAGTTGTTGATGGGAATTGATTAGGAAGCATCTGACAAAAGCGGTGTTCAGCAAATGAATAGAAGTGAAAAACATGAAACCACTAACATGTTTTCATGTTAGTGGGTACAAACACCCAAGGCACATAAAGTAAATGAGCAGTATGAGAGGTGATTAGATAAGCAGGCCAAAGATAACTCATGGTAATTCCTGTATTATGTGATAAGCAAGAGGAAGAATAACATGTTGGAAAATTATGATAGCAACTTGACCATGTCAAGGGGGTATAGTTGTTCAATAAGCACCTTATCAGTGTATTCACATTAAGAAATAGTGTGTAATGTGTAGAAGGGAGGCAAATAAGGTAATTAGAAGTGAGAGAACCAAATGTATTGGGTTAGATGTTAATAAGGCTGTTAGAATGGATGACATTCCTACATCCTGAATATCTTATTAATGAATGTGCAAAAGAGTTGGCTCTGTGCCCTTGACCTAGTTATTTAATGAAAGCCTTGAAGTGGGAAAGGTTCCTAGGAATGTAGGCAAAATAGTACCTTGCAGATATACAGCTAGACCAATCACTAGCTGTAGAAAGGGAACATGTCCATTTTTGCCAACTTTACAGGTTGATTTGTTGCAAATTTTTAAACTACTTCAGTAATTTTTTTAGAGTTTAATATCTTTATAATCCATCTGTGGTATTGTTCTAATTTAATGAGCTGGTAATATGGGATATTGGCTTAAACAAAAAGACAGTGATGGTGAAACAAGATAAAATGGAATGCTAGTTGAGATGTTGCCCAATTAAACAAATGAGATACTGAAGTTTGATATTGCAGTATCCAGCTCAAGCATGTGCTGAATTCTGTTTTTTTTTTAGGCTTGAGTTCAATTTTCTTCTAAAGGTGAATTAGTTAGCCTTGCAAAA
Organism: Typopeltis vanoorti; assembly: GCF_054136105.1. Lineage (NCBI taxonomy): Eukaryota > Metazoa > Arthropoda > Arachnida > Uropygi > Thelyphonidae > Typopeltis > Typopeltis vanoorti. The sequence continues at coordinate 74,319,549 of NC_143553.1, read as the reverse complement.
GGGTAGCAGGATTTCATTTGGAGACTGGTCTCACTCACCTGCAAAACATGTAAGCTTTCCAGTAGACACACAAACAGAATGGACTATCTTCGAATTCCACAATGAAGTTTATACAACAGTTATTTGGCTGAAATATGCCTGTATATATCCAGCCTCATCTTCCTTTATGTATTAAACACTATGTGCAATTAACAGAGGAATGTATGAAGAATTCAACAAACTGGCTAAACAGAATATGCGATATACTGATAAACTTGCACAGGAAAGAAGAGAGAATAAAGAAGTCAGTTGGAATCAGGTCACAAGAATAAACCATCTCAGAAGGTTTGCAACGGTGACACAAACAGTTTTTTTCTTAATTGCATCACACGTCTTCCAAACTTAGACTGAATTAGTAGTCATTGCATAATAGCTTTGTTCTATCATGGCAAACAAGCACATTTTGAACTCCTAAATGATGCTACCTTAATAAAAATCTTTATATTACCACAATGCTGGCCTGGTTGGCAGAGTGGTTAGCATATTACTCTCCAGCCAAGAGGCTGTGTGTTCGAATCCTGTGTGGGCATGGATGTTTATGATTGTCTTCCACCTTTATACATTCATTAACCCAAGTTGGACTGGGTCACCAATGGGAGTGGCCTTCACCCTGCAGTGGGAGGAAAAATGTTCATCACCACAATACTTCTCACACTTACTTAGTAAGTTATAAACTGCAGCTTGTGAGCACTTGCTTGCAATTCATTCAAAAATGGATACTAACAAAACTTTTTCATCATCATCATCAAAACCCTAATTGCTTTGAGCTGGATACTCACTCAGAACAAAGACCTGTAATACTTTAGTGTATTAACATTCATACTGGAAAGAATTTAATTTGTAAAATTTACAAGTATTAGTAATAAGAAACATGAGATTTATTTATATACAATTTTAACTCCATTGTGCAGTATATTAATTTAGTTTTACACAATTTAAATTTATTTTGTAAGACCCCTGCATAATGAAAACCAAAGTCAGTCATAATACTTTTTTCTACTATTTAAAATGTATCTTAAACCTTTTCATTATGTTTTTAGATGGAAAAATGGGTTAGTTAAGATTTTTCAACATTAGTGAATAAAAGATATGATTAGATTAAATTTACAATAGTATAGCTTTCTTATACTGTCAAGATTAAATGTATTATTGAATTTTACGTACGAGATCATTGCTAATAGGCAAAATATAGTAGTTAACAAAGCATTTTCTACATAGATATCAAAGTAACCTTTTAGTTTTGGTTGCCACAGATCATGCAACAATATCACGATTTAAATTATATAGTGTATTTTTATAATTAAATAATATAAGGGATGAGCTGTAATTTCCTAGGATATAGCAATAACTACGATGGTACAGGCGGCTGGTCAGAATGCCAGAGGGTGGAAAGCCACGTGGAAGGCCAAGGACTCACTGGATAGATTATATCCAGAATCATGAGTGGGAGTCCCACCAGAACACCTGAGCTTGGTGGTGGTGGAGGATTGTGACCATTAGAAGTTCCTCTTGCAGCTGCTGCCCCCACAACCCAATTAGGAAAGGTGGGCCTTGAAGATGGATAGCAATAAAACAGAATGGGAAACCTATCTCTTAATGTTTATCATTAGCTCTCAAGTAGGTCCTTTGGGTATGCACATTCCACAGATATGCATGTATAAATGTTCCAATAACATTTCTACATACTGAAAAAATACTTCTTTTGGAATCACATTGTTTTTTTTTTTTTAGTGAAATGATAGCTTAAATTCTGTCTGTTAACAAATTCCTGTAATCATTGAAAGTGATTTTTTTTTTTTTATTGATTATCTATGTAGATTCTCAGAATGAATTTTGCTGACATCCACAAATGTTAAAAGTTGTTAACAAGTATCTTTTATCCAATGTTGAGGTCTTGAAGGGGGCATTGAGCACATTATTCTCATGTAATCATGAGAATAATGTGCTCAATTTTTTACCCCCTTCAACCTGCAATCAGTGCAATGGATTATCATCCTCTGGAAACTCAAAAAAAGTTATTTGGATTTGGGATGATACACCAAAAATATCCATTAGAATACTCTTATAGATTCTGTTTCTGTAGGTATTTTTATGGGCACCACTTCTCTATTTTCTTGTAAGCATGTAAAAACTTAAGTTGCTGTTCAACAACTACCTAATTCAGCTTCGACCTACCATATAATTTCTCCCCAGAGCTCTGACTTTCATCTGTTCAAAAATCACAAACAGGTTCTTTCTTTCTTTCTTCCTTCCTGACTATTTGCCCATACATGGCATTCATTTATAGGTTTCAAAATCTCTGATGTATGGAGCTAATATTTAAAAAAACATTTCTATTTAATTTATGAATTTTTGTAGTTTAAAGGTATAGTCATAAATTTCATGTTTCATAATTGCTTTTTTTTTTGTAAAACTTCATAAAATTAATATACATACTCAAATCTTTTTTCTCTTCCTTTTCAGACTGTGTAACAGTGAATCATGCAAATATTCTGTATGCTGATATAACTGCAACCAATGGAGTCCTTCATATGACAGATAAAATCCTGTAAAGTGATCTGAATTTTCTAAAGGTTACCAAGGAAAGATAAAACCTAAGAGTGGCAAAATGAACAGATTATAAAATTTACGTGACTGAGAATTAAGTTACACTGAAATGGTACATAATGTCAAGTGAAATTTCTAGATATGCAATGTACAAAGACTTTCTTCTTAAATCTAAAAAAAGTAACTTCAGAGATGTAACAATGCCAAAGCACAGCAAGGTTTCGCTGTGGGAATGAATCCAAAGAATGGAGCCCAAAATTTTTTTATGTGGTCTTGTTTAAATCATTTGCCTTTGTGCCTACAAACTGAAATTATGCCTTGGGATTTGATAATGTTTGGCAAAGAATGTAAACAGATGTGTATTAATTTAATACTACATATTTGTTTCAATAATGTCTACAGTTCTAAACTATGGTTCCACAGATCAGCATAACATTAAATAGAGAGAGAAGAAACCTTCTAGAAAATAGGTATAATTGTTTAAATTATACTGTATTTATTGTGCCCAGTGAATAAAATTAATTAATAAACAGTGCAAATCTTTCTTTTTTAAAAAAAAAAACTGAGTAGTCAAATTTACATCTTATCAATAAAAAAAAATATCTTTGATCTAACCCATTATGAAATGTGAAAATTTTAAAGCTTGTCAATAAATAATCAATATTTGTCATTACTAGCTATTTACAGATAGATTTGCAAAACTGAATAACACTTGATTAATAAGTGATGTATGCAGTCAGTGTTCCAATTGTTGTCGGGGGTGTGTGTGTGTGGGGGGGGATTTTCTTCATTTTTCATTAGACTGCTTGTACGAGGGCTGTACAATAAGTAATAAGACTAATTTTACTGTCGCGAAACCACTCATCACAATATTAATTTCTGTGGAATAAAGAAATGTTGCTGTCTGTATTAACAAAAGAGGTTGATAGATGGCGTATACGGGCTGATGTGCCAGAGTGTCACGTGACTAAACGCAAGCTTGTTTCGGCATGCCTATGAGCCACAACCAGTCGTCCTTGGAACAGTGTTATTCGATTAAATTTTGTGTGCGTTTGCAAAAATCGGCATCGGACACTTTTAACATGATATGCGAAGCTTTCCACGATGAAGCAATGTCGAGGGCAAGCGTTTTTCGCTGGCATAAAACTTTTAAAGAAGGAAGGCAAAATGTAGAAGGTCTTGAACGTGTGGGAAGACCTTCAACGTCAATCACAGAGACAATGATCAACACAGCAGCGATTATCATCAAGGAGGATCGCAGAATTACAGTATGCCAGCTGCATGTTGTCCTAAATATTTCTGTGGGAAGTGTTCACTCAACCATGGCTGAACATTTGGGACTTAAACGTGTTATGTGCCCGATGGATTCCCAAACTCTCGACACCGGAGCAAATGCAGCATCAAGTGGACGTGTGCATAGAATGGAAAGAAAGACTGGAACAAGAAGGCGACAACTTCTTAAAACGCATCATTACAGCAGATGAAGCTTGATTGTATCACTATGACCATACAAAGCAGTGAATGGAAGCATCCGTCTTCGCCCTACCCCCAAGAAAGCAAAAACTATAAAATCGGCTGGTAAAGTTATGACCACAATGTTTTTTTGACTACGAAGGCATTGTTTACCAACATGCTGTAGAACCCGGGAATACTGTAAATGGCTCATGCTATGCGGATGTTTTACGGACAATGGTACAGCACGTCAAAAGGAAGCGTCCATTGCTGAAGAATGGCTTCTTAATGCACCATGATGATGCAAGGCCACATATTGCTGGTGTAATGGACGTTTTGCAGAAGAACAACATAGATATCCTACCACATCCTCCATACAGTCCTGATCTTGCACTGTGCGATTTCTGGCTGTTTCCTCAGCTCAAGAAACCACTAAGAGGCTGCCATTTCGAAAGCAACAAAGCATGTGTAAAAGCCGCGGACGCAATGTTGGGACAAATGCATCGTGTCTCACGGTAGTTACTTGGAAAAAGACCATGTAAATGATGACGATTAAAGGTAATCTGTTTTCTGTATAAATATAGTCTTATAACTTATTGAACAACCTCCGTATGTTGCATTGTAGTTTTCGATTAAATCCTTATTAGTGAAACTTGTAAACTTAGGCTTCCTTGCCAGATTGCAGATCAGATAAATATAGTCAGATGTATTTGGCAAAAGAGTAAGCAATAAAGAAGTATAATTTTGATTTCAGAGACAGTAAAGATAAGCAAAAGAATGTGAATGCCAAAAAATATACAAGCGATATATGAAAAGCAGCAAAAAATGAATTCATCTCGATTTAATGTGCCATCTCCTATATATGAGGTTGACTACCATGATGCTACTCATGGTTAACTATGGGCATAATGACATGTGGTGAGGACCCTATCTCAAACACATATTGCCATAAGTATTCATGACTGTAGCCTGTTTGAGGGAAGAAAAAACCCTCTACCTCCATATGAGACTGGCTAACTCACCTTTAGTCGAAAGAGACTTCTCACATCATCAACAGGAATTGAACCCAGGTCTTGTCTATACGACTGAGCTACAGAGGATTGGATATAAACAAGATGAAAATGGATAGATCAAAATAGTGTGGAAGAGATGAGAATACTCAAAGAAGAAAGTAGTATCAATAAATGATAAATCTGGCAAGATGAAACCATGACAAAAGAGATCAAAGTTGGAATTGTGGACAAAACTGCATCAAATGATGTAATGATTCATCTGTATGTAAATTTAATAACTGTCGTATATCCAATTGCCATAAGTTGATTGTGCAGCCTGAAAACTTGGTAGCAAATCATATGGAAGTTTTGTTTAAAAATCGGAATATGTGGAACTATAAGGTTTTTTTTGGTGGGGGGGGTCAAAAGAAAGCTATAGCCAACTGCATTCCCAGAGTAATTAAATGGATGAACAAAGCTTTAAAACAAAAAAAAAAAAATGATCAGGAGCAGTATAAATAATAGGCCAGGAGAGTGATAGCCACAATGGGGAAGGCAAAATCCAACTAAAAAAAAAAAAAAAAGTTGGCTGAAGTGACTAAAGGAAATCTAAGAGAATTCTTTCAGTATGTAGAAGGAAGAATGCGCAGGAAGTAGCCATGTTTTAAGTAATCACTTTGGCAAGATATATATTCCAGATAAACCCATTAGTTCTTTGGAAGCTGAAGGGGAACTAGATTGAATGAGAGAGGGGTCAATGAGATAGAGGTATTAAAGATACAGCAACAGCGGGACTGGATGGCATATATTGATTATTCATGATATATAAAAGTTGCTTATCTGATCTTACCAAAACACCAATGTACTCAAATTTTACAATAACAAACCTATCAAAAAAGTTTCATCCACTGCAAGAATGCTATGTCAATAAGAATTCACTATAACAGACTATTCCTTTAATCGCTAGAAATCTACTATAGTGAAAGTCTATTATAAACTAAAGATAATAAAATTACTGCTATAATTATTGATCACACATAAATACTAATAACAGTGATCAATAAGAATTTTATAAACAGGATTAAAGTGCAATCTCCATTTAAGAGCAAGAATGGAAAAATGAAACTTCCCCTGCTCCAGCATACCAGTTTGTTATATGTATACCAAAATTTAAGCTTGGTTAAATATTGTTCAATGATTAAAAAAAAATAAAAAGCTGCCAATTAGGAGGAAAAAAACATTGTGCACATTATGAGTACATAATTTTCTTGTAAGAACATTCGTAATGGAAACAAAGATGGGAGATAAGTTGGTTTGAAGAAATCAAGTAATCTTCCATCACAGAAGCAGGTCATTTTCCCCTGCTGGAACTGCTCATCACTCATTACACTAAAGTTTATGGGGAAGCAATCAAGGCAAAATAAAGTATGTGATATCAAACTAAAAAAAGCAAAGTTTTTTTTTTTATTAAGGGAGCAGCCTCTCTAAAAGAGATCTTAATTAAAGAAGGATTATTAATTTGACAAACCAGTGCGCATATTTTGAAGGTAAAGATGGCACAGTACTATGTACATGACTTAGTCAGAGCTGAGACTGTATATAATTAGAAGTGTTGAACATGATAATAACTGAGCATAGAAATACTTATCACATAGCCAGAAAAGAGAGGAAAACCAATTACAAAAAAATTCATTTCATTTCCTATCACCTTTATTGTATCAAAAAATTGGTTGGTGATGGCTTTCAACTGAAAGAGACTTCAATTTTGACAATATCCTCAACTATTCATTTTGTGAAAGTTTTTTCACTTGGTTATACTATAAATTAAAGATGTCAAGAAATTATATTCTTGGTTTCATTCAAGTGTAAGCAAACAAAGTTTGTACATGAAATATCTTCACGACTGGGCTACTATAGTATATAGAGGCTAATGACTTCACATGTGCATTGCATTATATGATACTAAGGCAATGATGAAGTCATTAGGCTCTATATGCTAGTGATCCAATCGTGAAGTTGCTTCACCTACAAACTTTATTTGCTTACACTTGATAAAGGATGAAACCAAGAATATAATTTCTTGACATCTATAATTTATACTATACTATTTACTTGGCCTAAAATCACGTATCTTTTTCTCAAAAGAAGATATCAAAATTGTATATAGTCCTAAATTCTCATACACAAAGCCATCTTCAAATAATAAAATAGTCATCATTAAAACAAAATCTCTATAGCTCAGAACCAACATGTTACTGTACAATGTTGTTTATAAGTTTAATTGCCAGTCAATATCAACGTTTTCTTGTTGCTTACAGCTATTGCAATCTTGATAATGCTGAATGAGACATTACTTTGGATCTACCAAAGTAATGTCTCATTCAGCATTATCAAGATTGCAATATTCCCATACCAGACTACTTACTTTTCTCACAAAGAAAAAACACCAACAAAAATTCACTGATATATCCTTACATGCAATATAATCCGAAGGTACCATTATCAATTTCAAAAAAAAAAAAAATTTATGCTACTTGGAATCTCCAGTGGTAAGAACATTAGTACCACATGAAAAGGTTACACCATTAATGATTCCTTTCCTCTATATTAATCTCTTAAGATACTAACACTATCAGATATTCAATTTCAGTCCTCTAAGGCAGTGTTTCTCAAAGTGGGGTATGCGGCAATTTTTGGCTATGCATCATTAATGCATGGAATCATATTAAGAAAAAAAAATAATTATTTTAAACGTATATATTTCTCAATAAATTATCTATTAATTCTCCTATTGGATTTATAAAATGCAAAAAAGAGAGTAATATAGCAAATGCAATAGCTGTAAGCAACAAGAAAACGTTATATCTCGATCAAATGACATTGATAAGGGTGTGTCATCTGACATCTCTAAAGAACCAACTAGGAAGAAGATGAAAAATCTTTGTAAGTATGACATGGATTTTCATAGATGGAAAATGAAGAGGAACCTATTCCAAATTTTGTTCTATTAAAAATAAATCATTAATGTTGTTTACATGAACATAAAATAAACATTTACAATGAAATATACTTTATTTGTTTATTATTATTTTGAGAAGGGGGTATTTGGTAATAGTGAAACTTTAAGAAGGGATACACAGATATCTGAAGTTTGAGAAACACTGCTCTAAGGCACTTCAGGAGACCAGACTTCAGCACAGTAATCCAGAAGTGGATGTATCAAGGCCTCATAAAGAGGAATAACAACTTCTTATCTCTATATGTTAATGTGTTCTTCAATACGCAAGTAATCTTATGGGCTACCTTATCAATATATACTCTAAACTTTAATACACTGTATACCACTACCCCTAAATCTCTAGATTCACATTTCCTGGAGTTTTTTCTAAGAAGTTGTTCATTCAGAATCTAACATAAAAAATTTAACTAATTTAAGATAATACCTGCACACCAGCAGAAAGTAAGAAAGACCTTGTTTGTTGTATATGAGAATGTGCATTAATATGTGTAATCTATTAGAAATATTTGTTGACAAACGGAGTAATAGTCTTAAAAAGTTGTTTTTATATATACTATATGATTTATCTTAATTAGTTGTTTACTTAAATCTATCTTATCTCTACTTTATATCTAGGATTGTTTCCTCTTTGGATACTGGCAAATTTATATTTTGCTGCGCCAGCCAGTATCCTATATCAATAAAGATCCTTGCTCAGGGAGATTACTTCCACAATATCTTACTTAAACTGCCGTATAGATTTAGATTATTGCAGTCGTGACCTAAATCTATTATTATATTCACTCTCTAAATCCTTCCCACCAAAATAGGTTCTATTTTTATAAGTGGTAATTTGGAATTGTAATCAGGCATGACTCAGGTTTATTGGAATATCTAAAACACAATACAAAATTCATACACTCAATTATGCTCAATACTAAATAAAACTCGAACTAAGAAATTAACACATTCTAAACTAATTAAATCTCATAAGGCATGCCAAACACAGTAACTACACATTGGATAGATAGCAAATGATATGAAGTTAAGCTAAAATACCTTTCAGTATTATTACTCACAAGAGAAAACTAACAAACATTCTAATGTTACTAAGATACTAAATTCTACTATTCTTATCACATCAAGTTAATCCTATCACATACAAAAAGATCTCTTCCAAACAATTCTTCTTACTCTCAAAGGAGGTTAACTTTCTAAATAGAGACTGTCCACAGGGTTCTTTTGGAATGCAGTTTTTAATTTCATATTCGTAAACAATCTTCTCTCTTCTAATGAACTTTCACACAAAATTAGAGTAATTGCACCTTACCAAGCTTTTTCCATGTCGTTCTGCACCATGTGTATGTCTGGATACTTCTCATCTAATGGCTATCCATACGGTAACATAGGGGTTATGCTATCTTCATTCCTTCTGCTGAAAACAGACTCAAATCTTTGCGTTTCAGGAACAACTCGATGGGACTTTTCAGCGACAGCTTGATTCTGCTAGGACTGGAATTTTTTCCTTCAGATTTGCATTGAATCCTACTTCGTTTTAAGAATGCTTGCAGTCCGACATCTTATCACAGACTCCCCCACACACACACAGCGAAACTGCCCGTTAACTTCCGAATCCCCAAAACAGGAAAATGTTACGACAAGAGAGAGAGAGAGTTCCGATACGGGCTCAACCCCTTATATTCTTCTATAGAGTGCCCTCTTTTCTCAGTCCCCTTTTTGCACACGGCCCTTATCTTTTCACCCCTTTGGGTTCATCCTTGGCTTTTACAATGCTGTTATACTTGGATTCACAGAATACATGGCAACGTAATTTTCCGAGTAAAGCTATAGCCGCTAGCATTACGCTGTACACGTACAGCTTCCAGTTGCTAAGTAATAATTCCTGGAAGGAATTATTACTTAGCAACTTAGATGACTCACAGTAAATTTTACATACCTTAAGTGAGGTTTAAATTAAAATCAGATTATCTCTTTTTAGACATACTTAAAAATGAAATCTTAATATAATCACATCAGCTTAAATATAAGGCACTTGAAATAAAGAATACAAATTTTACATAAAGTGAAGTTTCACTTTTAATTACAGCTGATGTGCAGGTATTTCTTGTTGTCAGCAAGTTTTATATGTTAGATTCCAAATGAATGATTTCTTTCCAAGATTCCTTCACTTAGGATCTAACACTAGATTAGAGAATTATGTCAAATTAGTGATTCTTTGTAAAAGATATATTAGCTTAAATTTGTGTCCTGTTAAGCTATCTAAAATAACACAAGTCGCCAGACAGGTAATGAGTGACAGTTAAAAGTCGTGTTTGAACAGCATGTATATATCGTAATGCCGGAGGCTATAGCTTATGCGGAAAATGACGCAAGCACACTTTCCTCGAAGACAGCACCTAACAGCAAAAGGGAGAGTAAAGGATCAACTTAAGGGTAGTGCGGGAAAAGAATACAGCAAAAAGAGGGCGCTCGAACACAGAATATAAAGCAACGCGTGCCATATTGCAAGGCTTTTTGTTCCGGATTTTCATCTCGAGGATTCTTGACCTGTGATCGGAGAACAAACAAACCAGGTGTAACAATGTCAGACAGCGGGCCACTTTCCTGATTATGCTGGAGAAGATTCCACACAAAGCTGCATGTGAATCATCAGCCTATGCAGAATCGTGCCAGTCGCTGGATGTATCATCGAAAGGAGCGAAGATAGCCCTTAGTCGTGGCACAAACTAATTCGTGTCTGGCAGCAGCAGAAAGGACAACGTAGCCACAAAGCCAGGTGCTCAGAAAGCCAATCGAAGGATGACCAGAACAACACGTGGTAGTTAATAGACCTTTGGAAAGAACTTGGTAATGTAGAGAGCTTTTGTTATATGTCTCGGTGAGTGATAGAAGATAGAAATTTGTGTTTGATTAAGTAATATGGACAATCCTTTAGAGAACTTTGATAAGATTTCATATCCTGAGAACCTCCATATTAGTGTCTATCACATATGTTATAGCAGTAACTTCATTTGGATGATACATCCTTGAAAAGTGGTCACTCAGTAACTCAACTATTTTATCTGCTTCTGCCCATCTTGTGACCATACCACTCATTAAGATTAATCTTCCATAGTCATTCTTTCTCTTACTTTTTACATAATGAAAGAACTGTTTTGGAGTTTCCTTTGGCCTGCTCAGCTAGATTCTTCTCGTAATCCAATTTTGCCTTCCTTGCTATGCTGGTCACCTTTCTTGTCTAAGCCTTGTATGATTTTGCTGGTCACTTTCTCCTTATATACCCTCCACAGCATTTTCTTCTTCTTCTGTAGCTCATGTTTAATGATATTACTCCTCGATCTGATTAACTCTCCTTACCTTAGGTATACAATTTAATACTGCTTCCTCTAGATCATAGGTGGTGGCCAACAGCAGGCCTGTAACGTGATTTTGTGTGGCCTGCAGCAGGATAAAAACTATATTAAATTATATGTATTATCAATTTAGCTATTAGTTTCGACCGCAGATTTTCTGATTGATATACTAGTTATATTCATTATTTTTGATGACAGAAACAATTTATATTCTCAACACGGAATCAAAATTCCTTTTAAAAGATTACTCAATTTTTAAAATCTACTGATGCTCTGTGCGAGCTGTAGTAGTGGGAGTGGTAGATTTCTATGCGCTCCAGAGTAAAGTAACGCATCATTGAAAGTCACTTGCTCTGTTCTGGTTACAGTGATCAGTTTCAGAGACTCAGTTTCACAGTTAACAGTGTTATTGTTGCAGTCGGTGTTCCCTGGTCAGTTACTTCAGCCTTTGTGTACTATGAGTAAGAAATAAGATGTGTGAAGAAAACAGGTCATTTCAGGAGAAATGGGAAAATGAGTTTCTGTTTATAAACAATTACGACGACAAACCACAGAGCCTTTGTTTAACTTGCAAACAAACCTTTGTGTGTTTGCACACAAAGAAGTAGACTGACTGGTGACCACCTTCAGGATTTGTTACAAATATCATCATCATCATCGTTGAAAATCGACTTTGATGAACTTGTTGCCGTATATGAATACCCAGTGTTCTCATTAAGTTGTGTTACATGTAAAAAAAAACCAGAAATATGTAATTAAATTTAATTTAACAACTTATATTTAAATCAATCAAGTATTTTATATTGTTCTCCCAGTAGTAAAATGATTTAACAAATATAGTAATTCAATACATATAACTATTGCCTTAAAAAAATGCAGAGTTTATTTTTATTTAAGTTCTGTCTAGAAGTGTGCGGCCCGTGACGCTACCACTCATCATATATTGGCCCTCGTATAGAATGAAGTTGGCCACACCTGCTTCAGATGATGCTTAACTATCTCTAATGCACTACTAACATTCTTCCCTTGCAGTATTTTATGCCATGGCACATATTTAAGATGCTTCTAAGCTCACCTGCCTTGTAGTTCCACAAATACCCCTTCGTGATAGAATGTTCCTTATATTTTACAATTCCCCAAGACAAGACCAAATGGTCACTTTTGCCAATAGAATGCAATGTAACCACATTCGTTATGGATAGCTCTTCTGATCATATGACCAGGTCCACTACTCTCACACCCCTAGTCCCTTCCATCACATGCTACCTCAAATAATTATCCCTCAATAGGTATACATAAATTCCATTTCCTTCCTGCCATATGATCTTTCTTCCTTCCAGTCTATACACCATAGCTGAAGTCTGCCATAATTGTTCGACTTGCATGCATGCCATCCAGATCATTCGTGGATCCCTCTGGCCTATAGCAAACAACCAACTGTATATTTTGTCTTACTTGCTTTAATATCACACCAAATGAACAGCCACTCCTCCCATCAATTTCCTATTTTTTTTGGCTGCAATTCATCTGCTATCATCAGTATGGGAGTACCCTCCCTCCCATCCTATTTTCCCTGAAAATACTAACCCTTCAACATTCTATCCCTATAACTACACCACGCTAATGCCAATAACTTTTGGCAAGGTTGTACTAACCAATGCCAAAAACTCTTCTGTCTTGGTCCTGATACTTCTGGCCTTAGTATACAGAAACTGCAGCATCCCTTTAAGCCCCCCCCTCCACCTTTACTTCCTGAAATGACTATCTTTTCAATATTTTTGCTTGATAGACTAGATCAGGGGTCTTCAATGCATGGCCCATGGCCTGCAGCCCCGCCAGTCATTTTGAATAAATGATTACTTAACATTAAAACACAATTAAATAAAAAATAATTTCAATTAAGTCCACGGGCCACTAAGCTATACTGTGGTATTTAGAATTGTAAGATGCTTTCCAGATTCACAAGGAATGCTGTGCATTTGATACTTTACATAAAATCCTATAAAAATAGATATGCTTCTTCAGTCATCTACCAGCGTCAAGCGGTACTTAAGTACTAGTACTAACAGTGCAGGTGGCTGAAGCAGTAGTTCGTTTCAGTGCACTGTCTAGTGCCGTCCAGATACATCTCGAAGATTCTTGATACCTCGTTATTTTCATATAAATACAAGAGGATCTCATCCACAGTTGGTCAGTCAGTCATAAACGGTGTGATATTCATGTATAATAGCACACAGGTTCGTCGTGTCAGCCATAGCCTATTGTGGTTTTATATTGCCAGACTTTTTTCATTAGTGTGAGACACATTCAGTGGATAATAACCATTACATGGCAATTTTGGATTCACCTCCCATCACCATGGCATCCACAAGTAAAAAGCTAAAATCAAGCGATTCTTGTCAGGTTTATAATGAAAAGTGGACCGATCGACGATAAGCCAGTGTGTTTAATTTGTCATGAGTCAGCATCAAAAGAATACAATATAAAATGACACTTTTACTAACTATTATAATAACGGAATTAACTCGCATCAATTATTCTTTATTCGTAGAATTTTCACCTGAGTATCACAGGCATCATCAGTACAGGTACAAGGCTAATTAAACAATAACTGTTATATTCACAAAGCACCACCTAAGCAGCTAAGGTTAAATTTCCTAAATTTATTTAAATTATTATTTTTTAATATATATATATACACAATTATATGTTAGGAAAGATTTGCTGCTTTATAAAGTACTATCTCCCACAGGGGGAGAAAGACGTAAACCATCGGATCTGTTTAGGTTAGGGGAGTGAAGTAATGTTTCACATGTTTCTTTGTATAGCCGTTCCATTAGGAACCAACTTTTGTGAATGACTTTTGTCTTGTTCCACTTAACTCTATGTCTGGTGTTGATGGCATGTTCTGCAATTCCAGACTGTTCGGGTTCAAGGTACTGGATGTACGACTGGTGTTCTTCTAACCGGACCTGAGCAGATCTTCCTGTTTGTCCAAAATATGATAATCCACATGAACAGGGAATCTGGTAGACACCTGGATAGCTGAGATGTGGGAGCTTGTCCTTGGGAGACATTAGGAAAGTGGAGATTTTTCTGACAGGTCGAAAAGCCACACAAATATTAGTAGTTTTAGCACCTTAGCTATGCGTTCACTAACCCCTTGTATATAGGGGATAGGTATACGTGTAGGTTCTTCTGTACTTGAAGAGGATGCTGGAGCACGACTATTTAAAGCTCTTTTTATGAAGGACTTCTTATAGCCATTGGATATGAAGGAGAAATTAATATACTGTAGTTCTTCTGTTTCTCTCAAAAATTAATGCACTTCATCCAAGGATCCAGTTCACCCTAGAAGTAGAAGTAAATAAGCAGTTAGCATTTCTAGACCTCTTGATTCTTCGCCACCAGATGGTTATCTACAATTCACAGCCTATAGGAAAGAGACTCACACAGGTCAGTACATCCACGCTGAATCACAGCACCATCCTCCCAGCCAAAAGGCAGGTACTATAAAAACACTAGTTCATAGAACCCACTTCTTTTGTTCTTCAGAAGAACTTTTACAAAAAGAATTACAGTATATTAATTCCTCCTTCATATCCAATGGCTATAAGAAATCCTTCACAAAAAGAGCTTGAAGTAGTCGTGCTCCAGCATCCTCTTCAAGTACAAAAGAACCCACATATACCTATCCCCTATATACAAGGGGTTAGTGAACGCATAGCTAAGGTATTGAAACTACTAAATATCTGTATGGCTTTTCGACCTGTCAGAAAAATCTCCACTTTCCTAATGTCTCCCAAGGACAAGCTCCCACATCTCAGCTATCCAGGTGTCTACCAGATTCCCTGCTCATGTGGATTATCATATTTTGGACAAACAGGAAGATCTGCTCAGGTCCGGTTAGAAGAACACCAGTCGTACATCTAGTACCTTGAACCCGAATAGTCTGGAATTGCAGAACATGCCATCAACACCAGACATAGAGTTAAGTGGAACAAGACAAAAGTCATTCACAAAAGTCGGTTCCTAATGGAATGGCTATACAAAGAAACGTGAAACATCATGAAGGTTGTTTTCTTGATCATAAATAGTAAATAATAATATTTGGTTAACCGATCAAGTGTTGATCAATATTTTAATTAATTAACTGGACCAACTAGTTTCGCCACACTTATCTGTTGGCTTCTTCAGGGCACTAACATATAGGTTTAAACACTCTCACAATTATGCGTAACTGCCTAAGTTACGCATAATTGTATATATATATATATATATATGTAAATATATATATATATATATATATTAAAAAATAATATTTTTTTTAAATTATGATAATTGAATAATTAAATAATTAAAATAAAAAATAAATAAATTTAGGAAATTTAACCTTAGCTGCTTAGGTGGCACTTTGTGAATATAACAGTTGTTTAATTAGCCTTGTACCTGTACTGATGATGCCTGTGATACTCAGGTGAAAATTCTACGAATAAAGAATAATTGATGCGAGTTAATTCCGTTATTATAATTGTTAGTAATATGTCTACTCTCGGTATTTCCTTACTGAAACTTATAAAATGATACTATGAGACAAAGCATGCGTCCAATTTCGAAAACCTTCAAGGGTGGCTTTGTGTGGACAAAGTGAACCGTCTCCAAATGGATTTAAAATGCTGGCAGGATACTTTAAAAGGCAGAGGGAAGAGAGCGAAGCATGGGTCAAAGTAAATTATGTAACAGCTGAAAAAATTGCTAAAAAATCAAAAGCCTTCTTGGACGGCAAGTTTGTGAAAGAGTGTCTCATCACTGCTGGGGATATTCTGTGCCCAAATAATAAGGAAGTGTTTAAAAAACCAAGTATGTCTGGGATAACTGTAGCACGACGTGAACTTGCCAATGACATTGAAGGAACTTTAAAAATTATTCACTTGCTTTAGATGAGAGCACAGATGTGAAGGATACAGCACAACTGGCTATCTTTGTCCATGGCATTGATCAACAATTCAATGTGACAGAAGAACTGCTAGAACTCGTACCTATGAAGGGAACAACAAAAGGCACTGATATTCTTGAAGCCGCCAAGAAAATGCTCCAGCATTTTGACCTCAGCTTAACCAATCTCGAGGGTGCCCATGATATGGTGGGAAAGAACGAAGGGTTTGTTGTGCTGCTACGGAAAGAACCAGAAATAGAAAGAAAAGATTTTGTCCATTACCACTGTTTAATCCACCAAGAGAATTTGTGCACGAAAACTATTAGATTTGAGAATGTCATGAAAGTTATCGTGACTGTCGTCAACATTAGAGCAAGAGAACTGAATCATCGTCAATTCCAAGAGTTTTTGAACCAAGAGTGCAAAGCAGATCATGGCTATGTGGTTTATTATAGTGATGTGCATTGGTTGAGCAGAGGAAAGGTTCTTAAAAGTGTCTTTATTTAAGGAGCGAAATACAGGTTCATGCAAACCAAGGAGAATCCAATTGTGGAATTTAACGATCTGAAGTGGATGACAGACTTTGTCTTTGTGACTGACATCTCGTTGCATATGAATGACCTAAATACGCGGCTACAATCCAAAAATCGACTGGTGCACACACTGTTTGATCACATCAAAGCTTTTGTGGCCAAGCTCAAACTTTGGGAGGCACAACTCCAAAAACAGACTTAACTCATTTTCAGCTTCTCGCTGAGTCCAACTGTTTGTCTCTTGATGAATACACCACAAAATTAGCTGTGTTGCGAAGTGAGTTTGAAGAGAGATTTAGTGATTTTCGTAACCAACAGTCTTCTTTAGATTTATTTTCAATGCCATTCAAGTCAATGCTGCTGAAATGTCAGGCTCAGTACAAATGGAGCTGCTTGAACTCCAAAATAATTCTTCTTTGAGAGAAAAATTATTCAATGTGCCCTTGCTTACATTTTACCAAGACTACATTCCCTAATCTTCACCGGCATGCTTTGAAGATGTGCACTTCGTTAGGAAGCACATACTTATGTGAGCAGTTCTCCTCCAGAATGAAGCATCTGAAGTCTAAGACAAGAACTTAGATTACTGAGCAACTTCCAACATCGATGCCAATATCGACAAGCTGGTCAAGGAAAAACATTGCCAAGTTGCCCATTGACATTGTAAAAAAATGAATGTTTTCTTCATTAAATTATCTTTTTTCAAGTATTGATTGTATTTACTTATCATGAACCCGACTCCTACCTACGCTCCTAAAGCTGAGTTTGTTTATTTTTATAGGATTTTATGTAAAGTATCAAATGCACAGCATTCCTTGTGAATCTGGAAAGCATCTTACAATTCTAAATACCGCAGTATAGCTTAGTGACCCGCAGGCTTCACTGAAATTTTTAATGCAGCCCACACTGTCTGAAAGGTTGAAGACCCCCTGGACTAGATTCTGCACTTGGTCATTTCTCACAGTGTGAGAAATGACCAAGTGCAGTGTGAGAATTATGTGTGCCTTCACACAAATTCACCTGCTTCCACTCTAATTGCTTATGCTTTCTTGAATTTGCACTTCAGCATACACAGTGAACATAGCTCTCTCTCTAGACACCTAACACCAAACCCATTTAGATGCAGTCCATCAGCATTATACAAATTCTTCTTTCCGTCAAACACAGACCACCAGATCCACAAATCCTATATCATTCCTTCTGTACAACCTATGTATTGGCAAACAAAAACTTTAATTTTCAGTTTGCCTCTATTATAGAGTGGCAAGAGACACAATCTTCACCTTCTTGCTCTTCAGTTTTGCTTCTTCTAACAACTCATTTGCATCCTCCCACATAGAATACTTCTTGCCTCATTAAATCATTTATGCTAACCAAGCCAATCAGTTCCTTCACCTTACCTTTTTGCATCCGGATGGCATGACTAATATCATGAATTTTTGCAACAGGGAAACAAGATTTTGTTACACTTTAGTTAAAACTATTCCCCCGATCATTGAGTCTAATACATAAATTTTTTCAATAATTTTTTTTTTTAAATTTGCTCATTCAGTCTTTATTATTACTTCGGGCCACCTGTTTCTTTCTTTTCTCAGTCCTGCTAATTTGCTGCTTCTGTACTTTTTCAATTTTGCACTTTGTTCTGTAAAGGATAACATTCAAGCATGCTATTTATTTATATCTCTATTTCTATGGCCACACGTTTGACATTAATTCCGACATTTTCCATCCTACCATCGATACTGTCCGATCTACAAACACTTGCTCCGTTCTTGTCACCTAAAACAGCACTTCCCAAACTGTGGGCCACTGCCCCCTTGGGGGCCATAGGTTTTGTTGAGGGGGGCTATGAAATAATGGAAACAAATTTAAAATGTTTTAGGACTAAGTAGATTTTTCTTTAAAAGAAACGTATTTAACTTTTATTATTTTTTTTTGTTATTTTTATGGAAAAATTCACACATTGGTGTTGGTTAACAAACTTTGCTTCCTGCGTATTTCGGTTCTTAATGAATATTACTAAATATATGCTTATTCATATAAGTTTCATTTCAAAGCAGCGGTTAATTGTATTTACTTGTATTTACTTTGCTCTCCGGGGAAGCTCCAAATCTTCCCATCCCTTTCATCACGTGTTAGTAATCAAGCGACTGTTGATATTGACTTTATATATATATCAAAACTCGTTTTTTATTATCACTTTCATCCGAGCTAGTTTTCCATTGCCAATAAAAGTTTCGCATATACTTTACACATGAAAAAGAGCTTAAACAAGTTCACGTGGGGCAATAGTAACTTGTTTGCAGCGGTAAACAACACACCCTCTCCAACAGTCACTATACTACAGAGGCAAGAAAAACAAGTACTTTTATTATGTCAGTGATTAAGGTATGAGCAGTCTGCTAATATATTTCTCAACAAATAGTGCAATTAGAGACAACTAAGATAAAAACGACACTAATTAATGAATCACATGTCCCCTCATACAAAACTATGCTGTATAGACTCAAGCAAAATCATACGGCAAACATGATATCTAACTAAAAACTATTGTTATTAATTAGATGTGTGTGAGTTCGATTTCGCAAGGCAGCAATAAAATTCAACCGAATGTGTTAAAACTAAGAAATATATATGTAGTGAATGTTATGGAAGTTTCACATATGGAATTCGGTTGAAGAGAGTCAGCATTTCAACTCAATTTTCAGCTATGCTTTTATCTTTTGCTCGCACGATCTTTTGTTAATACCGCACCAATCATATGCAAGTTTTAATAACCTGCCTTTGCTGTCTGTTTCACATTAGGCTTAATTACTGTAAAGGGATAAAAGTCACAAAAGAGAAAAATGTTCCTGGTCTGGAGATTCCCTTATTCAGGTAATATTCACTAATTTCATGTTGTCAGTCTGTGGTGTGCCAGTATCAGTAAGTGGTGCTATTATCTGATCTATTCTACGTTAAAAATTTAATAAGTGGCTGATAAAAAAAAAATCCAGCAAACAATCAGAAGAAGCAGAAACAGACTCAAAAAAAAAAAGGACAGTATTTTATATTTTACCAGAACAGCCTGCGTCGTCTTCAGCACCAAACGGTAAGAGGCAAAAGATGTTGCATGAAAAAATTCGAAAATATGATCCTTCTTATTTGAAATATAGGTTTGTACCATCATATAATAATCCAAACAAACCTATGTGTGTAATCTGCTATAAAGTTATCAAATGATAGCATGCGACCCGGAAAACTTTGTCGCCATTTAGATACTGTTCGTGGGGAATATAAGAGTAAGACAATTGAGTTTTTTCAAAGAAAGGCTGAAGAATTAAAACGACAAACTAAATGTTTTTCAAAGCATGCTAAACTGAATGGCAAATTAGTAAAAGTATCTTTCAAAATTGCTTTATTAATTGCAAAAACAAAGAAACCTAACACAATTGGTGAAGACCTCACCTTACCAGCAGCAATAAAAATGTGCGAAACTATCTATGGTTCCAAAATATCAGAACCTTTAAAAAAAATTCCTGTGCTAATAACACAATTAAAAGAAGAATAGATTGCATTGCCGATAATATCATGTCTACATTAATTTCACGAATCAAACAACATAATGCATTTGCCATTCAGCTTGAATCTACGGATAATACAAAGGACGCTAATTTAATGGTTTTTGTTAGATACCTCTATAATTTTCAAATTCATGAAGATCTACTGTTTTGCAAAAATCTTTCCGGTACAACCAAAGGAAAAGATATATTTGAAAAAGTGAATAATTTTTTTAAAGAATATAAACTTGATTGGCAAAAGTGCATTGGAATTTGCATTGATGGTGCCGCAGCCATAATGGAGAGAATTTCAGGTTTTGTAGCAGAAGTAAAAAAAGTTTATCCAAATGTAAGACATGTTCATTGCCTTATCCATAGAGAAAACTTAGTATTTCGACAAATGGAAGAATCACTGAGTAAAGTGTTATCAGAAGTTTCTACTGTAGTTAATTATATAAAAAGTAATGCTACTAATACAAGACTGTTTCGTATTTTATGCCAAGAGATGGATTCCAATTACGACACTCTTTTTTATCACACAGAAGCAAGGTGGTTGTCCCACGGAAAAGTTCTGAAACGAGTTTTAATACTGAAAGATGAACTACGAATTTTTCTTCTTGATAAGAATCCCATATTATCATCTCATTTTTTGTGATCAAAATTAGTTGTGTTTCATTTCTTTTCAGTTGGATTTTTTCAAAAAAGTTAATGAATCGAATCTTTCTCTGCAAGGAAAAAGCACTAATATATTAACACTAAACATTAAATTGCAAGCATTTCAAAGTAAACTTTCTGCATGGTTAAAAAGTTTTAAGGATAATAAAATGGAAATGTTTACTTCTCTTCATAAATATGTTAAACAAAATAATATTTTACTATCAACAGATAATAAAAGGATAATTATTAACCACCTCACAAATTCTATGGTTTTTTAGAAAAATATTTTCCTAATTTGAATGAAGATAAAGAATATGATTGGATAAGCCATTTGCTCCTTCTCTACAATTTAGCAATCTTCCATGGTTCATCCCAAAAAGAACTAACTGATATGAGAGCAGATTCAACCCTCCAATCAGAATTTCTTAACAGTGATTTATCCGAATTTTGGATTCGACGACATCATTAGCAAACGCAGCCTTAAATATGTTGATTCTTTTCGCATCTACATACCTTTGTGAAACAGCATTTTCATTGTTATTGGTAATTAAAAATAAACATAGGTCCTGCTTATCAATGGAAGATTTGGAAAGAAATCTAAGAATAGCCATTTCAAATATTTCACCTGATATTGACTTTTTGTATAGCAGTATTGAAACACATCCATCACATTAAATTGTTATTAAACTTCTTTTATGTTTTTAATTGTTTCTTTATTACTAATCATCTTACGTTTCATGTGCTTATGTACAATATGCAAATGTACAATAACAATATATCTATCTATATAAAAATCTGAGATAATGCCATGTCAAATGTGTATGTAAGATGCTAAAAATGTAATATTTACATTTGATTTTTGCAATATTCGCTGCATATGTTTTTGGATATAAATTATAAATTAGTATTGAATATAAATACAATAAATATTATAATAATATATGTCTTGATTACAATTTTTTGGGGGGGGGGGCTGTGAAATATTTTAATTTTTATAAAGGGGACCCTGACATCCAGAAGTTTGGGAAGCACTGAACTAAAAGACACTCACTTTATCACTTTTGAAATATTTAATACACTCTCTTTCTCTCTATAATTTCAATTTTCTTACACATACACTTTAATTTTCACGATGAACATATCTCTCACTCACACGCTGCACTGCACAAAATCCCTTAAATTAAAATCACCAGACAACATGTTTTTTACTGCCATTGTTCTATCATGCATTGGCACTATACTGACAATATCATGTTTAAACAAAAAAATACAAGGCTTACTTACAAACTAAATAACTCAGTCAATCATGTCCATTTACAACAAAAACTACAATAAGTTATTATCATCAACTAAAATAAGAAAAAATTACTTATCCTTCGGGATAACTAATAACCATGCAACACACACAGTAAGTCCCTTAACAGCGTCAAAGTGAAAAATACAACATGCAAAATTAAAACATTAAGTAAAAAAACATACAAGGGGTGCTTAAGGGTCAAAGCTGTATAACTGAGAGGAGACCTCAACATAGCCTTTAAAGGAATGTGGAGAACCGACCAGGGCTTCTGACCTAATGTCCAATCCTCACCTTCTCGTGGTGCACTCTGTTGGGCATCTATCTGGATACTGAACGAACAAGGATGGGCTGGCAATTTGGGATATAGCCGAACAAATTGTATTCTTATTGGCTTAAACCAATATACAAAATGATGGTACAACATGATAAAATTTCATGCTGGCTGGGTAGTCACCTGGTTAAACAAGCCACCCCCCCCCGTTGTTTTCACCAGGGATCCAGGGTGAACAGTGAAAAGTCAGCTACTGGAACAAATCTAAAAGCACACCCCAACTCAACATCACCAGATTAAAGATCAGTACTATCAACATAAGAAGCCTGAATGGCAAAGAAATGGAGCTAGCCGAGGAATTAGATAAGCACCAGATCGACATAATAGGGGTGACTGAAACAAAAAAGACAAAAACTGGTGAGATTTTTCTGAGCAATAAATACAAAATGTTATATTCAGGCAATAACAATCAAGGAAAAGAAGGAGTAGCTATAGTATTCAACACAAAATACGAGGCTAATCTTCTTGAATGGCAGGCAATCTCAAGTAGAGTGATGTGGGCAAATATCAGAATGGGGAATTAGACAATGAGACTTATTTGTGCAATGAGACTTATTTATCTGATAATGTTGGAGTCTTGACAAGTAACAGACTGATTTGGAGGAAAATTGTAGATAGGAAGTTAGTAATGATGTAATTTTTCCATGAGTACTGTCATATCCTGTACACCCCTTGAGGGTACATGGCAGGAATTTGATGATGATGATGATGACTTATTTGTGCTTATGGTCGCACAGAAGGTTCTACTGAGGCAGAAGTGGAGGAATTTTTTGATGCTTTAGAAAAAGCAACTGACACAATCAAAAGGAAAAGTTAGTCCTTGTTGGGGATCTAAATAGCAGAGTAGGAAATGATTGTCACACATACAAAAATATTTTGGGAAAATTTGGATAAAAGAGCAAAGTTAATAATAATAGGAAATACCTGTTGGATTTCTGCTCAGGATATGGACTGGATATTACTAACACCATGTTCCAACATAAAAATGTGCACAAATTCACATGGAGAGAAGAGGCAAGAAATAAGAAGTCTCATTGACTATGTTATTGTTGACAGTGATGTTTTCTCCCTGGTGCAGGACACTAGAGTGTACAGAGGATTTGAAATTGGAAGTGATCACTATTTAGTCTTGAGCAGGATAAAACTGAATTTAATATTGAAAAGAATAACGTGTAAGAAAGATTTAAAGCGAATAAAAGTTGAGCAGCTCTCAGATGTGAACTGTAGACTAAAATACACAAAGATTATTGAAGAAAATTAAAGAGTTTGAGAACAGCAACCAAACCATGGAGATTTAGTGGCAAGCCTTAAAGAAAACACTGATTGATTCAGCCAGAGAGGCATGTGGTGAGGTTGCCTGCAAGGATAGAAAAATCAGAACTCCATGGTGGACACAGGAAATTAGAGGTAGTGAAGGAAAAAAAGAAAGCATATCAAAAGTTCCTGGCAAATAAGTCAGCTTGTGCTCTTAGAGAATGCAGAGATAAATGTAAGAAAGCTAAACACTGTGTAAAACTAGCTAAACAAAAGTCATGGGAGGACTTTGGCAAGAATATAGAAAATAAATATCAAGAATGTGACAAAATATTCTGGAGGTTGTTGAAGAAGTTTAGAAAACAAGGAAACAGTGCTGTAAAAGGAATTAGAGATGATAAAGGTGACATGAAAACGGGAGAAAAAGATATCCTTGAAGTATGGAGTCACTACTTCGAAAAACTGCTAAATGAAACAAGTAGTGATAGCACAGTGGTAAAAAACACTCAACAGGCACACAGTCAGGAATACATATCCATACTTGAAATGTGGAAAGGCAGCAGGAGTAGATGATATTCGACCAGAAATGCTGAAGTATGGTCGTATAAAAGTCTTACAGTGGCTGCACTGCATAGTTCAAAATGACTGGACAAAGGGGCAAATTCCCAATGATTGGAGTAGAGCTCTCATAGTACCCATATATAAAAAGGGAAATAAAACTGAATGTGAGAATTACAGAGGTATTTCCCTACTGAGTGTTCCTGGCAAGATCTATGCAAGTATACTTGAGAAACGGTTGAGAAGAATTGCGGAAGAAAAGCTTGGTGAAGAACAAGCTGGATTCAGGCCAAATAGAGGCTGTCAGGATCAGATCTTCACTTTACGACAAATAGTCAAGAAAGCATGGGAATATAAAAAAAATCTGTATTTAAGTTTTGTCGATTTGGAAAAGGAATATGACAAGGTGCCAAGAGAGAAGCTATTCAATACGCTGCAGTTATATGGTGTCAATGGGGCATTATATCAAGCAATACTTAGTCTTTATTTGAGTTGTAAGTCAGCAGTTAGAATTGAAGAAAGTACATGAAGATGGTTTAATGTTAAATTTGGTGTGAGATAAGGATGTACATTATCCCCTCTGTTATTCATTTTCTATATGGATCACATTATGAAGGAAAGTGGTATTAAACATGATATCAAAATTGGAGATGTTAATGTCAGCTCTTTGCTTTATGCGGTTGATGTTGAACTTCTAAATAAACCCGTAGGATTCTGCAAGATTCTCTGACTAAATTGAATAACTGTTGTAATAGATATGGTATGAAGGTCAGCAGAATAAAAGTACAAAGACAATGAAAATACAGAATCATTGAAAATGTCAACTGTGTTGTGAATGGAGAACCTGAGGAACAAGTAAAACATTTCAGCTACTTAGGCACGATTTTTAGTGAAGATGGTAAATTAAATATGGAAATAGATAACAGAATCATCAAAGCTGGTATGGTAGGAAGTCAATTGAATAAATTCATATGGAATAAGAGAGAAATTAGTCAGAACACTAAATTAGCTGTATACAAGACAGTGCTCAAGCCAGTTTTAACTTATATATCTGAGAGCTGGGTCAGAAGTAAAACACTTCATCAAAGACTAGAGACCGCAGATATGAGAGTCCTGAGAAAGATTAGAGGCGTGAACAGATGGCATCAATGGGAATATCATATAAAAAACGAGGATATTAGGAAAGAACTCGACATTGTCAGCATCCAGGACTGCGTTAGCAGAGCTAATCTCATGTGGTATGGTCACTTAAACAGAACAGAAGAGGAAAGATTAGCAAAACAAGTGTTCTCTGCCAGGTTGGCTGGAAAACGACTCAGAGGAAGACCAAGATATAGGTGGATTGATACGGTACAAAGTGCCTTAGATGATAGAAATATAAGATCTAATAAGGTTGGAGTCTTGACAAGTAACAGACTGATTTGGAGGAAAATTGTAGCTAGGAAGTTAGTAACGATGTAAATTTTTTATGTAGTACTATCATATTCTGTACACCCCTTGAGGGTACCTGTCAGGAATTTGATGATGATGATGTAAAAAAAACAAAGAGTAAAAAATGAAACGATTTATGAAAAATGTCAACTGCAACTGATAAATGCATGGATAAAGAGAAGAGCAGAATGGAATCTACATGGTAATAGGAAGGACCCAAAAAGAATAATTAAACTAAGAAGAGACTGGAAACAATATGAAAAGACCAGCTGGTAGACCAAACAAAAAATGATAAACAGCCTGCACTGAAGTACTGAAGATGCAAAACTGAAGCAAGAAGAATAAGTAACCAGAAGCCATATATCTTCTGATTTTGACAGGCACTTTTAAGCACATAATGTATTGTTTTTATTGGTCAGTTTCTTGATGGGCCATGTGTTAGTGTATCACTCTGTGTTTGAGCCCACAAAACTCAAATTATAAAACAATACAGAATTAGAAAAAGTGGAAATTTTAATTAATTACTGAAATAATTCTCAAATACCTAAATTTCTTCATCAAATTGTGAGTAAAGAAATAAATGTCAAATTTTATAAAGCTCTCCTGAATCTTTCACAGAATTGTAGTGTGCTGCCGAATCCAGTTTGAAAACACCTGCATTATGTGATCTTTTGGTTCTCCAAATCACTGGACATCAAAAGTTACAGAAGTAGCTTTTCCATGAATACACTTAGCCAAACTTTCTTCACAGAACATTAATCAACAATGAGGACTCACTTTTCATTCTTTATCCTGTTTCCCCCAATTTCATACCCAAAGTAATAAAAGTATGCAGTTTTATAGCACAAGTAATGTCAATTGGCACTTAACAATTATTACACAAATTGCATATACAGGGTGATTCAGAACTCTTGGGCAAAACTTTAAGGAGTGATAGAACACACCTAAACAAGCACTTTTCATCATACAATGCATGGTCCAAACTTAAGGAGTGAAGCAGCTAGGGGTAAGCAACTACTGTGTCAGGAAATGAAGAAACACAAGAATGACAGAGCAGATTTGAAACAATTGTAGAAATTACAGAATATAAATTAAAGAATTTTATTGAACAAATTACAGAAACTGCTTAAAAGAGCAACCACCAACATTAATGCAGGCTTCACACCTTCAATGTAATGATTGGCATACATTGGCGAAAACACCAGGCATTTCTCGTACAGCAGCAGCGGCCACAGAAATCCTGGCAATAAGGTCCTCATTGGAATCGATGGGGGCTATCGTAGATCAGGCTTTTCATATTGCCCCATAGGAAAAAGTTCAGACATGAGAGATTGGGCGATTATAGTGGCCAAGTGATGGGACCACCCAACCATTCCATTGTCCTGGAAATGTTGCTCCAAAGGGCATTCCGCACATCAGAATGCCATGGATGCAACGGGGGTGGCACTTCGTCGTGTTGGAACCACATACGTGTTTGAATGTTTGCTGGAACAGGGATCAGTAATTCTGGCAAGACCTCTTGTAAAAATACGAGGTACATTCTCCCATTCAGTCATGCCGACCAAAGGTATGGGCCAATCAAATGATCATGTAGGATTCCAGCCCAAACATTTATGGAGAAATGCCACTGGTATGAATCTGGACATGTGGCATGCGAATTTCTGCTCACCCACACATGATAATCGTGGGTATTAAAAATGCCCTCAAATGTAAAGGTGCATTTGTCAGTGAATAAGACATGTGCATCAAAGTCCAGCTGTACTGCAGTCTGCTGCAGAAACCACTGTGCAAAATTCACACAAGGCCGGTAATCTGCAGGTGTCAAGGCATGCACCCTCTGTGCATGGTAGGTGTGTAATCATTCGTCTTGTAGAACTCGCCACACCGTCGATTGTGGCACATGTACAGCATGGGAAATTGCTAGCGTGCTACATTCGGAACAATCTGCAACCCTACGTAGAATTTCCTCTGTAACACGTGCTGTCCTCACACTCCTTGCATGCCACTGACAAAGGAGCCCATTTTGACAGAGATACCAGTGCAATCGCTGAAAGGTTTTACGATCAGGCATGCGTCTGGTCAGAAAGCGCTCTCGGTACAGTCTTTGGGCTTCCCTCATATTCTCGTCCGCAGCTCCGTAAATGAAATGTATGTCAGCCTTCTCCTGATTTGTGAAAGAATACATCCTTTTTACACTCCATGGTAGAAATAACAACTGCAAAAACCAGCGCTTATAAGTGTTCACTGGAAAGCGCCCTCTAGCGCTTCACTGCTCGAGTTTGGACCATGCATTGCATGACGAAAAGTGCTTGTTTAGGTGTGTTCTATCACCCCTTAAAGTTTGGCCCAAGCGTTCTGAATCAGAACTCTTGGACCAAATTCAGAACTATATATTAATAATAAATAATAATTAATAATAAATAAATTAATGGAACAACATATAAACTAATGGCATGGGAGATTCAAAGCTGTGGAAGTGAGAACTAATATATTAAGTTTGTATATGTATATTTCAAGTGTTATATTATTACTGATTCATAAAAAATATATACTAAAAATCCTTATGAGATTTTCTAGATTGCAGATTAAAATAACCTCAAAATAATGATATGATACTCTATGAAGGGTAACATGGCATTGTGAAAGTCAGTCATGCCTTACAACAGAGTGACAACTGAATTAGATAAAGAAAATGGCTACACAATGATATTTGCTGGATTTTGGTGAGGCATTTGATAGGATATCACATGGAACTCTGGTATGCAAACTGGAAGAAATGGAATGGATATGATACAGGTGATATGAATATGAGAATGGCTGATGGACAAAGACCAAAAAGTAGCATATGGAGGAACATAATCCAGGATAAAGCAGGCAACTAGTGGTGTGCTGCAAGGCTCTGTGCTTGAACCACTGCCATTTAATTTGTACAGAAATGATATAGGAAATAATTTGAAGAGAGATATTCAGTTGTTTGCTGATGATGCAAAGTTGGGTAGAGTAATAGTTACTCAATGTGGTGTAGGGGGCTTGCACTTATTTAAATCTTGCAGGGGGGGCTTGCAAGATGATTTAAATAAGCTGACAGTATGGGCAAAATATAATGGATGTCAATTTATTGTGGAAAAATGTAAAGATGTGCATTTTGGGATAAAACGATTACAGATGTGCACCACATTGAGGGAATTGTACTGCAGAAAAAATAAAGCCTGGGATTTGGGGGATAGTAGAACATACTGATAAGTGACTAGGATAGCTCATGGTACTGAAGAACATACTAGCAAGCAGAGATAAGGGAGTAATCATTCCTCTTTATAAAGCCTTGATACAACCACATCTGGATAACTATGCTCAGGTCTGGTCACCTGGATTTCTTGGGGATGAAAAGTGGTGGAGAGGATCAATAGGTGTGTGGTCTGTGAAATACTACCTATGAAGATAGATCAAGAGTTTATGGATTGCAAAAGTTGACTGATAAGCAATAAGAGAGAATATGATAGAAACATTTAAGTTACTTAAAAATGATTTTATAGGATTAATAAAGATAATGTTTCAGCACTTGGATGGAGAAGACAGGACAAGAGATCATCCCTGGCAATTGGGTAAGAGTTGGCTAGGGCATGAAGACTAGATTTTTTACCTAGAGAGTGGTGAATGAATGAATGGAATGAGTTCCCAGATTCAGTCCATTCATTCATAATAGTGTGCAATGCCAATAAAATACCTTGGAATCACCTACATTAGTTTTATTTAATAAAAACAGGTCAATTAACTGACCAGGGTAATTTTATTATTATTAAGAGGGACTCTTGGTGAGTCAGGGACTCATCAAGGGAAGCCACATACTACAAGCACCATCTATCATACTTATTATTAAATTCATTCACACTGCTTGCACACACACAACATCCAATCGACAATCCATTCCAATCATGCATCACCCTATGAGATGTGTCATGCTTTGAAATCCTGTATGATATATACAGGATTTCAAATTATACAGCCTGGTCAAAGGAATAGCCAATTCAGTTGGGCACTCTTTTAGCACCTGTACTGATATCCCATCATTTCCTATTGTTGAATTCTTATTCAGTTTGTGGAACAGCTCTAAACCTCCTCTTCATACACCTGAGTTTCTTCATTCATTCAGTGAGTGAAGTGAACTCAGTGCTGCATACACCAGGTCGATAGCTTGTAGCAAAATGGGCACTCATTAGTTCAACAGCCTTTTCTGCATCAGTCATCCTCACACCATCTGCATTCAGAAGAGTTATTTTTTCATATTCATTCTTTCTTTTACTTAGATCATTATCCAATCAATATAATTAAATTTGGATAATTAAAGTCTCCCATTATGATTACTCCTTTTGCACCCATCTTCTCTATTTGGCGATGCATTTCTTCACCACTAGCAACCGATCCACCCGGTCTGTAACAACACCCCACTACATACTTGATCTTGTTAGATTCCACCTCACACCAGATAGCTTCAAATTGACTGCTACATGAAATATTGTTACTAGTACTACAATCATAGGTCTTAACACTAACTGGATTCAAGTCATCCGATATCATTAGAAGCACACTCCCTGCTCTTCTATCCTGTTTATCCTTCCTAAAAATACCGTATCCTTTACACTCACATTAGTATGTCTGATTATGATAACCAGGTCTCACTAATGACTATAATCCGAGGTCCCAACATATTGACCAAGGCAACAAACTCTATTCTTTGTTTCTGAAACACCTAGTATTCACGTATATAGTCATAATAATCTACCTGCATGTTCTTTTATATATGACACAGTTGGACAACTTGTAGAATGCCCATTCCATCATTAGCACAATTATATAACATTGTTTGCTCTTATACTCATATTCTCGCCATTCCTCTTATTATAATTTAGTTTCCCGGCCTCTCTGTGTTAGGTCTCATACCAATTATTAGTTTTTCAAGACTCCTGACACCAAACACATTCAGGTGCAGGCCATCCCTCTTATACAAATTTAATTTTACCTCAAACTCACTCCACACATCCAAAGACTCGCACCCATTCCTTCCACACAGCCTACATATCAAATTGTTTGCCATCATAGCCCTTGTTCTTAATTCATTTTATCATATTGAGGTAATAGACTTATTATTTTCAATTTTCAAGACTTTTCTAGCCAAATGAGAGAAATCTCAACCTGGTTATAAAGTTACAAAGTCGAATGAAATTAATGCTAGCAATATGCGAGCCGTTTGGAAGCACATTCTTCCACATTGTGCAAATGATTTTAGAGGCTTTTGAAATGAATCTAAGTCAATTAAATCTCATTTTGAGAAATTCCAACCTGCTAAATTTAGATGCACAGAGGGAAGATCCTGAAGAATATGAAGAAAATTTAATCACTGACAAGTCCAAAGAGATTTCACAGAAACAAATTGAAATATTTTTCGTGCAGACGAAGTTCTTAAGCAGCAATGCTTAGAGGCTGACCTTGATAAAGAGAGAAGCAGTAAAACTTGCAGATGTAGGCAATAGGGCCATAACGTCAGCTGTATGAAAAAAAGGAAACAGAATTCACGCCAAACTACGTTAGCTCAATTCTTTGTTAAGAAGTAGAATAATAAAATTTATATTCTGAATGTTTTATTCTCCTTCAGGTTCATGGTTTTCCTTTAACTAGGCCCTGAGACATACCTTAATTCTTTTATAAAAAAAATTAAGGGTCAAAAAAGAAATTTGAGGAATGAATTATACTTTTTCCCATAGGTTATTATATTCAATTAATGTGCCTGTTTTAAACGCATTAGGTGCACTAATCGATGGATTGCTGTATTACACTAAAAAGGAAAGCTTTCAATAAACCCTGATGAAGGTATATTGAAAGTTAAGCTTTCTCATCATCCACCAATTAGACACTGCTTTTTACCATTCTTTTCCTGTCTTATGGCTATTAGCATGCAATTCTTAAACACACATAACCACCTAAATGACCCCTAATTTATAAATAGATTGCTCCTTATCTCATTATTTGCTTTTGTGCTCAACCCATGTAAACAGTTATTGAGCTTCATAGACTTATCAACATGTAGTTTTATATTGTATTTTCAATAAAATGCTAGTGAAGGAATTTGCACTCTCATTTTTTTTAAATATTTATTCAAATACTTCTCATATTTCAAGACAGATGAGGTCTCTAAATGTGAATTCCTATGCCAGCAACACTAAAAATAATTTCAATTAACTTTAAAATTACAAATTTTACCTATACAAAATAGAATCAGTCAATCATAGTAGCCATAACGGTATCTTTCTCGATATGCTCTCTCCATATCATGGGAGTTTCTTCGCAATCTTCTTCCCACAGGTTCAAGATCATTATAACACTTAGGGAATACCCGCTCTATAGCTGCAATAGCTTCATCTCCTTGATCTTTTCGTATACTAACAATAGAAGCAAGTGCTTTTGCTTTTACACACTCCTAAAATTAATAACCATAAGATTTTTGTACCTTGTAATAATAAATGGCATCATAATAAAATAAACATCATCTATACAAATGCTAGCAAGACATTCAAAGGTTAAATCCTGAAACTATACCCATGAAAATCTAAATTATTCTCTCTTTCTCCCTCCCTTTTGTATAATTCTAAATGCACTTGAAGCTAATTTCACTTCTAACTTTTAATTCTTTCAGTTTTTTTTTCAATTAAGCATACTTCAGTGTTAATAGCTTTGGAAAGTTTTCCCTCACATGCTGACTTATTTTATGACAGTGAGAATGCAACTCCACTGACATTAAATATAATTATCATTCATTCTGTTTTTTTTTTTTTTTTTTCATTTTATGATCAGATCATCAAAACCTGATATTTTAGTAATTCACTGGAACTTTTTTTTTTAAATGTGTAAATGTAAGAGGAAAAACCAGTTTCTCACGCACACAAACACTCTTGCTTAAAATGGCTAACCCAGCTTTGAAAAATGTTTATAAATTTTTTTTGTCACAGAATAGATTTGAACTCAACTTGCTAAAATTGCTCAGCCACAGAAGCATCAAACTGAAATTATATCTTCTGTAATAACAACATGGAACATAAATCTTTCATGAGTGAGAGCCATATAATAAAAATGAAAAAAAAAAAAGAAGGGGGGGGAGGGTTTGAGACAGCTCTACTGTAAAAAGGTCTTGGTATGAAGGTGTATTTACACATCAATAAATCTGTTACATGTCAAAAATCTAGTATTTTTAGATCTTGCATTTCATGCTTTTGAGACACCTCTTACTGTATCAATCCACCTAGATCTTGGTCTTTCCCAACTATTCTGTCACCAAACCCTTGATTTGTTAATCTTTCCTCTCTTATTCTATTTCACTGATCATACCAACTAAGATTAGCTCTGCTCACACATTTGCTATGTCAAGTTACCTCCTAGTATTTTCATTTTCAATATGATTCTGCTATTGATGGCATCCGTTAACTCTCTAATTTTTCTCAAAACACTCATATCTGTGGTTTTCAGTCTGATCAAGTGTTTTACTTCTAACATAGCTCTCGGATCCATAAGTTAAACTAGTTTAAACACGGTCCTATATACTGCTAGATTAGACAAATTCTGTTTCTCTTTCAACACTTCCTTTGCCATCGTTACTAAAATTGTGTCTAAATATTTCTATTCCCCATTCAGTTAATATTCTCAATGTTCCTGCCTGTTCATTGTCTTTTTACTGCTAATTTTCATACCAAATATATTACAGCAATTATTCAATTTAGTTAGGGAATAAGCAAAGTTTGCGCCTGAAGTATCTTCAGGACTGGGTCAACCCATGGCAAAGGTGGACTGACTTCCAACTTTGTTTGCTTACACCTGGATAAAGGATTAAACTAAATATATAATTTATAGTATAACCAAGTGAAAAAACTTCCAACATCTTTCTCTAATCCAGAGTAATTTAATAATTAGCTGTAACACCTTTTGGCAACTCGCATATGGAAATATGACTTCTGCACCTTGGTATCACCTCTGGGTCTGGCTCCAACTGAAGAGACCTCAATAAAGGTTGAAACCAGTCTGGGTAGTGACCCTTCTCATAATGCATATACATGCCTCGCAGACATGTATAATGCATAGCATTATACATGTCTGCAAGGAGATGTGCTTTGCATTATGGGATACTAAGGCAAGTGATGTGAAGTCAGTCCACCTTTGCCACGCGTTGCCCCAGTCCTGAAGATACTTCAGGTGCAAACTTTGTTTGCTTACACTTGGATAAAGAATTAAACAAATATATAATTTTTAGTTAGGGAATCCTACAGATTTCTGGATTTCTATAAGAAAACAACATCATGTGAATATAATTTTTAGTTAGGGAATCCTACAGACTTCTGGATTTCTATAAGAAAACAAC
Source organism: Typopeltis vanoorti (assembly GCF_054136105.1). Lineage (NCBI taxonomy): Eukaryota > Metazoa > Arthropoda > Arachnida > Uropygi > Thelyphonidae > Typopeltis > Typopeltis vanoorti. The sequence goes on along the minus strand of NC_143553.1, from coordinate 74,285,210 downwards.
ATCATGTGAATATAATTTTTAGTTACAGAATCCTACAGACTTCTGGATTTCTATAAGAAAACAACATCATGTGAATAAAGTAAAGAGTTGAGTTGACTAGCTCTCATTTTGTTATCAGGCCTAATGATACTTTCCTGCAATAACACTGGAGGTAATGTGCACCCTTGTCTGTCTCACACCTGATTCAACCTAACCTCAAACCATATAATGTTCCACTTTATTATTATATCTAAGACCTCTAGGGAGTCAACAACTCATCGAGCAAGGCTATAAATCACCCAAACCAGCTGTTATACCTACCCTTAAATTCATTCACACTAGATGCATTCACTACCACTAAAGGTAATTCCAAGGTGATTCCACTCACTCACTGCTCCGTGAGAGAAAAACCTAGCTATTACCCCTTTCTTGACTGTGAACAAACTCAACTTCTATGGATGGTCCCTATGTTCTCCCACCACATTCCATATAACGAAAAATTTTAACAGATGCTATCCTATAATACCAATTCAAAAGTTTATAGACATTTATCATATTACCCCTCTTTCTGCTGTTAATCAGAGTCTGTGATCCACATACTCGCAATCTGTCCTCATAATCTAAATCTCACAATCTGATATAATCTTTGTAACTTTTCTTTGCACCCTTTCCACAGTTTCTTTATCTGGGAGACCAAATCTGCACACAATAATCCAGGTGTGGTCTTATCAAAGCCTTATAAAGAGGTAAAATGACTTCCTTATCCTTAGATGTCAAGGTTCGCTTCAACATCGCAATTATCCTCTGAGTTTAATAAATTTAGTTTAATCCATTATCCAAGTGTGAGCAAACAAAGAGTGTGCCTGAAAATATCTTCAGGACTGGGGTAAGGTAGTACAACACTGGGCAACTCGTAGCAAAGGTGGATCAAGCTAACATCACTCCTATCTCAGTATCTCCCATAATGCAAAACACATCTCCTTGCTACGAGTTGCCCGGTATTGTACTACCTTACTCCAGTCCTGAAGATATTTTCAGGTGCAAACTTTGTTTGCTCACACTTGGATAAAGGATTAAACTAAATTTATTATAGTCTAACCAAGTGAAAAATAAACTTTCAACATCTTTCTCTAAATCCAGAGTAATTTTAATAAAAAGGTGGCACATCTTTTGGCAACTCCTATACGTAAAGATGACCTCGCCATTGCTACTGCCTGGTATCTCCACTTCTGTGCCTGGCTCCCACTGAAGAGACCTCAATAAAGGTCTAAACTAGTCTAGGTAGTGGCCCTTCCCTTAATGCATAACATTATACATATCTGCAAGGAGATGTGTTTTGCATTATGGGAGACTGAGATAGGAGTGATGTTAGCTTAGTCCATCTTTGCTACGAGTTGCCCGGTGTTGTGCTACCTTACCCCAGTCTTGAAGATATTTTCAGGTGCAAACTTTGTTTGCTCACACTTGGATAAAGGATTAAACTAAATTTATTATAGTCTAACCAAGTGAAAAATAAACTTTCAATATCCTCTAAGTTGTATTTGCAACTTTCACTATGTCACTTTTGAACTTCAAATTCCTATCCACCAATATGCTAAAATCTCTTGCCTTATCAGTTTCTTGTAGCATAACCCTGCTAATATAATATGTTGCTGAAAATATAATCACACCAAAGTGCATAACTTTACACTTACTAAAATTTAACCAACAGCCATTTTGGTTTGCCCAAATTCCAGCCTATTCAAATCATTTTGTAAGTGCTGAATATCAGTAGCATCTCTAATTGCTTACAGCATATAATTGTAACATTTCAAACAGGTCTTGGTACCATGTCATATGCCTTTTCTAGATGATTTTCAAAGAGAAACTCAAATAGAGATCCTTGTTATATTCCCATGATTTCCCAACTATGTCTTAAAGTGAAAATCAGATCCTAACAAAGTCAATTTGGCCTGAACCCAGCATGTTACTCTCCAAGTTTTCTTTCCATAATTTTTCTTAGCCTCTTCTCAAGCACTTACATAAATCTTATTCAAGTATAGATATGAGAAAATTGATTTTTTTTTACTTCCTGTATTAAGGTAATTAAAACATTAACCCCTTAACGTACCAATTAAAAATCAGAAAGAGGTCGTTTTCTGCCAATTTTTTGGGCGAGTTTTCGGCGAGGGTGATTTGTTGGATCATATTCATCATTATTTGAAAAATGATGAATTTGTGCAAATGCAAACGAAATAGCCGATACACGCGTTGGCAACTTTTCTCGGCTGAAAGGAAATAGGCACAAGATTGTCTAGCATCTATTCGGTTGTATTTATATGTGAAACCAAAATTCAAAATCAATTTTGGTGCAATATACAAAGCGGTTAAAGGGGTTAAAGCTAAATTATTTGATGTGACCGTGTACTTTTCTTTGAAAACAACACATATTCACATTATGCCTTTTAGTTAGTTTCACTTCATGTCTAAGGCATATGCTGATTTGTCTACCAGGAATTAACGGGATTTATCTACTTTTCTATATTCATTTTAGAAATTATGGACTTTACAACATTGTTGTAAATAACTATTTTAATTTCCCGACGTTTTGACCTTCATATTAAGGGTGAAGATTAGCAGCAGTATATCACATTGGTGGAACCGAACTCCAGGAAATCGATGAGGCCAGGGATATGCGAGTGTTGGTGGATAGGGAGTTGAAGTTTAGCCAGCACATCGCAAAAGTGGCTAAATCAGCTCATCAAATGACTTGGCTTCTGAAAAATACTTTAACAAGCAGAGACAAAGAAGTTATTGTTCCTATCGAGCCTTGATAAGATCCCCTTCTAGACTACTGTGCCCAGATATGGGCGCCAGGGGTTTCTTCTTAATGGGAAAAAGGTTAGAGGATCTAGAGAAGAGTGACCAAGATGATAGTAGGTCTGTGGAATGAACCTTATGAAAGCAGGTTGAAGATTTGTGGGTTGCAAAAATTGGTTGATAGGCAGAAAAGGGGTGATATAATTGAGCCATTCAAATTACTGAAGGGTTTCTATAGGATTAATCCAGAAGATATTTTTGAGAATAGGACTGGTGGTGGGAGGACTAGGGGCCATACATGGAAGCTGGGCAAGAATGTGGTTAGCAGGGGTGTTAGAGCTAGGTTTTTTACTTGGAGAGTGGTGAATGAGTGGAATAAGCTACCAGAGTCTGTGGGTGCGACCGTGAATGAGTTCAAGGCGAGGTATGATAGATTCTGTGTGAATGTCGAATAGTTGTTCTTGACATGATGCTAGGGCCTCCCTCGATGAGTCTGTCGACTCCTTGGAGTTACCCAAAATAATAATAATAATAATAATAATGTCATCATCTGGAGTATATACAGATATATAAGGACAAGCTGAGTTACAGTTCACACAGTAAGCTAAAGAAATAATGATTTGATTGCTGCATGACCTCTAGTGAAAAAAAAAAAAAAATACAGATAAAATTAATTAAATGTTTAGAAACTATCTCAAAGCTAAGTTCTATTTAAGATAACATGGGACAAACATTCTTTCATATAGATAGTTTTCTTACAGTAACAATGATGTCCTATTTTTAACATGACAATTGTAATATTAGATTTATGATTCTGGATTATCTACAGTCCTGTTTATAGTCTGCTCTTAGAGAGAAAGGTCCTGTGGGTAGAATATGTGATTTCTATATGTTTGGGATTTTTAAACCATCATTACTGTTCAGATTGGGGTGGTTGATAAGAATCTCACAAGCTTTCTTAAATTTGCATTCGTACCATGTTTGGTGTGATGTAAATCCTTGTTCCTCAACTTGTGGTCTGCGAACTGGCACTGGTCCACGGAAATTTCCTGGCAGTCCGTCAAAAATTTCTTCGTCTCTCTCAGAAACAACGCTCCAGCCACATATATCAAATTTTCTAACCTCTAAGCAGCAGCAGTGTCACACTAGCTAAAAATTGTAATTTTATAACATTGGATTTAATAAATAAAATACTATCTACATTGGTTTATGTTTCTGTCTTAGCCATCATGGTCCGCAAAATATTTCTCCTATTCTCCCTGTCCGTAGGTGTAAAAAGGTTGAAGAACACTGATGTAAACAACTGGTGCTAGTTATTTACATCACACCAAAATGTGGTATGAATGCAAATTTAAGGAAGCCTGTGAGATTCTTATCAACCACCCCAATCTGAACAATAATGATGGTTTAAAAACCCAAACATGTGGAAGGCACATATATCCAAGGAACCTTTCTCCTCAAGAGCTAACTATAAATAGGACTGTAGATAATCCAGAATCATAAATCTAATATTACAATTGTCATGTTAAAAATAGGACATCATTGTTACTGCAAGAAAACTATCTATATGAAAGAATGTTTTTCCCATGTTATCTTAAATAGAATTTAGCTTTGATGTAGTTTTTAATATTTAATTTTATCTGTATTTTTATTTTTTTTCACTAGAGGTCATGCCAGTAGAATAACTGGTGATCAAATCATTGTTTCTTTAGCTTACTGTGTGAAATGTAACTCAGCTTGTCCTCGTATATCTGTATATACTCCAGATGATGACCTTAATATGAAGGTCTAAACGTTGGGAAATTAAAATAGTTATTTATAACACAGTTGCAAAGTCCATAATTTTTAAAACAAATGCTGATCACCATGCAACACTAAAAGAAAAGAAAACTTTTCTATATGATTTGTTCTTGCCTGGAGTGCTTGCCAATGCAGCATTTCTTTGCCACATGTATCAATAATTTTCTTCCGATTTTACCATTCAGTCTCTAATGTTTAGTTCTTGTTTTCAAAATATTTCAGTTTGTCTACAATAAATATCAAATTACTATCTAAATCCCATAATCAAGTTAAATCCTGGTTAGTCAAGCATTGTATCTTTAATATGTATGTATGTGAGCCAAAGAAATTTCATAAAAAAACATAGTTTGTTTCTTGACTGACATTAGAAATGTAATAAGAAAGAATGTGTGTATAGGAACAACAAATGATTCCAATTCTAAATGCTTCATTAATATGCAACTTTTTTTTATTTTTAATCTGATAATTTAGGATCACAGGATATATTTTTAGCTACATGCATGTGCAACATCTACACAGACTAAAATGATTTTCCAGTAAGTAGAGACTAAATATAATATTGTCTTGGGCAATGATAAGCACTTAAGAGAAAACAAAATAACTGCATCATTATATATAACCATTATTTCATTCATAACCATTCATTTGCCACAAAGGCAGTACCTGTGCCTTTGTACATTCTAGCAATGCCTGCCAGAGAATGCCAAATTTAGAATCTTCTGCGTTTGACCTCCTCTGGCTAAAGGTTTCCTTACCAAACTTGATAACATTCATCTGCTGAATTTACTGGTCTCTAAACTCTGAAACACAAATATCTTCACCTTCCTCTCCTTGAGAGGAAGGTGAAGATATCTTGACCATCTACAATACAATAAAACTTGACCATCTACAATCCAGCTACCCAAACAACGAAGTCATTGTCCTAGGTGACCTGAATGTTCACAACTCCAAAGGTCCCCCTTCTCCAACACTACAGATCAAGCCAGATGTGATGAAGTTTTTAAGCAACAATCTAATTCAAATTGTGCAGGTACCTACTCAAATTCCAGATAATTCTCTCCACTCTTCCAATACCCTTGATTTTTTTATTTTTTTTTAACTAGTTCTCTTCCAGACATGCCAGAAGTTACCTCTCTTCTCAACAACCCAGACCATAATGTAGTCTGTTTCCTGTCTCAAAGAACAGCCATCTTCTGACTACACCGAACCTTGTGTCCTCTAGCACTACACAGTAGGATTATTTCCAGAACTACTACTCTTCTTTCCCATGGCATTCCACTCAGTGGCATGAAGGCATTCACCACCATTCCATTCAAAATTTCCATCCACTTTCCAAGCCAGCAATCAAAGAGAAAAACTAAGTTTTATGCAGGTGGCTTGCATCTAGAACCCAAGCTTCATATTCAAGAAACATCCAAGAAATGTAAATAACTATCAGAAATCCAATCTAACTTCATAAAAGCCACTAGCAGAAAATTCATTTCTTGTCCAAACAGTAGCAGTGCTTATTGGTCCCTAATAAAAGCTATTGGATGCAGCTTCTGCTCGCCTGCATTCCCACCTCTCTTCCATCCAGATAGCATCACTGTTATAGCACCCAAAGAAAAAGCTGACATCCTACCATCTCTCGTTTCCTTTAACTCCTGCATCGACGATGAAGGCTAATTGCTCACCTTTCATATCAACAACTGAGCACTCTATGACTTTGTGGCCTTTCAACAGAAAGACATAAGAAGAATATTAAACAATCTGAACACTACAAAGTTGTTTGATCCTGATAGCATCTCTCCTACTGTACTCAAATGTTATGTTCCAGAGCTAACACCTGTTCTCTATCATCTCTTCAATCTTCCATAATCAGTTGCCACCTATTGCATCTCATGGAAACTAATATATATCCAACTCATTCCAAAGAAGGGAGACAAAGCCTACCATCACCTGAATCTGCTCCAAAATAATGAACAAAGATAGCAATGGTTAACTTCTTCATTACCCAGAAGATCACCAGTTAATCAGCAATGACCAGTATAGATTCTGACAATGAAGTCCACAGCTATATCTCAGCCTGCATCACTCACTACTGGACAAATGCCATTGAAAGGTTCAGAAAAATGTGTGCTGTTGCCCTTAATATTTCCAATTTGATCATGTTTGGTATCAAGACCAGCTTTGCAAACTGCCTTCCTTTGGTCTACCTGCCATCCTCTGTATGTGCCAGCTTTCTCTCTAGTTGTTCACTGTGTGTCATGGTGGATGGCACACTCTCTTCAAGCTTTGACACCGATGCAGGAGTACCTGAGGACTCCATTCTCTCACTTACCCTCTTTCTTTTATACATAAATGACCTGCTTTCAATCACTACAAATCCTATCCATAGTTTGCTCATCCTACATCCTTGACAAACCAGGTAGTTCTCAGACATTCCTTACATCTTGTCATGATCATCTGCAACCAGTACTGTAACACTGATCTCCATATCATCCTTCAGTGGGGTGAGGATAATCTACTCATCCTCAATGCCACCAAAATGCAGTCCTGACTTTTCTCTTGCAAAAGGGTTCTCCATTCGCCTTCTCTCATCCTCAGTAATACATATATCACTAGACAGGATGTACTCTCTCTCTCTCCTTGGACTGACATTTACTTCTAACCTCTCTTGGCACAAACATATCACATCAATAGCTTCTGTTCTAAAAAACTAGGCATTCTTTTACATTTAAGAAGCTATTTTACATCCACCCAGCTACTAACCCTATGTAAATCCTAAATCCCATCTTCAGAATACTGTATACACGTAATGTGTATACAGTATTCTAAAGATGGGTGGTGCATCTAAAACCGCTTTAAAAATTCTTGAAGCCGTCTAGAGGAGCAATTCAGCTCCTAGATGACCCTTACTTTACAGGCTCACTTCAACCTCTATTTCATAGATGAAATGTCTCAGCTCTGTCTCTCTTCTACAGGTACTTTCATGATCACTGCTCCAGTAAATTGGCAAACATCATTCCTCCACTTGTTGTTAGGCCTGTTAAAACAAGAGCAGTTTCTGTCCAACATCCCTTTACAGTATGCTTCTTTTCTTACTCATTTATTCCATCTACTTCTGTCCTCTAGAACTCACACACATCCATCCGATTGGTGGAGAGTAAGGTGACACTCATCGCTGATCCAGCGCTGACATTCTTCACAACAGTGTAGACGCCGCTGAGCATTCGTCTATGAGATGAAAGGCTTCCTCTTTGCAGCCCACCCGAAAAATTCTATCTCATGAAGAGCATGCTGCACTGTTCATGTTGATGGGCACACTGGGAGATGGAAGGAGAACCTGCTGGGTCCACTGATACAGCAGGATATCCTGAAGAAGAAGAATGGCCCTATGAGTCTTCATGGCCTCTTAGGCAATAGCCCATTTGTTGCAGTATGAAAGAATATGGGGGTCTTCCTGATTCTTGTATTTCTATACAATTTTGTGTTGGAAGTTTTTCCACTTGGCCATACTATAAATTAAAGATACCAAGAAATTATATACTTGGTTTAATCCTTTATCCAAGTGTAAGCAAACAAGTTTGCATCTGAACTATTTTCAGGACTGGGGCAGCTTGTATATATAAGCTTATGACTTCACATCACTTGCCTTAGTATCCTTACGAGTATGTATAATGCTATGCATTATGGGAAGGGTCACTACCCAACCAGTCTGGACTCATTATATGGCAGATGATGCACCTTGCCCATGGAGGAGGGTGTCCGTTGACTTCTTTCCAAGCAGTTCATAAAATTATATCAAGCCTTATATATAATACTAATAAGGCTTGATATAATTTTATGAACAAAACTGCAATACAGATTTATGAAAATCTTCAAAACATCAAAATTATGGTTTTGTAGTGATAACTGATATGTTTTGTTTTTCTTTTCCCAAAAAGAATCCTATTGCATTCCAAAGCAGTTTCTTATTTACATGATGAAGCTTACAAATTTCTTTTACATCAAACATACTTTAGAATACTGTTATGACAATTAACACTAGATTGCATTTATATAAAACTAAAAGAGATGTGATATTAATTGTTCTTTAAAATCCCAAAGCTAAATGCTAAACATAATTTACTTACAGCATGCCTTTCAGCAATCTCAAATGGTGATGCATTCCTCATACTAACAGCACCAAGGAAAGAACAATGCATTAAATTTGCTGCACGTATCTAGAATATATATGCATAAAGGTTAAACTTCTCAATTGCAAAAACACAAGAGGTCAAAACTGATGATGATGATATTAAAAAAACAACAACATATATATATATATATAATTATATAATGTAAGAATTATGACTAGGGAGTACATCACAAATTGTATGTTTCATATAATTTACTGTTATTCTACATTGTCCTAGTGTAGGGGTATCCTGCCTGCTTACTATCAGAGAGCAGAGATCCTGGATTATTTAACCCCTTACTCTACCCACAATATACTAATGTTCTACAGATTTATAACTTTTTATGAGTATGATTCACAAAACACATGATAGAGCATTATTATTATTACAGGCAACTCCAAGGAATCCTTAGATTCATCGAGGGAGGCCCTAAACATCATGTCAAGAACTATTCAGCATTCGCATAGTACTCTATCATCCTTTGCTTTGAACTCGTTCACAGTCATGGCACCCACAACAGACTCTGGCAGCTTATTCCACTCATTCACCACTCTCCAAGTAAAAAACCTAGTTCTAATACCCTTGCGAACTACATTCTTCTTCAGTTTCCGTGAATGGTCCCTGGTTCTCCCACCATCAGACCTATTCTGAAAAATTTCCTCTGAATTAATCTTCTAAAAATCCCTCAGTAATTTGAATGTCTAAATCATATCATCCCTTTTCTGCCTATCCATCCACCAATTTCTGATCTGTGGAATGTCTTTTAAGGATTATTCCATAGATCAGCTACCATCTTGGTCACTCGCCTCTGAATCCTCTCTATGTCCTCCCCATCACCAAGAAACCTTGGTGCCCAGATCTGCACATAGTAGTCAAGATGAGGTCTTATCAAGGCTTGATAAAGAGGAACAATAACCCGCTTGTCTCTGCAAATCAAAGTATTCTTCAGTAACCAAGTGATCTGATGAGCTGATTTAGTCACTTTTGCTATGTGCCCACTAAACTTCAACTCCCTATCCACCAACACTCCCAAATCTGTAGGGCTTCATCAATTTCCCGGAGTACAGTTTTACCAATGTGGTATACTGCTGATAATCTTTTCACCCCAAAATGCTTACACTTTGCCACATTAAACTGACATCCATTCTCCTTAGCTCAGTCTGTCAAGCTATCCAAATCATCCTGCAAAATTTTGACATCATGTGTATTCACTATAGCTCTATCCAACTTGGCATCATCAGCAAATAACTAAACAGTTCCTTTCTTATATTATTAATGAACAAATTAAATAGCAGTGGTCCAAGAACAGAACCCTGTGGCACACCACTAGTCACATCCAATCCCACAGATGTATTCACATTAAGGTTCTGTAATATGCTATTCACTTCCATTTCATTCATTTCAGTTTCTGTATAAGCCATCAGTTCCCTCATTCCTGCAATATCAGGATGATATACTCTTGCAAAGTGTTCACTTAGCAATTCTACTATTTCAACTGATTCAGTTATTTCCCTACCATTGGCATTCCTTAAAATCATTCTGCCATATACATTTTTTTCTTTTACTTGCAGCATATCGAAAAAACTATCTGGAATTCTCTTGAGCCTGCATTGCTAACTTCCTTTCATAATCTGCTTTTGCTTTTCTTACCACACTAGTTATCCTTCTGGCCTGTGCCTTGTACTGTTCATGTGCCTGCTGGTCACCTTTCTCCTTAAATTCCCTCCACAATTGTTTCTTTTTTTACAGTTCAAGCTTAATAGTGTTATTCATTCATTTAACTCCCACTTGATTTACTCTCCTGACTCTAGGTATGCAGTCAGCCACTACCTCCCTCAAACATTACTTTACCACTTCTCATGCACTATCAGCATCCAGCCCTTGCGGTTTTACATGCCAGGCACTGATCCAAGCAATCTATGCATTATCATGCATATCATCATGTAAGGCAGTGGATGGTGTGACAGTGAGTCAGTCAATCACACAGAAGTGGAAGTCTTTTATTCCAAGAAATCCCCCCCCACACACACACACAAAGCAGGTAAATCAGATGGAAAACAAACAGGTTACATGCACACATTCTGATGCCACAGCGTTGGCTATAATTCCAACAAATATCCAATGCTAGCATATGTTACAATATAAATATGCCTATCAGCAATTTCATTCATGGTCAAATACTCATATTTTTTAATCATAACTCTACCCATGAAAAAACTGTTAGCTTTTTTTTTCTAATATCAATTCCACACACACACACAAGGTTTCAGAATCTCTAGCACACTAGTGCCATATGTGGGCAAGAGTTAAGAACGAAATAATCTATTCTTATTCATTATTTTTGACCAACTGGCAGTTGAAGTCCTTCGGCAGTGTGCTACAAGGAATGTACTCCTCTGGAACAGATGTTCCAGAGAAGTACATAAAATGAAAAAGAAATAAGAGAAGCAGGTTCACTGGGTTTGCTTTGAATTTTATCACTCACACCAATCACTGAGAGATAGTGATTAGTGTGAGTGAGAACAGTATAATCAATCAACCAAACAGCCCTCTTTTGGATACCATCAATTTTTAGGAAAGCTTGGTGCAATACCCCAAATTTGAGAGCAGTATTCTAAAATTGGACAAATTTGGGATTTGTACAGAGTGAGTGGCTAGACAGGTAAAAGTACTATCTTGAGCAGAAAAGAATAACAGCAAGTTTTGAGAAAGCATACATCATCAAATTCCTGCCATGTACCCTCAAGGGGTGTACAGGATATGATAGCACTACATGAAAAAAATTACATCATTACTACCTTTCTATCTACAATTTTCCTTCAAATCAGTCTGTTACGTGTCAAGACTCCAACATTATCAGATCTTATATTTCTATCACCTAAGGCACTTTGTACCATATCAATCCACCTATATCTTGGTCTTCTTCTGGGTCGTTTTGCTGCTAACCTGGCAGAGAACACTTGTTTTGCTAATCTTTCTTCGCTCATTCTGTTTAAGTGACCATACCACCTGAGATTAGCTCTGCTAATGCATTCCTGGATGTTGACAATGTCAAGTTATTTCCTAATATCCTCATTTTTAATATGATATTGCCATCTGTTCACGCCTATAATCTTTCTCAGGACTCTCATATCTGTGGTCTCTAGTCTTTGGTCAAAGGTTTTACTTCTGACCCATCTCTCAGATCCATAAGTTAAAACTGGTTTGAACACTGTCTTGTATACAGCTAATTTAGTGTTCCGAATAATTTCTCTCTTATTCCATATGAATTTATTCAATTTACTTCCCACCATACCAGCTTTGCTGATCCTGTTGTCTATTTCTATATTTAATTTACCATCTTCACTAAAAATCGTGCTTAAGTAGCTGAAATGTTTTACTTGTTCCACAGGTTCTCCATTCACAACACAGTTGACATTTTCAATGATTCTGTATTTTCATTGTCTTTGTCTTTTTATTGTGCTGACCTTCATACCATATCTATTACAACAGTTATTCAATTTAGTCAGAGAATCTTGCAGACTTCTAGCAGATTTATTTAGAAGTAATAACATCATCTGCATAAAGCAAAGAGCTGACATTAACATCTCCAATTTTGATATCATGTTTAATACCACTTTCCTTCATAATGTGATCAATATAGATAATGAATAACAGAGGGGATAATGTACATCCTTGTCTCACACCAGATTTAACATTAAACCACTTTCCTGTACTTCTTTCAATTCTGTTGACTTACAACTCAAATAAAGACTAAGTATTGTTTGATATAATTCCCCACTGATACCATATAACTGTAGCGTATTGAATAGCTTCTCTCTTGGCACCTTGTCATATGCCTTTTCCAAATCCACAAAACTTAATTACAGATCTTTGTTATATTCCCATGCTTTCTCGACTATTTGTCGTAAAGTGAAGATCTGATCCTGACAGCCTCTATTTGGCCTGAATCCAGCTTGTTCTTCACCAAGCTTTTCTTCCACAATTCTTCTCAACCGTTTCTCAAGTATACTTGCATAGATCTTGCCAGGAACACTCAGTAGGGAAATACCTCTGTAATTCTCACATTCAGTTTTATTTCCCTTTTTATATATGGGTACTATGAGAGCTCTACTCCAATCATCGGGAATTCGTCCCTCTGTCCAGGCTTTCTGAACTATGCAGTGCAGCCACTGTAAAGCATACAGATGTGATAAAATTACCAGGAATGGCTAAAGATGAATATTAGCCTTTACTGGTCTTGCCTAGCAAGCTAGGTATTAGCAAAAATAAGGTGAAATTAACCAGGAACTTTTGTGTGCAAAAATTGTCAGAGAGAGAGAGAGAGAGAAAGATGTCTACCAGCACATGCAGTAAATAACCAACAGAATGCAGGTAATATAGTTATGCAGAATGGTAAATTGAAGAATATATCGTGATGCCAGACCTGATCAAGGCTTTGGAAAATATCAAGAGAAAAACAAGAGATTTCTCTAAACATTTTCATTGCATGTGTCCAGGTAGGTGATGGGTTATACTGGCATGGATCACTGGTGGCTGCGGATCTGGAGTGGCATAATCCATATTGGTAGTTATTAACTGGTGAGTCTCCAGGTAGTGAAGATGCTAACTTATTGATGACTTTCTTCATTATTTTAGAGAAGACTGAAGTGAAAGCAATGGGTCAGCAGTTTGTAGCATACTTATCTCCCTATTTTTGAAATAGGGTGGCTTACGTATATTGGGAGAGATGCCAGCCAAGTGTAAAAGAGTGCAGAGATTATAAAGCATGCCATCAGTTCTAGGGCACAACTTTTAAGTCCAAATGGGGAGATGCTATTGGTGCTAACTTTTTTGTTATCTAGGTTATTCAAGATTCTTCTGATGTCTTTCTGGCAAATGACTAAAGGAGATGTGTACACTGTTTCTAGTAAGATTGGAGGTATTTGTCTTAGTCATCTATGCAGGAGGAGAGGCAAGAAGAGGAATGATGCCAGGAAATCAACTTTGTCTTTAGACATTGCCAACTTTCTGGCCTCTTACAAAGTAAGAGGTCAGATATGTTTGATGCATTTAACCTTTTCAAAGCCAAATTTTAATTTATTGATAACTGTTTAAAAATGTCTCATGCATTATTCTAAGGCCAAGAATGAAGGTGAAATATCTGTCTCAAGACACTTTACACATGCTTTTAACTGCCATGATATCTTGTTGGGCATCCGTAGCTCAGTCAGTATAGACGAAGTCCTTTGGTTGGAAAGACCTGGGTTCCTCACATCATCCTCTCCATGATGTGAGGAACCTTTATCTGGTCTCTTTTGACTAAAGGTGAGTTAACCGGCCTCATATGGAGGTGTAGGATTTTTTTATCTCAGTAACTCAGGTTTTTCATCTCTCAAAATAGGCAAACCAGTCCCGTGAACACACACCGTTACAGAATATCAGGCATACACATGGACAAGTATTACCCCCGTGGCAGAAGTTTATAGACTGTGATTTGGACAGTTAAGATGTACTGTGGTTATTGTAACTATTATTTAAGGTTTGGTCTCAAGCATATTAGGGTTGGATGTCTGTAGGTGATGTAAATCATTTATGCATTTATGTCCTGACTGAAGTGGGTGTGGATGCAATTTTTTTTGCGACAAAAAAGTAGAAAAGCTTTTTCAAAAACTTTTTTTTTTTTTACCAGTGATACCCTTCATTGTGTATCACTCACACTGTATGTGTCTGTGTGTGTATGAGAGGGAGAGAAGAGAAGGTAAAACCATCCTTGCCCAGGAGACTAAACATGGCATAAAACACTTCAGGCTTCAATATAAAAAAAGAATAGTTGTGTTTCACCAGGCAATAAAGGTTATCTATCATTTAGCATGTCTAGCTGACATTTGCTCCAACAAGGAAGCTATTCTTTTGTGGTGGGAATACTTGCTGATTTTGCCAGTCTCTCACTCTCTCTGGTGAAAGAAGCCAAATCAAGAGATGATAGGGGTTGCGTGCTTGACTAGGAGAAGCAGTATGTTGTACTTTAACTGTGCTGACATCTATTTCACCTGAAACTCCAACTTTTAATCCAAGTTCATCTTTAACAATTTTTATAGCCTCTTCTGAAACATGCTTGTATAAGTCTTATTTGGAACACTCAGAGAAATGCTTTGATAATTCTCACGTTCAGTTTTATAGTCAGCTTTCACTATAGCAAAGACAGAGGATAATTTTGTTATACTGGATAAGTTTTCTGTTTTTTGAAGTGAAAGCTGACCACTTTTCTCTCCCCATCTTTTTTTTAAATAGAGTCCCTACCTCAGTATCACAGCTACAAGGAAGACACAACATTTGCCTTTTGACTGTTTGAACTGAAGGTAATTAGCCAATTCCAGATTTTACCCTAGCAAATGGACATCCATTCCCTCAAGAAGTGTTCAGGCTGCTATGATAGCACTATGTGATTAAGCTTACATTATTAGTAATCTCCTAACAACAGTTTTTCTTCAAATTTGTCTATTACTTGTCAGTACTCCAGTACTGTTGTATCGAACATTTCATGCTTCTAAACCATTTCTGACTGACTCAATCTGCCTAGACCTTGGTTTTCCTCTGAGTCTCTTTCCTGCCATCTTGGCATCACACCTCTCTGACTAACCTTTTCAATCCATTCTATTTAAGTGGCCATACCACTTCAGATAAGCACTGCTCACATATTCTTGAATGCTAACAATGCTAAAAATGAAGATATTAGTTCCTTTCTAATATCTTCATTTTTAATGTGCTGAAATTTATGCCATTTGTTCAATCTCCAAATTTCTCAGAACTCTTTCTCATATTCGTAGTCTCTAATCTTTGATCAAGTACTTTATTTCTAAACCAACTCTCAGATCCATTACTTAAAACTGGTTTGTACATTATCTTGTATAACTACTAGTTTGTTGTTTTGGCTAATTTCTCTCTTATTCCATATAAATCAATTCAACTGATTCCCCCACCAAACCAGCTTTGCTTAATCTGTTGTTTATTTTCCAATTTAATTTGCAATCTTCACTAAAAACTGCTTAAATAGCTAAAATTTAAGCCTACACATTTTACTCGTTCTACAGGTTCTATGAGCCTCCATAGCTCAGTCAGTATGGACGAAGCCTTTTGGGTGGAAAGACCTGGGTTCGATCCCCGTCAATGATGTGAGGAACTCCAGTCTCATACAGAAGTAGGGAGTTTTTTCACCTGGAAACTTGGGTTTTTCATCCCCCAGAACACATGCTTCTACACGCATAGAACACCTCCAGGAATAGGGAGTAATCAACCTATTCTGCAGGATTTCGGTTCCAACTGCCTAAACGGTAAAATGTGTAGGTGTGTGCATGAGCGTAAATTAGGATAAGACAGGGGCTACATAAAGAATGTAGAATCTGTAGGTTTCTATGTTATTGCCTACTTTCATAGTTTTGGTTTTTTTATTGCTGATTTTCATGCCAAATTTGTTATAGCTGTTATACAATTTAGTTAGAGAACTCTGAAGACTTGAAATGGATATACAGTGGAACCTCGGTTGTCGAACATAATTCATTCCTAAAGGCTGTTCGGAAACCGATTTGTTTGAAAACGGAAACCATTTTCCCATAAGAATGAATGTAAAATGGATTAATCGGTTCCCAAACCCCAGATAATTGCTTATTTAAACCTTTACAACAGTACTTAATGCATAAAATCTTACATAAAAAGAATAAACACAATAAATAGATAAAATATAGACGAAAAAGCGTGATCTCTTTTCACAAAACTTTTCACCTCACCCCATTTCACACACATTTCTTTGATCAAGGAACTAGGAATCCTCTCTTCCTTCCTCTGTCTTTGAAGAATTTCTTCAACCACCGCCTTTTGCTTATCCTTCTGAAGGTGTTCCAGTTCTTTCATGATGAGCTCATTCCTGTAGTCCTCCACATCAGCACTGCCAACTTTCAAGCCCATAATTTTGCTCAGAGACATCATCATCAACAACAGCAACATACTCAAACTCAAAGCCCTCAATGTTTCTGTCTGCTACACAGTCTGGCCACAATCTCCTCCAGGCCGAGTTTATGGTCCTGTAAGTCACTTGCACCCAGGCTTTGTCAAGAATATTAAGCAATGGAGGATATTGAAGTGATTTTTCCAGAATTCTTTGAGTGTTAATTCTGTGTCACAGGTCACTTCAAAATACCTTTGAAACGGTGCTTTGGTATAGAGTTCATTAAAGTTCGAAATGACCTGCTGGTCCATGGGCTGAATTAGAGGAGTCGTGTTAGGGGACAGGAACTTCATTGTGATAAAAATCAAACTCCTCCACTAACTCGTCCTCCAAGCCTGGAGGGTGAATAGGAGCATTTTCCATCACAAGAAGGCATTTTAATGGCAAATTTTTTTCTTGAAGGTATTTTCTCACATTTGGGGGAAAGACTTCATGAATCCACTGAATAAAAAATTGCCTAGTTACCCAAGCCTTATTAGTACCACTCATACCAGGGTTTTTTTTAAACAGGCCATCATATAACTGCCTCGCTTTTTCACAAATTACAGTCTAAGAAACACTATCACCAGAGCTGTTTCTTGTTTATCCAAATCAGCAACGATTTTTGCACTTCAATCATCTGAGATCTTTGTTTAGTAAGAACTTTCACTTCTTTTGCAACATCAGCTTCCTTGATCACCTCTTTACTTTTGAGTAGTGTACAGATCATTGAAATCGCCATACCGAACTGCATAGCAAGATCTGAGACACGAACATCATTTTCATATTTGGATAAGATTTCTTTTTTTCACCTCTATCATGGTTCTAACAACTTTTCTTTTCACTTTGCTGCTATCACTATCCTTCTTCGGTCCCATGGTGACTTATTTAATAATAATTTATAAAAAAACAAAACAAAACAAAAAAAAAAACAGCAAAACATGAAGAAAATCAAGAAAAGGCACTGCAAATTCGAGCAGGTGTCTGGATTGAGAGGAGGCTGCAGCGTTAAGTGACGCTCTCCCGCCGTACATCTCACCCTGGGGGGGGGGGTCAAGTGGCTGCCGGTTTGTCTGTTTAGGAACTGAGATTCTGTTCGGAAACCGATGCTTTTATGGTTCAGAAAATATGTTCGGGAACCGATTTGTTCGACAATCGAGGTTCCACTGTATTTAGGAGTACATCATCATCTGCATAAAGCAAAGAGCTAAGTATGATATCTCAAATTATAATATCAAGTTTAATGAATCTATCTTTCATAATGCGATCCATATAGATGATGAATATGAGTGGATATAATGAGCGTCCTTCTTTTACCCCTGATTTTAAATCAAACCATCTTTTCCTGTATTTTCTTCAATTCTAACTGCTGGGTTAATAATCTAATAATATTTAAGTTGTAAATAATCTATATTTACAAATTAAATATAGATTATGCTTGCTCTGTATAATGTTCCATTTACCCAATAAAATAATAGTGTTTTGAAAAGCTTTTCTCTGAGCACCTGATCATATACCTTCTCCAGATCTACAAAACTTAGATCTTTGTTATATCCCCATAATTTCCCAACTATTTGTCATAAAGTGAAAATCTGACTTCTATTTGGCCTGAACCCAGCTTGTTCTTCACCAAGTTTCTCTTAAACATTTTTCTCAACCTCTTTTCAAGTATGCTTGCATAAATCTTACCTGGAATACTCAGTGGAGAAATTCCTCTGTAATTCTCACCTTCAACTTTATTCCCTTCTTTTTTTATAGATGGGAACTATAAGAGCTCTACTCCAATCATCTAGAATTCAACCTTTTGAACATACCCTCTGAATTATGAAGTGTAACCACAGCAAAACTTTTATTCCTCCATACGTGAGAATTTCTGGTCGAATATCAGCTACTTCTGCTGCCTTTCCAGATTTCAAGTTTTTCAACCCTCAATTATTGAAAATTACTGTTTTGTCACTGCTTGTTCTGCTTTGTTTACCAGTCTTTCAAAGTAATTACTTCAGACATCTAGAATACCTTTATCTTCAGTTTTCATGTCACTTTTATCATCTTTGATTCCTTTTACAGTACTCTTCCCACCATTTCTAAAATTTTTCAATAGCTTCCAGAACATTTTGCCACTTTCCTGATATCTATTTTCTATATTCTTACCAAAGTCATCTCATGACTTTTTGTTTAGCTACTTTACACATAGCTAAGCTCTCTTGCATTTTTCTCCATATTCATTTTGGGGAACATGTCAACTTATTTGCTAGAAACTTTTGATATTCTTTCTTCTTTTCCAGGACTGCTTCTTTAACTTCTTGTGTCCACCATGGGGGGGGGGTCTTATTTTGCTATCCTTAAAGGCAACTTCACCACATACCTCCCTAGATAAATCAATCAATGTCTTCTTGAGAGTTTGCCACTAAGGTTTGTTCTCGTTTTCCAAAAGCTGATCAACTTTAATACTTTTTAAAGCTTTCTTACATACTGTTCTTTTCAATGTGATATTAATTTTTACCCTACTTAGAACTAAGTGATAGTACTCCCAATTTTAAATCCTCCCTACCAATATCCTTAAACAGCACAAAGATATCTATTACTATCAAGAATGACATAGTCAATGAAGCTTTACTTATTTCATGCGGCTTCTCTCCGTGAACTTGTGCATATCTTTATGTTGGAACATGGTTAGTAATGACTAGTCAGTAATGCAGAAATCTAGCAGATACTTACCATTATGATTAGCTTTGACTTTTTCTCCAAATTTTCCCAAAACGTTTCTATATGCCTGGTGAGATTTGTTTCCTAGTCTGCTGTTTACATCTCCAACAGGACCATTTTTTACACTTTCTTTATGTCAACTATCTGCTCAATAACTCAAAAATTCCTCCAGTTCTTCCTTGGGGGGGGGGGGGGGGGTAAGACCTTCTGTGGGACCACAGGCAAAAATAAATTTCTTCTTTGTCCATTTCCCCATTTTGAAGTCTTCTCACATAACTTTACTTGAAACTACCTTCCAATCAAGAAGTTTATATTTATGTTTTGTTTGAACATTATCACTACTCCTTACTTTCCTTGATCATTATTGGTTGAATATAACATCCTACACCTATTTTTGTCTTCTTTTTCTCAGTAATGCCAATTATGCATATGTAGTGTTTTCCCAGTTCTTCTGAAAGTTCAATTTCCTTTCCATTAATACTCCTTACAATAGTGGTTCCTATCTTCAGTTCTGACTTGGGGTTTATTCTTCTTCTCAATTTTGAGTTGGAATTTGGTCCAGTAGCTGACTTTTCGCTGTTCATTCTCTGATGAAAACAGCAGAGCCTTGTTTAACTGAGCAATGCCCCAGCTGACATGAAATCTCATATGTTGCACCATCATAAGTATTTGTGGTGTAAGCCAACAAAAGTTGTTTACTGCAAGCCCATTCTTGTTCATTTAGTAACCTGTGGATGCCTACTAATGAGGTGCACTACATGAAGGTAAGGATTGGATATTAGGATTAGGTCACAAGACACAGTCAGTTCTCCACATTCCTTTAAGGCGATTTGGTGGTCTCCTTCCAGTTATTTGGCTTTGATCCTTAAGTGACCCAAACATGCAATGCAATTAACAGAAAATCACAAAAGATACTATGCTAGTTCCTCCAATTATGTAGAATTTAATCTTCTGACCAAGCTACCTAATATTATGAAGTACTACCAAGTAAAATCTGAACATTACTGGCCAGATATCACCACCACCACCTGCCTTTCCATTTCAGATTTCTCAACTTTTTTCATCAGTAATTACTAGATTTCTAGTACTTACGGGTCAAAGGGGTGCTTAAGGGTCAAAGCTGTATAACTGAGAGGAGACCTCCACATAGCCTTTAAAGGAATGCAGAGAACCGACCAGGGCTTCTGACCTAATGTCCAATCCTCACCTTCTTGTGGTGCACCCTGTTGGGTATCTACTTGGATACTGAATGAACAAGGATGGGCTGGCAATTTGGGATTTAGCCAACCAAATTGTATTCTTATTGGTTAAACCAAAATAAAAAATGATGGTACGACATGACAAAATTTCATTCGGAACACTAAATTAGCTGTATACAAGACAGTGTTCAAACCAGTTTTAACTTATGGATCTGAGAGCTGGGTCAGAAGTAAAACTTTTGACCAAAGACTAGAGACCACAGATATGAGAGTCCTGAGAAAGATTATAGGCGTGAACAGATGGCAATATCATATTAAAAATGAGGATATTAGGAAAGAACTTGACATTGTCAAAATCCAGGAATGCGTTAGCAGTGCTAATCTCAGGTGGTATGGTCACTTAAACAGAATGGGCAAAGAAAGAATAGCAAAAGAAGTGTTCTCTACCAGGTTGGCAGAAAAAAGACCCAGAGGAAGACCAAGATATAGGTGGATTGATACGGTACAAAGTGCCTTAAACGATAGAAATATAAGATCTGATAATGTTGGAGTCTTGACAAGTAACAGACCGACTTGGTGGAAAATGGTAGATAGGAAGTTAGTAATGATGTAATTTTTTTCATGTAGTACTATCATATCCTGTACACCCCTTGAGAGTACATGGCAGGAATTTGATGATGATGAATTATTAGATTTCTACAATATCCTGAAGTTTTGTCACCTTTATTATCTCCAAATCCTGCTAAGATATACTGCATCTTCCGACTCTATTAATAACATTCTGAACATTTTGCTAACTTCATGATAATTTACCATCTATGTTCTTCCGACAACTTTGATCTATTTTAACACATGCCCTAGTTTTATATATAAACATTTTTACACTATAAGAGCATATGCTGATTTACTTGCCAGGAACTTTCTTCTTTGCAATTTCTTCTTTTCCTAGATCACTTTTTTTTTCACTTCTAGTCCACTATGGCATGCTTTTTCTATCACTGCACTGGCTGATTCTGTCAATGTGCTTATTATAACTATTATCATGAGACCTCCATGGGCTCAAGAAACTTATAGAAAAAGATTCCACTCTTATACAAACAGCTTATCATATCTTGACTTAAATGCATTCATTGTCTGCAGAGATAATGAATGCAGTACTGGTCAGCTATAATCACCACTGCCTGAAAGTATGGTGAGTGATATCTGGCATTACTGGCCAGATATCACTCACCATACTTTCAGGCAATGCCTACCACTCTCCACACAAAAAAACCCTCCTAACCCTCCAAGACATTATATAGTCTGATTCTAGTGTGTTTTTGTACCAGGGATGGCTTAAATATATTATTTATTATACCATTTACTTTGACAAAGTTTGATATTTATTTTAGTGTCTATGTCTTTTTCTTCTTCGTATGATAGATCACATCCCAAGTATCTGAAAGTGTTTACTTGTTCTAGTATTTTATTATCTATCACTATTTTTTTTCTTATTGGGTTTTCTCCTTTGAATGCCATTATTTTTGTTTTTTCTTTGGATATTGTCATATTATAGTGCTTTGAGATATCATTTAATGATTTTAATGATCTTTGTAAGTCATCTTCTGATGTAGCTAATACTATTTGATCATCTGCAAATAGTAGTGTATCTATCTTCATTTGCAGGGTCATTTGTATACCAAATGGGTTATGCCATTTCCAGATTGTTAATATTTCATTTATATATATATTGAAAAGCAGAGGTGAGAGGGTACATCCTTGTCATACTCCTCTTGATATATCTTTCCATTCTGAGGTGTGTTCTAATTTAACTGCTATTTTATTTCCTGTATATATTTCTTGAATAGATTGTAAAAGATGGTTTGGTATGTTTAAATCGGTTAATATTTTAAACAATTTTTGTCTGCTAATTTTGTCAAAGGCTTTTTCAAAATCAATAAAGGCCACGTGTGTTTCTTTTTAAAATTCTCTTTTCTTTTCTATTAATAATTTTAAAGTAAAAATTGGATCTATGCAGGATCGACCTTTTCAGAAACCATTTTGTTCTTCTAGTAATTTGTCTTCTACAATGCTGCTTAGTTTCTCTTTTAATATTCCAGCATATATTTTATATCCTGTATTCATTCAGCAGGCTAATTCCCCTATAATTATTGCAATTGTCTTTGTTTCCTTTTTTATAGATTGGGATAACCAGTGCTTTTTACCAAGAGTTAGGGGTTTTTCCAGACATCCAAACCATATTAAAAAATTTCATAAGTCTTTCATTAAATTTTTCACCTGCATTTTTGTATAGTTCTATATTTATATTGTCTTCTCCTGGCATTTTCCCATTTTTCATCTTCTTTATGATATTTTTCAGTTCTAACATTATGATATTTTCTATTAGGTCATTCTTTGTTTTATAAAATTTTAATTCATTGTTCTCATCTGTCCAGAGATTTTGGAAATAGGTCACCCATTTTTCTAAATCTATTGTTTGTATTTTTATCTTTTCTTTTATTTCTTTATTCATGTATTTTATTACTTTATAGGTTTTGGGTTGTGGCTTAAATAAATCCTTTTCTAGTTCTGTTACGAAACTGTTCCATCTTTCTCTATGTTTTTTCCTTACTTCTTATTTTGCAATTGCACTATTTCGTTTATACTCTATTTCTGCTTCTATTGTTTTGG
Source organism: Typopeltis vanoorti (assembly GCF_054136105.1). Lineage (NCBI taxonomy): Eukaryota > Metazoa > Arthropoda > Arachnida > Uropygi > Thelyphonidae > Typopeltis > Typopeltis vanoorti. The sequence continues at coordinate 74,261,934 of NC_143553.1, read as the reverse complement.
AATTTAGCCATTTCTGGTAACTGTCCTTTTTGGTTTTTATTATATTTTCTATTTGTTTGTTCCAGTCTCGTAGTCCTCTTTTTCTAATCCATTTGTGCTTTATTCCTATGGTTTCTGTTGCTGCTTTTGTGAGAATTTGTTTCAAATTTTCCCATTCATCTTCTATGTCACTTGATTCATGTGTGGTTTCTGTTTTTAAGTTTGTGCATTTTTGATATTGTAGTCTAACTTGAAGATCCTGCAATGAAGAAATTTTGTAGCTTGGCTGGTAAGAATTTTCAATTCTGTGTGTTTTTAGCCACTTTGGTTTAAAACGAATTTTTGCTGATACCATATAATGATCAGAGTTTAATTCAAAGCCTCGATATGCTCCTACATCTAAAATTAACTCCGCTAATTTAAAATTTGTGATAACGTAGTCGATTACTGATTTGTATCCTCTGGCTGACCAAGTATATTTATGTATTTCCTTGTGTTTAAACATTGAATTCATTATTCTCATATTATTATAAATGACAAAATCGCGCAATCTGCGACCATTTTGATTACATGTATCTTCGCCAAATTTACCTATGTTTGTTTTGTATTTTTTGTTTCCTATTCTGGCATTTAAGTCTTCTGCTAGCAGTAAATAGTCAGTTTTGTTTGTTTTATCTATGGCATTCTGTAATTCTTTATAAAATATATTACTGTCTTCTTCTTTTCCCTCTTCTGGTGCATATGCACCAAATATTGTTATGTGGCCTCTTAATGTCTTGAGTCTAATTTCTATTAGTCTTTCATTCAAATAGTTGTAATATACAATATTGTTCTTTAGGGATTTATGTACCATAATCATTATACCTGCTTTTGCTCTTTCTTCTTTTTTTACCCCACTGTAGATTTGTATATAGTTGTTTGTTTCTTTTGTACCTTTTTGTTTTTTCTTTGTTTCTGTTACTATACATATCTTTATGTTAGCTTGGTTTAGTTGTTTATCAAGTTCTTCTTCTTTGTGTGCAATGCTTCTCACATTCCATGTTGCAATCTTCATTATGTGTTCCTTTTTCCAATTTTGTTTGCCGTTTCCTGGGTTGTGGTCTTTTTCCTGACAGTCCGTCCGGCTTTTCTTTGCATGAAACTTGAAAGTATTTTGAATTTCCCCAGGGCAGGTTGCTAACCTGTCGCTGAGTAACTCCAGTGGTAGGGCTGACACCTAACGCCTCTGGACAGGCAGATCTAACAGCATTTACTCTGTTAGGGTGTTAAGGTTATACCGCCCATACTAGGTCGCCAGTGCCTCGTTTGTACTTTTAGAACAGGATGGACCACGGGAAGGTGAGGTACATTTGAGTGGGAGAGGCTATATGTTGCACTTCACCACCCTTTCCACCCCCATTTTCACTTCCCAAATCATAAAATTACACACTGCTACAGTGAGCTGAATCCCCACTTGCCCTTCTCTTGCAAAGCTACAATATCTGTTTTACTCTTCATAGCTATTGTTAATGCATTATCACTTGAATATCATTAATGTATATCACTATTCAAGCCCTTCCCAATGTCATTTACATACAATTAAACAACAATGGCCCCAAAGCAGACCATTGGGGAACACCATTAGTGATTTTCCTCTTCTGGGATATCATGCTCCCCCACACACAACCTGCTGATACCTATCAGATAGATAATCTTCAATCCAATGTGTTAATCTACCATCCAATCCCACCTGTGCCAATTTAATTACCAGCTTTCATATGGCAATCTATTGATAGTGTTTGCAAAATCTAAATCAACCACCGTGTGTATGCATTTTCCTTGTTCAAAGCATCTGCACCCTGTTATAATAAGTATACAGAATGCTAAAACACGATTCTTCTTCTTTAGCAAACCCGCGTTGTCTGTCAAAGAGAATTCTGCTGCTGCTGCCAACCCAGTTTTGAATCCTGGTCCTAACTAGCCTCTCTATCACCTTGTTTTCAGGGTGATAGACTAGTTAGTATATATATATATATATATATATAGAGAGAGAGAGAGAGAGAGAAAGTTTTATACCTTGGGTGTAAATATGTTAAAGATACCAAGATTTTTTTTTTTTTTATACTTCATTTTTGTCCTCCATAAATGTCTCATATGCTTGTGTTTTTACATGCTGATCAGATCTTAATCTAACAATTTAAGTGTAGGTTAAATACATACAGTAGCATTACAAAAATGAAGTATTTAGAAAAATGCGAAAATGCCATTAAAAGTGAAGTTTGCACATATCTCTGTCAGGAGGAATATTCATTTTAAGATTAGCAAAAAAGTGGATTGACATATGAGTAAATAAATGTTACCTCACCTCACAATGTAATGGAGATAAAAAAAAGTGTCATTTATATACTGACAGTTAAAATAATTATCAGGCTAAAAATAAAGGTTATTTTTGCATTTCCATTAATATTTTATTATCACTAGACCCCCGAAGTCTTAGGTATTACCTGCAGAAACAAACATTAAAATTACTACCATGGTCTCCTAACAACGCGACCTTAATCCTGTTAAGGAGCAGTAACATTTGATGAGTACAGCAAAAGGGAATAAAAAGAGACAAAATGCAGGAAACAATAATATGCATATTATCAGGAACTTTGTATAGACAATATATATTCAATTTGATCTCCACCAAGCCACAGAACCAGTGTTGTTTGTTATTCTGAAGAAACTGCAAACAGCACTGTAGTCAGAGCATGCAGGAATAAGAACAGTCATATTCTTATCACCTGTATGTTGCTGTGTTTAATGTTCATGTACTAATGTACATGAACATTAAACACAGTAACATATAATATAATAAGTGAAGCCATTTGTCTACATGTTATCGTTCTTTAATTTGATAATTTTGTGAAGATTACACGACTGACCATGTTTTTTATGTTATTTTCTTTACTTTGTGGTGAATTGTATTTGAGAATAAAAACATTACCTTCATTCAGAATTTGGTGTGCTGTATCCTAGCTAACACTAAAGGACAAAACTACTGGGTGTGTATGTTTTTAGAACTACTGTATGTAATGGTGAGTTCAGATTAACTGTTGAGTTTTACAAGAAAGGGAGTATTATTATCTAAACTAAGTGAAAAAAATACTTACTTCAGTGCAAGCAAGATGGTCAAGATTTTTCAAATCCAATTTTGCACGACAATAATCAAACATGTGAAGCATCTCATGAGCCAATACTCCCTGAGTTATCCCAGTAGACTTTACTCGGTTTTGGCAGATAATAACCTGATTCAGTTCTGGATCATAACCACCAGTAACATGTTCACCACACATTTCACAAGATATGTTACGTCGATAATCTAGTTCACTGATAAAATAGAAATCACTTGAATAAAAAAAAAAAATTCTTATTTTCACTAATGGTTATACAGACTATTAAATAATAGTTTATAATTTACTTACTATTTATTCATTTTTATTTTATTATTACAAGAGAGCCTGTGTAGCTCAGTTGAAGTTGTGTTTGCACTCCTCAGTGATAGGCCACCTGAAGAATGAACTAGGTTCAATTTTCTAGTTGGCAAGTTCCCGAGTTGGTCAATCTCTGGTGGATTTTTTTCTCCTACAAACTGGGATTTTTTTCTTGTAAACTCAAGAAACCTGACAGTAGAACACATACTATTTCAAACATTAAAAATATTGTGTTAGGATTAGGGACCACAAGATGGCTGCACTTGTTAGTCACTTCTTCACTGGATGCCATTTTATTTATTTATTTATTTATTTATTTCTATGGGGTTCCCCCCCATTCCTGAACTGTCCTTAGGACTGGTTGAGCCTGCCTAGTGAGAGATTAGGTATGTATTTTATGACTGTAGATCTGTATGTGTGTTCATGGGGCGGGTTTACCTGTTCTGAGGGACAAAAAACCCAAGTTTCCAGGTGATAAAACCCTCTACCTCTGTAGAGGGTTTTTTCCCAATGGCTAACTCACCTTTTAGTCGAAAGAGACCAGATAAAGGTTCCTCATGTCATGGACGGGAATCAAACCCAGGTCTTTCCGACTAAAGGGCTTCATCTATACTGACTCAGCTACGGAGGCTCTCTGGATGCCACTTAAAATTAATCGTAATCTTGGGACAGATATCTCTGATTGGCTACTAGTGGAGATTGAACTGTCAACTCAGTCTCCAAAAGTTAGATAGGGCTAAAACAGCCTTGCCTACTCCCTATAAGGGAATAAAAAGGTATTAGCTGAGCTGATTATTATGACAAAGTGACAAAATGCATTGGACAAGGGAGTTGATACAGCATTGTATTTAGATTTTGCAAATGCCTTTGATAGACCACCACGCAACAAGTTGGTAACTAAATTGGAATGAATATTGTTAAATAACTGATTAGTGAACTGAATAGGTAATTAGCTATCAGACTGATATCAGTAAGCTATGTGTGTGTGTGTGTGTGGATCAGCAATGCCCATAAGAGGAAAGTCACTAGGATTGTGTTCCTACATGTCTGTTTTTGAGGCAACTGCTGTTAAAACCTGAGTTTCTGGGTTTTAACACATTAATTTGTATATTACCATATTTTTCGATATATAACATGCACCCCCAACATTTTCATCACTCCTTTTGATGTATAGATAATGTGCATGCACCAACTAGCGGTAGAGTTAGGAAGTACAGACAGAGGATGGAGGAATTCTTTAAAAGCACGTGCATTGCTAGTAGAAGTGGACGATGTTTTTAATTCCAAATTTTACAATTTTCACATTATTGGGGAGCACTGTGACATTACTATGATTTTTGTGTGACCATTGGGCCCGAAAGATAACTTGTGTGGACTGCATCGTTCTCTTGTAACTAGTTACATCAACAATTGAAAGGTAGGTGTACAATTTTTGTATTTTAGGAAGTTACATTATTCCGTACATCTTGTTTTAAAATATTTCATAAAGTAAATCATTATTTGTTTGTTACTTTGGGAATATGGATGAGGTTCCCGTAAGTTTTGACATGCCTAGTTCTAGGACTGTGAATCTGAAGGGAGCAAAAGATATTTCAGTTGCTACAACAGGGCACGAAAGGTCTAACTTTACTGTGGTTTTCTGCATAACTGCAGATGGTTCCAAACTGCCACCAATGGTGATTTTCAAAAGAAAGACTGTTCCAAAAGGTTGTGATTCCAAAGATATTATTGTTACTGCTAATGATAAAGGTTGGATAAATTCTGAGGTTATGAAATTTTGGTTGGAGAATGTGTGGCGAAAGAGAAAAATGGCATTTTTCAACCCAAAATCTTTGTTAGTGTTGGATTCGTGTAGGGCACACACAATAGCAGAAGTTAAAACAATTGTAAGTATTCCAAATTGGTCGTCATTCCAGGTGGTTTAACAAAAAAACTCCAACCCCTTGATCTTGCAGTAAATAAACCATTCAAAAACAATTTGCAGGCTAAGTGGGAAGACTAGATGATGAATGGCATCCATGAATATAACAAAACAGGGCAGATAAAAAGAACATCATATAAAGATATAGTTACGTGGATTGTAGAAAGTTGGGCTGCTGTAAGTGAAAACTGAGTTAGAAATGGTTTCATTAAAGCACAAAGGAATGCAGTGGTGTCTGGTGACAATGAATATGAAGCTGAAGAAATATGGTTAAATTGCATTAAAAACAAAATTTTTAACGCAATTGATTCTTTCAATATTGAGTCTGATGAAGAATTTTTTGGATTTGAATAGTGAAATGTTCAATAAATATTAAGTAATACTTCTACCTTAGTTTTGTTATTACATTTAATTTACCTCTCATACCTTTCAAATGTATACCGCGCATGTTCATTTTTAACAAATTTAGACTTTTTTGCATAGATAATGCACATGTTATCTATCGAAAAATACAGTAATTGTATTAGGACACATCTACTTGGAGATACTGTTGTTTGTGGACATGCAAAGTGGGGAGAACTACCAGGTACAGAGCAAATATTGTGGCCTTAAAGGAGAATGTGAATAGTGTGTGCGTGTGTGTCAGTGGGCAAGTGAGTGGCAAGCATGCAGTTCTTGATACAAACTGTAAAGTGCTGAAGTTTCTTAAGCAAGAATGAGATATGTAATATACAACTGGTGAGAAAATATTAAAGGAGGTGGAGGAAATGAGGGATATGGGAGTAGCAAGGCAAGGAGAGACTTGAAGTTTAGGGTCATACTGTGTAAACTGTGAGGACATCATTAAAAGAGGATGGCTAAAACTGAATCTCTCTTTTTCTACTGTCTTTATTGCTCCCCAATTCTGAAAATCATTTTGACCTCTTTGATTTTCAGTGTTTGATTTCCTACAATCGAACTATCCTAATAGGGAAGTCATTTTCCTCAATGACTTTGATGTCCATTACTCCAACTAGTTCCCTTTTTCCAATTCCACTGACCAAGCAGGAAAACAAGCTGAGGTATAGTATGCCCACAGATTCGAGACCCTTCGACTTCTGCGCATGTCAACAGAAGGAGAATCCATTCCGATAATAGGGTAATTAATCCGTATTGTGGGATGAGTTGTTTATTATTACATGTCGGAAAATTAACTTCTCTTTTATGATCATTGTAGTTAACTATGTTGCTTGTATAATAGTTGGAAAATTTTACCTATAAACCATGTGATTTCGTGTGTTGGTGATCAATTCATACGTCCTTCATTTCTTTCTCCTCTTCAGCATGAATCGCCTATTCTTGGCAAGTCTCCAAGCGAAGATCTCTAGAGCATGGGCATACTATATTTGCTGTACGTAGTGACCAAAAGTAAACAGTTTCTCTAAAAACCAGAAAACCCTCTCTATACACCAAACACTCTGGATCTTTTTCTTAACCAGTTTTCTTTCCAAGTACACTACTGAAGTGACCTCTATACTTGTTAATATGGATCATAATCTCATAACAGTTGCATTCTTGTAGTACAACCTCCCCTAAGCCATTCACTACTTTGTATTCTTTGGCAGACTAATATTTCTCTTCTTCATATCCATATATTTGTTATGATCACGTGACAGGAATTATCTATGTTGGAATGAGGACCTTCATTCTGCTCAAAATTCCCATCCAATACCCAAGCAATACTTTCCAAGATGTGTGCAACAGAGTAGTCCAAAAAAAAAAAAAAATAACAACAAATCATAAGTGGTTTGAGAAAGCTCCAGTTTCATTAACTCCTATACCAGGGGTGGGGAACCCTTGGCATGCATGCCAAACATGGCACACAACAACCTTTTTCCGACATGCAACCCAAGGCTCACTTTAAAAATAATTAAATAAATTAATACAGATCCAACATCTGATAGGTTTTCATCACATCATACATAAGGAGACTTTATGTGTAAAAGCTTGCCTAAAGGAACTTCAAGAAGTGATGCAAACAGTAAGATTGTTAATTACATTTCTGCAAATGCTTTGAATAAAACATAATTTCAGAATCTATTGAATGAGGTGGATTTGATGTACAATGAACTAATAATGTACAACAATGTTCGTTGGCTTTGTTCTGGTCTTGTTCTCTGAAACAATTTGTTGAATGTCTGGATGAGATAAATCTCTTTTTGACTAATCAATAAATATCTTATAAAGAAATGTATGAAATCATGTGGGTTTGTAAACTAATGATTTTGGCAGATTTTTGCAAACATGTAAATGACTTGAACTTTAAACTACAGGCCTCTGGTAAGACTCTTGATGTTATGTTTGATGACAAAGGCATCTGAAACGAAACTAAGAGTTTTTAACAGGGATGGAGACAGTGAGAAATTTAGATATTTTCCAAACCTAAAGAAATGAATCAATGATGTCCAAAAGGATGATAAAACAGACAGCCAATATAATGCCTTCAAAAGCTATTTTTAAACATCATTGTGTCAACTGTCAAGCAGTTCTGTCTAAATATGTTGTTCAGAGAATTAGAAGAGACTTCAAAATTCATTGTTTACAGACACTATAAAACTGGATGAATTAAACTTGCAGATGTTTTTGTGGATAAGTATGGATGATTTAGAAATGCAGTTTATTGATTTTCAAAGTAGTTCAATTTAGAGACAGAAATTTGTTGACCTCAGACTTGGAAAATATTGAAAAGGAGCAATTACAGATGGGAGTAACAGAAGTATGAAAAATGAGGTACTAAGGACTTGGAATAATATTCCAGAAACTTTTGTATGTTTAAAAACCATTGCAACAGTATTACTATCCATTTTTGCATCTACATATTCTTGTTAATCATTGTTCTGTGATGAACTTTAAGTCTCGTAATAGGAGTAGCCTTATAGATGAAACTAATAGTGCATGGATATCTATAAAGTTACAAAATATAAACCTGATATAAATTATCTGTCATCAATGATGCAGCAGCAGACATCTCACTGATGCCAAATAGATAAAATGTCCATTCGTTTTTTTTCTCTAGTTTTTATTTCATGTTTTCTGTTAAAAAATGTTAAAGATTAACTTCTGTTTAATATATTATGTAGGTAAAATAACATTTTACTTTATCTGTAATTTTTATGTATTAGTCATAAGGGATTAAGAATTAATAAAAGAATATCTTTAATTTTTTTTTCTTTTATTGTGCTTTAGTCAAGTAAAATGATTAGAGATTGTATAATGTAATATGTTGGAAAAACTTGAAAAAACTTGTCTCATTGAGCTTTATAAAAAAAAATTTTTTTTTTTTTAAATCAGAATTATTGTTTACTCTGTTAATGGGATAAAAATCCCTTATTGTTTTTCAGCCAGTAAACGAAACAACGATCGAAAACTACGATCTGAACGTTTCATGCCGACGAACTGTCAGCGTATCCAAGCGTAAGTGACCACTTGGTAGTGCCACACCACGGCAACTCGTTGCAAAGGTGGAGCAAGCTCCCTCACTGTTCTTGATATTTTCTCATAATGTAAAACACACAGCTCTTAGGAGATGTAACATTGTTTTACATTATGAGGAGAGGTCACTACCCAGACCGGTTTCAACCTTTTTTGAGGTCTCATCAGTGAGTAGCTAGACCTAGAATATCAGTTTAAGTGAAAAGAACTTGCATACTTTTGCTATATGACTGCCAGAAAGGTGTGTCACTATATAATATTATTATAACATAGTATAACTAAGATGAAAAGCCAAACGGCTATTTTTCTGGCGAAGTTGATCAGTTAATGGGATAAAAATCCCTTATTGTTTTTCAGCCAGTAAGCAAAACAACGATCAAAAACTACGATCTGAACGTTTCATACCGACGAACTTACTGGCTGAAAAACAATAAGGGATTTTTATCCCATTAACTGATCAACTTCGCCAGAAAAATAGCCGTTTGGCTTTTCATCTTAGTTATACTATGTTATAATAATATTATATAGTGACACACCTTTCTGGCAATCGTATAGCAAAAGTATGTAAGTTCTTTTCACTTAAACTCTGATATTCTAGGTCTAGCTACTCACTGATGAGACCTCAAAAAAGGTTGAAACCAGTCTGGGTAGTGACCTCTCCTCATAATGTAAAACAGTATTACATCTCCTAAGAGCTGTGTGTTTTACATTATGAGAAAATATCAAGAACAGTGAGGGATTTTGCTCCACCTTTGCAACGAGTTGCCGTGGTGTGGCACTACCAAGTGGTCACTTACGCTTGGATATGCTGACAGTTCGTCGGCATGAAACGTTCAGATCGTAGTTTTCGATCGTTGTTTCGCTTACTGGCTGAAAAACAATAAGGGATTTTTATCCCATTAACTGATCAACTTTGCCCGAAAAATAGCCTTTTGGCTTTTCATCTTAGTTATACTATTGTTTACTCTTTTGCTGATGTTAAAAATTGTGTCTTTAAATTGCATGGTTGTATGTGGCAGCTAGATTACACTTAAAGGTAAATAAATAATATACATACTATCAACAGCATAGAAGGACTTTTAAGTAAATATTCTGTCACTAATTTTTACATTCATTCAATCTTACATGACAATATTTTTTGATTTTACTGCACTAGTGTGATTTTTGTTTATTTGAAAAGGTTCTCCCAATACTTAAAAGACAGCAAATAATAATATGTTCCTCAAAATTTCAGTTGGTATGTGAGAAAAGTTTGCATCAAAGATTTGGCAATTTTGGCATGCACACTTAAAAAGGTTGCCCATCCCTGTCCCATACTAATATATGCAAAATCTGTAAAACAATTACAAAAAATAATGAAAAATAAAGGTTAAGTGGAGAAAACACCTCCAGCAATAATGGCAGTAATGCCTTCTAGTCCCTTGGAAAAAATATTGGGCACAATTTTTGTCCATTTGTGCTCATATCTGTCTTTTCACCCAAATGGCAGTATCACCTAAAAATAAAGCTGACCATTGGGAATCATCATTCTCTTTGAGCTCCTGCATGGACCAAGGCACACCTCCATCTTTATTTGGAACACAGCATCACATACCTTCTGTGGACTTCTAGCAGAATGACATGCAAACTAAAAAGGGTTCAGATCCTGATTTTATCCCAACAACTGTTCTCAAGATATATGTTGCTAAGCTAACACCTGTGTTCTTTATTATCTCTAAAATGTATTATACTCAGCTGACAGCCACCTTACACAGCACGGAAGTAGCTCATATGCAGCTGATTCCAAAAAAGTGATAATAAGTGTCTACCATCATACTATGGACCTACTGCTCTCATCCAGTGTTGCCTAAAGTAATTGTGAAAGTCATCAAGAGTTAACTTTTTCAATACCTGGAGAATTGTCAACTACTAGGTGACCACCAATATGGATTCCATCAGGCCAGATTCACAGAGATTTCCTTGCCTACATCACTCAACTCCAGATCTGTGCAAATGGAAAGTTTGGAGAAATTTGTGCTGTTGCACTTCACATTTGATATAGTTCAGCATTGAGAGCTTCCCAGCAAACTGCATCTTATGCACCTTTTCTACACCTTTCACCTTTCATAACTAGATTGCAAGTTTTCTTAGGCCATTCATTATAAGTAATTGTGGAGAGTATTCTGTTGTCAGATTTTCCTATTAATGCACATGTTACACAGGTCTTTAATATTTATACATCTTCCTCCTCATATATATAAACAACCATTTCTTACTGATCCCAAAACACTGCCCAGTTTGCTGATGACAGCACTCTGGGGGATGGTCTTTTTTCTCATAAAAAAAAGGCCTCAGCTTCTCCTCTTACCTTTGATAATGATTAGTGAATAGATCAGCTTAATGAACAGCAGTTTCTCTTTCTCAGGTTGACTTACCCCTGGCATGAATACACCCCTTCAGCAATCTCAGCCTCCAAAAAATTTAGCATCTTTTTTTGCTCAAAATATTACTTTTTTATCTGTATAGCTATTAACTCTGTATAAATTCTAAATCTGACTTCCCTTGGAATACTGCCTCATATTTGGGGTGCATCAAAAACTTCTCTAAAATTAATTTTGCTGTCCTGAAGAGGACAGGTCGGTTAATAAACACTCTCTCTCACAGACTCAGCAGTTAGCATAATGTGTTTATGGCGCAGTTTGCACAAAATGCATGCACACTCACTTTTAAAATGAAAAACCTTAAGCATAATAGTTGAAATACAGCATGTTATTCAATAAAAACTGAAGATACTAAATATTACATTTAATACTAAATATCAATATTAAGGTAAATTAGTGATTTCCATTTCAAATGGACAGAGATTCAAATAAAAGGACAATCAGTTTTGTTCTAAGTTTGAGCTAAATCCAAAAATTCATGCAAATCATAACATTCACAGCCTTGTGAATGTTATATAATGTTATATATTTTTTCTACATAAACTTTCAGTTATAAAGTTGATAATTTATGACCCCTTGCAGCAATTATTCAAGAACGTTAAACGCTTCTGTATACATTAAATCCAAACCAAAAGTAACATAGCATAATTATTATGACAAATATTATAAAATAAAGATAAGATAAAATTAAAATGCTTGATTCAAAGCCAATAATTTATTATCTTTTGAGCTTCACATTAACAATACTATACCACATTAAAAAAGAAACCTTAAAAAATGAAAAAAAAAACTGCCTTCAGAAGCATTATGTAGGCACAAAATTTTCTTAAAGTAGTCCTCAAGTCTCCCAAGTTACTAAATCAATTATCTAGCCATTTTCCTATCTCAGATTTGTATAATCACTAATCCAGGTTCCCAATTTTTCTCTCCTAGATCAGGTTTCCAATATTCCAGACCTAATTCTGGTCTGAACTTCAGCACAGATCTAGATTTCTTATCTCTTAAATGGCTCCTAAAGACTCAACACCCTGCAGTGAGATCACCTATTGCAGAACCATCATATGCCCTGATAGACAGTACTTTTGTTTGTTAATTTCCTGTGTTTTTTTTGGCCAATTTTTCTGTCTTACAGGATGAAAACTTGCATTTTCTGGGAGAAAAACTCTATTACCTTTGTATGAGAACAGGTAAATTATCTTCACTTGAAAAAAGCTCACACCATCTCCAGATAGAATACACTGTGACTACTAGAAAGTGTACCCAGAAAATAAGAATGGACTTGTCTGACATGTTACTTGACTCCCAAGGGATCCTGCAGCACATTTTTCTTCATAAATGATTTCACCATTGCTTTTCATCCATTATCTACTATGGAAGGAAAGTTAAGCAATGCAGTTGTCATCATTTTTCACAAATACTTTTGTTGAAATGTGAGAGAAACACATATAGGTTTTGGGTTTTCATGAAATTATTTCCATACTCTAATCCTACTATCTTTTGATTGATAGGTCAAATGTGTGTAACAAGTTCCTCATTTGTCAACATTACACAGCTGCAGTGTTGATAGTACTGTGACTTGACAAATAGTTTATGATAGTATGCAGGACTTTTCCAATTGAAAGGCATGTTCTGTTTTTTTCCCAAGTGCACAATGGAGGTGTATTTTTAGAACTCAAAATACTACCATTCAGGTAAAGATTCTTAATTCCAGATTTATTAATATTGTTATTTTATGAGTCACTAATAGACTGATTATCATGTAATCAACCCAAATGTCTAAGACACAGAGAAATATGATGCATATCATATTCAATCTCTGTCAATAATATGGCTATTTTACCACTAATTGGTGACGGTGATCATGCTGTACTTTCTTGGGAAGTATCCAATTATATTGATGCTCCAATTAAAACATGTTACATGCTGAACTACAAAGCTGGAAATTATGACCAACTTAAGAGAATACTATCTTTGATCATATGGTATCAGTTACTGAATGGGAAAAATGTCAGTAATGCATGTGAATCTTTGAAAAAAGTGCTTAAATGAGGTGGTATCTGAAGGTATCCTTAGTGTTTGAAGAATAAATAGGTTGAGAGTGAAACGGATGTACATCCTTATTAAGCAAGAGATCAACAAGAAGAAGATGATGTAGAAACAATATTGTGAGAATAAGAGTGAGAGGAGTTATGAAATATATAAAGCTCAGGCCAGAAAAGTAATGAGTATTGTGAGAAAAGCTAAATCAGAGTATAAAGAAATTGGTCATGTAAGCTAAAGGCAATCCAAAAGAATTTTATCATTATGCCACAAGTAAAATAAAATATGAATGTGGAAGAATAACTTTATTGAATGCAGATGGTACACGAGTGCCAGAAGCCAAGGAGATTGTTCAGTTAATGAGTGCTCACTTTGCTAAGATATATCAACCAGGTGTATGTAACATGGTGCACAGTGTTACATTGGATGAAGAGTTAAAGGTTCATGAAAATGAGGTTGAAGAGCTGTTGCATAACTTGGATAAGAATTTGTCTATAGGGAACAGATGGAATATCAGCCCATTTGCTAAAGGAATGTTCAGCCAAATTGGCTATGCCTTTCACATGTTTGTATAACTTGAGTCTCCTCTCAGGAATGATGATACTACAGGAATGGACAGAATGTATGATAGTTTCATTGCACAAGAGTGGTGCAAAAACTGGTGTGTCTAACTACCGACCTATCAGTATCTCTGGTGTGGTAGTGAAGATTTCAGAGAAGTTGGTAAAAACTCTCATACGAAAATGGGTAGACAAACATGCTATGCTCTGCAAGGAACAGCATGGGTTTACTAAAGGAAGGTCATGTTTTAGTAATTTGCTCATATTTTATAACAATGTTACAGCCGAGTTTGGATAAAGGGAATGGATACGCTATGATAATGTTGAATTTTTCTAAGGCATCTGATAGGATACCAGTCGAAAGGCTATTGTATAAACTGGAGAATATGGAATTGGAATATAAACTCTTGACTTGGATCAGGGGATGGTTGACAGACATATCAAGGTGACCAGTAGTATACCTCTGGGATCAGTCCTTGGACCACTATTGTTTAATCTATACATTAATGACATCAGATGTGCAAGTGTTTGCTGATTATGCAAAGATAGGCAAGGCAATCAGAGATGCTACTGATATTCAGCAATTACAAAATGATTTGAATAGACTGGAAATTTGGGCAAACGAAAATGGCTGTCAATTTAATGTTAGTAAGTGTAAAGTTATGCACATTGGTGTGTGATTAGAGTTCCAGCGGCATATTATATTACGGGGTTATGTTACAAGAAACTGAAGAGGCAAGGGATCTTGGCATATTGGTGGATAGGAATTTAAAGTTCAAAGGTCACATAGCAAAAGTTGCAAATACTCAGAGGATAATGCGATGTTGAAGCGAACCTTGACATGTAAGGATAAGGAAGTCATTTTGCTTCTTTATAAAGCTTTGATAAGACTCCACCTGGATTACTGTGCACAGATTTGGTCTCCTGGGTTCCAAGGGGATAAAGAAGCTGTGAAAAGGGTGCAAAGAAGAATTACAAAATTATATCTGGATTATGGGATTTAGATTATGAGGACAGATTGTGAGTATATGGATGCAGACTCTGGTTAACAGGAGAAAGAGGGGTGATAGAGGTCTATAAATTTTGAATGTGTGTGTGTTATAGGATATCAACTGATGAAATTTTTCGTTATATGGAAGGTGCGGAGAGGGAACACGGGGGCATCCATGGAAGTTAAATTTATTTGAAGTCAAGAAAGGGGTAAGAGTTAGGTTTTTCTCCCAGAGAGCAGTGAGTAAGTGGAATAATTTACCCTTAGGGGTAGTGATGCATCTAGTGTGAGTGAAATTAAGGGATGGTATGACGATAGCTTTTTTTGGGTGATT
Organism: Typopeltis vanoorti; assembly: GCF_054136105.1. Taxonomy (NCBI): domain Eukaryota; kingdom Metazoa; phylum Arthropoda; class Arachnida; order Uropygi; family Thelyphonidae; genus Typopeltis; species Typopeltis vanoorti. Next base: position 74,246,763 of record NC_143553.1, on the reverse strand, counting down.
TATAACCTCCTTCGATGAGTCCTTGACTCCCTGGAGGTCTCAGATAATAATAATAATATATATATATATATATTCATTAATAATTTAAGATATGTGGATGATGTAGTGGTGATGGCAGAAAGTGAAAATGGATTACAACAAATTGTTCAAAGAATTGAAAACTTTTGTAAAGAATACGGACTAAGGATTAACACAAAGAAGACTAAGATAACGATAATGGGCAGAAAAACAGGAGATAATGTAAAGATAAGATGTGGAGGAAAGATTTTAGAAGAAGTGGAAAGATTTCAATATTTAGGTAGCTGGATCTCAGAGAAAGGAACTTCAGAGTTGGACATTAGAAATAGAATAGGTAAAGCTAAATCTGCATTTATGGAAATGAACAGAATTTTAATAAACAAGAGTATTAAAATAGGTGTTAGAGTTGCAATAGTTAAAGCAACAGTTTGGAGTATTGCAAGTTATGGAAATGAGTAATGGACAATCAGAAAGAGAGATATGGAAAGAATTAATGCATTGGAAATGTGGTGTTATAGAAAGATGGAAAAGATTAGCTATACAGAGAGAATATCAAATCAAGAAGTTTTAAGAAGAGTTGGAATGGAAAGAACACTGCTCAAGAATATTATGCAAAGAAAGACCAGATTTGTGGGACATCTTCTGAGAGGTTCTTTGGGAACAAGTAATATAGTCCTGACAAGAACTATATTGCAAGGGAAAGTTGTTAGAGAGAGAAGTCGTGGAAGACCAACTAGAGAGTGGTTCAATGACATCGTGGAATGGACTGGTTTAATAATGACAGAGGCAACAGACAGATAGAAATGGAGAAGAGCTGCTTATCTGCTGCAACCCTCTTGCTAGAGGATACTACTGGACTGGTCTGGATATATATATTCAGCACTGTATAATAAAATAAGATTTTCAGCACTGCATAATAAAAATTGTGAAGGTATTCTAGCTGCACGATCTCTTATACATGATGTTTGATTAAGATTTTGCTTTAGAGATTATTGAAACAAGCTTCTCATCACAATCTATGCTATGACTGATTTGGATGAACTACTACAAAATCTTCAGCCCACAGAAAGGTAGAATGACTGACAATCTACAAATCAAAATAACAGCAATTGCCATTCTAATGCCTGTGCCATCAATTTCTCACGAACCACTAGTCAGTCAAATTTCATCATTCTGAACCTAACAGCTATTGCAGTACAACTGTCTCATAATAAGAGACATTTCTGAGAACCATATATGTAGAGATTAGAAGACTAAAAAGATTTATTATTTTCACAATTTTTTTCATTAAAATATGAGCAGTATTTACTTTTGTTCTGTATGTATGTGTGGGTGTGTATGTGAGAGAGAAATTCATTATAAAATATTGGGTTGTTGCAAATGAAATGGCCATTGAATGACTGTCAGGTTTCTACTGGTTGCTGAAGAAAGCAAGCGCTGAGGTATATGCAAATTTCTTATGTCATGTGACAGCATCACACGTGGGTGATGCAATTGTAGTATTTGTTTTGTTCAACGAGCATTAAACACTGAATACTACCGACATCAAGTCAATTAAGGTTGCTATATCTTTACGAGTTCAAATTAGGAAATTCTGCAGTGGCTGCAGTAAAAAACATTAATAAAGCATTCGGTGGAAGAACAACTAATGAGAGATCCACTCGCCGTTGGTTTGCAAAATTTCGCTCAGGAGATTTGAGGCTACAAAACTAATCCCGTAGCCATCGTCCTTCCTCCATTGATTCAAATGAATTAAAGGATTTAATCGAATCAGATCCACGACAAACCGTATGAGAGATCACCCAGACACTAAATGTACACTTTTCAACTGTTTCACGGCACTTGGCAATAACAGGAAAAATAAGGAAGCTCGACAAGTAAGTGCCTCACAAACTCACTGATGAAAACGAAGCACGGCATTTGGAAGTGTGCTCTTCTCTCTTAAGAAATAAAGAAGAAAGGTTCCTGCAACGAATTGTGACTGTGGATGAGAAGTGGATATTCTACAACAATCGCATACGTTCGTCGCAGTGGTTGGGAGTGAAAGACGCTCCAGGAAGGACTCCAAAGGCACCTCTGCATCCAATGAAGATGTTGCTTACTGTATGGTGGTCTTCTGCTGGTGTTATTCACTACTCATTCCTTCCACAAGGTGAAACGATAAATGCAGCTCAATATTGTAAGATATGCGGCAAATGCATGACAAATTGTGCCTTAAGCAACCAGCACTTGTGAATAGACATGGAGTCCTATTACTTCAGGATAACGCCTGACCACATACGGCAGTGTCAACCATACAGCAAATCAACAATTTGGGATAAGAAATTGTGCCTCATCCTCTCCTGACATTTCCCCAACAGATTACCATTGTTGTTCCAAGAAATGCTTTGCTAATGATGCATCAATTTATCGGGCAGTGGAGGACTTCATCACTTCCAGAGACACTGATTTTTACAAATGTGATATAAATGACCTTGCCACACATTGGCAACAATGTATTGATGCTGTTGGAGATTACTTTGATTAAACAGGTATTCTTCTTCTTTTTATTCTCTTCTTTTTCAATCGTCCTTAAAATTGGCCACTTCATTTGCAACAACCCAATATTATTGCCAGAATCACTGAAGTTGAAAATTTTTTGGTTAAGTTTCAAAGTCATTGTCAATACAGTTATAGGAAAAACACTAAAAAGAACAACAATTCAATTCAAAGCACGTGATATTATGTGCACCATCAGCTGCAGGAGAATATCTCCATCTGCATTAATAGATATTCAAAATAAATTACAATAAATTAATTTAGTTAATAAATTATTTTTAAATATAAATAAAATTTAATTACAAATTATGGAACACATTAATGGTGAATATTAGTTAATATAACTTCCCAAAATTGAGAAAGTTTTAAGCAATCACTTTTGTTCAGGTTTATGTTGTGAATGTGCACTTTACAGCTTTCTTTGCAGAGTCTTTCCAGAAGAAAGTAACTTTTGTATAACATTTTGGTTTTGTTCCACTGAATCGTGCTTTGTAGATAATGCGTGGTTTGCTAAACTGGATTTGTTGAGTTCTTTAAGAGAAATGTATTCCTGATGTTTTTCAAGATGAATTTGTGCAGATCGACCAGTTTGTCCATAATAACATAAGCCACAAGAGCAGGGGATTCTGTAAACTCCAGGATAAGAAAGAGGAGGATATTTGTCTTTAGGTGAGGTAAGGAATGTATTAAGTTTGTGAACTGGAGGGAATGCAACTTGTACGTTAATCTGTCAAAGTAATCTTGTTATTTTTTTCTGCAAGTTTTTTAACATGTGAAATACAAATTTTACAAATAAAGACATTAAAATTAACCATAAAGGATTCTAGTAATAATATTTTATGATGAATTCTTCCTCTTATGTCTTGATTTTTAGACAAATTAGAGAGAGAGATAACTTAAGTAAATTACTAACCATCCTGCTGATTTCAGGGCACTCATCATCAGTTTTACAAGAGGGCCTAGAAGATAAAATTAAAAAAAAAAATCATATTAGTAATAATACAAAGTATCCATTATATAACATATATTAAACAAAACATTTTTATATTACATTTCAATCACATAAATTTAAATGTGAACTATTCTATCATACAGGAAAAGGTTTTTAATAGTGTGTATATATGAATATGAGCCCCTCAGTAGACTGCTTTTTCTTATTAACAAAAGATATTAGATTTTAAACAATGCAATCTAAGAAGAAGAGAATTTCCTGCTTTGGATTGGAAGATTAATTAAAACTGGCACTAACACAAATAAATGACCATATATGTTGAAGCATGTAATGCAGTCTGCCAAAATATATGGTTTCATGATTTGTATGTTTCAGAGGGAAACATGATGCAATTCACATACAGTGTTAAATGTCACATCTGAGACAAGAAACCTGTAAATGCTATTGATGAATGTTGAAAGTTTATATGTCTGAATGTATGTATGTACAATTGTCATGCATTTAACTAATAACTGTTGGTAGTTTAGAGAAGTTCTTCAGTGTTAAGTTTATAAACATGATCTTCCAGCTTAGTGAACTTGTATGTTTGCAAGTATTGTCTGTGCACAAGGAATATAACCTCAAACGCCAGTATACACAGCACCCATGCCGCTAAACACCAAGAATACATTGGACAAGTATGTACTAAAATTGTACGTAATTTGAAGAGAAAGGTTAGTGCTCAGAAATCTATTTTTACTAAACCAACATCGATACACAAAAGCTCACTCTTGGCATCGTTTGTTGTAAGCGCAGAGATAGCAAAAAAAAAAAAAAACATTATCGATGGTGAATTTGTAAAACACTGTTCTGTGAAAATGGCACGTGCATTTGAGAAAGATAAAATTGCCAGTGAGTTTGAAAGTCCCACTAACACTTTTTAAATAAATTAAAAAGTGTTGTTACAGATTCAGCTTACTTCTTATTGGCTCTGGATGAATCAACTGACATAACAGATACAGCTCAACTTCTAATTTTCATTCGAACTGTTTCCAAAGACTGTTATTAATGGAGCTACTAGCATTAGTCATTGCATAACACAGCTAAAGGCCAAGATATTTATGATGCGGTTATGAAGGTTGTAAATGGTACTGGTGACATCAACAATCTCACAGCTATTGTGACAGATGGCACCAAATCAATGCGTAGTACTCAAACAGGCTTAGTTGGCTTACTAAGGAAGGCTGGAATCAATTGCCTTGTATTGCACTGCATTATACATCAGGATAATGCAGTGTAAAATTCTGAAGGGTAGAGGATGTTATGAAAACTGTAATAAAGTGTATGAATCTAATTAAGGGTGGAAATCGGGCCTTGACACACCGCAAGTTTCTTTCTTTTCTAACAAAAAGAAATGGAAGTAGAATATGATGATTTAGTGTTATCACAGAAGTACTTTGGCTAAGCAGAGGGAACTGTTTGAAATGGTTTTTTGCTTTAAGAAAGGAAATAAAACAGTTTTTAGAGGAACACGAGAAAACAAACAAAGAACTAAATCACAAAGTTATGTGATCCTCATTTTAACAGCTTACTCGCCTTTCTAACAGACATCGCATACCACATGAATGAACTCAACGTGAAGTTACAGGGACGTAACCAAACAATCTCAGATTTAGCTGGACACCTAGATGGGTTCATAAGCTGACTGAAGGTTTTTAAATTCACCCTAGTAGAGGAAACTTATAATTTTCCTTCCTGCAGGGATTGATGGAGGAGAGCCATGACATTGACTTCAAGTTTTCTGTGCCAATGTTAGACCAACTTTTGGAGCAATTCAGTAAGCGATTTTCTGACTTCAGTTACATTCAACCACAACTGACATTATTTAACAACCTAACAAAATGTGACATTTCAGAGCAGCATGACACTATTCAATTGGAGTTGTGTAACCTTCAAAGTGACCCCTTTTTACAGCCAAGGGCGGAGATAGGTATTGACTTTTGGAAACTGGTACCAAGGGAAAATATCCTGCATTGAGTGATTTCAGCTTGAGAATTGCATTTATGTTTGGAAGCATGTACACATGTGAATGCACTTTCTCAACTATGAGGGCGGTTAAATCGTCACAAAGAAGCCGACTAACTGATGACCACCTTCAGGATTTGTTCTGAATTGTTGCCACATATGAACGCCCACAGTGTTCTCATTAAGTAGTGTTACATGTCGTCGTCGTCCGGTAGCATCCTCTAGCAAGAGGGTTGCAGCAGATGAGCAGCTCTTCTCCATTTCTCTCTGTCTGTCGCTTCCATCATTCTTAAACCAGTCCATTCCACGATGTCATTAAACCACTCTCTAGTTGGTCTTCCACGTCTTCTCTTCCCCTCAACTTTCTCTTGTAATATAGTTCTTGTCAGGTCCCGAAGAACCTCTCAGAAGATGTCCTGCAAATCTAGTCTTTCTTTGCATAATATTATTGAACAGTGTTCTTTCCATCCCAACTCTTCTTAAAATTCTTGATTTGATATTCTTTCTGTATAGCTAATCTTTTCCATCTTTCTATAACACCACATTTCCAATGCATTAATTCTTTCCATATCTCTCTTTCTTAGTGTCCATGACTCACTTCCATAACTTGCAATACTCCAAACTGTTGCTTTAACTATTCCAATTCTAATGCCTATTTTAGTGTTCTTGTTTATTAAAATTCTCTTCATTTCCATAAATGCAGATTTAGCTTTGCCTATTCTATTTCTAATGTCCAACTCTGAAGTTCCTTTCTCTGAGATCCAGCTACCTAAATATTGAAATCTTTCCACTTCTTCTAAAATCTTTCCTCCACATCTTATTTTTATATTATCTTCTATTTTTCTACCCATTATCATTATCTTGGTCTTTTTTGTGTTAATTCTTAGTCCATACTCTTTACAAGAGTTTTCAATTCTTTGAATAATTTGTTGTAACCTATTTTCACTTTCTACCATCACTACTACATCATCCGCATATCTAAGTTATTAATGATTCTTCTGTTTATTTTTATTCCTTCTTCTACATCCTCAAGTGCCTCTCTAAACATTTGTTCACTATAAAAGTTAAACAATAATGGTGATAACTTGCATCCTTGTCTGACTGCTCTCTCCACCGGGAATTCTCCTGTTTCCTCTCCATTTACACACACTGACGGTATTTGTGACCAATATAATCTCTTTAAAATTTCCAAATCATAAGAGTCAATATCAGTATTTTCTAGAATGTCAAAAAGCCTTTCATGTTTCACTGTATCAAATGCCTTTTCAAAATCTAGAAATCCCAAAAACAACTTTCCACCATGGTTTAGTGTTTTCTCCCCAATAATTCTTAGACAAGTTATAGCCTCTTTAGTTCCTCTGTTGGTTCTGAATCCAAACTGTTCCTCGTTCATTTCTTTTTCTATTTTATTCCTAATTCTCTCTAAAATTATTTGCACCAGAATTTTTGCTGTGTGAGTTATAAGACTTATCGTTCTAAAATTGTTACAGTCTAAAACTCCCATCTTTTTTGAAATGGGGATAAAAATCGATCTTCTAAACTCCTCTGTTAATTCTTGTCCTTCATAAATTCTGTTAATAATTTGCCATAACACTTCCATACCTTTTTCACCTATATTTCTTATAAGTTCTATCTGTACACCATCTATTCCAGGGGATTTTCCTTCTTTCATCTTTTGAATTGCTAGATTCAAAAGATGAAATTCAATTCCTCCCTCATGATGCATAGTCTCTGCCCACTATGTTCTTTCCTTTGATTTTCTCCTCTTTCCCTGTCTTTGTAAAGTTTACTTACATATTCTTCCCATCTCTGTAATATCTTCTCTTTTTCTATCAGAATTTCACCTCTTTCATTCTTGATTGCTCCAGTCCTTAGCATCTTTCTCCTTCCTGTCATCATATTAATGTTTTTATAAACACCTTTTATGTCCTTTCTTTCTGCCTTTGCTGTTGTATCTTTACTTATTTCATCTAACCACTCTTCCTTTTCCCTTCTTATCTCTCTTTGTATCACCCTACTCAAGTCTTTATACTGCTTTTTTTTCTCCTCTGTTTTACTATTAACTAACATTCTTCTTTGTGTTATTTTCCTCAAAATATTTTCCATCATCCATTGTTTCTTTCTTTTCTCACTTTCCTCCTCTTTTTTAGCTAAATGTAATTCTGTAGCAGTAATTATGCTTTCCTTCAGAATCTTCCATTTTTCACTTGCATCATCATTTTCTTGTATATTTCTCTTGTTCATTTCTTCCTCTACTATCTTTGAGAATTCATTCGCCGTACTTGGTATCTTCAGCCGCTCCATGTTCCATGATTTGTTCCATTTCCCTGTAGTTACCTTTTTTAGATTAATCCTTATCTTAGTTGACAACAATATGTGATCTGTATCACAGTCTGCTGCTGGATATGTTGTCACATCTTTTATAATGTTTCTATATCTTTTGTTTATCAAAATATAATTGATCTGATTTCTTCTACTATTTATATCCTCCCCTGGGGCTTTCCATGTGTACAATCTTCTTGGATGTTTCTTAAACCAAGTGTACATAATTGCTAAATCATGCTTTCTACAGAAATCCAACAGTATATCTCCTCTTTCATTTCTCACTCCCAATCCAAATATCCCAACAATGGTCCATATCCATATGGGAACAAGTGACCTCCCTGGTAGTCAATTGCGCAGTTCTGGACCCAGGGGACCCATCCTGAGCTGTGCATCGCTCGTCATTTTGATCTTTACTGCTCATCCACACTAGGGAAAAAGTAGAAGCATAGTGGTTTCCCGTTGCCTTCTATGCATGAAGAGATGAAAAAAGTAGAAACATTGAAAGAATCACCCCTAGCCCTCGATTACTCTAATAGCATTGGGGGGAAGGAACAAGAAAGAAGAAAAGGATAGAAAGAAATAAGAGTAGGGACCATTCTATAGATAATATAACAGATGTATATTACATGGAAATAAGGTATGGTCCAGCATCAGGTAACTCGGGTTTGCCACTCCCATACTCACTAAAGTGAGCCCTTGGTGTTACATGTAAAAAAACAAAAATATGTAAATGAACCTGCTGCCGCAAATGAACACCCACAGTGTTCTCATTAAGTTGTGCTACATGTAAAAAAACAGAAATATGTAATTAAATTTAATTTAACAACTTATATTTAAATCAATCAAGTATTTATATTGTTCTTCCAGCAGAAAAATGATTTAACACATATAGTAATGATTCAATGATTCAATGATTCAATACATATAACTATTGTCTTGAAAAAATGCAGTTTATTTTTATTAGTTATTTCTAAAAGTGTGCGGCCCGTGATGCTACCACTCATCATATATTAGCCCTGGTATAGAATGAAGTTGGCCACACCTGATCTACAATATCTTGGTGGAAGTTTATTTTTCACTTGGTTAGACTATAATAAATTTAGTATAATTCTTTATCCAAGTGTAAGAAAACAAAGTTTGTGCCTGAAAATATCTTCAGGACTGAGGTAAGGTAGTGCAACACCAGGAAACTCCGAGCAAAGGTGGACTAAGCTCTCATCACTCCTTGTCTCAGTATCTCCCATAATGCAAAGCACATCTCCTTGCAGACATGTATACTGCTATGCATTAAGGGAAGGGCCACTACCCAGACCAGTTTCAACCTTTATTGAGGTCTCGTCAGTGGGGGGGGGTAGACCCAAACGTGGAGATGCTAAGGCAGAAGCAATAGGAGAGGTCATATTTACCTATAGGAGTTGCCAGCAGGTGTACCCCCTTATTATTGAATTACTCTGGATTTAGAGAAAGATGTTGGAAGTTTATTTTTCACTTGGTTAGACTATATAAATTTAGTTTAATCCTTTATCCAAGTGCAAGCAAACAAAGTTTGCGCCTGAAAATATCTTCAGGACTGAGGTAAGGTAGTGCAACCCCAGGCAACTCCAAGCAAAGGTGGACCAAGCTCTCCTATTGCTTCTGCCATAGTATCTCCACATTTGGGTCTACTCCTGCTGACGAGACCTCAATAAAGGTTAAAACCAGTCTAGGTAGTGGCCCTTCCACTATTAATGCATAGCAGTATACATGTCTGCAAGGAGATGTGCTTTGCATTATGGGAGATACTGAGACAAGGAGTGATGAGAGCTTAGTCCACCTTTGCTCAGAATTGCCTGGTGTTGCACTACCTTACCTCAGTCCTGAAGATATTTCCAAGTGCAAACTTTGCTTACACTTGGATAAAGGATTAAACTAAAATTATTATAGTCTAACCAAGTGAAAAATAAACTTCCAACATCTTTCTCTAAATCCAGAGTAATTCAATAATAAGGTGGTACACCTGCTGGCAACTCCTATAGGTAAATATGACCTCTCCTATTGCTTCTGCCTTAGTATCTCCACGTTTTGGTCTGCCTCCCATTCTGGATATATATAAGAAGCTCTGCTTGGGGTAGGTTTTTGCCTGTCTCTGAGTAGAGCCACTGCTGAGATTATGGCTCTGTCTGGTGGTGGTGGTGGGGTGAGCCTGCCACTGGGTAGAGCCAACACTGAGAAGTTCTTCTTGGTGACGGGGTGAGCGTCTCACTGAGTGAAACAAAGCTGAGTTGGGCGATCTTTCGGGATCGTCTAATTTTTAGAGAAGTCTTTACCTAAATACACCTCAATAAAGGTTGAAATCGGTCTGGGTAGTGGTCCTTCCCTTAATGCATATCAGTATACATGTCTGCAAGGAGATGTGCTTTGCATTATGGGAGATACTGCGACAAGGAGTGATGAAAGCTTGGTCCACCTTTGCTTGAAGTTGCCTGGTGTTGCACTACCTTACCTCAGTCCTGAAGATATTTTCAGGCACAAACTTTGTTTGCTTACACTTGGATAAAGGATTAAACTAAATTTATTATAGTATCTTCTTGGAAGAACATTAACTTCAAATTTCTCTTGGCATAAACGTATTACAAATATTGTCTCCTTGGCCTCCAAAAAAATAGGTTTTCTTTTTTGCTCAAGGTGCTTGAACTGCAAACAACTTTATACAAATCCATATGACCACTGAATATTGTCCTCATATCTGGGGTAGTTCCTCCTAATGGCTCCCTAAAGATACTAGACTATGCACAGAAAAGCACAGTCAGACTGATTAATGGCACTCACTCATCCCCTCTTTTAATAATACACTTCACTCGCTTTCACACAGATACTCAGTTTTTGCAGCTTGCCTATTCTATGGCCACTATTAATCAGAATTAGCACCAATAACAGACCCACTCTCTGTCAAGTCCATTCAAATGCATGCAATAACTAATCAACACTATCTCACAGTGCATCTCCAAACTCGAACAAATTTCTCCTTCTCTTCATTCATTCCTTCCACTTCTACCCTCTGGAACAGTCTGCATCTTATGTATTTCCCAAGGAATGCAACATGTAAATGTCAACAAATTCCTTCTTGCCCATCCACAATACTCATGTACTATAGGTTGACCAACCTCACGTGGATGGATATTCAACAAGAAGTAATCTTAGTTAGTTTTTGGTAGAAAGGGTTATTAGCTACTATACCTGAGACATACATAATTTTAGAAATGGAAGCTATCAGCATTAATTGCAGTAATATTCGGAACTTCAGTCACTTAAGTAGAGGGAGAGCAAAACTAACTTTTTTATGCAATAAATATAAGTATAGGGAAACTATTACTTTACAAACTGCAAAGTAATAGTTCAGTTTCAGAAGCAGTTGCTTCAGCAGAAATCACAATGGTCTTATTTTATTTCTTTTCTCAAAATAATAAAATGAAGAAAGAGATTTCAGATATTGAAGTGCACTTTCAAATCAAACAAATAGGAAATTACACAAAAAGGAAGTTATTTATATTTCATTTCCTGGTGTAGATAGAGAAGATGCAATTGGAATACCTCAAAAATGTAGGTGCCGGCCTGGTTGGCTGAGTGGTTATAGCATATCTACTCTCCAGCCGAAAGGCTGCAGGTTCAAATCCTGCAGTGGGCATGGATGTTTGTGATTGTCTGTGAAAACACTAGTGGTGGTAGGCAGTAGATGACGTTGGTATAGATGATGCGGTTTGCTGTAGTTGGCAAACTGAGTGGTGGAGAAGGGAAGTTGTAGAGTAGGTGTCCTCCCTTCAACTCTTTGGATTCCTTGGAGGTGTCATGTAATAACAATAATAAAACACACACTTTGAATTAATCTGGATATCATGTGCTTCAGACATTTTCACCACATATATTTACAGCAGTTAAGTTGAAATAACATTTCACAAAAGAGACATCAAATACTATCACTGAAAACCATTCTAAATGAAGAAAAAAAATTAACCAATTGCATTTTGAGATTATGAGAAGATCAGGAGACAGCGTGCAGGTATAGCATGGAATGGGGAATTGAGTGGAAAGGAGATTAATGCTTCTTGGATGATATTCAAGAACTATCTAGTAGAAGTAATGTCTAAATGTATTTCAAGCAAATTGGAAGAAAGAAGAGATTAAGCATGCAAAACACAGGAAAAAGGCATTATGGAGGCAACAAAAAGGAATGGTAATAATCAGTTCTATGAGGATTACAAAGAACAGGCAAGGAGGGTGACTTGATTGATAAGAATAGCAAAAGTGAAGTATGAGTAGCAATTAGCTAATCAAGCCAAAAAAAAAGAGAAAATCCTAGGGACTTCTTTCATCTAGCCAGCAAAAAAAAAAAAAATTGACAGATTGGAGAAAAAATGGTATAAGAACAACTGCTGCAGAAGATATAGTTGAGATATTATTTAATAAGCAGTTCATAAAGGTCTTTCAGTCTTGTGAATGTAACATCATGGAGAGTTTGAGAGCAGTTGATGATTAGGAGGGACTGACTAATTGAGCAAGAGGTATATGGGGAATTCAGCAATGTTAATAAGGATATGGGATTTGATAATATATCATCACGTATTTTGAAGGAATGTGCCAAGGAGTAGACACTTGCCTTGACATATTTGTTTAATATGAGTCTTGCACTGAGGTTCCAAAGGAGTGGAAGGAAAGCAAGATTGTGCCACTTCATAAGGGAAGTGACAGAACTCAAACATCAAATAACAGGCCAATCTGTGTGTCAGTTGTTGTGGTTTAGGTGTTGGAGAGGGTGGTGAGAACCAGAATCGGGTTGACAATAGCAGTATTATTAGTGGTCAATTATTACAATAAGGTGATTGCTTCATTGGGCAAAGGAGATGGATTGCAGTGGCTTTTGATAAATTATTATTATTACGGGCAACTCCAAGGAGTCAACAGACTCATCGAGGGAGGCCCTAACATCATGTCAAGAACAACTATTCAACATTCACACAGTATCTATCATACCTCACCTTCAACTCATTCACAGTCATGGCACCCACAACAGACTCTGGCAGCTTATTGAACTCATTCACCACTCTCCAAAAAAAAAAACCTAGCTCTAACACCCTTGCTAACCACACTCTTGCCCAGCTTCCATGTATGGCCCACAGTCATCCTGCCACCAGTCCTATTCTCAAAAATATCTTCTGAATTAATCTTATAGAAACCCTTCAGTAATTTGAATGTCTCAATCATATCACCCCTTTTCCACCTATCAACCAATTTCTGCAACCCACAAATCTTCAACCCGTTCTCATAAGGTTCATTCCATAGGCCTGGAATCATCTTGATCACTCATCTCTGGATCCTCTAAACCTTCTTCCCATTAAGAAGAAACCCTGGTGCCCATATCTGGGCACAGTAGTCTAGATGGGGTCTTATCAAGGCTCAATACAGAGGAACAATAACCTGTTTGTCTCTGCTTGTTAAAGTATTTTTCAGTAACCAAGTGATTTGATGAGCTGATTTAGCCACTTTTGCAATGTGCCTCCTAAACTTCAACTCCCTATCCACCAACACTCCCAAATCCCTGGCCTCGTCAATGTCCTGGAGTACGGTTCCAATAATGTGATATAATGCTGCTAATCTTTTCACCCCAAAATGCAAAGCCTTATATTTTGTCACATTAAATTGACATCCATTCTCCTTAGCCCAGTCCTCCAAACTATCCAAATCATCCTGCAAAATTTTGACATCCTGAGCATTCACTATTGCTCTACCCAACTTTGCATCATCAGCAAACAGATGCACAGTTCCTCTCAGATCCTTTCCTATAACGTTAATGAACAAATTAAATAGTAGTGGTTCAAGAACAGAACGCAGTGGCACACCACTAGTCACAGGCTGTCTTTTGGACTCTACTCCTAAATAAACCACTGTCTGATATCTCTCCATCAATCACCCTCCTATCCATCTCACCAACCCTATATCCATCCCCATATGCTGCAGTTTACTGATTAGAATTCCATGTGGTATCCTGTCAAAGGCCTTAGCAAGGTCCAGCAGAATCAGTGTAAACCCATTATCCTTATCCAGTTCAGCCGTCACTGTGTTATAAAACATGGGCAAGTTACTGAGGCATGATCTACCCTTCACAAAACCATGCTGTCCCCCATACAGTATCCTATTTTCATCTATCCAATTTTCCTCTTGACTATTTTCTCCAAGACCTTGACAACGATTCCTGATATGCTGATCGGTCGGTAAGTTACAACAGCAGTCTTTGAACCTCCTTTATGCAGTGGAACTATTTTCCCCTCTTTCGACCCCCTCGGGACTAACCCAGACCTGAGACTCAAATTAAACAAAATGGTCAAAGGTAATGACAATTCTTTAACCATTTCATGTACGACACAAGCTGGTATACTATCCTATCCCACAGATGTATTGACATTGAGGTTTTGAAATAGACTATTCACCTCTACTTCATTCACCACAATTCCCGTATAAGCTATTATTTCATTCATTCCTGCAATGTCACCACCTGGATGATATACTCTTGCAAAGTGCTCACTCAGTAATTCCACTACATCAACTGATTCGGTTACCTCCTTACCATCGGCATTCTTTATAATCGTTCTGCCATATACATTTTTTCTTTTACTTGCAACATATCGAAAAAACTGTTTGGATTCTCTTTAGCCTGCATAGCTAATGTTCTTTCATAATCTGCTTTTGCTTTTCTTACAACACATGTTACCCTTCTGGCCTGCACTTTATACCGTTCATGTGCCTGCCGGTCACCTTTCTCCTTAAATTCCCTCCACAGTTGTTTCTTTTTTTGCAGCTAAAGCTTAATGGTGTTATTCATCCATTTAATCCTTACTTATTATTCAGACTCTAGGTATACAGTCAGCCATTGCTTCCTGCAAACACTTCTTCACCGCATCCCATGTACAATCAACATCCAGCCCTTGCAGTTTTACATGCCATGGCACTGAATCAATCAAAGTCCTAAGCTTGTCATACTTACCAGCCCAATAATTCCACATGTATTCTGTCTTAATTGTGAATTCCACACCTTTAGCCACCTCCCAAGTCAAGTCCCTATGATCACTCTCACCAATAGGTGGCAACATGGTCATATTCGTTACAGCCAAAATCTCAGACAATTACTAGGTCAAGTACTCTTTGACCCCTATTATTTTCCATTACATGCTGTCGCAGATAGTTATCCCTTAATAACCGCATAAAATCCAATTCCTTCCTCCAATGTGTCCTCTCCTCCTACCAATCAATGTTACCATAGTTGAAATCTCTCATAATAATTACCCTCCTTCCACTCATTTCTTCTATTTGCTTATGCATACTAACTCCAATCTATTCCATCACCTGGTCTATAGCAGCACCCAACCGTATAATTTGTTCTGCTAATCTCAATCTCACACCAAATAGCCTCAAATGTGCTCTTTTCTCTATCCTGCAGTTCCACTTCTATACTCCTTGGCTGCAGCTCATCAGCTATCATCAATAACACTCCTCCCCCATTTTATTCTCCCTGTCACTCCTGAACACACCATACCCCTCACATTCAATCCCAATAGCTATATCATCTTCTGTCAGCCATGTTTCACTAATGCCAATAACCTGTGGCCTGGAAGTGCCAACCAAGGCCAAAAATTCTTCCTTCTTGTTCCTAATACTTCTGGCATTAGTATACATGAATTGCAGAAGCCCATTTGTCCCATCCCTATTTTGATGCCTTATATTAACTATCCCATTCTGATTTATTGTCCTTCGTACTTGCTCGAGCATATTACACACATTCATACACTCAACTGCCTCCCTAAAGTCTGCATATCTACTCCACTTCCCCCCCCCCTTAATAAAACTCTAGATTTCCTGATTCTGCACATCCACTTCCACTTCATTCAACAACACCTTTTCAAGTCTCCGTACACCAAATCCATTCAAATGTAAACCATTCATCTTATATAAATCCTTTCGCTCATCGAACTCACTCTACCACATCCACAAATTCCACACCACTCCTGCTGCATCCGTGCATAAAGTCTTAGCAATTTTGGCGCTCCTTCTATACTCTTCACTGTCATACTGCGGCAACAGACTCACCATCCTATTACCGCATGATAAGTTGATAGTCAAACTAGAGCAAATGGGGTTGGATATTAGACTAGTACGTTGGATTGGAGATTGGCTATCTCATAGGTATCAGCAAGTTGTGTATGGGGGAACAATATCCTGGAAGAGGAAAGTCACTAGTTGTTTGCTTCAGGCATCTGTTTTAGGGCACTGCTGTTTAACCTGTATGCTAATGATATTGGAGAATTGGATGGGGATATTCAGTTGTTTGCAGAAGATGCAAAGTTGGGATGAACTACGAGAAGCAGAGCAAACGTTCTGGCCTTGCAAAAAGACTTCGAATAAAATGAGTGAATGGGCACCAAAGTGGGGATGCGAGTTCAATGATGTGAAATGTTTTTATATACTTTAAAGTAATTACAAGATGAAAGAGAGAAAAGCCGATTTTTTTTTCTCCTGGAGTTCATAAGGTGGCTCATGTACTTAATCTACTTTGGCTGATAGGGAGGTTAATTCTCACTAAAGGGTTAATCTGTGAATACCATCATATGCTTTTTTAGAACAGATAAATAGAACATAGACAGGCTAATTATATTCTCAGTTTTTTCCTCTCTAAAAGTAATTTGCTTTTAATGTAAAATTCTGGTCTTTAATGTAAAATAAACGTATCTTTATGTATATCTTTGATATACATAAAGATCCTTCATAGTATAATTATACTGAATCTTGTGATTCCATGAAAGTTAAGAAAATAATAATAGTAATATAATTAGAATATTATACAATATTATAGTATATTAATATTATACTTGGACAAGAAATTATATTCTTGTTTTAATATACAATAATAATAAAGTAATCTTTACCCAATTGTAAGCAAGCAAAGTCTGTAGATGAAATATCTTCACTACAAGTCTACTTGTATACAGAGGCTATTGGCTTCACAACAATCACTGAATTATCCCATAATGCAAAGAAAGGCTAGAGGTAAATATTAGTTCAAGAAGAGAAATCTGATTTCTCTGGCAGGCAGTAGATGAAGCAGTGTGTTAATGGCAGTAGTATGGTTGTTGTGTGATTAGAGGAATAAGTAGGGCAAGCAGTGAATTTTGTTCAGCAAAGTGAAGTGCCTGCCCACAATATGTCCTTGGAGATGTCATGTAACAATAGCAAGGGAAGGTTTAATTAATTCTTTTTTTTTTTTGTGAGAAAAAAAGGAGAACTATGCAATGTAAAAGACTAACTTGTCCTAACATTACTGAAGAATGGATGGAGTTCAGTGTTTAAGGCACTGTTTATAGAGGATCTTAAATTTGTAATACTGTACATTAGGCATTTAGTCAAATGAGAAAGATAGTCCATCAGCAAAACTATGGATAGAGTTAAAAACAAGAGGTCACTTACATATGGCAGAAAGAGGACAAGTGATAGCGCAGCCTGGCTGATTTTGAATTATGGTCAAGATAACTAAGGCTGTAAGGCCAAGTGACAGAACAGAATCATGCTATGCTAAGTCAAAAAAAAGAAAGCTGTCCACCATAGAATGCAAAGACCAACCAGACAGAAAACTGGGTCCCCACTTAAAGTGTGAAAGATAGACAAATGATGCTGCTTAAATAAATAACTGTGATAAAATCAGCTGCATGCTATGAAACCGTTACTGTACTAATATAATCCTGAAAGCAATGTTGTAAATTGGAAACTGCACAGCCTTCATTCCAGCATTTTTAATCATGCATGTCATCTTCAGCAAGTGTGAAAATCTCCAGTATATATCACAAAAAAGTTGATTCTTGATATTTTTGATGACCTGTTCTTTGCGAACATGCATCAACTTCTATCACACATTTGATGTCAATTATTTGCGATTCCCAATGTCGTATAGCTTAAAGAAGTTTCCTTTGGAAATTTATTAACATGAGAAAACTACAAGTGTGCATACTGGGTTGGAAATGCTGCTTATTTTTTCTGCCATATTTATCCATTGATGACTGTAGGCGTTTGTATAATAATAATGTCTACATTTCTTTCAGCCACTTCAGTACAATAATTAGAAGTAGACAAGATTATATTATACACATATTTAAATTTATTGAGAAACCTAAAATGCGTAAATATGTAATTTATTCTCTGACAACATGAAAACATACTATTTTGAACACAGTTGTAGACTTTCTGTTCACATTTCAATTTCTGGGCTTCTACACGTCCATGTGTTAAAGTTTTATCAATCCAGCCAGAATAAAAATTTTCCCCTCGTCGTTCAGGGAAAAACTGTTGGACTTCTTCGTTCATGAAAGTATCCTCCGAATTGCATGTTGTACTTTCATGGTTTTCTTTAGAATTGGCACGTGGTTCACTACCATCACTCATTTCTAGACTAGCAGATACTTTAATATTACATCGGACGAACAATGACGCCACCTGAATATCCCAAAACGGTATTGAAAATATGTCAAATTCGTATTATTATTTTAATAGCAAAATATTGGGAAAATATAATATGTCACACAAAGAAAGAAATCAAAATAATTTATTACTAAATTTAAAATTTTCATAACTACAGAAATTATAAAATATTTAAATCTAAATTGTGAAAAAGTACAGTACTTGAAATTACTTGATCCCCTATAGCAGTGCTTCCAAAACTGTGGGCTTCGTCCCGCTTGGGGCAGTTAATTTTGCTGAGGGTGGGAGGTCGTGAAATAATGAAAACAAATTTAAAATGTTTTATTATTATTATTCCTGATACCTCCAAGGAGTCCGAAGACTCATCGCGGAGGACACATACAACTGTCTCAACCACTGCACCGAACCTCTACTACGAATCATCTCCATCAACACCATCTACCGCCCACCTCCACCACCACCACAACTAGTATTTTTTGTCTGTAAATTGCGTGTGTTCTGAAGGGCCGATTTGTCTGTATTATTACTATTATTACGGGCAACTCCAGGGAGTCATTAGACTCATCGAGGGAGGCCCCAAATCATATTCATCACAACTATTTGACATTCATACAGTATCTATCATACCTCGCCTTAAACTCATTCACTGTTACAGCATCCACCACAGACTCAGGGAGCGCATTCCACTCATTCACTACTCTAAAAGTAAAGAACCCAGCTCTAACACCTTTACTAACCACACTTTTGCCCAGTTTCCATGGATGTTCCCTAGTCCTCCCACAACCAGCCTTGTTCTCAAAAATATCTTCTGAATTAATTTTATAGAAACCCTTCAGTAATTTGAATGTCTCAATCATATCTCCCCTCTTCCGCCTATCAACCAATTTTTGCAACCCACAAATCCTCGACCTGTTCTCATACGGTTAATTCCACAGGCCTGCTATCATCTTGGTCACTCGCCTCTGGATCCTCTCCACCTCCTCCCCATCAAGAAGAAACCTAGGTGACCAAATCTGAGCACAGTAGTCTAGATGGGGTCTTATCAAGGCTCGATACAGAGGAACAATAACCTGCTTGTCTCTGCTTCTCAACGTATTCTTCAGCAACCAAGTGATTTGATGAGCTGATTTGGCCACATTTGCAATGTGTCCCCTAAATTTCAATTCCTTATCTACCAACACTACTAATTTTCGTGCCTCATCAATTTCCTGGAGCACGGTTCCACCAATGCAGTAAACTGCCGCCAATCGTTTCACCCCAAAATGCATAACCTTACATTTTGCCACATTAAACTGACAACCATTCTCCTTAACCCAGACCTCCAATCTATCCAAAACATCCTGCAAAATTTTGACGTCATCAGCATTCACTATTTCCCTACCCAACTTCGCATCATCCGCAAACAAATGAACTGTTCCTCTCAGATCCTTTCCTATATCATTTATGAACAAATTAAACAGCAGTGGTCCAAGAACAGATCCTTGTGGCACACCACTAGTCACAGGCCGTCTTGTGGACTCTACTCCTGAGTAAACCACTCTCTGATATCTCTCCATCAACCACCCTCCTATCCATCTCACCAACCCTATGTCCATTCCCATATGCTGCAATTTACTGATTAGAATTCCATGTGGTATCCTGTCAAAGGCCTTGGCAAGGTCCAGTAGAATCACCGTAAACCCATTACCCTTATCCAGTTCAGCCGTCACTGTGTTATAATACGTGAGCAAGTTACTGAGGTATGACCTACCCTTCACAAAACCATGCAGTCCCCGATACAGTATCCCATTTTCTTCTATCCAATCTTGTATTTTCCTCTTGACTATTTTCTCTAAGACCTTGATAATGATTCCGGTAATTTTCAACAGCAGTCTTGGAACCACCTTTGTGCAGTGGAAATATTTTCCCCTCTTTCGACCCCCTCGGGACTAACCCAGACCCGAGACTCAAATTAAACAAAATGGTCAAATGTAATGACAATTCTATAACCGTTTCAAGTACGACACAAGCTGATATACCATCCAATCCCACAGATGTATTGACATTGAGGTTTTGAAATAGACTATTCACCTCTACTTCATTCACCACAATTCCCATATAAGCTGTTGGTTCTTCCATTCCTGCAAAGTCACTACCTGGATGATATAGTCTTGCAAAGTGCTCGCTCAGTAATTCCACAATATCAACTGATTCGGTTACCTCTCTACCCTCAGCATTTTTTAAGATCATTCTACCATGAGCATATTTCCTTTTAGTTGCAACATATTGAAAAAACTGTTTGGGATTCTCTTTAGCCTGCGTGGCCAATTTCCTTTCGTAATCTGCTTTTGCTTTTCTTACCACCCTTGTTACCATCCTGGCCTGAGCTTTATACTGTTCCTGCGCCTGATGGTCACCCTTCTCCTTAAATTCCCTCCACAATTGTTTATTTTTTTGCAGCTCAAGCTTAATAGTGTTATTCATCCATTTAACCCCTACTTGATTTATTATTCGGACTCTTGGTATACAGTCAACCATTGCCTCCTGCAAACAGTTCTTAACCACCTCCCATGCACTATCAACATCCAGCCCTTGCAGTTTTACATGCCATGGCATTGAGCCAAGCAAACACCTAAGCTTGTCATACTTACCAGCCCAGTAATTCCACATGTACCCTGTCTTAATTGTAAATTCGACTCCTTTAGCCACCTCCCAAGTCATGACCTTATGGTCACTCTCACCAATTGGTGGCAACATGGTCATGTTCGTTACAGCCACATTCTCGGTTGCAATTACTAGGTCTAGCACTCTCTGCCCCCTGGTATTTTCCAATAAATGTTGCCGTAGATAGTTGTCCCTTAATAACCACATAAAATCCAATTCCTTCCTCCCATGTGCCCTCTCCTCTTTCCAGTCAATGTTACCATAATTGAAATCACCCATAATAATTACCCTCCCTCCACTCATTTCTTCTATTTGCTTATGCATACTATCCCCACCATCCACTCCATCACCCAGTCTATAGCAGCACCCAATTGTATATTTTGTTCTGCTGGATTCTATCTCACACCAAACAGCCTCAAATGTGCTTTTTTCCCCATCATGCAGTTCA
The DNA here is from genome assembly GCF_054136105.1 of Typopeltis vanoorti. Lineage (NCBI taxonomy): Eukaryota > Metazoa > Arthropoda > Arachnida > Uropygi > Thelyphonidae > Typopeltis > Typopeltis vanoorti. The sequence goes on along the minus strand of NC_143553.1, from coordinate 74,225,341 downwards.
ACTTCTATTCTCCTTGGCTGAAGACCATCAGCTATCATCAATAACACTCCTCCCCCCTTTTTATTCACCCTGTCACTCCTGAACACGCTATACCCGTCGTATTCAATCCCACCTGCTTTATCATCTTCTGTCAGCCATGTTTCACTAATACCGACAACCTGTGGCCTGGAAGTGCCAACAATGGCCAAAAACTCTTCCTTCTTGTTCCTAATACTCCTGGCATTAGTGTACATGAATTGCAGAAGCCCATTTGTCCCATCCCTACTTTGATGCCTTATACTAACTATCCCATTCTGATTTGTTGTCCGTCGTACTCGCTCGGGCATAATCTACTCATTCATACACTCTACTGCCTCCCTAAAGTCTGCATATCTACTCCACTCCCCCCTCCCTCTTAATAAATCTAGTTTTCCTGAGTCTGTATATCCACTTCCACATCATTCATCAACACTCTTTCAAGTCTCCGTACACCAACTCCATTCAAATGGAATCCATCCATATTATATATGTCCTTTCGCCCATCGAACTCATTCCACACATCCACAAATTCCACACCACTCTCCATGCATAACCCACGCATAAAGTCATTGGCAATTATGGCCCTCCTTCTAAACACTTCACTGTCATACCGCGGTAAGATACTCACCATCCTAACTCTCTCACTCTTCTCTTTTGCTACCTCAAACAACTCCCTCACATATTCTATCATTTCCATTTTGTCCTCTTTCAAATCATTCGTTCCTGCCACGATTATCATCTCTTTCACCGTCTGTTTTTGCAGTCGAATAGATTCGGTGGCATCCTTTATGTTCGCACCCTGCTGGTACGACTTCGTTAAACTCTCAATTATTACGCCTCTTAATAGCGAATCTCCATACAGCACTCGCTCCTTCATTTTATTGACGTTTGCGAACATTCTATTATTTGCCGTCACAGACTTCCGCCGGTTATTTGTCGTTACGTTCAACACACATTTTTTTCATACGCTCCAGTTGTCTTTTAGCTCTGTGTATGGCACCATTCAAACGGGCAATTTCGCTACTCGCATTTATTTCACCATTTGCATTATCGATCAAGTCATCCATTCTTTCTGTGTTTGTACCTTCATTTTCATTTTCGGCGACGCTCTGTATGCGGGATGAAAAACCCGAATTTCCGGGAGAAAAAATCATGCTACCTCAGTATGAGATCGGCTAACTCACCTTCGATTGAAATCGTCCAGATATGGCTGATAATTGAATACCATTGAATATAAATATAATAAATATTAAAATAATATATGTCTGTATTACGAATTTTGTTTTCGATGGGGGCCGAGAAATATTTTAATTTTTCCAAGGGGGACCTTTACATCTTTAAGTTTGGGAAGCAATGCCCTATAGAACAGCATTCCCAAAAGTTAGGGCTAAAACTTCCTTGCCTACTGTCTTTGAAAAAATAAAAGGAGTTAGAAGATTTTTATTTAATTTTATTTTTTGCGAACAGAGGTTTATTAAAGGGGCCTGGGTAGCTCAATACCCATGGTTCAAGTCTAGTCGCCAACTGGAGGAGGAATTTCTAAGCCTTTCTTCGACAGGTTCCCGAGTTTGTCAGACAGTAACATATCAGGTTAGGGTTAGGTACCAAGAGATGGCAGCACTTGCTTGCCGATCTCTTTATGGGTGGCTTCCTATAATTAGTGATAGACATGGGCCAGCTATTTTTAATTGGCTACCGGTGGAGATTGAAATGCCCACTCAGTCTCCAAAAGCTAGATATAGCTTTAAAGGCTTCACCTACTCCCTATAAGCAGTGGCGGCTTGTGGCTTGAAATCGTGGAGGTGCTGAAACTTTCGAAATATACATATACACTGAAAGTACAATGTATACGTGTTTGGATAAAATATCAAAATTATGGTAAATATTTTAGAAAAAATTAAACATGAAAAAATATTGTTTATTATCGATAAAATTATACAGTTTGGTATAATTCAAAATTACTTAAAAATAAAATATATTCTTTTTGTTGTTTTGTTTCATGAAAAAATATTGTTTATTATTGATAAAATTATACAGCTTAGTATAATTCGAAATTACTTAAAAATAAAATCCATTCCTTTAATTGTAATTAAAGGTATGGATTCACAATTTTTGGACATCACATTAATTAAATCCTTTAATTGCAATGTCCAAATATTTAAAGAGACAGAGTAAACACAATAAGCACTACAAACACTCTACTACTGGCGCAAACTGCATATAAACATAGTGGAACTGCGCAACGGACAGTGCCGCATTACGCTAATAGCACGCATCTCACTATGTCGATTCACTCACTATGCTTGCGTGCATAGCAATATGTATCCTAGCAGCACTTTTACCACAGCGCTGCTAGCACGCATATTGTTTACCACAGTGCTGCTGGCGTCCTTTGCCCTCCTAAGGGCAACAAGATGGATATTTATTATTTTTTTATGAAAATAAGAGAATTTTATAGGATTGTTGGTGATAAAATTAAATATTACAGGCAAATATAAATAAAAAAAATCAGCTAACGCCTTTTTATTCCCGTATACGGGAGTAGGCGAGGCCATTTAGCCCTATCTAACTTTTGGAGACTGAGTGGGCAGTTCAATCTCCACTGGTACCAATCAGAGATAGATGGCCCAAGGCTATCACTAATTAAGCGGTACACAGTGAAGAGAGACGGCTCAAATGTGCCGCCATCTAGTGGTCCCTAACCCTAACACAATATATTTAATGTCTGAAATAATGTGAGTTCTACGGTCGATTTTCTTGAGTTTACGGGACGAAAAATCCGAGTTTCCGGGAGGAAAAACCCGCTTGCCCGTGCCAGAGATAATAAATATATTTATATATCGAGAAAAATTGGGGGTGTTCCACAGTACCTATGCATGAGCCGCCCCTGCCTATAAGGGAATAAAAGGCATTAGCTTATTATTATTAGGTTTATTATAGGTGACTGCAATTGTTTCAAGTTTCTAAGGGGAATATTTCCAACATAAGAAACTACTAAGACATGAATCTTTGAAGTAAGGCGAAAAGTAAGTAAGGTGCAAAAACTACGTAGTATCTAGGAAATTGCAAATAGGTTCATATGAAGCTAACAAAGAGGATGATGAAGGGCTATTGAGAGGAAGTTTGAAAAGTTTCAGTTATACCACTACTCGAAGAAGAGAAATTCCAAGAATTATTATTATTGCATGGGCGCCTCCGTTGAATCCTAAGACTCATCTTGAACTTAGGACAAGGGCCTCCTTATCCATTGAGCTAAATGGACTAGAGCCCAGAGGCTCCACTGATCCATATATGTATTAAATAACGCATATAATTAATTATATGTATTATTTAATTATTGCTCAATCCAAATGTAATTAAGGCCCCAATTTATTTAGCCCATGGGTTCTCAAACTTGTTAAGACGCCACTGCTTAGGACTCCAAACTATCATCAGAGTATCTGTAATAACCCATCGTGAAACTCTTAACAGACAAAGTACTCAATGCTGACTCAGCCAACCCATTCCATTCATTCACCACTCTCCAAGTAAAAAAATCTAATCCTCACACAGTTGCTAACCATCCTTTTACCTAACTTCTAGGGATGATATCTTTTCATCTCCTGTCAAGTCAAGTGCAAAAATATTTCCTTTGTATAAATCCTATAAAATCCTTTAAGTAGTTAAATATATCTCATATCCCCTTTTTTGCATTTTTTTTGCGAAGATCAACCAACTTTTGTAACCCACAAAACCTTGACATATTCTCATAGGGAGCATTCCAAAGACAACGCACACCATCTTGGCCACTAGCTTATTGATTTTCTCCACCACTTCCTTGCTCCCAAGAAACCCAGGTAGCCAGCCCTTAGCACAATAATCCAGATGTAGTCGTAAAAAAGCTTTATAAAGAGGAATGAAAACTCCCATATCCCTGCTTGCTAGTGCATTCTTTAATGACTAAGTAATTCTGTGAGCCACACTGGCTACTTTGGCAATATGCCCTGTAAGCTTCAACTCTCTACATAAAAATGTGCTCAAATTCCTGGCTTCATCGATTTCCCTAAGTATATTTCCTCAAAGTGGTGCATAGCTTGTAATTTTCTATCTCAAATTGCATAACTTCAAACTTTTTGACATTCAACTTATATCCATTATGCAGACCCGTACTGTCAGCCTATTGTTACTATTATTATGGGCGACTCCAGGAAGTCCTTAGCCTCATCGAGGGAGGCCCTAAACATCATGTCCACACAACTATATGTCATTCTCACATTATCTATTATCCCTTGCCTTGAACTCACTCACGATCTTAGTACCCACAACAGACTCTGGCATCTTATTCCCCTCATTTACCACAATAAAAGTAAAGAACCCAGCTCTAACACCCCTGCTAACCACACTCTTGCTCAGCTTCCATAGGTGTCCCCTAGTTCTCCCGCCACCAGTCCTGATCTCAAAAATATCCTCTGAATTAATCCTATAGAAACCCTTTAGCAATTTGAACGTCTCAATCATATCAGATAGAGGTCTTATCAAGACTCGGTACAGACTTACAATATCCTGTTTGTCTCTGCTTGTTAAAGTATTTTTCAACAACCAAGTGAGTTGATGAGCTGATTTAGCTACGTTTGCAATGTGCCCCCTAAACTTCATCTCCCTATCCACCAACACTCCCAAGTCCCTGGCCTCATCAATCTCCTGGAGTACAGTTGCACCAATGTGATATACTGCAGATAATCTTTTCACCCCAAAATGCATAACCTTACATTTTGTTACATTAAATTGACATCCATTCTCTTTAGCCCAGGACTCCAATCTATCCAAGTCGTCCTGCAAGATTTTGACATCTTCTGCATTCACTATTGCCCTACCGAACTTTGCATCATCAGTGAACAAATGAACTGTTCCTCTTAGATCCTTCCCTATATCGTTAATGAACAAATTAAACAACAGTGGTCCAAGAACAGAACCCTGCGGCAAACCACTAGTCACAGGCAGTCTTTTGGACTCTACTCCTGAATAAACTACTCTCTGATATCTCTCCATCAACCACCCACCTATCCATCTCGCCAACCCTATATCCATTCCCATATGTTGTAGTTTACGGATTAGAATTCCGTGTGGTATCCTGTGAAATGCCTTAGCTTGGTTATGCAATATCACTGTAAACCTATTATCCTTATCCATTTCAGCCGTCACTATGTTATAAAACTTGAGCAAGTTACTGAGGAATGATCTACCCTTCACAAAGCAATGCTGTTCCCCCATACAGTATTTCATTTTCATTAATCCATTCCTGTATTTTTTCCTTGACTACTTTCTCCAAGACCCTGACAACGACTCCTGATATGCTGATCAGTCGGTAATTTGCAACCGTGGTCTTTGATCCTCCTTTATGCAGTGGAACTATTTTCCCATCTTTCCACACCTTCGGGACTAAACTAGACCCGAGACTCAGATTAAACAACATGGTCAAGGGCACTGATAATTCTTTAGCTGCTTCACGCAATACCCGTGCCAGTATGCCATCCAATGCCACAGATGTATTCACATTAAGGTTCTGTAATAGACTATTCACCTCCACTTCATTCATCACAATTCTCGTATATAAACTAATGTTTCCTTCATTTTTTCAATGTCACCACCTGGATGATATACTTTTGAAAAGTGCTCGTTCAGTAACTCCACTATATCGACTGACTCAGTGACCTCCTTACCATCGTCATTCCTTAAAATCATTTTGGCGTGTACAGTTTTTTTCTTGCTTGCAGCATATTGAAAGAACTGTTTGGGATTCTCTTTTGCTTGTATAGCTAGTTTCCTTTCGTAATCCACTTTTCCTTTTTTTTACGACACTCGTTACCCTTCTGGCCTGCACTTTATACCGTTCGTGTGCCTGCAGGTCACCCCTTTCTTTAAATTCCCTCGACAGTTGTTTCTTTTTTTGCAGCTCAAGCTTAATGGTGTTATTCATCCATTTAACCCCTACTTGTTTAACTATTCGGACCCTAGGTATACAATCAGCCAGTATCTCCTATAAATGCTCCTTGACCACTTCCCATGCTCTATCGACATCCAGTCCTTGCAGTTGTACATGCCATGGCACTGATCCAAGCAATCTCCTAAGCTTGTCATACTTGCAAGCACGGTAATTCCACATATACCCTGTCTTAATCGAAAATTCCACACCTTTAGCCACCTTCCAGGTCAAGACCTTATGATCACTCTCACCAATAGGTGGCAACATGGTCAAATTCATTACAGTCAAATTCTCAGATGCTATTACCAGGTCAAGCACTCTCACATCTCTAGTATTTTCAATTACATGCTGTCTCAGATAGTTATCCCTTAATAATTGAATGAAATCCATTTCCTTCCTCACATGTGTCCTCTCCTCCTTCCAATCAATGCTACCGTAGTTGAAATCCCCCATAATAATTACCCTCCTTCCACTCATTTCATCAATTTGTTTATGCATACTATCTCCACAATCTATTCCATCACCTGGTCTAGAGCAGCACCCAACTGTATATTTTGTTCTGCCAGTCTCAATCTCACACCAAACAGCCTCAAATGTGCTCTTTTCACTATCCTGAGATATATCTTCAATTCTCCTTGGCTGCAGTTCATCAGCTATCATCAATAACACTCCTCCAACCATTTTATTCTCTCTCTCCCTCCTAAACACACTATAACCTACACATTCTATCCCACTAACTATATCATCTTCTGTCAGCCATGTTTCACTAATGCCAATAACCTGTGGCAGGAAGAGCCAATCAAGGCCAAAATTTATTCCTTCTTGTTGCTAATACTCCTGGCATTAGTATACATGAAATGCAATGGTCCCTTTGTCCCACCCCTATCTTGATGTGTTATTCCCATTCCGATTTTTTGTCAGTCAGGTACATTATATACATTCTTACACTCAACTGTCTGATGTCCGCATATCCACTTCCCCCTCCTTGGTAGTTCTAGTTTCCCTGGTTCTGCACATCCATTTTCACTTCATTCAACAACGCAACACTTTTTCCAGTCTCCGCACACCAAATCCATTCAAATGCAGGCCATTCATCTTGTATGTATAAATCCTTTCGCCCATCAAACTCACTCCACTCGTCCACGAATTCCACACCACACCGTCTGCATAACCTGCGCATAATGTCACTTGCGATTATGGCCCTCCTTCTATACTCCTCTCTGTCATACCGCAGAAACAGACTCACTATTCTAACTTTGTCACTCTTTTCTGTCGCTACCTTTAACAATACTTTCAAGTCCTCTCTCAGAAAAGTTTATCTCCTCTCAATTCATTCGTACCCGCCACAACTATCCATTCTTTCACCCTGTTTTTGCGCTCTAATACTCTCACTTACATCCTTAAATTTCGTACCCGGTAAGTACGATTTAGTTAAACTCCCATCTATCACTCCTCTTAATAACGAGTCACCATACAACACTCTTTCCTTCATTTCAGAAACTCTCCCACACTTATGCTTATTTTCCCTTTCAAACACTTGTTTATTTACGTTATTTACGGAGGGTCAAACGTGGACACCCTGTATTTGTTAGGCTCATTCTAAATAATATTATCATCCTAGGACGACCTAGTTGGACTGATGATTAGAAAATTTAGATACTTTGCTCTAGACAACAAATATGACCTTTTGCAGGCGACTTTGGACTTACATAATCAGGATGATGGTTTAATATGAAGTGATTTTCATCAATTAATGTTAGACCACCTCACAACTCCGATTAAGAGCAGTAAATATATTTATGCAACGCTGAAGAGATGATTAAATTGCTCTTAGAAGTACTAATGTTAAATTATGTTTAACCACCGCATCGGCCTGACGAATATTCGTCCATAAATTACATGGATGCGAAGTGTCCATTGAAGTCAATGTAACCTCCGAATATTATAGAAATAAAATCGATACGAAGCATGTATTTTGATACATTTTATCCGTTTGGATGGCCAATAAATGATTATAATCTACTTAACGTTATTTGGCAATTCATTTTTAATCGTTAATGACCCCATTCATCATCAAATTTCTTCTTCATTTAATTCTTTTACATGGGATTTTTCAATAGAGTGCTGTTGAAATGTATGTGATTGAATTATTGACCTATTCAGGAAGTTGCAAGCCTAGCTGGACAAATGGAGACGAAATTAGCTCTCTTCTTTTATTAGAGCCGTTTTCATCCTACAACTGGACACAAACTGCTCTGATTCCTGTTATCTGAAGATTGCATATAACTGCAAGATCTGACTTTGTCAATAGTCAGTTATTTATGTATAGTCATTGGGATACTATATTCCATGATCTCTATACCAAACATGCTAGTTTTGATGATTATTTGTAGTTTGTAATAAACAAATCTGCCCTATAGATATAAAACGATAAGCCTTCTTATGTAACGTTTTTTGTCAAGTTATTTGAAACTCAGGGCTACCCTGAGTGTCGCGTCTTTAAACTTCGAGTCATCAGAATTCAAAGAAAACCGGCCTACCAGTCCGGAACTCGGGGGTTTGGGCACCTTAGGCGCCGGGGGGGGGGGGGAAACCGCCTTTCGAGTAAGAATTCAAGAAGAACTGGCCTACCAGTCCGGAACCCGAAGGTTGCGGACTGGTTTTTTAAATATTTTATTTTTAATATTTAATTTTAAATTAACTTGACTTTCTTATTAACTGCCCGTTGTTCTCCTACTGAGTCCTGATTGCACTGTTGGATTATCTGTTTTCTGTAATCTCTTGTGTTATAATCATTTCATGCAGAAACGCCTGTTAAACATTGGAGAATATTTTGTTATAAAATCATTTTTTCACAGTGAGTTATTCATGTTCATTAATTTCCTAATGTCTACTTCTGCAACCTATTCGGATGCCAGCGTAGCTTTTTAGTAATGTTTCTTACAGTATAGCGCTAGACAGCGAGCAGGAAGACTATTATAACTTTCAGTTCTAGTTGCCGCTCAGAGGAATTTTTATTCGACTTTTTTTTTTTTCCAGCCTGTTCCTGTAGCAAATCTTTGCTCAGGCTTGTAAAGTATCCCTCCGGAAATCAGGGATTTTAACATGCATCTCAGTAAAATCGAACATAGCACTCACACTGTTTGACAACAGTTCGAGTGTTCGGGGTTTAGGTTCACGAAATGGCAGAAATTGTCTGCTGTCCTCTCCCCATGTTTCAAAATTCGATAATTTCAATGAGCTCAAATTTCATTGCGAAGATGGGGAAGGCTTTCCCAAGATTTTCGAAAGTTAAGGGTAAAAGAATTCCCGTATTCCCCTGGGAAATAAAAGGCGTTAGAGGATTTTTTTTACGTTTCACTTCATAAAAAATCCTGTAATTTGGTTGTTGATTTTCAGTTTTTGTCACTTTCATGAGAAAATTTCACTTGAATATGAAAGAAAAGAAAAAAAACAAAAGTTTTGCTATTTTTTATGCAAATCTTTTGACTGATTTCCAAATTGTTATCGTGTATTTGATCAGCCATTCCAAAACTGTTTGAGAATCTTATTTATAATGTAATTTTTCCATTATGTGTCAACATTACATCGCCTCCTCATCATGGCTTAGTTTTTTACTGAAGATCTATTATTCTATTATTCTAAATATCTTTAAGCTCAAATATTATACACCTCAGCTTTTGAAAAATATCGGTGGGTCGCTATTGTTTAGACGAACTTTCCAAAGATTTGATTACATAAGTTGTTCTGTCTTATCCTAAACTTTAGCATATGAATTTCAGTTTCGCATCTTATATTAAACATTGATCAATGCTCTACTGGTACTTTGTTCAGAGGCAAAGAATAACTTATTCTCTATATGGACTTTTTCAATCGAAGGTGAGTTAGCCGATCTCATACGGTGGTAGCAGGGTTTTTTCTCCCGAAAACTCGGGTTTTTCATCCCGCATACAGACAAATCGCCCCTTCAGAACACACGCAATTTACAGACAAAAAATACTGGCTGTGGTGGTAGATGGCGCTGATTTAGATGATTGGTAGTAAGTTCGGTGTAGTATTGGCGACGGAGAGTTGTACAACGGGTGTCCTCTCGCGATGAGTCTTCGGACTCCTTGGAGGTGTCACGAATAATAATAATTATTTAGATGCCTACAGAATGATCCAATGCATCGTATAGACTTATGTGTACTTATATCTGTACCTTCTTTCATTTCATTAGCGAATCAATTCGGCATTCGAAAAAGTCATTAAAATCCCCCCCCCCCCCAACGAAACATTAAATGTCCCAGCAAAAAAAATTTTTCATTTTAAGTAATATTCGCTAAAAAAAAAAGCTGAGTGCATTTCGGTGAAAAGTTATTAGTCATAATTGAAAATGAAAGCATAGTAATCAGGTTGTTAAAAGGTTTTGTAGCGAATTTTGTGCAATCCAGCTTACAGTTAATGAAGACAAAATGACGTTGACAACAAGACAAATGGACTATAATCGAATGTGAAGAGAGTTGTGGATTTTTCAACGACAATTCGTTGCCGAAAGGATCCGTAGGAGAACGTGGAAGATGTCTTTGTCAAGTGATTGAAACGGAGAAGTGAGAGAGTTTATGTATTAAAGGCACAAGAATAGCTATGGTCATGTTGCGTCAGCACACATAAACATGCGTGCTTTTTTAAAAATCGGGGAGACACTTGTTGATTCTGCCAAAATCTGTGTCGGTTTATAAGGGGTTGAGAAAGATTATGAATGCGGCTAAAATAGTGACTGCGTTTAGACGAAACGAGGACAGTCGATTAAAATATCAAGTCAAATGAATAAGTTTATGTCAAATAAGAGCAAAATTAGAATATTAAACTAGCTGTATACAAGACAGCGTTTAAGCCAATTTTACCTTGTGAATCTGAGAGCTAGGTCGAAAGTAAAACAGTTGGTATGGTATTATTTCTGGGAAATTCCCGTGTTACTCTTCTTAAAAAACTATTATTTTTACGGTTATTTTTGCCTGTTTTCGTTTAGGAGTGTCCCTTATTTTAAATGCGTTGGCTTTTTACTCAAGAATTCTTAGGGTATTATAAGTGTATATTAAAGGCAAATATATGCAGATTAATAGAGGAAGAAATTTTGCACATACTTTGTTTGGAAGTTAGGATGTCTTCTTTCTCCATACTAAGAAAAGGGGGAGGCTCGGAAACATGGAGGGGATGTTTAAAGCAAGGTGGGAAGTAAATTAGAAAACCCGGGTTTTTTTAAAATAATATATATACATAATAATGTTTAAGGGCGCTTTTTGGGGAAGGGTTATATGGGAAACAGTGGAGGCGGGGGAGGTTAACGGGGTGCGAGCCGTTTCGATCCTGTATCGTCATCGGAACATTACGGGAAAAGTGTAGGGCTTTGTCATGACGGTTTGGCGTGTCTGCTTTGGGGGTGGAGAGTTGTGTTATTGCTTATTGGTCGAAGTCGTGACCTAATTTTTATGTTTTGGAGCTTCCAACATTCGGAAATTAGGTAGGGTCGGTGGACGTTGAATGAGTTTTCCTCACATTTTATGGCAATTGTTTCCGATATTCTAAGCATTGTTTCGTTGTGTTGTTTGTCTATTATTATGGCCTTGTCAATTTGCGCGGTTTGTTTCTGTTCAAGGGCGTGAGCTGCTATTTCCGTCTTCCCTGTACTCTATTTTTCTTTTTGATGTTGCGTTTTTTTTTTTTTTTGTGTTTAAATATTTTGGAATAGGGATGTTACAGTCCCGGAAATGTTCTTGCAGTCTAGCCCATAAAGACCTGATGGTAGAATCTGTGTATGTGATGTCACAGTCTTTTTGACAAGGAAGGTTGTGAGCTGTGTTGTGGTGTTTGTAGGTTTGCTTTTTTTTCTATCGGAAGTGTTTGATTTTCTGTTCCTTTGTTAATAATTTACTAACTTGCTGGTTCTAATGGAGACACTTTTTTTGTATCCCCACTAGAGCGGGATTATTAGCCTTTCCGGCTCATTAACACTTTCATTGCCAAGCTGAAAATTGGAATTTCGTATGGTGGCCAAAGTTTTTTAATTTTTTTATTTAGTTAGCGACGTCAACGCGATAACGCGTGATCGGCCGTTTGGTGAGAACTCGCATCGCGTGATTGGCAATGAACATGTTAACTAACTTACTAACACTAAGTCGGTTGACTTAGAGTCTATTCTTTTCCTTTTTTTTTTCTATGCAGAGTTTAAAATGAGTAAATTTGTTCAAGTCCCCCCCCCCCCCCCCCCCAGGACGAGAACACTTGATATTTAAGGTTTGGAGGAGCCTAGAGTCTTAACAAAAGATCCTCAAAGAGACCATAGGAACACAGAACATCTACTCCTTCACCCCGCATGGAGGAGGGAAATACCTCGTAGTGGTTAAAGACCTCGATTCGATAGACAAACGTTTGGAGGGTTTCTCTGTACAAGGGAACCATATAACACCAGTCATGGTAGGGAGCCAAGTGAGGACGCTCAGAATAGACAGGTTCCCTATGGAGTACATCCAAGCCAGCGACGACCTGCTGGTACAAGCCTTTGCTAAGTGGGGAAAGGTGAGTAACGTTAGACGGAGCATTTCCTAGGAAGATCCCACTTGGTTCTCAGGGGAAGTAACCTTTACAATGGGCATGAGGTCACCAGTGCCCAACTTAGTGAACATCGGTACGGCATGGGTCATGGTCTACTACCCCGGAGTTCAGAGGCGATGCTTGCGTTGTGGCTCACTCGAACATCTGGGCAGAGAATGCCCCGAGCCAAATGCTTTGTGTCAGTATAGGGCACATATCCAGCCAGTGCCCTGACCCCCGCCACAAATGTAACAACCCCGAACATCGGGTTACCAGCTGCCTGTTACGCACATTTACAGAAAGAGCAGGGGCACCCATCGAATCACTGGCACAATGACCCAAGAACAAGGTGACTTCCCACAACTCCCCAAAACCACCGGGGAGAAAATCTTCAAGCAGACGGTCCTAGGAAAAATAAAGAAAGTAGTTACAACTGCCACCCCCGTAGCTACTCCTGCGGCAACATCAGCGGCACCGGTAACAGAACAGCCGGAAACAACAAAGACGGAACCAGAAACCACAAAACCGGAAACTTCCGTCGTCTTACCGGCAACACCAGCCGGTATTTCCGAGGAAAAGACTGCTTCATCTCAAGCAAGCGAAGACACTCCTTGAAGAGGGGGAAATAATTGACATGCCGCCCCACTGCCAGAAACATCAAAGGCAGCAAAACGCAAAGTGGAATCGGGCCCTAAAAAGGACAAAAAACGTAAATCCAAAACAAGGAACGACAACACTTCAGAATCAGAGATGGAGTTTGATTCCCATCCCCCCCCCCCCCTCCAAGAGAAGATAACATCACAGAGAGAATAAAAAGATATACTGGGTCGCAATTTAACACCTACAAATATAAGATCTCCGAAGACAAATTAACAAGCTTCAAGATAAACAACAACAAACATGAGTTCGAAGTCCTTGCGAACACGTGTTCGACACTTGAAGCAAGCCTGCAGGGGGCTGGATATTCCACTTCATCCCCTATGTATTGAATCACTGATTAGACTCATTAAAGACCTGAAAACAGAAGATCTAGAACGGGCATAAAACATCCAATGACGACACCAGCCTTTTGCATCACCTCGATCAACAGCAAAGGCCTCCAATCACCACACAAACAGGAGGCGGTGTGAAAATTGATGCTAGCATATAACATCAGACTATTGTTCCTGCAAGAAACTCACTTCTACCATTTCAGAGACATTCAGAAACTTAGTCAAAAGTAACCCTTAACGTCCTATTAGAACTTCGGCCCAACACCATTCAGTGCCGGAGTTGGGGTACTTATGCTACCCCCCCCCCTCTCCTAGGAACCTTTCACTACATCCAAAGGGATGCAGAAGGAAGAATTCTCACCAGAGACTGGAAGTACCAGGGCTGTACCACCCGGTTTCTCAACATCTACGCCCTGGCTTATGCACCTTTAAGACCAGTGTTCTTCCAGACCCTCAACAACTACCTCTATGGTGCCCATCACATCGTCATGATGGGTGACTTCAACTGTGTGGCAGAGCCGGTCCTAGATAAAGTAGTGGAGAACCCAACATCAGGAACATCCTGCTACAGACGTTTGGAAGTTCACCTTCGGAATGCTCAGCTCACTGATGTCTGGCGACATCTGAATCCCCACACCTGTGACTACACATGATTCGGCCATGTGTAGCCGAACGATAGGTAAAATCAGTCTAGCCGAGTGCTGGCACTTGGCTAGACCGATTTTACCTATCGCCATCGCTCCTTTCTAGAGTCGAGAGGGTTAGGCACATCAACATCAGTAACAACATCTCGGACCATAAATTAATAGCGCTCAGGTACCATCATCTAGAAAAAGTGGAAATTGATCCGGGTCCCTGGAAGTTACCATTAGATTTCCCGTCCCTCTTCTCAGCCCAGCTTCAACATCTCTGCCCCACCTGGACGCAGATCAAATCCACCATCAAGAACAGAATAATTGAATGGGGCCAAGAAACCAACCAAATCTAAATAAATACGGTTGCATTAAGCTTCCGAAGATTTGGGAAACACTCATCACCAAAGGTCCCACCTTACATTCCAGGCCACCTACGACCGCCCTTAGAGGGCGCTCCACCTAGATAGGACTTTAGTGTCACCCACGTGGTTGGGCTTAGTATTGTAAGTTTTTGTGGGCATGTTACATTAATTGTTTTTGTAATCCCTGTAGATGTCCTAGTGACTAGGACGAAATATAGGAAGTATTAAATTCTATTTTAATTCTTTTTGAGTGTTGTAAAAAATCCATTAAACCTCCAACATAATAATTTGCATTAAGGGATACACTAAGGCAATTGATGTGACATCATTAGCTTTTCTATATATATATATACACATATATATATATATGAGTTGCCCTGTTGTGAAGTTACTTCATGCACCAACTTTGTTTGCTTACACTTGATGATGATAATATGATATTCTTTACTTGCATAGTGTGGAAAGCAAGAACCAAGTTTTGTGTTCTTTTCTTCTGAATTCCCTCAGTATGTTTCCTCAAAAGGATTTATCCTGCATGGTCCCTCTGTATTATCTAACAAATAGCACAGGAGTAGTTAACCTTATACACAGCATGATGCATCAAGAATGGTGGTTTTGGCTGACTTTAAAATTGTAGAAACTTGGGAGGGAGGTAGAGGAGATAAAGGCCACTTTTCACCTGTATTACTTATGATTATCTAACTATTTAGAAATCTGTTTGCTGTAAGATTTTTTAAACTCTTAGCATTATGCTGGCTTGATTGGCTAAGTGTGTAGCATATGCTCTCTTCAATCAACAGGTTGCAGATTTGAATCTCATTATGGACATGGATATTTTTCTGGAAAAGTGTAAAATTATGCATTTGTTCAATAAGATGAAAAGACTAATTCACAGTAATAAAGTAAAAATCAGTAAAAAATGGATTAATCAGTAATAAAGATTACTGATTTCCTGGCATATATTTCCATCAGTATGGAAATATACTCCAGGAAATTGAAGTTAGAGATTTGAGGGTGTGGATAGAAAGTTGAACTTTAGATGGCATATTGCTAAGGTGGCCAAGTAGCTCATATGATTACTTGGTTATTGAAGAGCACACTGTGTAGACCACTTCTGGATTACTGTACTCAGGTCTGGATACCTAGATGTTTTGGAGATGAGAAAGTGGGGAGATCCAATGGAGAAAACTAATCTCCATGGTTGGTGAGTGGAATGCACTGTCTGAGAGCACAGTGAATACAGAAACACCAAATGGATTTAGGGCACAATTTTTTTTGTGTGTGTGAGAGAGAGTTGAGGGCTTCCTGCAATAAATCTGCTTCCATGGAGGTCTGATGTTCATAATAATAACTATGAAAAAATAAATTTTAAAATATCTGTAAAACAACATATACCAAATACACATATATTGTTTTACAGCTAAGGTATTTCCATGGAGTCCAAAGCATCACTGCAGGAGATCCAATAAACATTTTGCCGAGCATCACTAATCTAGTACTGATTTGATGTTGTTATTACTCATGCTGATGTTTAGTGGAATAAATACAAGGTTATAGATAATAAATACTAACTAAATTTATTTAGTTAATAAATTATACCAACATTTCACCTTGTCATGGGCACACAGAAATACACTAAGCATATGCAGAAAGGTAGGAAAGGAAACACAGACAGTATGAATAGCAGGATCCTATAGTCCTAACCTGCATCCTATTAAGGTGCAATGATTGAAACCTATTGATGGCCTACCAATTTTTGATAAAGTGATGTAGCTACATTTGTTAAGATTTGGGAAATGTTGTAATACCAAGGCAGATTCTAGTCTCTCTCTCAATGACTAGCAGAATACGAATTATCAGAATTCAGTTGGAGAAAAAAAAAAGGAAGACGAATGTTGCACACTGGTCGTCATGTAGGCTGTGAAAAGATAAGTAAATTTTATATTTAATATGTGATGATATTATCTAATTTGTAAGATTGAGTGCTACTGTGAGATATTTGAGTGTAGAACGCAGTGTTCTGGTTAAATTTCTAAGGTGGTATTACTTTAAATTCATTGCTTCTTGTTAGTGCTCTGATACAATATGGAGGCGAAAGGGAAATCATTGTGTAGGTCGGTGCAAAAGACAAGTGAATGGTTGGATTTTCAAGAATGGTATGGTGTTATCGTTAATGTGTGGGAAGATGTTGCAGATGTTTATGCAACATCTTCAGAGGCTGAATAAGAGAAAGGAGCAAGAATGTGTATGTAGGAAGTGCAATATTCTGATGGATGAGGCTTGTTTTGAGTAGGGAACATGGCATTGCAATCGAAATGGTAGCTGAGGATTGTGCTAATGTTCAGAAAGTGTGTGGAAGTGATAGTGAGAAAGAGTTCAATTGACAATAAAATGTGTGATGCTGAAAAACAAACAATTAATGGTAAGATGGCACTGGGATTGATAGCAAACAAGTTTGTGTGACTGATGATAGTGGAAAAATGAACAAGATTTGAAAGCCGAGTTGTTGAAGACAACACAAGAGATAAAGTGTATGTGGAGTGAAATGGAGAAGCTGTAGATGTGTATGGAGGAGTGAAGACGAGGAATGAATGATGTTAGTATGAAAGAGGCAACAAAAGACTCACAAATGGTAATGTGTGGGGATTCAATTATTAGAGGTGTGGTAAACGAGAAGTTGAACAAGGTTTATTTTCCAGGAGATAAAATGAATAGAGCGACTGAGGTGTTGGAGAAAAGGAGTAAGCAAGCACAGGAATTTGTAGTGGTTGTAGGAACAAATGACTTGACTGGGAACAAGAAGAATGTAAGACTGGATATCAAGAGGTTGTTGACAAAGATAAAAGTGAGATAGGAAAAGCAGTTGGTGAATTGGCCAGGTATGACAGTGATGAGATGATGTGAAGAGCAAGGATTATGAATGATATATTAGTGGAAATGTGTGAAGAAAAAGGAGTGCAATTGTTAATGTGTGGAATGAGTTTGAAGGACAAAATGAACTGCATTTGAATGGTTTTGGTGTGAATCATTTGGAGAGGCTGTTGCTCGAAGGGAAGTAATGAGTGCAGAGAATGAATCTGAGCAAGTAAGAAGTGATGTGAAAGAGCAGGAGAGCAAGGAAGAAAAGATTGAAGGGGTGCTTATAAAGAATAAGTGGGTAGCTTGAGTGTAGAGAATGAGAGAACAAGTGTGCAAGACAAACAGGGAGACTCAGGGAGGACAGAGGAATGCAGCACAAGAAGGTTGATACTCAAATATGAAATGATTGTATGTGTAGACAAGAATAACCTGGGATGTATGGAAAACAGTTGGATATAAAGAAGTTCTGGGATGAATAAGGATAAAAAGAAATGGTTCAAGGAAAGTATGGATAAGTCACATCTAATGTGGTATCACTGAATGAGTTATGTTTGTATACAAATACTAGAGGTATCAGAAACAAGGGAAATGTTTAATTGATTGAGTTTGTTACCTAAAAATTGTTGGAATAAGTGAGACATGGTTGGATGAGGATGACATCTCGACAGGAATAGAGATGGAAAGGTATAATGTTCTTCGTGAAGTTAGAGTAAAAAGGGAAGTGGAGTTATATTAATGATAGAAAAAGATGTTCATACAAGGTAGAGATGCAAGAGGGGGGGAAATAGCTTGGAGATGTAGCATGGAATGAAGATTTGGGTGGAAAGGAAGATCAGTGCTGCTTGGTGATATTCAAGAACTATCTAGTAGAAGCAATGTTTAAATGTATTCCAAAGGTTAGAAGATTAAATAAACTTGTTTTGTATTATAGGATACCAAGTCAAGTGATTTGAAGTCATTCACTTCTATATATGAGGTTCCAGGTCCTGAAAATACTTCAGGTGCAAACTTTGTTTGCTTCCACTTGGATAAAGGATTAAACCAAGAATATAATTTCTTGGTATCTAATTTATTAAATAAGGTAGGTGTGTAATGAATGAAGAGATTAAGCATGCAGTACAGAGAACAGGCAAGGAGCGTGACTCGGTTGGTAAGTGTAGCAAAAGCACAGTATGAGCAGCAGTTAGCTAATGAAGCAAAGAAAAAAAATCTCAGGGAGTTCTTTCAGTATGCAGCCAGCAAAAATAAGAATGATTATGGTAGGATGGCACTGATTAGAGAAAATGGTATAAGGACAACTGCTGTAGGATCTAGTTGAGATATTTAATGAGCAGTTCATAAAGGTCTTTGTGAATGTTACATCATGGAAAGTGATGAGGAGAGACTGACTGTGAGTGAGGGAGAGGTATATAAGGAATTAAGCAAACTTGATATTAATAAGGCTATGGGACTTGATGATGTATCACTGCATGTTTTGAAGGAACGTGCCAGGAGGTTAACAGCTGCCTTGGCATATTTGTTTAATATGAGTCTTACATTGGGTCAGGTTTCAAAAGAATGGAAGGAAGGAAAGATTCTACTGCTTCATAAGGGACACAACAGAACTCAAGCATCAAATTATAGGCCAATCTGTGTATCAGGTGTTGTGGTTTAAAATGTTGAAGAAGCTGATGAGAATCAGGATTCAGAATTGGGTTGACAACACAGATTTGCTAAAGGAAAGTCATGTTTTAGTAATCTACTTACTTACTTATTACAATAAGGTGAAAGCAGCATTGGATGTGGAAGTCCGAGTACACAGTAGTATAGTTGGACTCTGCAAAGGCTTTTGATAGATTACCACATGATAAGTTGATAGTCAAACTAGAGTGGATGGGGTTGGATATTAGACTAGTGCATTGGATTGGAGATTGGCTGTCTGATGCGTATCAATAGGTTGTGTATGAGAGAGGAATATCCCGGAAGAGGAAATTCACTCTAGTGGTGTGCCTTAGAGGTCTGTATTAGGGCCATTGCTGTTTAACCTGTATGTTAATGATATTGGGAAGATCTGAATGGAGATATTCAGTTGTTTGCAAATGATGCAAAGTTGGGATGAACTATGTGGAGTAGAGCAGATGTTATGGCCTTACAAGAAGACTTGAATAGACTGAACGAATGGGCATGGGAGTGGGGATAACAGTTCAATGTTGCAAAATTTACGGTTTTACAATTTGGAAAATAAAGATGGGATGTAGAATTTACTCTTTGTGGGGGAGATGGAGGAAATAAGAGATCTTGGGGTAACGGTGGTGGATAAGGAACTAAAATTTAGACCAAAATTGTGAGGACAACACAATGAATTCTGGCAATGATGCAGACGACACTGACTTATAAAAGTAAAGATATTATATTTTCATTGTATAAGGCCTTGATTTTTGGTCATCTGATTGACTAAGGTAGTTTTTGATATCTGGAATATTGAGTATGAAGAAAGGTTGAGAAGATGCAATTTGCAGAGTCTGGTGGATAAGAGGAAGAGAAATGATAGAGACAAGTTAGTAAGGGGTTGTTATAGGGTTAATGTTGAAAAGGTTTTTCATGAAATGGTGGAAGATGTGTGTGTGTGTGGGGGGGGGGGGGGCAAGAGATTGTCTCTGGAAATGGAGGGTGTGAACAAAGGAGTAACAAACAGGTTTTTTGCATGGAGAGTTGTGAATGATCGGAATGCATTGCCTGAGAGTGTGGTGTCTGCAGAGAATTTGAATGTATTTAAGGCACAGTATGATGAGCTGTGTGTATGACGAAGGGACCTATCGTGATGAGTCTGACTCCATGGGGATCTTGGGATAATAATAACAACGCATCTAATTATAGGCAAAAATGATCTCTTTCTCTATTAGTTATAATATAATCAATTAGAATTTAGACCTGGAACAGCAACATTGCCAATTCTTGCAATCGCCAATTATTATTATTACATATTCTTTTTTTTTTTTATTTATTTATTTTGATTGTAGATCTTCATAAAATTCTTCTATTCCTAATTTTGCAAGTACAGTATATACACTCATAATATTTAATTTTTTTCTCTCTTTCTATAAAGGGGAAACATTTTTTTTTTTTTTTTTTTTAAATAGGTATTTTGTAGCTCAGTAGAAGTCGCGTTTGCACTCTATGGCACTTCAACACGTCAAAAAGCTTAGGTTCGAATCTAGTTGCCAAGTAGAGGAACATTTTTCTAAGACTTTTTTCAACCAGTTCCTGAGTTAGTAGATCTCTGGCACATGTAAGTGGGTTTTTTCTCCTGGAAACTCTGGTTTCCATCCTGTAAGCTCAAGAAAATTGGCTGTCGAACCCACACAATTTTCAGACATTAAAAATATTGTGTTAAGATTAGGGACCATAAGATGGCGGCACTTGTTAACCATCTTCTTCACCGCATACTGATTAATTAGTGAGAGCCTTGGGCCAGCTATCTCTGATTGGCTACCAGTGGAGATTGAATTGCCCACTCAGTCTCCAAAAGTTAGATAGGACTAAAACGGCCTCACCTACTCCCTATGTGGGAACAAATAGACATTAACTCCTTTAACTGCTCTTTCATATTTTTCTACTCTGCCATACATTAATATATAATTGTTGCCAATTTGCATTATTCCTTTGATTTTTTTTTCTTTGTTTCTGCAGAATTTTTAATGATGTGATTTTCATGTTCTTCAATTGATTCTTCTTTTTCTATCAGTGAGCTTATGTCCAGGCACCAATTCTTAGTATTTCCTCTTTTAGTTTCCCTTTCCTTATTCTGTTACTGGTCAGTTCGGACACACTTGTCCAGTCTTTCAAACTTTAGTTTTTTTGAACATTGTAACAGTAACATTATTCATAGTGCAGTTTAATGGATATTATTATCATCATTGTGTGTGTGTGCGTGCTTGCACACACATGCACTAGCTTGATTAGAGTTACAACAAATGCTAGTAGATGCCACATGAGGTAAATCTTAGTTTTTATGCTTCATTTCTGCATTTTAACATAAGCGAACCCCACCCCTGATACTAACTGACCACAGGAACACATGCAATTAACAGACATAATACACTATACACTGGCCTCTTAGCATGAAATGCTTCAGCTGTAAATCCAAAATTATAATTATATATATATAATTATTGTTATTAAAATAATGTGCTTATTATTTATATGGCATTTATGCCATTACAATGTATTTCCTAATTTTGCTATATAATGATATTTCTAACTTTTTTTTTTAACAGTACACATAATATAAAGCTATATTTTAGAAGATAGATTCTTAAAAATTTTAACTGTGCTTGAAAGCAGCTTGCTTGATTAATTTTCTCTCCTCAGTCACTAACTCTGCTCTTTTCCTGTACATTTAGTTCTATTCTAACTAATGTAATTATCTGTCTCATCAATACTTTAAATATATTCGCTATCATCACTTCACTCACTACACCCTTTGGCAATGTACTAGAATCACAAGTTCCAAGTCAGAAATCTACAGATCACTTTCTTGCTTACCACTATTTTATACATCCAGGGATAGTTTCATGTTCTTGATATGAAGCTTACCATAATGCTAAGTAAAATATGAAAAAATATTATTTTTCATGCAAAACTAAGTTTATTTAATTATGTACTATCCTTGCCATCTTCATTGTGAATGGACAAATAGGAAACGTTAGTCAAACAAATGGAATAAATTAGGCGATAACAGATGCAACAAAATGAAGCATAAGTGTTCGGTTATCTGCTGTCTCTAACAGATAAGGGTTCAATACAATACAAGTGTTTCATAAGCGCAATTTTCTACCAGAAACACTCTTCAAAGGAAGCTATAACACCACTCACAAACTGAAATTAAATATTAAATGAATTTATTTATATTAGTTTGCGTTCTTGTTAGTTTTTTGCTTTTTTAGTTTCATATTCCACTGCTCAGATCATGTGGCATGCACATTGCATATTATTATTATTATTTCGGGCAACTCCAAGGAGTCGACAGACTCACTGAGGGAGGCCCTAACATCATGTCAAGAACAACTATTCACCATTCACACGGTATCTATCATACCGCACCTTGAACTCATTCACAGTCACAGCACCCACAAGGGACTCTGGCAGCTTATTCCACTCATTTACCACTCTCCAAGTAAAAAGCCTAGCTCTAACACCCTTGTTAACCACATTCTTGCCCAGCTTCCATGTATGGCCCCTAGTCCTCCCACCACCAGTCCTATTCTCAAAAATATCTTCTGGATTAATCTTATAGAAACCCTACAGTAATTTGAATGTCTCAATCATATCATCCCCTTTTCTGCCTATCAACCAATTTCTGCAACCCACAAATCCTCAATCTGTTCTCATAAGGTTCATTCCATAGACCTGCCACCATCTTGGTCTTTCGTCTCTGGATCCTCTCCACCTCCTCCCCATCAAGAAGAAACCCTGGCACCCATATTTGGGCACAGTAGTCCGGATGGGGTCTTATCAGGGCTTGATATAGAGGAACAATAACTTGTTTGTCCCTGCTTGTTAAAGTATTTTTCAGTAACCGAGTGATTTGATGAGCTGATTTAGCCACTTTTGCAATGTGCCTCCTAAACTTCAACTCCCTATCCACCAACACTCCCAAATCCCTGGCCTCATCAATCTCCTGAGTACGGTTCCACCAATGTGATATACTGCTGCTAATCTTTTCACTTCAAAATGCATAACCTTACACTTCGCCACATTAAATTGACATCCATTTTCCCTAGCCCAGTATTCCACACTATCCAAATCATCCTGCAAAATTTTGACATCCTGAACACTCACAATTGCTCTATCCAACTTTGCATCATCAGCAAACAAGTGAACACTTCCTCTCAGATCCTTTCCTATATCATTAATAAACAAATTGAAAAGTAGTGATCCAAGAACAGAACCCTGCGGCACACCACTAGTCCATCTTTTGGACTCCACTCCTGAATAAACCACTTTCTGGTATCTCTCCATCAACCACCCTCCTATCCATCCACATCTGCTCCAGTTTACTGATTAGAGTTCCATGTGGTTAGAGTCCTGTCAAAGGCCTTGGCAAGGTCCAGTAGAATCACTGTAAATCCATTACCCTTATCCAGTTTAGCTGTCACTGTGTTATAAAACGTGAGCAAGTTACTGAGGCATGATCTACCCTTCACAAAACCATGTTGTCCCCCATATTCTTCTGTATCCTGTATTCTTCTCTTGACTAGTTTCTCCAAAATCTTGACAGCGATTCCTGATATGCTAATCAGTCGGTAATTTACAACAGTAGTCTTGGAACCTCCTTTATGCAGTGGAACTATTTCCCCCCTTTTCCACCCCCTTGGGACTAACCCAGACCTGAGACTCAGATTAAACAAAATGATCAAGGGTACTGACAATTTTTTAGCTGCTTCACATGCAACATGAGCTGGTATACCATCCAATCCCACAGATGTACTGACATTCAGGTTTTGCAATAGACTACTCACCTCCACCTCATTCACCACAATTCCCATATAATCTATTGATTCGTTCATTTCTGCAATGTTGCCACCTGGATGATATACTCTTGCTAAGTGCTCGCTCAGTAATTCAACTATATCAACTGATTTGGTTACCCCCTATCATCGGCATTCTTTAAAATCATTCTGCTATAGACATTTTTTCTTTTACTTGCAACATATCGAAAAAACTGTTTAGGATTCTCTTTAGCCTGCATGGCCAATGTTCTTTCGTAATCCTTTTTTGCTTTTCTTACCACACTCGTTACCCTTCTGGCCTGGGCTTAAATTCCCTCCATAGTTGTTTCTTTTTTTGCAGCTCAAGCTTAATGGTGTTATTCATCCATTTAACTCCTACTTGATTTATTATTCGGACTCTGTGATGCATTTAATACAACTGAATGACATTAAGTTAATCTTTTATTTTTCTCTATCAGCTATTCTAGTTATCTGATGTAACTGGTGTTTCTATTGTTAGTTGATTTCAAAAATGCCATTTATATGTGGCTCCCAACTATGAAAGGTTTTTTTGTAAACTTATAGTTTGGGTGAACTAAGGATTTTTTTCCTATGTTTACTTTATTTTATTATATATAATAAAATACTTATTTTATTATATACTCAACATTACATAGTCAAACTCTGCACTAGAGACCAAACATGGAACCTTTTCAAGTCACTTCAGGAATACATTAAGTGGGATGGTGTTCTTGCATTGGATGATGAAATTCATCTACAACCTAAAAACATTTACAAACATCCATGCCCATGGCAGGATTTCAACCCATGAGATCTATTCGTTGGAGAGAAGATACACTAACCATTTTACCAACCAGGTTTATAAATATTAGTGAAAGAATTAATGTTATGTTTCTATATACAGTATAGTGCAAAAAACAGTGCTGAATAACTACAATAATATATGTTATGGAATAAACGGGTGTCAAAGTTCAGTGCTATTTTTTTTTGCACCATACCATATGTGTGTGTTTTTCATTATGAAAATTAATGGCTTATTGATATTAGCCAAGTAATATCCTTTTCAATATCAGCTAAAGTGGAGTTTCTCAACTAGCATACCTGACTAGTTTCTCAACTAGTCAGGTATGCTCCCCTATTCTTGAGGAGGGAAATGTATTTTTTTCAGAAACTTACTCAGCATTACTTGTAGTAAAAAAAGTGAAACAGTTATACCTGTTTTTTTCCTTACTACAGAATAAAGCACATACCTTATTATACTGTCATATAATGTGCAATTTTCATCCTTAAGATACATTTTTCTTTTTCTTGACTGATCATTACTTCTAATTTGTAAAAAACAGAAAATCTGCTAACGCCTTTTATTCCCATATAGGGAGCAGGCGAGGCTGTTTTAGCACTATCTAACTTGTTTTTAGTAATATTTCATCCATTTTGGAATTTCAAGTACATTTTTGAGGAAGACAGGTCTGAATGGAGGGCACGAGATTTTTATGTTTATTGGGGGGGGGGGGGGGAGAAGAAGCAGCATGGGAACTAAAAGGTATACAGAAATGTGTTTTTTTTTAAAAAAATAATGCACACCCAATTTTTATTAATTTCAGAAAATTGAATGTAAAATATAGATCTAATTAAATGTTTCATCTCTATATATGTGAATGGTAGAAAAGAAAAGAGTCAATTAGATATTGTGTTGTATTTCTCTCTCTCTCTATATATATATATACATATATATATTTTTTACAAGGGAACTTCATCCCCAACTATTACAATAAGATATATTACATTAAAAAACAAATAAACAAGAAGTGTACATAGATCAATAAAATCTCAATAAATATAATCTATTGTTGTGACTATATACAAATCTACAGTGACTTCAGTTGCCTGCAGACCATTTACAAAATAATTTCTGCATTATTTAGTTTATGGGATAAAGTAATTTTCAATACACATGTAAATTCATTAATGAAATAAATTTTTAACAAGTTGACATCTTGAATTAATCACAGAATATCTTAAACAATTTTTAACAGGAATAGAGTAACGAATGTAAACAGCAAGGTTAAAAAAAAGTACCTTGTTACATTCACTTGAAATTGCTAAAAAAAATTAACAAAAACTCTTAGCAGGCCTTATTCGTTCAATAAAGCAGAAGTCAGCTGAATTTTGATATACTCAGAGGAATTTTTTAAAAATAAAATATGACTTATTACCACACATTATATTATGCAGAGATTTATCTGATTAATGAAATGAAAATCATAAATATGTGCATGTGCACACACATATGCACGAGTGCATTAATAAAGTTTTAACTATATACAATTTCAAAATATATCACATTTGCCACTGATAATTAAACAGGACACCACATGTTAAATTAATAAAATACACTTTACAGGAAAATATATTTTAAAAAATTCTAAATAAATAATAAAGTAATTCACTGTAATTTATTAAAATGTTAAAAAGAATAAGTCAATATACACAGTCATTAGGCATTTCACAGTGTTGACTAGTTTATAGTGTTTTAGGAAATAATTTTGCCCATTTTCTGTAATCATTTAAGACATTAAACTATACAAATATGAAGACCTATCCAAATCTCTTACATCTGGCTTAATGTACTATTTATGATTAAAAGTGCCCGAGAAATGCTATATGCTAAAATAAGACTGAATTTACTAGAGATGAAAATTTTCTTAAAATTTCTCAAGTGTTCTCTTTCAGTTTATGAAAGAAAAGACTTTTTTTTTCCTTTATAAGAGCTAAGTATTCCAATCTATTCAATCACAACAAAATGTAACTGTACTCACTAAAAATTCACTGCTATTTATTCCAGAGTTATAGTGATATGAAGAGGAAACTAGTAAACTTTATGAGATAAAAATTTTATGGCAGTTTCCTTCTTTCCTAATAAGGATCCTTCCAATTCTATTCAGGATAGAGCAAATATTTTACAAAACTCAACTGAAATGGCTGTGCCTTGAGCTCATGAATTATCTATAGAGTTGATCCACTGTATTTTTACAGAAACGTTCTGAAAGCAGAAGATAAATAAATAATAATAATAAATATATATATATATATATAAATATATATAGGAAAGTGGTCTGAAATGTTCTTGGCCTCGAACATAGATGGCAACACTATCAGCAAGATTTTTTTTTTTTTTTCCTAAGTTGGTACATCAGCCATAAACATCTATGTGAAATTGCAAGTCATTCTATCAAGTAGTTTTTTTATACAGCTGTCTGAATCGCTTGAAATGGATAAAATTGAGTATCATGTTGATACTCAATTTTCTTCTTTTACAAAGAATTTTTAAAATTCTTTGTAAAAGAAGGTTTAACACCAAAAGAAATTCATTCGAAGTTAATAAAAGTTTACGGGTACTCTTCTCCTTTGTTTTCGATAATTAAGAAATGGGTTGCCGAGCCTCGAAGATGATCCACGTGAAGGATGTCCAAAAAGTGTAACAACACCAGAAATCATTAACTAAGTGCACAATATGGAGTTGGATGACGGAGAGTCAAAGTGTGTGAAATTGCTGAGACTATAGGCATTTCATAAGAATGTGTAGGATATATTTTGCATGAAGAATTGCAAATGAAAAAGCTTTGTGCAAGATAGGTACCATGCTTGCTCACAGAGATCAAAAAGTTACTTGCATCTGAACAGTACTTGGAGCATTTTAACAAGAATAAAACTGATTTTGTGCATCGATTTATTACTATAGATGAGACTTGGATTCACCATTACACACCAGAATCCAAATAGACAAAACAGTGGACAGAAGCCAGTTGTTCAGTGCCAAAGAAGACAAAGTGGGTTCCATCAACAAGAAAGGTCATGGCATTGGTGTTTTGGAATGCTAAAGGCATTTTGTTTATTAATTATCTTGAAAAGGATAAAACAATAACTGGGGAATATCATTCTGATCTTTTAACCAGACTAGACGAAAAAATTTGTGAGAAAAGACCCGGTTTGCAGAAGAAATAAATCATCTTTCATCAGGACAATGCACCTGCCCACAAAGGTGTTTTGACAATGGGAAAATTAAGGGATCTGCACTATGAATTGTTGGAACATCCACCCTATTCCCCAGATTTGGCTCCCTCTGACTTCTATCTCTTCCTAAAACTAAAACTTTTCCTCGCTGGTCAGCATTTTTCTTCGAATCAAGAGGTGACTGCAGCTGTAGAGGGATATTTTGCAGATCTTACTGAGAACCACTACAGGGATGGGATAATGGTGCTGAAGCATCGCTGGAATAAATGTATAGTCTTAAGGGAGATTATGTTGAAAAATAAAAATAATTTTGAAATTATAAATTTGTTTTTTCATTGTAAGGCTGAGAACTTTTCAGACTACCTTCGTATATATTAAAGTAGCCATGCATTAATAAATAATAAAGCCATGCAAACTTCAATGATTAAAATAACCCTAAGGTTCTGTGATAATGAAATTGCAAAAAACTGATCTCTTGGAAAGAAACTTGATTTAACTTAAAGATTATGGCAATTTTGAATGAGATAGTTATTCCTGAATTGAATGAATAAAATAAGGAACTGCAAAAGGTTTACCTTGTTAATTTTTTTAGTAATTTCAGGTGAATGAATTCAGCATGTGATTAGAAAATGTATGAAATAGCTGTATGTAACTGTTCAGAAGATGTATGACATTACCATCTACACTTGTGTTCACATATTCTGATAGAGCTATATAACATGCTAACTTATGAAATTCCCGAATATATTAATCTAAATAATCAAGACAATCTAAAATTGAATTTAGACGAAAAAGTGATTTTTATTCCTAACGTATATGAATGTGCTGAGTACAGATTACCCCCCACACACACTTTTTTTTTTTTTTTTTTTGCAAAAATATTATTATTGTTTATATGGGCACTCCATGGAGTCAAAAGACTCATCATAGGAGTTTCACTCTATTCATTAACATTGCTCTCCCTAGTTTTGCAATTTAAACCTGTTCACTGTTGGGAAACTTGCAACTACCTCTGGCAATCCATTTCACTTATTCACCACTTTCCAAGTAAAGAACCTAGTCTGCCCAACCCTTACTAACCATATACCTTCCGAGACAACTTCCAAGTGTGACCCCTTGTTTTCCCTCTATTCCCCATGTATTGAAAAATTTCTCCTCTACCTCTTAGCTAAACTCTGCAACCCCCCCCCCCCCATACACACCCTCAATTTATCCTCATAGAGAACATTCCACAGACCTGTCACCAGCTTGGTCACTCATCTCTGAATTCTCTCCACTACCTTCTGATCCCCAAGAAATGCAGATGACCAAATCTGTGCACAGTAGTCAACATGTGGCCAAATCATAGTCTTATATATTCTCTTCTTCTAGAACTATTTTTCCACTTTCGTCCTCTTAGAGATACTACTTGCTTTTGTCTGGAAATTTCGTTGATTTTCTTATACAGATTGAAATAGTCATGTTTCTTCTGAAGCAGTTCAATCTTGGTACAAAAATTTTTCATCCAATTTTCCTTTGATTTTTTTATTTTCTTCTTGATGTTATGCGTTTCTGTATATTTCGCTGGGTCTTTGTTTTTGTACATTCTTCGTGTATCAATAAGAGAAATAATCTCATTTGTCATCCGTTCCTGTTGTTTTACATTATTCACATATCTTACGATATGTGAATAATGTAAAAGGGGTTCGATAAGTCCGTGCAAAGTCTAAGAGATAGCACCACCAGTACGTATAGAGGTTATTTTTAGTTGCTGGCAACTGTTGGAGGATCACACACTAAGTTTCAGTCAGATAAATCTATTACTCTGTGTTTGGCATTCATTTGAATCAAGTACCATGATTTGTGAAAAACGGATGAGAAAGAATTTCGTGTGGCGATTAAACATTACTTTTTGAAATGCAAAACGGTTCATGAAACCAAAGCTAAGTTTGATAAACATTATTGTGAGTCTGCACCTTCAATTAGAATGGTTTATAAGTGGTTTAGTAACTTTCGAAGTGGCCATTTGAACACAAGTGATGCTGAATGTTCTGGAGATGCCCTGTTGAGGTCACTACTCCAGAAATTATTGAAAAAATCCATATGGTACTGGATGATATAATAGCGAAGGTGTGTGAAATTGCTAAGGCTGTGGATATCTCGAATGA
Organism: Typopeltis vanoorti; assembly: GCF_054136105.1. Lineage (NCBI taxonomy): Eukaryota > Metazoa > Arthropoda > Arachnida > Uropygi > Thelyphonidae > Typopeltis > Typopeltis vanoorti. The sequence goes on along the minus strand of NC_143553.1, from coordinate 74,195,288 downwards.
CCACGTACATATTTTACATGGACATTTACATACGAGAAAACTATCCACAAGATGGGTGCCGCATTTGCTCACACTGGATCAAAAGCGTCAATGTGTGAACTATTTCAAGGAGAGCTTGAAGCTTTTCAACGGAATCCAGAGGAATTTTTGAATCATTTTGTAACAGTGGATGAAACATGGATTCATCACTACCAGCCTGAGACCAAGAACAGTCAAAACAATGGGTTGCAAGCAGGGAATCTGCACCAAAGAAAGCAAAAACTGTTCTTTCAGCAAAGGTTATGGCCACCATCTGGGATGCTTGTTGCACAAGCATCATAGACTTCTTGGAAAAGGGCAAAACATTTACCAGAATGTATTATGCGTTTTTGCTGGATCGTTTAAATAATGAAATAAAGAAAAAATGACCACACTTGACAAAAAAGAAGATTCTTTTTCACCACGACAACACACCCGCTCACTTTTCTGCAATTGTGACCGCAAACTATGTGGATGGGATCAAAAAAACTCGAGCATCGTTGGACTTAGTGTATAGACCTCAAAGGAGACTATGTTGAAAAATAAAAAATGTTTGTCCCAAAAAAAGTATGTTTTCTTCATTTTTGCACAGACTTATCAAACAATCCTTGTACTTCTTCAATACTTGTTATTACGATGGCATTCTTTAAGCTGGTTCCAAAGATATTCCACTCTTTCGCTTCCTTCCATGTTAATCTATTATAATCAAAGGTTAAGTTGTGTCTTGGTTTTTTTATTTATCTTCATGTCTTTTAATTTTTCTACACCAATTTTTTTTTCTTCATTTGTGATATTCTGGCTGAATTTAATCTAAGATGTACATATTTCTGCAACTATAGATTGTGGTCTGATGAGATACCTGCTCCAGGATAAGTCTTTGCACTCTTTGTATTACTGTGGCTACCTTTTATTTACCAAGTATGTACAATTTGATTTCTGACAATGTTATGATGGCTATCTTGAGACAACTTCCAAGTGTACAGTCTTCTGGGTAGAAGTTTAAACCAGGTGTTTGCAAATGTTAGATCTACTTTCTGACAGAACTGTACGAGGCAGTCTCCTTGTTCATTTCAGGAGCCTAAGCCATGCTCTCTAACAATTTCTCCATCCCCCCCCTGCCCACTTTAGCATTAAAGTCACCCATCGCTATGTTTATCTCATATTTCTTTGTTAGGTTTTTAATCTCTTAAGTGTTCATAAAACTCTTCAACTTCTTCACTTTTGTCAGCTGTGGGTGCATAAGCTTGGATGATATTTATATTAACAGGATTTCCCTTAAGTTGTAATAGCATTATCCTTTCAGTAAATGGGATCCAATTTATTACTGATTTATTGATTTCTTCATCTGCTATTACAGCTTCACCATGTTGATGTTAGTTCTTATCATTCCCAGAGTAATACATTTTCATATTATCTTGTCTCGCAAATCCTCAAAACCTGAATGCCCAGTCTCTTCATTTCTCTTATGGCATTTCTTAATTTACCAGCTTCACCTATAGAGTTCTGACATTCTAAGTTGCATCAGTATCCCATGATGCAAAGCACATCTCCTTGCAGACGTAATAATATGCATTAAGGGAAGGGTCACTACCCAGACAAGTTTCGACCTTTATTGGGTCTCATCAGTGAGAGCCAGACCCAGAGGTGGTGATACTAAGGTGGAAGTAATGGAGAAGTCATATTTCCATATACCAGTTGCCAAAAGGTGTCACACCTTATTATTAAAAAATACTTTGGATTAGAGATAGATAGTTGTTGAAAGTTTATCACTTGGTTATATTATAAATTAAAGATACCAAGAAATTATATACTTGGTTTAATCCATTATCCAAGAGTAAGCAAACAAAGTTTGCACCTGAAGTATCTTTCAGGACTGGGATCATGGCAGGTGGTATAATTTCTCATCACATGCCTCAGTATGATTTAATAATGAGAAGTTATACCACCTTTGCCATGAGTTGGGAGGTCTGAAGTGGCTTGAAAATTTTTCATGTTTGAACTCTTGAGCAGGATTCCTGGATTATGTAACCCTTATCCAATCCATGGTACTAAAATGTGACTATAGGCTTCCATGGACAAGATAAATAAAAAATTAAACTTATATCCAAGAAAAAACATCATGAAATGAATCAATGTATATTACATACCTGCTTTTCCTGTTTCCCTATCAAACAAGAGTGGCCTTCTTTGATTTTTCTTGAGTGGCATACCATGCAAACATTTCTTCGTGGAAAGCATCAGCAACAGACATGCGAGGAGAGTTCTCATCGAAGGAAAAGCTGTGTGATGTGATATGAGAATCTGCTTTATTTTCTGACCTACTGAATAACCAGAAAAAATATAATATTTTGGGTGGAAATATTTCATACTGAAATTAACATCATGCTCTTCAAAGAGGAATGCAAGGTACATACAACAATTGGCTTACCAATTAAAATGGTTACTACTTGCTAGAGAAATAATATTAAAAACAATTTTTGAAATTTATATAAGATGAGAAGGAGGCAATCAATCCAATTCAGATTAGGCCAGTATAAAAAGGCTTCACAACTCTCTTCGATAAGGTGTTCATGTTTAAAACTGCTTCTATGGATAAGATGAGCTTCATCCCACAGGATACTATAGTTCAATATCAATACTATGCTGTGCCAGACCAGACTTTTGAGGTTTCAGGTTCAGTGTAGTATTTTACACTAGCCTAATCTTAATTGGAATGACTGATTGACTCTCTCTCTCAATCCAACAAAGTTTGGAGGAGAGAAAATATTTAAAAATATATAAAAAACAACATTTTTTTTAATTAAAAACAAATTATTTCTCTAGCATATGGCAACCATTTTAATTGACTGAAGAGACTGTAAAGAGGCTGTTGTATTTATTTGTATTCCTGTTCTTTGAATTGCTTGCTGTTTCCACCAACACACCCACTGACAATGTACTGTTATCAGTATGAAATATTTGTGCTTTTCATTCAAGTTTATTACTGTGTTTATGGTTTTTCGTAGTTTGATCATTATATCACAGGTACCATTACAAATTAGATTAATTAAACTTAAATAACAATCTTACAGATATATTTAAAAAAAAAAAAAATTGAAGCCTTTGGCTCTTCATATATCTAATAAAAAAAAATAGTTACTAAGGATCAAAATCTCCCAAGGAAAGCCACCTATTTCATCACTGTGATTTAGACTAGAACAATGTAAGAGTCCAATATTATCAGATGTTATATTTCTCTCTTCAAAGGCACTTTTTAATGCACCAATTCCACTTCTTTTTCTAACCTTTCCTCTCCCATTCTGTTTAAGTGACCATACCATACCAAATAAGATTAGCTCCACTAAAACAAAATACAGGTATCCCTTGCTTAACACAGCAAAATTAATTGCGACAATCCCTTTATATAGGCAGCAAGAGTTTTAATTAACGTGCCTTTAAATTTACCAAAATCCCACCAAATACGACATCATTACTACAACCCATGGACATCATTACAACTTTCAAAGCTTATTTTCTTAAAAAGACATTCTCAAAGGCAGTAGAAACAACAACGGAAGAAAACGCAATTAGGCTCCAAGAATTTTGGAAAAATTTTAACATTAAACACGCAGTTGAAAACATTCATGACTCGTGGGAGCAAGTGTCTTCTAGCTGTATGAGAGCTGTTTGAAAAACCTTTTGCAGAATGTGCTAATGACTTAAGTGGTTTTCAAAATCCTGTGAATGTGGTTGAAGAAATTGTTGCAATTGGTGAAGACATTGGTTTTGATGGTGTTGATGCAGAAGATGCTAAAGAATTATTAGATTCAAATTGAAAAGATTTCAGTGACAACGATCTTCTTGAAATTGAACAATGTGCATATGAAGACAACGAACAAATGGAATATGAAGATGAGGTTCCAAAGGAGATAACAATTAAAGAACTGGATGGATATTTCACAGTTTAGAATCGCTTAAGCAGCAAGTAATAGATATGATCCAGATGTTAATCAAAGAATGCTCGTTTGCTGAGGTATAGAGAGTCATTTTGCTTATTATCATAGAACTTATGCTGATAGGAAAAACTAAAACTATTCAAACGACTCTTGATAACTTTTTTGGATAAAAAATTGCGGTAACTAATGTAGGCAAAACATTTATTAAACATTTACTTTGCATTCATTTTTTATCTTTCCTAAAAGAGTACTATACAAAATGAATTATTAATATAGTAATTGATCATAGATGAATTGTAATTTTTACCATTAATTATTATATTTGATTAACATGATTTTGATATACGCGGTAACATCGAGATTTTGATATATGCGGTAACACCTTGATTAACGCGATTAATTAATCATGTTAATCAAGAGATACCTGTACTGAATACTAATGTCATATTCATTCCTAATATCCTCATTTTTAATATGATACTACCATTGATGCCATCTGCTCACTCCCCCTAATCTTTCTCAGAACTCTCACATCTGTAGTTCTTCAGTCTTTGATCTAAAATTGGTTTGAACACTGTCTTGAATACAGCTAGTTTGGTGTTTTGCCTAATTTCTCTCTTATTCCATATAAATTTATTCACTTTGCTTCCTACCATATACTAGCTTTGCTAATTCTGTCATCTATTTCCATATTTCATTTCCAATCTTCACTAAAAATTGCACTTAAATAGCTGAACTGTTTTACTTGTTCTATAGGTTCTTCATTCAGGATGCAGTTGATGTTTACAATGTTTCTAATTATTTTCATTGTCTTTGTATTCTTATTGCTAATTTTCATACCAAATTTATCACAACAGTTATTTAATCTAGTCAGGGAATCCTAAGGACTTGCACTGGATTTATTTAGAAGTAAAACACCATCTGCATAAAGTAAAGAGCTGAGGTTAACATCTCCAATATTGACATCAGGTTTGTAATCTGGCTCTCAAATCCCTAAGTTAAAATGTGATCAATATAAACAATGAATAACAGTGGAGATAATGTTTCCATAGTCTCACACCTGGTTTTACATTAAATTATGTTCCTGTACCTTCTTCAATTCTATGCTGACATACAACTCAAATATAGACTAAGTATAGCTTGATATAATGTCTCATTTACACCACATAACTAGTGTTTTTGATAGCTTCTCTCTCTCTCTCTCTCTCTCATCCTTCTTGGCACCTTGTTGTATGCCTTTTCCAGAACTACAAACTTGCTAGAGTTGCGAAGAGGTGGGAGTGCCCTTAAAGACACTCACTGTGCCCCTATGAACATACACTGTACGGAGGTTTATCAGTGGTTTGTAGGACTCGAAGAGTCGACAGGATCAGTGATGAACTACTCTGTGAGAAGAATTATAAATGTGCTTGTGTTTCCCTAATAGGGATAGTCGGGAATATAGCTTTTAGATTTAAGTTAGTCTTAAGGTAGTATGCAAGTTAGGTTAAGATGGGAAAATAACAAGTCATGTGCTTGAACAATATATAAAATACAGGAACGGTGCAAATTTTGGGCCAAATCAATGGTCCTGGCATTAGCGACAGCACAAACATTAAGCATATATTATATTATAATTATGTATTGTCTTGTGCTGGCGAGCATGGCTGATAGTCATACTGTGGTAAATGCATGAACGACTTTAGGTTCATGTACCACAGGACATTAAGGACTGAAAGCCTTTAGGTCCTTAATGCGAGACAGTAGCACAGTGTCAAGAGAGTCTAACCTGATAATAAAGACAACCAAGAGAGTCTAACCTGATATTAAAGATGACGGGTTAGTTTTACCCTGCTGATGACTAGTCATTGCAATAGTAATTCTGATCAGTACAAGAGGAACTGCAGGTTTCAAAACTTGGTACATGTGCTTGGTCGAGTGACCAATGGTGTGAGATACCATCTGTGGGATTATGACTGAATGCCTCTAAGTCAAAATCCTGTCTAGCCACTGCAACAATACCATTCGTGCCTCGCATGTTAAAAGGTAGTGCTGGCCGGAGTTGCTTTCATACTGCTACTAGATTGGAAACATCAAGGCAGCTGTTGAGACTATGCAGCAGCTGCTTCCTAGGTCACACCATTCAGGTGTGATGTGCAGGCACCAAATCGTCTGCAGACAACCTAGATACTGGTCTGGGTGTCGTGCTTAGAAGAGCAGCCACCATACGGTGATCTACTGAATGCCTCAGCTGTGTGGCATGCCAGATGGCCCATCTGGTGCGACCGTTTTGGCTGGCACCTAACAGCCGACTCAGAACAATGTATAATATAAGTTAAGGGGGATAATAAATCCCTCATTATTTTAAAGCTGGATATGAAACTCAGATATCAAAATCTAAGAGTTTCATGCCGAAGAACTATTGGTGAGTCCAGGCGTAAGTGATCACCTGGGTAGTACAACACTAGGGCAACCCGTTGCAAAGGTGGAGCAAGCTCCGTCACTATCCTTAATATTTTCTAATAATGTAAAACGCAGCTCCTAGGAGATGTATTACTGTTTTACATTATGAGGAGAGGTCACTACCCAGACCAGTTTCGACCTTTATTGAGATCTCGTCAGTGAGTAGGTAGACCTGGAATACCAAGGTTTAAGTGAACCGAACTTACATATGATGTAAGTTCGGTTCACTTAAAGCCAGAGCGGTGTACCCATATATTATTATTACTACGATAAAGAGCCAAGAGGCTATTTTTTTTTTTTTTTTTGCTGCCATAAATTAAGTTAAGGGAATAATAAATCCCTCATTATTTTAAAGCCGGATACGAAACTCAGAGATTGAAATCTATCAAAATCTAAGAGTTTCATGCCAAAGAACTATCGGAGAGTCCAGGCAAAAAAAAAAAAAAAAAAAAAAAAAAAAAAAAAAAAAAAAAAAAAAAAAACCTGGCTCTTTATCGTAGTAATAATAATAATATATGGGTACACCACTCTGGCAATTCGTTGGTGGGGGGGTTTATGTAAGTTCGGTTCACTTAAACCTTGGTATTCCAGGTCTACCTACTCACTGATGAGACCTCAATAAAGGTCAGAAGCAGTCTGGGTAGTGGCCTCTCCTCATAATGTAAAACAGTAATACATCTCTTAGGAGCTGCGTTTTACATTATGAGAAAATATTAAGGATAATGACGGAGCTTGATCCACCTTTGCAACGAGTTGCCCTAGTGTTGTACTACCCAGGTGATCACTTACGCCTGGGCTTGCTGATTGTTCTTTGGCATGAAACTCTTAGATTTCGATAGATTTTGATCTCCGAGTTTCGTATCCAGCTAAAATAATAAGGGATTTATTATCCCCTTAACTTAATTTACGCTGCCGGAGGAAAAAAAAAAAGCCTCTTGGCTCTTTATCGTAATATATAGTATAGTTCTGAGTTCGACTCAGAATATATAAAATACAGGAACAGACCAAGCACATAACTTGTTATTTTCCCATCTTAACCTAACTTACATACTACCTTAAGACTAACTTACATCTAAAAGTTATATTTTCGACTACCCCAATTAGGGAAACACAAGCACATTTATAATTCTTCTCACAGAGTAGTTCATTATTGGTCCTGTCGACTCTTCGAGTCCCACAATCTACAAACCACTGGGAATACCAATGTCTGTGAGTTAGAAATAAACCTCCCTACAGTGTATGTGCATAGGGACACAGTGAGAGAGTGCCCTTTAAGGGCATTCTCACTTCTTCCCAACTCCAGCAATGGAAGTCAGATAGCCAATTCCCTACGATAAGCTCATGCGTAGGTGCACAGGTGGGATGGCAATTCCTTACGTTAAAGACAGCACGAAGGCCCAATCCTTCTCAGATCCACAATGAGGCCAAGCATATCTCTTCAGAGTTCTCGATGGTCACCTGGACCCAGTATAATGAAAGTAGTTACTGGGAATTACTTATATTTATTATTATTATTATCCTGCAACATCTTTTATAAATTGCTCACTAAATAACAAATTGTGCAATCTTGCACTCATCAGGCTTCCCCTGAAGATTATTTTCCAATAGAAACAGTAAGTAATTTTACCAGCTAGACCAGAGCTCCATCCAACACATCCAACTGAGAATGAGAATCATGCTTACTCCCACCAATTACCCATGATCTTGATTGATATTCTTTCACTTAAACATTCAGACCACTAGATCACAGTATGGTAGCTGTTCTTCTAAGCACGACATAAAGGCCAGTATCTAGGTCGTCTGCGGACGATTTGTTACCCGCACGTCACACCTGAATGGCATGCAGTAGGAAGCAGCTGCCGCATAGTCTCAACGGCTGCCTTGATGCTTCCATTCTAGTGGTCCCATTGCCAGAGCGATCGCACCATATAGCAGTAAGAAAGTAACTCTGGCTAGCGCTGCCTTTTAATGCGCGAGGCACGAATGGTATCCAGGCAGTGGGTAGATGGGATTCTGACTTACAGACGTTCAGTCATAATCCCACAGATGGTTGCGTCACACCACTGGTCACCCGACCAAGCACATATACTAAGTGTCCGAACCACGGTTCCTCTCGTACTGAGCAGGATTACTATCGCAACGATAAGTCATCGGTAGAGTAAAACTAACCTGTCATCTTTAATATCAGGTTAGACTCTCTTGGCAATGTGCTCCTGTCTTCTTATATTCTCATGATTTCTTAACTACTTGTCTTAAAGTAAGAATTTGATCTTGACAACTTCTATTTTGCTTGAATCCAGCTTGATTTTCTCTTCAAAGACGCTTTTTACTGTGCCAATCCCACTCGTGTTGTTAACCTTTCCTCTTCCATTCTGTTTAAGTGACCATACCATATCACCTAAGATTAGCTCCACTAAAACAAAATACTGAACACTAATGTCAAATTCATTCCTAATATCTTGCCATTGATGCCATCTGCTCACTCCCCTAATCTTTCTCAGAACTCTCACATCCGTGGTCTCCAGTCTTTGATCAAGTGTTTTTATTTCTAATTTGGCTCTCAGATCCATAATATCAATACAATGCAATTAGCCAATTGTAAGACTTTTATATTTCCATATTTGAGTATTTCTGGTCAAATATGGGTTGGCAAATAAGTTCGTTCAGTTTTTCAAAGTGGAATGAAACACATTTTATTTAATATATATATAATACATACTAGTCAGTTATATATTGACCCTCTTTATCAATGACCTCTTGCCATCTGTCCACCAACTTCATTATGCTGCGTTCATAAAACTCCCGAGGTTTACTGGCGAAACACTGATCCAGGTGTCTTTTGACAGTCTCCTCATTAGTAAAGGTTTTCCCATTCAGAGAATTTTGCAACGATCAGAATAAGTGGTAATCGGAAGGTGCCAGGTCCGGAGGATGCAGCAAAACATCCCAGCCAAGACATAACAATTTACTCTGGGTTGTTAACGATGTGTGGGGTCTGACGTTGTCATGGTGAAAGACAACTCCTTTCCAATTTGCCAATTCAGGACGTTTTGTACTAATTGCATGGGCCAGTTGTGCATTAACTGTAAGTAATAGACAGCTGAATCAATCATTCTGCCTGACAGTAACATCTCGTAGTGGACAACACCATTATAATCCCACCACACAGAGAGCATGATCTTCTTGGGGGGGGATCCTCCTTTCGAGGTTGTTTGCGGCTGTTCGCTCTTGTGCCCCCCCCATGATCTTTTTACGTACCACGTTATCGTACATGACCCATTTTTCATCTACCGTAATCATCCGCTTCAAAAATGATGGATCGTTTTCTTGGCGACATCGCAGTGAATCACAGTGAATATGCGAGCAGTCATATTGGCCTCAGTCAATTCATGTGGCACCCAAACATTTGAACTTTGAAACATATCCCAGCTTGTGCAAATGGTTTTCAACGTTTGTATGGGATATGTTCAGTACTGCAGCAATCTCCTGCAATTTATTTGTGATGGATTTTTGTAGACTATATCATTCACAACACTCGAATCAACCTTGGTTGGGTGACTGGCGCGAGGTGCATCACTAAGGTCGAAATCTCCAGAACAGAATTTGGCAAACCACTTTTGGCATGTGCGTTTTGTTAAGGCACCATTCCGTTATATGGTGCATATTTTTTTTCTTGACCTCCACAGCTTGTTTGCCTTTTTTGAAATAAAAAAGCAAAAAATGCTGGTAATGTACGTTATTTCCTTCCATTTCTAAAAATATGTTAACACACGCAACTGAAGTAGGCTGAACGAAAATTCACTGAAAGGTTATGTGAAATGTTGCCTTTCAACTGCGGAGTAGTGTAACAATAGCAACAGGCGAAGCGGTGTAAACTTGTACTAACACATAAACTGAACGAACTTATTTGCCAACCCAATATAATCTATTCTAGCTGCCTTTCCAGATTTCAGGGTTTTTCTGATTGCATTCCTGCTTAGTATTTTCCACCATCATGCTGTAACTGCTTGTTTCATTGAGCAATCTTTCAAAGTAATTACTTCAGACACCTAGATCTTTATCTTCAGTTTTCGTGTCACTTTTATCGTATCTGATTTCTTTCACAGTACTCTTTCCTCCATTTCTAAGCTTTTTCAATAGCCTCCAAAATATTTTGCCACCCAGATATTTATTTTCTGTGTTCTTACCAAAGTCTTCCTATTTCTTTTGTTTACCTAGTTTTACACAGTGTGCTTCACTTTTGTTTACATTTTTCTGTACATTCTCTATCCTGTATTTGTTTAAACAAATGTTCATATTTGAAATAGCTTTTGTGAATCAGACTATATTTCCAAAAGTTCCTGTATTACATGCCTGACACCCTTACAACAATTCCCTTCTTCATTGAATGGCTTGTTTGTCTAAATTATGAAATATGACACCTACATGGGATGTGGTAAATAACATGTGGAGACCATCATCATCATGAACCATGGGCTCACTGCCCGTTCGTGTCGAATGTCTCCTTCACTATCTTCTTCCACCTTTCTTTGTCCAGTGTTGCAGTTTCTGTACATCCATTCCACACAGTCCTTTATGTTGTCTATCCATTCTCTATATGGTCTACCTCTTCTGTTTACACCATCCATAATACCAAACATGAATGTCTTTATCTTCTGGTCCTCACTCATTCTGCAGATGTGTCCAAATAATTGCAGCTTCTGTTTTATAATCTTCTGCATTAGATTCTCCTTTGAAGAGCTCTTCATTTGTAATTTTCTGTGCCCATCCTATTCTTAGAATCTTCCTATAACAAGTTCTTTCAAATGCCAAAATTCTTTTCCTTGATTCCATTATTTATTACCACATTTCAGATTGGGGACAAAATGGAGAGAGCTAATGTTTAGTGATAGGCAAGAAATTGGGTAATATATTGAGTTGAAAAGACATTTCTTTGGGATTTAGCAAGAGGTTTGGGGACTTCAAAAATACATAGAATGACAGCTGAATGTTCAATGGACATGTCACAAAAGGTAGGATTATATGAATCTATCATGTATTGTATTATTCTGTCAAGCAGAATTAAAATAGGAATATACAAGACAATCATTAGCCCTTGGGTGTAAAACAGCATCTTGAATGAAAGAGAATGCTAGTTTTTTTGGATACTGATGTGATGTGTTTATGTCAGGAGAGACTAGAGGTAAACGTTAGTTCAAGCCAGTGGTTCTCAAAGGGTGCACCCTAGAAGATTTCCGGGTGCGCCCTGTGATATTCCAGAGAAATATGTGTCCAGATATAAAAATAAATATAGTTACTCTATTATACCTTTTCATTATGGATATACTGCTCTTTTTGTCAACACATCATTATTATGTTAATTAACAGCGGTTTTTCTTGCAAAAAGGACAAGAATATGGTTTATTCTTGTTGTGTATATTACTTATTTTAAAAGTGTTGGAAGTGGATGTTATGTGCATATTACTTATTTTCAGATAAATACACCCAAATAAAATGGATAGATTTCTCAAAAAGAAGCGTGATATTGAAGAATCAGATTCTGGAAGTGAGCAAAAGTTAAGTGCAAGTAAGAAAGCAAAATCGTGGCCTACTCGCAAATATAATGAAAGTTATTTAAGCTTTGGTTTCACTTGGACCAGAAGTGAAGATCATCCTTTGCTGCTATGTTTAGTATGTGGATGTAAAATGGCAAATGAATCATTGCTTCCTAGTAAATTGAGTAAACATTTTAAAACTATACACTCTAATTTACAAGATAAATCTGTAAGTTTTTTCAAGAGATTGTCTGAACAGCAAACAAAAGCAGCAAATTCTTTTAAAAGTATACTGACTGTTTCTGATAAAGCTCAAATCACTTCTTATCAAGTCTCAGAACTGATAGCAAAAAATATGAAAAATCATACTTTAGGTGAGTCACTTATTTGGCCTGCATGCAAAACAATGGTCATGACAATGCTAGGAAATGAAACAGCAATGAAAATAAGCAAGATTCCTCTGTCCAATGATACAGTTCACAGGCGTATTATAGAAATGTCTTCTGATATTGAGAAAAATGTATGCAGTAATAAACTTCAGCATTCAAATTTTGCATTGCAAGTTGATGAGTCAACAGACATTACCAACAAGGCACAACGCTTAGCATTCGTCTGTTTTATTAATGAAGATCAAATAGTAAATCAGTTTCATTTTTGCAAAGAATTAAGTGTGTCTACAAAAGGTGAGGACGTTTTTAACATTTTGATAAATGGCAGTTAACATGGAAGTCGTGTGTAGGCATTTGAACAGATGGAGCGCCTTCCATGGTAGGCTGTGTTAAGGGCCTTACATCTTTTGTAAAAAAACAAAATGAGAATGTTATCATAACTCACTGCTTTCTTCATAGGGAGGCCTTGATGGCAAAAACATTGCGAGAAAAATTAAGAGAAGTTTTAGATCAAGTTGTTCAGATGGTAAACTTTATTAAAACAAGACCTGTCACATCGCATTTATTCGAAAAGCTTTGTATCGATGTGGATTCACAACACGGACGGCTGCTTTTACACACTGAGTGAGGTGGCTGTCAAGGGGGAAAGTACTTACCCATGTACACGAGCTACAACAAGAACTTCTTGCATTTTTTGAAGAGATGAAACAATTATATTTTTATAATAAATTTAGTTTAATCCTTTATCCAAGTGTGAGTAAACAAAGTTTGCGCCTGAAAGTATCTTCAGGACTGGGGTAAGGTGATACAACACCAGGGCAACTCGTTGCAAAGGTGTAGCAAGCTATCAACACTCCTGTCTCAGTATCTCCCTTAATGCAAAACACATCTCCTTGCGGATATGTCTAATGTTATGCATTAAGGGAAGGGCCACTACCCAGACTAGTTTCGACCTTTATTGAGGTCTCTTCAGTGGGAGCCAGGCCCAAGCTGAGATACCAGGCAGAAGCATTCGCAGGTCATCTCTACCTATAGGAGATGTGTTTTGCATTAAGGGAGATACTGAGACAGGAGTGTTGGTAGCTTGCTACACCTTTGCAACGAGTTGCCCTGGTGTTGTATCACCTTACCCCAGTCCTGAAGATACTTTCAGGTGCAAACTTTGTTTGCTCACACTTGGATAAAGGATTAAACTAAATTTATTATACTCTAACCAAGTGAAAAATAAACTTTCAACATCTTTCTCTAAATCCAGAGTAATTTATTAAAAAAGGGTGGCACACCATTTGGCAACTCCTATAGATAGAGATGACCTGCGAATGCTTCTGCCTGGTATCTCAGCTTGTGCCTGGCTCCCACTGAAGATCTCAGCTTGGGCCTGGCTCCCACTGAAGAGACCTCAATAAAGGTCAAAACTAGTCTGGGTTGTGGCCCTTCCCTTAATGCATAACATTAGACATATCCGCAAGGAGATGTGTTTTGCATTAAGGGAGATACTGAGACAGGAGTGTTGGTGGCTTGCTACACCTTTGCAACGAGTTGCCCTGGTGTTCTATCACCTTACCCCAGTCCTGAAGATACTTTCAGGCGCAAACTTTGTTTGCTCACACTTGGATAAAGGATTAAACTAAATTTATTATACTCTAACCAAGTGAAAAATAAACTTTCAAAATTATATTTTTGTAACCTCCTTCAGTGCGAATTCTGGATTGCCAGGTTACAGTATTTGGCCGATATATTTCAGCAGCTCAATATTTTGAATACTAGCATGCAAGGGAAAGAAGAAAATATTCTCACATCTACTGACAAAATGAAAGCATTTCAGAGAAAACTACAGATTTGGAAAAGAAAAGCTGTTTAAGGTAATTTGGAAATGTTTCCATTGGTAAGTAACACTTGCATAAATGAAACACTTCCAATAATAGTTGAACATTTAAAAAGTTTAGAAGAAAAATCGAGTTCTTATTTTCCATCTCTTAACACTGAACAATACGATTGGATTAGAAACCCATTTATGGAAACTTCAAGTGATTTTGGTTTAACATTAACAGAAGAAGAAGAAGTGGCAGCTATATCCACTGATCGTGGATTGATGATTAAACATAAGGAATTGTCGCTTGAAGCCTTTTGGATTTCTATAAAAGAAGAATATGTGTCAATATCTAAAAAAGCTTTGAACATTTTACTACAATTTTCAACATCATATTTATGTGAATTAGGATTTTCTACCCTCACCACAATTAAGTGTAAAAAGAGAGGAACTCTTCAATGTATTGATGAGGAAATGAGAGTTTGTCTTTCAAATATATGCCCAAACATTGAAGCAATCGCTAGGACAGATCAGGCTCATGTTTCTCATAAACACAAGAATGAATAAACTTAAGGTATTGTTGTGTCCCATTTTATGATTTTTATTCTATTTTATAATTTCCGCTTATCTATGTTCTACTATTATCTACGCTCGAGATATCACCAAAAATTTTACTAATACTTAAATTATTTCTCCCCTTAGTACCCCTAATATTTGTATTTATACCGTGCCTTTTGGGATATTTAGTTTAAGATATTATATACAAAAACAAGGAGAAAGAACTCAAATATGTCTGAAAGTGAAACAATGTTGCAGTCGTGACACTTTATCTTGTTTCTTAACATTAATTTCCCGCGTGATTGGGTTCGTACTTTTCAAGTGGTGCATTGGACAGCAATTTCAGACAACTGTTTTATCATTGGACAAAAGTTTATTAAATTCCTTAACATGGTACAATTCAATTTTTGTGATTACTCAATTTTATGCTAAACTAAATACTTACAAACTAACATTAGCTTATCACAAGTAATTAGACTATGATACTAAAATGGGTATTACGATCATGCTGCCATAACAATTCAACACATAAATTCATATGACATGGACATATAAGATTAATTCACACTATTTAACTATCCAAACTTAAGTAGCTTAACTAAACCATATACTGCACTAACACATAACTATGACATTTAAACTTCTTTATACAATATAATAGACATGCAAAATTCTCAGGACACTAAATTTTTCATATAACATTTACACTAGCCAGCTTACTTTTAATATATTCTGTCAAATACTAAAGTCCTAGTATAAATTTTCTTGGTCACTTCAACAGTTCCGTATTAGAATAATGATACCTATTACAAATTTTAGTTAACATTAGATATATTTTACAGTACCTTTCTTTCTTGAGTTTTTCATATGGGCCTTTACCTTTTTCTGATTGAACTAGCTTGGTATAACCTCTCTGATAATCTGCTACTCCTACGTTCCTTTGGGAATTGAAATATGCTTACACGGTCTTAAACTTTCGTAGTTCAGGACACATTTTGAATCATCTATATGACGGCTGTGCAACTCGCGATGTGGATATCGATATCTTTACAGCTTTCCCTTTCTAGTGGTTGTCACTGAAGTTGAAACACAAAGAATATGTTTCCTTTTCTTTGACTCTAAGGCATTCTTCACTTCTTACATAGGAAATCCGGAATCGAAATCCCGCTCACTTTTGTTTCCATGTTGTGACAACGGAGATATAACCCCAATCTCCACTCAGGAAAACCGCGTGAAACCTATGCCACGGAGCTTGTAGTGAACTCCTCTGGAACAGAACCAAAACAAAAACCAAAAAAAGTCTCGTGGGGGGGGGGGGGTTTCCAACCCTTTTATACTTGCTCTCCTAACGGCACCCTCTTTAATTTCTTTTCTCTGCCCCCTACTTGTTTTTACTTCACCGACCAATTAGGGTGAAGTTTTTTCCTGCTAAACGTCATTTGATCGGCGAGCTCGTAACGAAGTCTCAATCCGGGAATTGACCCTAAGCAATTGTCTGTTGTTTTTCTTGTGCTAGCCTCTAATTTAGTCCCCTTTCCAAAATTTTTCTATGAATTTAATCTCTAGCCTCTCACATACCATTTCTTATGACTAATCCTTTTCTGTCTTATTTATTTAAATTCTCTCTTTTATATCATATTACAACATTAATATATTCTTTCTTTTGCTAGCTAGTTCAACAAATACCTTTATGTTTTATACATTTTATTGGATGCAAGGATATTTCTTTTTCTTTTAAATAATTCATTTAAATTAGCTATTAGTTTATTGCAGGTTTTTTTTTTTTTTATTTGCTCTTCGTGTTACACCATGATAGCTGAGAATTCTATATTCTCAAGATATCAGGGTGTAACAGTACGTTTCATTTTATTTTTTTTCGCATTTTTTTTTCTGTAATATTTGACTTAATTATTATAATGTATTTCTCAGAAATTTGTATATAGTGCACCTACAAATATTTGTAGGATTTTAAATGTGCCCCGACTTCAAAAAGTTTGAGAACCACTGGTTCAAGCAGTGATATATCTGATCTTGTCTGATGAGTATTGAGCATCCCTGACTATTAGTGACTGCAAGCTAACGTATTATAATGCTCAATTATTATTATTATTCTGGTCGTTCAAGGAGTCACAAGACTCATCATGGAAAATCTGTGCCAAACACAAAGTCTATCATACCACTTCTTAAACCCATTCACTATCTAAACATTCACCACCCTATCAGTAATAAAATAATAGATAAAATAATAAAACTTTTTTTTATCTCACTGGTCAGAGTCCTTACTATTGCAGCAGTCCCTCTAAGTTATCTTCACCACCTTTGCAATATACTCCCTTAACTTCAACTTATTAACAACAATCAACTTATTGAATATCACTCCAAAATTCCTTGCCTGCTCCACTTCCTCTAATACAGATCCCAACAGAACATGTAGCCTCCCATTATTGGATCCCAAACTTTAAGATCTTAGACATTTTGTTGCATTAAACTGACATTCCCATCCATTTGCAAATTTGCCCCATTAGTTAAATCCTTCTGAAGTGCTACCACAGTGGCATTATTACTAATAACCCTTCCAAGTTTCATATCATCTGTATATAACTGAACATCTCCTTGCAACCCAGAGACAATATTATTAACATAAAGGTTAAAAAGCAGAGGTTTCAATATTGATCCCTGTGAAATTCCAGTTGTGACCTTTCTTTTCCTTGATTCTGCATCCCCATTCACAACTCTCTGATATCTATCAGACAACCAATTTCCAATTCATTTTACTAACCTGATAGCTAACTCCATGTGTTGCAACTTAAATATCAACTTTTATATATACATACTAGGGGGGCTCCCCCCCTAGTATACACACACACACCAGGGGGGGCTCTGCCCCCCTAGTGTATATATATATATACACACACATAAAACATGCATGCCTAGAAGAAATATTCAAACTTTTGATTAGAAAGAAAAAGACCTGAAGATAAATGGAAACCATTTACATTTTTCTGATGACACAGTTATCATTCCTCAAGTCCACATGAATTACAGACTCACATCTGTGAGCTCCAAATTCCTAGCAAAACAACTGGTTTATGTTCAATAGCTATGTAAGACTGGAAATAATAAAAATCAATGATAATGAAATTGAACAAGTGAGTCATTACATAAACTTAGGACAATGGATACCAATTGAGCAAAATACCATGGAAGAAGTCAAAAGATGAACAGTGCTTGGGTGGGAAGCATTTGGAAAATTACATTATATTCAAAAGCCAATTACCACTATGCCCAAAAAAGAAGATAACCAATGTGTTCTCCCTATATTGACATATTGCTGTGAAATATGGACGTTACATGAAAAGGGAACTCAGAAACTAATAATAACACAATTTAGTATGGAAAGATGTATGCCTGGTATCACAAGACCAGATTACAAAAGGAATACTGGGATAAGAACACCAACTGTCTCTGACATTGCAGAAAGAGCAAAACAACTGCAGGCCATATTGTTGAGAGACAAGACCAACAATGGACAAAAGTAGTACTGGATTGGATTCCATGAGGGCAAACTACCAACAATGCCAGCCAAAATTGCAATGGATTGAAATCATGTGATTTGCAGGAGTGACACGGGAAAGGAGGACCACCGACAGACAATCTTGAAGTCATCTTGGAAAAACTTTCATCCAGTAGTGAATCGAAAATAGCTGACGATGATGGCAATGAATTTTTTATGTTATTACTATAAGCCAGAAAATCACATTCACCTAAATGTGATTAATTGGCTTTAGCAAATATGTGATTTGATATTTTAATAATTTTCTCTAGGTATTAATAAGTGTAACTGTTTAAATCAAAGCCTATAAATATATATTTATGTTATATAAATAGCAGCAATGTGATAATGTATTCATCTTTTCAAGCAAATAATCAATGGGAACTGCATATCATGAAACTTTAAATAAAGCTGTAGATCATATTATTCAGTAACGACTGAAAGTTAATTGGCAGATGAATTTAAGGCTATCCTAACAGTACAATCTGTGAAGTAGTTCAAAAGAGAAGAGAAGAAGTCACTATATATATATATATATATATATATATATATACACATATATACATATATATACATATATACATATATGTGTCTATAATCAGGCCCGGCTGGTGGCGTGTGCGAAGTGTGCAATATACACAGGCGTCTAAAAGGTGTCAAAAAATATGAGATAAGAGTTTAAACAAGCAACGAGTATGAATGTACGTCATCTTCCATTCGGGCCCATTCAGTTCTTCCCAGAAACGAACAAATAAATTCTGAAATTGTATCCTGGACCAGATTATATCACTAATTTTTTATTAAAATTTATGAAAATATACCTAAAATAGTTCTTTATTTTTTGATGTATCATAAATCAACTTATGATTAATTGTAGAATTCCGTGTAAGGGCCGTATTAATCGGATCGGATGCATGTGGTCCGGCCATAAAAGTCGACTTACTACTGATAACCCATTCTTCTCGACATTCGAGCCTGTTATATTAGCGGGCTGTTAGGGCAGCGTCAGCGACACAAAATAAACGCCGAACTCTCGAGTCCAATGCAAAACATTCTTGTAAAATTTTCTTATCTATTTTCGTTGAATCTTCAAAATTAATTTATTTATTAATGCAAAATTAATGTAAAGAATATTTGAATAAATCTCTTAACTTTATATTACTAATTTATATTATTTTGAAAATTTATATAACTTGAAAAAATTTGTATAAGCAGGACTAATCCGTAGGTAACATTATACTGTAAAGCGATTTTCATTTGTTTTTCATTTCCTGTTTGTTTTATTCACACTTTATTCAAAAAAAACTTTTTTGGAAAGGCACCGAACATTATCGCACACACAAGAAAAATACTATGCGCCGGTCCTGCCTATAATGCATTCTATTGTTCCTTTACTGATAAGAAAGATATACTTTTATTTTATTTTTATTTTATTATTTATTTATTTTTACATCCATCCTTGTAACTTTTTTTTTTCCCAACTTTCAGTGATATATTGTACTAAAACATCAGATAGTGCCACATTTATTTAATAAAAGAGGAAAGAAAATATCTATACTTACTTAAGACCATCAGACTGTTTCTCTGAATTATTGTCAACTTTTTTCCTTTCACGTTTCACTTTATAACGAGTTGATTTATGTTCTGTAGGAAGACAAGAAGAAACACTATTTGTTTGGTATGAATTTGAAGATGTTTCTAACACTGGATAGGATTCTGTCGTTGGTGATATCATTTTAGTCATATCAACTGCACAAATTTGTGGATTACGATCATCCACAGGAGAATTTTGTGCAGAAGATGCTTGCAGAGACTGGCACTGTTTTCGATGTTTTGTGCTGTACTTATAGAAGTCTGACATTACATAAGGCTTTGTTTCCTCCCAGTATGGTTGCATATGTCCTACACTAATAACATTTACTCCTATCCTAGTTTGCTGACCAGAATTCCTTCCATCAGGAAGTAATGTGGCACTTTCCTGAGTTAAAACCCTGGATGGGCAGAATGGCATAGGTTTGTTTTCCTTGAAACCTAACACTCTATTAGTCTGTAGAAAACCAGCTTCTAAATAAGGATTTGAACAGCCTTTCCCATCTGACCCATCTTTAGAACTATTTTTCCTCTGTAGGCTAGGAGAATCAAGTGAGGTTTCAATCCATTCTTTGGTTCGTCTGAAGGGTGAAATTGATGGCTTCTTAGCATACTGTTTACTGGGAGAATGTGGCGATGAAATCGGAGAACTATGAAGAGGTATATGGACAGGGCTAATACACTGAGTTTGTGAATTCAGAAAAGGTTCCCTTCCAGTTTCAAACTGAATATTTTGAATAGCAGTTCTCATTTTGTCATTACTAAAGGTACTAGTCTCAGTGGAGTTCATGTGATGGATGGGACTTATTAAGTCTGAAGGATGTGGAATTATTGTGCTATGAATTATGTGTTCGCTATGGAAATCACCTGGCCTATTATGAGATGAATATAACTTTGAGCCGTGGTCTACCCGATCACTATTGGTAATAACATCATCCACCGTGCCACCATAACTAGGATTGGGATGGTGATGTCTGTGGTGATGGAAATGATGTGGATGATAAGGAGTATACTGATGAAATCCAGGACTGAGATGGTGAGGTAGACTTCCTTCTACAAGAAATCGATAGGAGAGATGCTCATCATAGGATACAGATGATGGAAAAGTATGGTTAGCAGAAGGATCTAAAGGTGGAGGAGTATTAGCATAATGATGATGGTAACGTTGGTAACTATGCCGTTTGTTTCTATCCAGACTGTTATGACGAGACAGCAGTCCAAGATCTTGAGGATCAGAGGGCAAGGCAGCAAGAATATCATCTTGACTGTCAAAAGCTTGACTAGTCCTTTGAGTAGGAACACTGTAAAGATTAGATCCTTCAAGGTTTAATGTAGATTCAAACCTGAAATAACACAAGATTTAAAATAATTAGCAGACTGTTTTTATTACTATTTTATTTAACTTAATAGTTATTAATAGTTACATTAATAATTAAGTGCAGTAACTCACAGCATATCTACCACACAATTTCAGGTTTATGCCACTACAAATCTCTGTTAGTTTGTCTTTTGGTAATGGTAAGCAACTGCAACCATGAGACCAATTTTGGCCAAGGTAACCAGTTTATACCAATTGGAAATTGTGTGATTAGATATCAAGTGAGTTACTGTATTCAAATGTGGCACAATAAAAACGTTAGTTTCATACCATTCGGTCTTCAAAGTTTAGAGTGTAGAATCTTATACAATAGACATTTGTTTATACAATCCATTCTGAGAAGTGGAATTTATTGCATTTAATTTGCAACAAAATTTCTTTTTTTTTTTTTTTAAAAAAAAAAAACATCATGTGTGTTCAGGGGATAGAAAGATGTGCTTATAAAAATGATTTTCGGATTAGTAAAGTCATATAAAAGTTGGTTTCCACCTTAACAAAAACTATATAAAGTTTGAATGACAAATAATGTTGTTGTGTTTTCTTTCCCCTTCAACTAGTTTTTAAAGCATGGGTGCACAAAATTTGGTTCTTGGGAAGAGCATTCTTTCAAATTCATTTTATTTATCCTGGAGGATGCAACATCCTTATCAGGCATATCCTACTGGTGGTGATTGTGGAGAAAAGGGGAGAGGCCCAAATTGGTTACTCTGAAAACATGGAGTTGTGGATCAAAGGTTTGGGTAGCTAGCTGGCTAAACTAATTTGTTAATAAAAACTACCACAGGCTCATAGAAGCATATGACGATCAATGTGCTCAAACCTCTAAACCTCAGAGGCCAGGTAAGAAGTTATGCAGAGTCAGCAAAATTTATTCCCAATATTACCACTGTAAATTATACAACTCTTTTATTGAAATGTGATATATATGATGAAGAGTTGATTGGACCTGAACAAGCTATATTATTCCAAAAGCAATAATATACACAGGAAAGGAGTTGCAGTTTTAATCAAAAGACAAACTGCAAACCAAAAAAAACTGTGCTTGCTTTCAGCTTTAGTGACATTAATCAAAAACTGAATGATTGCCATGAGCACTACATATGTCCCTGACTTTAAACATAAAGATGAAGCTGAAGAATTTTCTAGTATTCTATGATATCATGTTAAATAACACAAACAAGAACTATAATCATAACTGTATAGGAGATTTCAATGCAAAAATGAATTCAGAAATCATCAGAACATTTTGAAATTAAGATAACCTTGAAATAAATATGAAAGTGGTGGTGGTTTTCCCCCTTTCAGTTATTTCTGACTTTCTAGGCATTGCCCACAAAGTGTTCCTGGTGAAATTTTTTTACAGGATAGTTCACCATTGCTTCACCCCCGGCCCCGCAATTTTATCTGGGCTCAGGACTAAAACAGAAGAAACCCAAAAATTTTTGCAAGCTGGAATATATATGAAAGAGGAGGTGGTGGTTTTTCCTTTCAGTGGTTTCCAATTTGCAAAAATTTTTGGGTTACTCCTCTTTTGGTCCTGAGCCCAGATAAAATTGGGGGTGGAGGGGAAAGCAATGGTTAACTACTCTGTAAAAAATTGTAGGAATTGCCCACAAAGTGTTCCTGGTGAGGGTGTGTTTTTTTTTTTTTTTTTTTTTTTTTTTTTTTTTTTTTTTTTTACAGGGTAGTTCTCCATTGCTTCCATCCCCGAATTTTATCTGGGCTTGGGACCGAAAGAGGAGGAGTAACCCAAAACCTTTTACAAGTTAAACAATCTATTTACTGCAAATGCAGAATTTTATCATTTCCACAGCACAAATGCATCTCCAGAACCCACCTATACAAAGGTATTGATCATATCATAAGAAATAAGTACCATAAAAGTTCATTTATTATTATTACATGACATCTCCAAGCATTCCAAGAACTCACTATGGGAGGGCACTCTACTCTGCTATACACATCTCACTGTCTTCGCTCGCTCTCGCTCTCACTCACTCACACACACACACACACACACACACACACACACACACACACACACACACACACACACACACACACACACACACACACACACAGCAACACTACTACTATCAGTGCCATCTACCACACCCACTACCATCAGCAACCATAATTATTGTCTGTAAATTTAAAAATTTAAAAACCTGCAGTGTTGGTTATGGATTGTGAACTCTATTATCCTCACAAATTGAAATTTACAATACAAATAAAATAAAATTCCAAAATAAAACCTAATAAATTAAGTAATCTAGAAAACTCAAACCTAATTTCAAAAGTTTGCTAAATCAAGAACTAGATCCTTAGATAATCATACAGTAGAAATGACAGGGATAAAGAAGACAAAAACAAACAATCTCTAGATACCCCCTGACACTCAATGGATCTATGGAAAGAAAAAAAAAAAAAAACTAAATCAAACAACAACAACAACTTACTATGTATTGGTCAAATGACATTGCTGGATATACATTGTTCAACAATGTATTTTTTAATATAAACACATTAAAAAATCAAAACAGATGAAGTTTTTTTTAAAAAAATAAGAAATAAATGGTTGGAAAAGATAGTAGAGGAGTGTCAGATTGTAGTAGATGTAACTACAATAATACTAACTTACATAAAAGCACTATGCAAAAAATATCAAAGCTAGTTCTGATGAACCAGAATCCCACTACAATAAAGAAACATTGCAATAAGCTAAACAGAAATCTAGTTGAGATTAGAGACATCTAGAGAAAGATCATTTCAAAGCAGCTTTCCAAAGAGATGTTAACTTGGCTATAGATATACCCAAGAAATCAAATCCATATGATGATGAAATGCTCCCGATACTGAGGGAAGGGGATGAAGAATCTGTAAGGAAAGATCTGGAAAAAAGCTCATAAGCTCATGAGATCATAAGTTCAGGTTCAGAGAACATGCTGCAAAAAGTGGGCAAAATATATCAAAATATCACTTGGATGTTAAGAAACACTGACAAGCAGGGATCAGGAGATCATTATTCTTCATTATAAGGCTTTGGTATGATCACATCTTGATTACCGTGCACAGATTTGATTACTTGGGTGTTCTGTGAATGTGAAAGTGGTGACTGTTTGTGGAGTGCTCCCTATGAGTACAGAATGAAGGTTTGTGGGTTACAAAGTTTAGCTATTAGGTGGAAAGAGGGAATGTGATAGAAACATATAAGTTGTTAAAAGGGTTTTATAAAACAAATGTTGAATTTATTTTTCCCCGTACGACTAAGATGGAAAAGAACAACAAATCACCCCCCCCTCAAAGCTGTATAAGAGCATAATTATCAATGGATAAGGTAGGCTGGTTGGTTGTTTTGGAATTACAACCAAAAGAACTCAGACTATGAAGCCTGCTGGAGCAAGGAGATTTTTGGCTGGAGTGATGAATGAATGGAATGTTGTGCCAGATTCTATGATCATGAGATATATTTATGGTGCCAATAAAAATTAGTGTAGACCTCAAACAATAGGTCACTGGAGAAGATGCATGAAGATGGCCATGTAATAATAATAATAATAAAATTATAAACAAATCTGCACTTTCAACTCTTTTTTGTGCAAATGACACTGCAAGCTGAACTTCTAAGAACATTCCTTTTATCCTGCATTAACGATCAAGGCAAATTATCTACCATTCCCAAAACAAGCACATGACTCTTGGTCTTTTGCAAGAAAGAAAGAAAAATTTTCAATAACTTATATGCCTCCCAAGTACTCTGGTTCTGATGGGATGATATTTCCATCAGAACCAGATTTTCTGAAATTGCATTTCAGAAAACTAATGCCTGTCCTATACTATCTTCACATCTTTTTATACTCAGCTGTAATCTATTCTAATACATAGAAGCAAGCCTGCATTCAGTCCATTTCAAAAAAAAAAGCAAAATAAAAGCCTGTTTGATACCAGGTCAGTTCATCACCTGCTCTCTGAGTCTGCCATCACCTCAGTTGTCTCTAAAATAATGGAGAAAGTCACCAACAGTCAACTTCATTACCTGGAGACTTACCAGCTAATCAATGAGTATGGATTTTACCGCTCTAGATCCATAGCAGACCTTCTAGCCATTATTACCTATCTCTAGATATGTGGTAAGGAAAGGTTTGGAAAAACTCTGTTGCTCCTAACATTTCTAAAACATCTGATCAGGTTTAGCATTGAGGGCTGCACAGCAAACTGCTATCCCTTGATATACCTTTCACTTTCTGTAATTGAATAGCCAGTTTTCTCTATGATCAATTACTGCATACTATGGTGGATAGCATCTTCTTTCTGGATTTTATTAACTGATGAAGGAAAGTCCAGTGGCTCTTGTCTATCATATATCCTCTTTTTCAAACATACAAATTACCTTGCCTTAATGAACAATAACCATATACATAATTTTGATGAAAATTATATGCCATTCATTCTACTCATTTGAGAAGTTTGAGCACTGTGAAGTGTCCAAACTTCCCATGCTTCACAACTTCTATAACCAATACACTGAACGTGAACTTTCATGATGTCCTTCAATGGTGAGAAAATGATGATGATTTATGGTTCTAATGGTCAAGGACAAAGGTCATATCAAACACTATAGGCAATACACAAGGGAACACCATCATAAACATCCATGCTTGCAGTGGGATTCAAACCCACGACCCGTTGGTTGGAGAGCAGGTACACTTACCACTCAACCAAACAGGGACAACAATGGTGTGAGGATACCTTAGTTGCCTTCAATGCTATCAAAGTGTCTTGCTTTATTTGTGTCAGAAAGGATCTCCATTCACTTTCTCTTATCCTTGATGTTTTAGAATGAAACATACTGATTATGTATATTTCTATTGTCATATGTGACCTTTGAATAAGGCGAACAGATTTACCCCAAAAGTTGTCTATATATACAGGGTGTTCGGGATAAATTTGACATATTTATAATTAATTATATTTTTCCGTAAGTTACATGTATTAACACACACTTCTCTTCATTTAAAAGTTTGGACCCTTCTTCATTCATATACAAGATGTCAGAAAGGATGGATAGCTGGAACCCACCTGAATCATGGAAGAGAATAACTTGTATCATGATGATTCGTGCCCGCCATCAAAATAAGGATATTACGACTGCTGCCCAATGCTCCCTGAATACAGTAAAAACAATCAGGCATGAACTCGAGACTTGCAATGGTGACTACGAGGATGTAGCAAGAAGAAAGATCCCTAGCAGACGATCTGATTGCGTTCGTACAGCAGAATTCCTCGCAAATCTGCAGGAACAGGTGTTGAAGAACCCTGGCATTGAAATTCGGGCTTTGTTCGTGGAGTTGCTAACTGTAGTCAAGCCCTGGATAACAAGGGTAGCCAATGGTAGGCCGTATGTATGGCAGCAGGATTCGGCCCCTTGCCACACCTCTGGGAAAAGTCAAAAATGGTTGTCTGAAAATTTCTACGACTTCACCAGTCCAAATGTTTGGCCTCCAAACTCCCCAGACCTTAACCCCATGGATTATTTTGTATGGGGCGCAGTTGAAAAAGACACCAATCGCACTTCCAGTAATACAAAAGCCCAGTTAATGGATAAAATTAAAACAGTTTTTGCGGCCCTTCCCAGGGAGACTGTAGCATCAGCTTGTTCGAGGTTCCGAAGCAGAATTGAAGCTGTGATCGATGCTAATGGTGGTTATTTTGAGTAAATCTTGTTGATAGTATTGTAATTAACTCTGCCTGTAATGTTTTTTTGTCAATTCATTAAATTTAATAGATACAAAGAAGATTTTCTTTTTCCTTACGAAACTGTCAAATTTATCCCGAACACCCTGTATATATATATATCAGTATACTGTCAATGGTGAATGGGTAAACACTTCAAAAGATGTATTATCATAAAATACCATATTATTTACTTGTTTTAGTGTGATGGATGAGTTATTGATAGTTAAAACAATAGTCTAATGTGATGTTAGGCCACTGCCTAACATCACATCTTCCTCAAAAAAAAAGCAAACAAAAACTTTTAGATATAAAGATTTAAGTAATCAAACTTTGAAGAGCTAAATTAGCATTAATAACAAGGATTGATGTCACCAAATATATGATGCCCTATTCCATTAAGGAATATTACATAATAGGACCTCATACTTTTTTTTAATTTCTTTATTTTGTTTTGCTTTATTTTTAAATTGGTCTTTTCATGTGCTAATTTATTTGAATACACAGTCCAGCTTCTGATGAAATTATACTTAGATAAATGACAATAACTTGAAAAACTGCTAGTCTTTACAAATGTTTCCCAGTAACTTAACTTAAAGGAGTAATTATATTTCATGAATGTACAACTGGGGTTGGAATCTACGAAGATGGTCTGAAAAGTTCTCGGCATAACAATGAACCTGATGAAAGATGATTTTTTTTCTTCTGCAAACTGGGTCTTTTCTCACAAATTTTTTCATCTAGTCTGGTTAAAAGATTGGAATAATATTCCCTGGTTATTGTTTTACCCTTTTCAAGATAATTAATAAACCAAATGCCTTAACATCCCAAAACACTGAAGCAATGACCTTTCCTGCTGATGGAACCGATAATGTCTGTTTTGGTGCTGAACAACTGGCTTCTGTCCACTGTTTTGATTGCTGTTTGGATTCTGATGTGTAATGGTGAATCCAGGTCTTATCCACAGTAATAAATCAACCTACAAAATCAGTTTTATTCTTATTAAAATGCTCCAAGCACTGTTCAGAGATTTTCATGCGAGTCCATTTTTGATCTGCTGTGAGCAAGCATGACACCCATCTTGCGCAAAGCTTTTTCATTTGCAATTTTTCATGTAAAATATATCCTACACGTTCTTTTGGAATGCCTATAGTCTCAGCAATTTCATGCACTTTGACTCACCAGTCATCCAATACCATATCATGCACTTGATGAATGATTTCTGGTGTTACACTTTTTGGACATCTTTCACATGGATCATCTTCAAGGCTGGTACAACCACGCTTAAACTCAGCAGCCCATTTCTTAATTGTTGAAAATGAAGGAGAAGAGTGCCCATAAACTTTTATGAACTTTGAATGAATTTCTTTTGGTGTTAAACCTTCTTTTACAAAGAATTTTATAACTTCACGATACTCAGTTGTATCCATTTCAAGGGATACAAACAACACTTTTGCTTCAGACAGCTGTATAAAACAAACTATTTGATAGAATGACTTGCAATTTCACATGGATGTACAAACATAGAAATTATGACAGATGTACCAACTTAGAAAAAGAAAGCTTGCCGATAGTGTTGCCATCTATGGTCGAGGCTGAGAACTTTTCAAGCCACCCTCTGAGTTTTACATGAATAAATAATTTGTACATTATTTATGATAATATTAAGGCTTACTCACTTATTCTGATAAGGTGACCTGAGCGTGACATCCATAATATCAGTAGTACTGCCAGTTTCACAATCTGATGAGGTGGAGTAATTAGATGGCAATTTTGTTGAAAGTGTGGGATACTGTTGGCTACGATATGATGTTTTGGTCTGATATACAGAGCTAGGCTTATAACCTTGTCCTTCAAAATTCTGGCTAGTCCTACTTGGACATGAACGAGGCGTTGTAGGCTGAGAGGTGGATTTCTGTAGTTGAAGCTGATGCCGCACTTTTGTAGGACTAGGTGGGGCAGAACTTGAGCCAGGAATCATTGAATTTGTAGAATAATAACAAGAGGATGAGGATGAAGAGGTAGGAGCAGGTGAAGATGAACACTAAAAAGGACAAAGTTTTAAAAAAATGTGTGCATATATAATATATATATATATATATACACGTGATTAAATAACACCACTTTAACCAACATAAAGAAAACAGTTTGCAATACATATATATATATATATATATATTCATTCCCCCCCCCCCTTTATCAGCATACAGTGAATCCAGATCTGATTCAGGCATACAGCACAAAGAGAGGCAGCAATGACAAGCACCGATGTGTAGGTGTTTGTTTTCCAACTTCTAAAAACTAATAGAGAACAGTCATGTTGTAAAAAGTTGGAAAACAAATCCCAATCACTCACACTTCTTCAAATATTTTCATTAATCATTTTATATTTGATATATATTCTGCTTTTAAAATGTAATATAACAAACATTGGTTATATTACATTATATATACAGTATATATACATCTCCTAAAAACTACTTATGAATTCAGCACTCACATATCTCCATCCTCTTATCTCACATCTTTATGGAGATGAGAGAACAGAGAGAGATTCCCAAGGAAGACATGCCTTTGTGGCAAATGTTGAAGAGATTCCCCAACATATCATTGTTTCAAACATATTACCAAAACTATAAAAGGACTTGACAGGATGGTTGTCATCTTTCATTAAGAACTCTAACCACTTTAATTTCACTGATCCTGGTGAACATAAGATTTAATGTAACCTCATTGAGATATCATGTTATATCAAATTTGTATTTGATGTAGTTGATTTGTTTACTAATGTCCTGAGTGAAGAACTATTCTTGGTTACTACAAGGTCAATTCTTTAAAAACTTTCTTAATCATGTAAAAAGGATCTCCATCTTTTTGTTCATCTCAAAAAAACATATGATAAAGTAACAGAGAGGAAACTGTTCAAAGCCCTCAAATTTTATGGTAAAAATGAAAACTATATAATATACAGCTTATGCAATACATAAAAGGTGACATGAAAATGGGAGAAAAAGATATCCTTGAAGTATGGAGTAATTACTTTGAAAAACTGCTAAATGAAACAAGCAGTGATGACAGCACAGTGGTAAAAAACACTGACCTGGCATGCAGTCAGGAATACATATCCATACTTGAAGTAGATGATATTCGACCAGAAATGCTGAAGTATGGTGGTATAAGAGTCTTACAGTGGCTGCACTGCATAGTTCAGAAAGCCTGGACAGAGGGACGAATTCCCGATGATTGGAGTAGAGCTCTCATAGTACCCATATATAAAAAGGGAAATAAAACTGCATGTGAGAATTACAGAGGTATTTCCCTACTGAGTGTTCCTGGCAAGATCTATGCAAGTATAGTTGAGAAATGGTTGAGAAGAATTGTGGAAGAAAAGCTTGGTGAAGAACAAGCTGGATTCAGGCCAAATAGAGGCTGTCAGGATCAGATCTTCACTTTACGACAAATAGTAGAGAAAGCATGGGAATATAACAAAGATCTGTATTTAAGTTTTGTCGATCTGGAAAAGGCATATGACAAGGTGCCAAGAGAGAAGCTATTCAATACGCTGCAGTTATATGGTGTCAATGGGGCATTATATAAAGCAATACTTAGTCTTTATTTGAGTTGTAAGTCAGCAGTTAGAATTGAAGGAAGTACAGGGTGATGGTTTAATGTTAAATCTGGTGTGAGACAAGGATGTACATTATCCCCTCTGTTATTCATTATCTATATGGATCACATTATGAAGGAAAGTGGCATTAAACATTATATCAAAGGAGATGTTAATGTCAGCTCTTTGCTTTATGCGGATGATGTTATACTTCTAAATAAATCTGCTACAAGTCTGCAAGATTCTCTGACTAAATTGAATAGCTGTTGTAATAGATATGGTATGAAGGTCAGCAATAAAAAGACAAAGACAATGAAAATGTCAACTGTGTTGTGAATGGAGAACCTGTGGAACAAGTAAAACATTTCAGCTATTTAGGCACAATTTTTACTGAAGATGATAAATTAAATATAGAAATGGACAACAGAATCAGCAAAGCTGGTATGGTGGGAAGTCAATTGAATAAATTCATATGGAATAAGAGAGAAATTAGTCGGAACACTAAATTAGCTGTATACAAGACAGTGTTCAAACCAGTTTTAACTTATGGATCTGAGAGCTGGGTCAGAAGTAAAACACTTAACCAAAGACTAGAGACCGCAGATATGAGAGTCCTGAGAAAGATTATAGGCGTGAACAGATGGCATCAATGGCAATATCATATTAAAAATGAGGATATTAGGAAAGAACTTGACATTGTCAGCATCCAGGAATGCGTTAGCAGAGCTAGTCTCAGGTGGTATGGTCACTTAAACAGAATGGGCGAGGAAAGATTAGCAAAACAAGTGTTCTCTGCCAGGTTGGCAGCAAAACGACCCAGAGGAAGACCAAGATATAGGTGGATTGATACGGTACAAAGTGCTTTAGACGATAGAAATATAAGATCTGATAATGTTGGAGTCTTGACAAGCAACAGACTGATTTGGAGGAAAATTGTAGATAGGAAGTTAATAATGATGTAATTTTTTTCATGTAGTACTATCATATCCTGTACACCCCTTGAGGGTAGATGGCAGGAATTTGATGATGATGATGATGATGCAATACATAAATTGCAAATTAGTTATATAGAGTAGTGTACAGAAAGATGACATGATATTAAACCAGGTATAATCTAGGGCAGCATCTTATCTCATGTTATTTATAACCTACATTTACTGCTATAACCTTTGCTGATGTTTATAATCTAGTACAAGTCCTACCTTTAGTTAGCTAAATTCCTTTGACAATATGAAAATAAACATGCAAACACAAAACTATGAAAACAGGTAGAAAGTAACTACACTCTTTGTAGTGAACCTAAACTTATAATACATGTAAACAAATTTAACTATTTGGACCCAATCTTCAGTAAAGATGTTAAATTAAATATGAAAATAAATAATAAGCTTATTTATTAGCAATTCATACAATGATGATTAATTACAAAATTGTAATTAATAAATAAATAATAAATCAGTAATATATAAAAGTAATAATGGTGGGAAACAAGTCAAATAAATATATTATGGAACAAGACAGAAATTAGCCACAACATCAAGCCAGTAAGTACTATAAAAGATAGTGTTCATACCAATATATTAACATATGAATCTTAGAAAGTTGATTAACAACTACATCCTACAGGCACAAGTTCTGAAAATATTAGATGAGTGAACAGATGTCATCAGTAGCAGAAACATTATAAATGTAGATTTTAGAACTTGACATTAACGGTCATGAAGAGGTAAGGATCTAGGATGCTATAATTTCTGAAATGTAGTGGGAGACAAAAATATTAGTAAAACAGGAAAATGAAGCAAAAATGGAAGAAGATAGAAAAGTAAGATGTGTTAAGATCAGAGAATTACAGACACAGTAGGCCAAATTTGAAAGAAAACTGTAGACAGGTAACTAACAATGGCATAATAAATATGTTGCACTATCAGAGTAACTGTAGTGCATTTAATAAAAAATAATAACTAAAATCTTTATTATGGCAAGATATTCAAATATCTTTTATAATTTCAACTTACTGAAAGATGGTGATTAATTGAGTTATTGGCAGCTTCAGTTTTGGCAATCTGTGGTGATAAAGCGATGCTGAGCTCAGATAAGTTAATGCCTGGCTCATGAAATAAGGGATCTAAAACAGCAAATGTGAAGAATATATATATATATATATATACACATTATATGCATTAATATCCCAATTCAAAATTAATTAGTAATTTATTTAACAAAAAAGGTTTAATGAATAATTATGTAACAAGTGAAATATCTTCATGGCTAATGCTGTTCTTGTTTGTTTTTACAGGTTTTACATGAGAATTATGGATACCATGTATTTGTTCACAATCTCTCTTTTCCATAGATATACTGTGCGACTACACATGCGAGATCCCTCAACACTTCTCCACATGACAGAAGAAGGCAAATCTATCACAATAATAGGGTAATCAATCATTTTGTGGGATGAGTGTTAATTATTAAACATTGGAAAATTAGTTTTTCTTTGATGAAAATTCTAGATTTTAAAGTGGTAACTATTTTCCTTGCACAACAGTTGGAAAATTTACATATAAAGCACTTGATTCCGCGTGTTGGTAATGAATTCGTACATCGCCTTATTCCTTTCTCCCAAACATAAATTGACTCTTCTTGGCACATTGCCAGCTGTGGATCTGGCATCTGTAGTTGGACAGTACTTCTATGGATGTTTAACACGTTCGCTGCCACGCTACTTCGGCATGGTCTGTTCCCCTACGCCGAGCAATTTCACTTCTTCAAGGTCAGTATGATAATCTCGTTGCCGGCGGTAAGCGTCATACGAATATACTCATAGTTGGCTTGTGCAGAGCATATACCATCTATGAGAATACACAGTTTTGATGCTAGCTCCACAAGCCAAGCATTTTCACTTCTTCAAGGTCAGTACAGTAATCTTGTTGCTTGCGGTAAGCGTGATACGAGTATACTCGTAGCTGGCTTGTGTAGCTGGTTTACCAACTACGAGTATACTCGTAGTTGGCAGTGAACGTGTTAAAAAAAATAAATAAATAAATATATATATATATATATATATATATATATATATATATATATAGTGACATAATGGATCAAGACCGAAATTATCTACATCAATCCAGTAGTATAGAATGAGTTAATGATAGAGGAGATATGTAGTGTGTCCTGAGTGGTAGGTGGTGATGAAATGTGTGAAGTAACTGAAACTGCCTGATTATGACCTGTAACTTTCAGGTTGAATTATGTAGCTATTAAATATATTATTCACTTTCTTCCTTGTGCTACATGTTAATTTGTAAGAACTAGTAGAAGAATCGGATAAGTATGATGGTGACATAATAGGTGTTAAAACAAAACTGGATGATATTCTTCTATGCAACAAATATAATTATTAGATTCAGGCAATAATGATCAGGAGTAGCTACAGTAACACTAAAAGTACGAGGAGAATCTTTAATGGTAGGTAATATCAGTAGAGTGATGGGACAAATATCAAAACAGAGAATTGAATAATGAGTCTTATTTGTGCCTATGATTCCACAGAAGGTTCTACTAAATAAAACATGGAGAAATTTTTCAATACCTCGGAACTGACACAAAAAAAGAAGGAAACGTGATACCTTCATGCTGGTTCAGGACAAGAATAAACAGAGGATTTGAATTAGGAAGTGATCACCATTTAGTTTGAGCCGAATAAAACTGAATAACATATTGAAAGGTGTGCAAGAAAGTTACAAAAAGAATAAAAATTGAGCAGCTTTCAGGGATGAACTGTTGACTCAGATACCACAAATATTATTAAAGAAAAAAAAATTAAAGAATTGGAAAACAAGAACCAAACCTTTGAGATTCAGTGGCAGACTCCTGAAAAAAAAACATTGATTTATCCAGAGAGCTATGTGGCAATGTCATTTACAAGGAGAGAAAAATCAGAACTCCACCATGCACTCAGGAAGTTAAGGAGGCAGTCAGGAAAAAGAAGAAAGTTTATCAAAAGTGTATGGCAAGTAAGTCAGCTTGTCCTCTGAGTGAATAGAGAGAAAAATGTAAGAAAGTGAAATACTGTGTAAAACTAGCTAAACAAAAGTCATGGGAAAACTATGGTAAGAACACAGAAAATAAATAAATAAATACCAGGAAGATGGCAAAACATTCTGGAGACTATAGAGAAAGCTTGGTAAACGAAGAAAAAGAGTACTGTAAAATGAATTAGAGATAATGGCAACATGCAAACTGAAGATATTCTAGATATATAGAATAATTACTTTGAAAGGTTGTCTATCACAAGTTGTCACCATGATAGATAACATTCAACTGGAAAACAATCAGGAATAAATATAAATTCTTGAGGTAGAAAATTCTGCCAAAAACCTGAAAAATGTGGAAAACAATCTGGAGTAGATGATATTCCACCAGAAATGATTAAATATGGAGATCATAAAAAGTTTTCAAGTAGCTACAATGCATAATTCAGAAGACCTGGTCAGAGGGTTGAATATCAGATGATTGGAGAAGAGCTTGCATAGTTTGATCATCTATAATAAGGGAAATAAAACTATCTGAGAATTACAGGGTATATTTCCCTAATGAGTGTTCTTGGTAAGATTCATGTAAGCATACTTGAGAAAATGCTAAGAAAAATTGTGGAAGGGAAGTTTGGAGAGGAACAAGCTGGGTTCAGGCCAAATAGTTGAGAAATGGTGGAAATATGACATGGATCTGCATCTAAGTTCTAGAAAAAGCATATTGACAAGGTACTAAGAGAAAAGCTGTTTGAAATGCTACATTTATAAGGTGTAAATGATAAATTGAGAAATACACAATCTATATTTTGAGAGTTAAGTCAACAGTTAGAATTGAAGGAAACACAGGAAGATAGTCGGATGTTAAATCAGGTCTGAGACAAGGGTGCATACTGTCTCCACTCCTATTCATCACACACACACACACACCGGCCACTGAATATAAACTTTTATGCAGATGTACGTAAAAATTACTTATGCAGCATATATGCAAAATACTTGGTCATGTGCATCGCCACATGTTCTAGGCAACTATTTAAGAATACCATTGGTCAGTATTTGTCAACTGTGCTGATCACAATGGGAAAAACAAAGGATCTTTCAGAGTTCAATTCAGGGCTTACTGTGGGTGCCCATCTGGCTGGAGCTGCAATTTTGAAAACAGCAGAGCTGACAGAGCCTTTCTCAAAAGGCAAGATATTCTGGGTGTTTAATCTGTGGAAAAATAACCCATATTGCTTGTCTAAAAGGCAAAACTGTGATCCCAAGACTCTCAAGAATCAGATCGTGTATACATGGATCATATTATGAAGGAAAGTGGCATGAAACCTGATATCACTGTTAGAGATGTTAATCTCAGCTCTTGCTTTATAAAGATGATATTATCCTTCTGAATAAAGTACAAGTTACAGTTTCAAGTAAAGTTCCAGAACAAGTTTGCAGGATTCAATTCCCTAACTAAATGGAAATAACTTCTATAATAAATTTCATATTAATATCAACAATAAAATGGCAAAGACAAATAGGCAGAGAAACTGAAAATATCAACTGCATTCTGAATGGAAAATATGTATAACAAGTAAAACATTTCAGCTATTTAGGAGAAACTTTTAGTGATGGCAAATTAGAATCAGCAAATCTGATATGGTAGGAAGTCAGCTGAATAAATCTATACAGATTTATATTCAAACTTATAAAAATATATTCTGAATATATATAAAATTTATATTCAAATCAATTCTAACTTATGGACCCTAGAAATGGGTTAGAAATAAAACATTTGATCAAAGAATCACATTCATCATATAGAATATAAAGGTTCTGAAATAGATTAGGGGAGTGAACAAATGGCATCAATGGAAGAATCCTTTTAAAAATTAGGATATTACAAGGCTGACATTGTCAATATTCAAGAATTTGTGAACAGAGCTTATCTCAGGTAGTATGGTCACTTACACAAAATGGGAAAAGAAAGGTTAGTGAAACAATTGTTTTTCCAGGACAGGAAAGAGATCCAGAGGAAGTCCAAGATTTGGGTGGATCAATACAGTAAGAAGTGCCTTAGAAGACAGAAATATAAGTTTTGACAATATTGGAATCCTCACAGATAACAGATTAATTTGGAGGATATTTGAATTGTTGATAAGAAGTTAGTAATGGTGTAATCTTTTCACGTAGTATATATCAAAATATTCCATGTGCCTCCTATCAGAAATTTGATGATGATAATGTCGTTTTACAGGAATATTTGCAAGTATACACCCTAGAAATCAAATCAGTGCAAAATGTATGAAAGTTTTAGAATAAAATAAAATATTGCTTAGCAATTCATTTTGAATGCATTTGATTAATCTTTGTTTGCCAAATTATCATGGTGCGTAACAATTACTTGCTTCAGGTGCATAAATCCAATGCTTTGGGAGTTGGTAAACAAAGGTTCCCACTTTGCATGAACAGGTGGTCATGCAAAGTGGGAACCTTTGTTTACCACCAAATGTTATGAGAAGGATTAAGTGCAAATCAGTCTCATAACATTATTCAGACGTTATTACAATATGAAATTTATTCCTGAAGATGGTTATTGTCAGATAGTTTATTTTTTTAATGTAATGGTGTTTTCAAGTGGAAGAACAGATCCTAAAAACTTGAATTTATTCTGAGAGATTCTTTGTGAAGTTCCCATGATCAAATCAGATTATTATGCCTAGTTCATGGAAAATTCATCACATAGAATTCATATTGGTTATTATTCTTCGCAGGGAAAATTCATTGTGAGAAAATTGACATAATATTGTAATGACACACATACATGAAAAATTAATGCAAAACAAGACATTTTAGAAAATACAGTTTCTTTATTTCTGTATTATTTATTTAATTAGATTTCATTTCACTTTTTTTTATAATTTTTTTTCTGTATAAAGTGAAAGTAATATGTTGTATTTTAACTAATCAGTGATTTCTATTTATTTATTAAATTTCTAATTTGATTATTTCTTAAAATATTAATTTTTTTCTTCCTACTTAGATACTAGAGACTCTGTAGACGGGATATTAATATTTTAGTAACGTGTGATAGGATAGCTAAGGAATTAAGAGCACTAAATTTAAAATTGTTTATTTATTTTTATAACCTTTCACTATTTTTCTATGTACTTAAGACACTCATCCAGACGTGAATTTTTTTTTTCACTGAACTAATTTAGAAGATGAGGTGCTTTCATTCAGAGGATTTACTATGTAGGAAACTTCACATTTCCTACATAGTAAAGAGATTTTGAAGGCAATTATTGTTTTAAAGGGATACTGTAAGACTATATGTACACCTCTGAGTAATCATATTAAACAAAATGATAGTGAAATCGCATAAATCCTTTCATGGTGTAAATCAGCTGTCCAAGAGCCTCCATAGCTCAGTCGGTATAGGTGAAGCCCTTTGGTCAGAAAGACCTCCCATCCATGATGTGAGAAGTCTTTATCTGGTCTCTTTTGACTAAGGTGAGTTAGCCAGTCTCATACGGAGGTAGAGGGTTTTTTCACCCAGAAACTCAGGTTTCTTGTCTCTCAAGACAGGCAAACTGGCCCATGAATACACACAGATCTACAGTCAAAAATACATACTTAAAATTCCTCATTGGAGGGCTCAACCTGTCCTAAGGGATGGATGAGGAAAACTGGGAGAACCCCAGACAAAAACAACAATATCAATTAAAATTATAATAATGAATTAACTCATGGAAAATATTAACTCATATAAAAACTTGTTTCAAGTTTTTAGGATCTGTTCTTCCACTTGAGAACACCATTACATAAAAAAAATAAACTATCTGACAATAACCATCACAGGCATCTTCAGTACATGTAAAAAGCTAATTAAACTAACAATAACTGACAATTCCAAAAGGTGCCACCTAAGTAGCTAATGTAAGATAACTAAAAATAGGTAATTAAATTATCTAACTTATTAAAAAAAAATAGATAAATAAATTATATACACACACACACAAAATTAAAAAAATTAAAAAAGCTGATTTAAAAAGGTGATAAACGTAGACCATTGAATCTGTTTATGTTAGGAAAGTGAAGTAAAGTTTCACATGTTTCTTTATAACGCCGTTCCATGAGGAACCGACTTTTGTGAAGGATTCTTGTCTTGTTCCAGTGAACTCTAGCTGATGGCATGCTCTGCAAGTCCAGACTGTTCAGGTTCAAGGTATTGAATATAAGACTTGAGTTCTTCTAGCTGAATAAAAGCAGATCATCCTGTTAGTCTGAAATAAGATAACCCACAAGTGCAAGGAATCTGGTAAACACCTGGATAACTGAGAAAGGTGGAGATTTTTCTGATTGGTCACAAGGCAACAAAAATATTTAGTGATTTTTGTGAACTTTTGTTATGCATTCACTAATGCCTTGCACATAAGGGATAGGAATACACGTTATTTCTTCTGTACTTGAAGAGGGAGGTATATCAAAACTACTCAAAGCTTTTTTGATGAAGGAGTTCTTATATCTATTAGATAAAAAAGAGGAAATAATATATTGCAATTCTTTCTGTAACAGTTCATCTGTAGAACAAAACAAGTGGGCCCAATGAACCAGTGTTTTAATAGTTCCTGCCTTTTGACTGGGAATTCAGCATGGATATAATGGCCTGTATGAGTCTTCTTTCCTACAGACTGAGATGTAGGTTACCCATCTGGTTGGCAAAGAATTAAAAGATCTAAAAAGGCTAACTGCTTATTTACTTCTACTTCTAGGGTGAACTGGATCATCCTTGGATGAAGGGCACTTAATTTAGAGAGAAACTGTTGTAATTCATCAGAAGAGCAATTCCAGATAGAAAAAATGTCATCTCATCTACATATCTGAACCAATGAGTAGGTCTAGGAAAAATGTTGTCAAAAATAAGTTGTTCAGAGTGCTCCATAAAGAAGTTGGCAATAGCAGGAGAAATAGGATTGCCCATTGCTGTTCCTTTGATTTGTTGATATAACTTGTTTTTAAAGGAAAAATAACCAGGATGTATTACAAAATCAAATATTTTAACAATGTCAGAAGGAAATTCTTGTTGCAGTAATTCAATGGCGTCAGATAAAGGAACATTAGTAAATAATGAAACAACATCTAGACCATAGGTTCACAAACTTTTTTGGGCCACCGCCCACTTTGTAAGACAAATTTTGTAACACCCCCCATTATAACAGTTTTCTGCATTTTGTCCGAATAATTATAAATAATAATTAATAAATAAAATAATTACACAAGATATAAACAACAAACCTACAAAACATAACCACAGAAAATAGTATAATATATAAAAGTGGTTTTATATATTTTATATATATTTTGAAATGAAATATAACGAATATATTTGCTACTGTAAACATAACCTATTATACATACATATATACATGCTCTATTTTCTCATTGACATAGAAAATT
The DNA here is from genome assembly GCF_054136105.1 of Typopeltis vanoorti. Classification (NCBI taxonomy): domain Eukaryota; kingdom Metazoa; phylum Arthropoda; class Arachnida; order Uropygi; family Thelyphonidae; genus Typopeltis; species Typopeltis vanoorti. The sequence continues at coordinate 74,155,268 of NC_143553.1, read as the reverse complement.
GATTAAAAAAAATTGATCGTGTAAGACGGGCATAAGATGAATTAAAATGCAATGTTTAAAATTTAAATGATTATCTAATCGCAAAATCACGAAAATAATTAATTTTAAATATATATTATTAATTTCTTCTATAAAGAGCTACCGGTCCCTAGACCACCTGAACGCCCCCAAATGCTTCTGATCCCACTATAGAAGGCTTCAGCGCCCACTGGGGGTCGTACCGCCCACTTTGGGAACCTATGATCTACGCTAATCATAATATCCGAAGTACAAAAATTTCTAACATATGTACATGTTACATTCATTCATCCCTGTCCTCCTTTCCTTACACTACCAAGAGAAACTGCATCTATTGATTGATAAGTAGGTTAGGAAGAAACTTACCATTTTCATCAGTTGAATAACTGACATTGTCCTCACTTTGCTCTAAAAAAAAAAGAGAGATAAAAAACACACATCATTCAATTATAATAAAGAGTATGAATCAACAGTTTATAAATATCTCATGTTTCATGACCAGAAATTTCAATATACAGTTAAGTTGCACATTCATACACTGTCTAATCAAAAATATCCGGATACTCCATCATAGTACTGGATATGGTTATATACATTGAAACTATGGCTCACACAGGTATAACAGGAAGAACAGTCTTGCAATCTTCATAGACAAACCTCAAGAGCAAAATGGGCTGTACTGAAGAGCTCAGTGACTTTTGACATGGCACTGTCATAGGATATTGCCTTTGCAACAACTCAGTTTGAGAAATTTCTTCTCTACTGCAGCTCCCTTGATAAATTAACTGCAAGTGATGTTATTGTGAAGTGGAAATGCCTAGGAGCAACAGCACAATTGTGAGCTGGTAGGCCATATGAAACCAGAGTGGGACTAACAAGAGCTGCAGCACATGGCAGGGGAAAAAAATGCTTGACCTTGGCTGAAACACTCACCACAGAGTTCTGAATTGTTTCTGCAAGCAACCACAGAACCACAACTGTTTGTTGGGAATGGAAGAACATGGATTTCCATAGTTATGCGGCTGTATATAAACCTAACATTTAGCAAGGGCAATGGCAAGCATTGGATGGAGTAGTGTAAAGCTCATATCATTGAAGTCTGGAGCAGTGGAAAATTCTCTGGAGTGATGAATCATGCCTCACCAGTCTGATGTACAAGTCTGGTTTGATGCCAGGAGAATACTACCTGTCCAAATGTGTTGTGCCAACTGTGAAGTTTGGTGGAGGACATCTGTTTGGGGCTTCTTTCATTGGTTCAGGGTAGGTCCTCCTAGTTCTGGTGGAGAATCTTAATGCTGCAGTCTACAGTCACATTCTAGAAAATTCTGTGCTTCCAAAATTAATGGCAACAGCTTGGTGAAATCCTTTTCCAGTATCAATATAACAATTCTCTTCCTGCACAAAGCAGGAGGTCTTGTGCAGCAACGGTTTGATAAGATGGGTGAAAAACTTGCCTGTCCTGCATAGAACCTTGATCTCACCCCAATCGAACATGTGTGGGAATAAATCATGATGCCTGGAAGTGAAGCTGAATTGACTGACATCATTGACCTCACTAATGCTCTTCTGGAAGAATGGAGCAGCAATCAAACCACAATCTAGTGAAAAGCCTTCCCAGAAATTTGAAGGCTATTATAGCAGCAAAGGGTGGAACAATTCCATATTAATGCCTTTCATATTAGAGTGAGAGTTGGAATGAGCAAGTATCCAGGTATTTTTTGATCAGTGGAAGAAAGGTGACTGATTACATATAAATTAGATAATAAGAAATAATTATACCTTCATCAGAATGCTGTCTTAAATGTTTCTGTTTGGAACTCTCAGTCTGTTTTCTTATGGAAGTTATCTTGAGCTCTAAGTCATTCAGCTGAAAATTAAAAAAATTTAATTTTTCCTTCTCCCTACTAAAGAAATTAAAAGGATAGGACAATATATATACAGAGTCCGTCAAAAAAAAAACTGTATAAAAATTGTAATACTAAATTTATACATACTTCAAGGGATGATTACAAGTTACCTTTGACTTCTACAATTATACAAGGTGCTCAAAGTGGTTACCATTAGAGTCCAGACACTTATTATTACGGCACTTATTATTCAATTCCTTCCACTTGTATTAAAAGATACAAGTGGATGGAATTGATATAGAAAATGTAGAACAGTTCACATACTTGAGAAGTAAAATGAAATATGATTTGGACTGTAAAAAAGAAATAAAGATCAGGATTGCAAAAGGAAGAACGAATCTGAAGGCCATGGATAGGTCCCGAATCAGCGCAAAGATATCGCTATCAACAAATAACAGTCAGTAAGACGTTTCATATTTCTTATGTCTTCTATAACATCTGGAAAAGTAAAGTGATCAGCCTGCAAACAAAACTAAGAGTGCTGGAAACATGTATCTTTAGCAGTATACTGTATGTATCTGAAACATGGGTAATAAATAAGGAATCAAGAAAAATAATTTTGGCATTTGAAAGAACTTGTTGCAGGAAGATTCTAAGAATAGGATGGGTACAGAAAATCACAAATGAAGAGCTCTATCGGAAGATACAACCAAAGGAGAAGCTAATGCAGAAGATTGTACAACAGAAGCTGCAATTATTTGGAAACATCGAATGAGTGAAGACCAGAAGATAAAGACATTCATGTTTGGTATTATGGATGGTGTAAACAGAAGAGGTAGGCCACACAGAGAATGGATAGACAACATAAAAGACTGGTGTGGAATGGATGTACAGAAACTGCGACACTGTGCACTAGACAAAGAAAGGTGGAAGAAGTTAGTGAAGGAGGCATCAGACACCAACAGGCAGTGAGCCCATGGTTCATGATGATGATAAGTAGAAGTCCAAGAGTGTTAAATCAGGAGAACGTGGGTGGGTGGGGGACTCAAAATGGTCTTCCATTCCTCGAAGCACAATCATGCCTCGGCCATTTTGTTTGATGCTAGTATTCATGTGAGCAATGACATCTTTTCAGAGAACATCATACTACACATTTGCTACCGTAATTCGATCCAATTTCGAAAAAAGTCCATAGATGCATCTTTAAACAACAAAAAAATAAAAAATTTTTGTTGATTAAAGTGTGCATATATTTTTTGATGGACTCTGTATGTATGTATGTATGTATATATGTATAAATTCTAACATTCGTGCACCACACACATGTTATTAATCATGTTTCTTATTGTGAAAAATAGAACTTTTCTGATGATCAGAGCTTCAGACAAGTTATATCAGACAGCTTTAGTTCTATAGCTGATCACCACAAAGTATGATGAATGTGACTGGTGTTTATAACTGTTAACAAATGGAATATTTCATTCTGATCATGTTTTAATATATATATATATAAAATTTTTTTGTTGTTTACAAATGTCTATCCTTGGATCTGATATTAAAAATCACCAGTTAAATTGTATTGCATTAAGTGTGCTGTTAAAATGGATGATGTAAATGACTCGCATTTAACTCAGACAATTAAAGGCATTCCACCTGGAAACTCAGGTTTTTTGCCCTCCAGAACAGGCAAACTGGCTTCATGAACACATGCATCTACAAACATAGGACACACTGGGAGACCAACCACCATATCCTTGAGACAGTTGCGGTTGTGAAGTCTACAGTTAAGAACCTCAATGGTTCATGAAAACTTAAAAAGAAGAAGAAGAATTAAACGCAATCTCCCAAATGTAGCAAAAATATAAATCAAACATTACAAAAACTATGTTGAAAGTTTTTTCCCACTTGGTTAGACTATAAATTATATATTTAGTTTAATCCTTTATCCAAGTGTAAGCAAACAAAGTTTGTGCCTGAAGTATCTTCAGGACACGGGCAACTCGTGGCAAAGGTGGACTAAGTTCTCATCACTTTCCTTAGTATCCCATAATGCAGAGCATATCTCCCTGTGGACATGTATAATGCCATTCATTATGGAAAGGATCACTACCCAGACTGATTTCTACCTTTATTGAGTTCTCTTCAGTGCGATCCAGATCAAGAGGTGATACCAAGGTTGAAGCGATGCAGAACTCATATTTCCATATGCCAGTTGCCAAAAGGTGTCACACCTTATTATTAAATTACTCAGGGTTAGAGAAAGATGTTGGAAGTTTTTTTGGAAGTCAAATCAAGTGAAAATCCAGAGTAATTTAATAATAAGGTGTGGCATCTTTTGGCAGCTGGCATATGGAAATATGAGTACCAATTCTGCATGGTGTGGATGAGCATTGTCATCCATAAAAATGAATTCTTGGCCAATTGCAGCAAATCTCATCACGATACCTTTGGGCTGTTAAGGAACCGTTTCTGATAAAATAGAGATCAGTATGGCCACCTATACTTATTCCAGCCCATACCATCAAACCCCCACCTTGATGTTGGGGTCTTTCACGAACAAGCTGTGGATTATTTCTTGTTCCACTTTCATGCCATATCAAGATACAACAGTTATCTGGTTGCAGACTGAACCTGGACTCATCACTAAAAAGTACACGAGCCCAATCCTCATTTGTTCGATTGAAATGTTCCTGTGCCGAAATTCTTTGGGCTCTTTTGTGATTTACAGTAAGTGGAATGCAAACCACTAGTCTTCGAGCATATAAACCTATGGCGAAGACGATTTCGAACACTTCCCGTCTCCAGAAAGTGATTCCAAAGTTGCAAAATTACACTTTGAGATACACCATACACTTCAGTGACAACTTGCTGTATTTGTCCAGCTTCTGATTGACAAATGGCTCTCCAAGCCATGGATTCCAGGATATCATGTTGCTCTGCCATTTTTAACAAAATAATGATTGGTAGGTGACACAAGTTCACAATTGAAGTGATAATTATGCATTGTGGAAATGAGTGCAACAAGCCACGCTTTTATACCCCCTCTCCACATGCTAATATTTGATGTTTTGGATTCAATGTAATGGACTTAAGTGTGTAATTTTGGTATATTATTGGGCTTTATTAGCGTGGTAAGTGTACTAAAGTGTTTTATAACATAATCTATGTTGGGAAGTCGCCGCTAGATGAATTCGTAATGTGTAGTGCTCGTGCAAGCTCCAGATAAGATAAGTATCATTTTCAGTTATCGATACAAATTACTTAATATTGTGTAGTTTTGTTTTGTTTGCCTTGCGTATTTTAGTGCATCTGTTTTTGGTGTGTTATAACGTATAATTTGACAAAACACGTTGCAAATAAGTATGACACCTGTGCGAAGGAAAATGGCGGCCAGTAATGAAAGTTCGCCATCCTTATCAAAGAACAGTAGTATAAAAGAAATGAGTCAATGTACTAGCTGTGAAATGTACGCTTTGCGGAGTGCGGTCAGATGATAATAAAGGATTGAATGTGTGTAGAAAATGTAGGGAGAATGAGGAATTGAAGTGTATTTCGGATCGTGAGTGTGATATTTTTGTCAACCTTCAGAATGAAGGAAATAGGGATATGACAGGAAACGGCAAGGTTGTACATGAAAATTGTGAGAGTGTGAATGTAGAAAGTGTGAATGATAGTACAAAAGGTTTCTCAGAGAATAAAAAAGATGAGATAGATGCAATGAGTGAGATCGCGTTGTTGAATAGTGCGATAGAAAGAGCAAAACAGCAGCTAGAGTGCATGAACAAAAGTAGACTGAATGAACCAACCAATAATAAAAGGTATGACAGGAAAAATAGACGTATGAATGTGAACATGAACAAAATGAAGGATAGAGTGCTGTATGGAGACTCATTAGTACGAGGTGTGTTAGTAGAGGATTTGACAAAATAGTACCGACCTGGTGCGACCATAAAGGACGTAACTGAGTCTATTAGAGAGCAAAAGGAAAGGGTGAAAGAAATGATTGTTGTGGCAGGTACGAACGATTTGAAAGGAGATAAAATGGAAATGATAGAAGACCTGAATGAATTGTTTGAGGTAGCAAAAGAGTGAGAGAGTTAGAATGATTAGTCTTTTGGCAAGGTATGACAGTGAAATGTTTAAAAGGAGGGCTATAATTGCAAATGACTTTATGCGTGGGTTATGTATGACGAGTGGTGTGGAATTTGTGAATGTGTGGAGTGAGTTTGATGGGCGAAAGGATCTATATAAGATGGATGGCTTGCATCTGAATGGTTACGGTGTAAGAAGACTTGAGAAAGTGTTGCTGAATGTAGTGGATGTGCAAATTCAGGGAAACTAGATTTGTTAAGGGGGGGGGTAGATATACAGTCCTTATGGAGGCAGTTGAAGGTAAGAATGAATATAATATGCCAGAGCAAATAAGGACAACAAATCTGAGTGGGATAGTTAATATAAGGCATCAAGGTAGGGTTGGGGCTAATGGGGGTCTTAAATTCATGTACACTAATACTAGGAGTATTAGGAACAAGAAGGAAGAGTTTTTGGCCATGGTTGGCACTTCCAGACCACAGGTTATAGGTATTAGTGAAACATGACTGACTGTAGATGATATAACTAGTGGGATTGAATGTGATGGGTATAGTGTGTTCAGGAATGACAGAGAGAATAAAATGGGGGGAGGAGTATTGTTGATGATAGCTGATGAGTTCCAGCCAAGGAGAATAGAAGTTGAATTGCAGGATAGAGAAAAGAGCACATTTGAGGCGATTTGGTGTGAGATTGTGGCTAGCAGAACTAAATATACAATTGGGTGCTGCTATAGACCAGGTGATGGAAAAGATGGTGGTGACAGTATGCACAAGCAAATAGAAGAAATAGGTGGAAGGAGGATGATTATTATGAGAGATTTCAACTATGGTCGCATTGATTGGAGTGAGGAGAGGACACACGGAAGGAACTGGATTTTATGCGGTTATTAAGGGATAACTATCTGCAACAGCATGTAATGGAAAATACTAGGGGTCAGAGAGTGCTTGACCTAGTAATTACATCTGAGGATTTGGCTGTAACAAATATGACCACATTGCCACCAATCAGTGAGAGTGATCATAGGGTCTTAACTTGGGAGGTGGCTAAAGGTATAGAATTTTCAATTAAGACAGGGTACATGTGGAATTATTGGGCTGGAAAGTATGACAAGCTTAGGAGTTTGATTGGTTCAGTGCCATGGCATGTACAACTGCAAGGACTAGAAGTTGATAGTGCATGGGAGGTAGTTAAGAAGTGCTTGCATGAAGCAATGGCTGACTGTATACCTAGAGTCCGAATAATAAATCAAGTAGGGGTTAAATGGATGAATAACACCATTAAGCTTGAGCTGCAAAAAAAGAAACAACTATGGAGGGAATTTAAGGAGAAGGGTGACCAGTAGGCACATGAACGGTATAAAGCGCAGGCCAGAAGGGTGACGAGTGTGGTAAGAAAAGCAAAAAAGGATTACGAAAGAACATTGGCCATGCAGGCTAAAGAGAATCCTAAACAGTTTTTTTAGATATGTAGCAAGTAAAAGGAAAAATGTACATGGCAGATTGATTTTGAAGAATGCCGATGGTAGGGAGGTAACTGAATCAGTTGAGATAGTTGAGTTACTGAGTGAGCACTTTGCAAGAGTATATCATCCAGGTGGTGACATTGCAGAAACGAATAAACCAGTAGATTATACGGGAAGTGTGGTTAATGAAGTGGAGGTGAGTAGTCTATTGCATAACCTCAATGTCAATACATCTGTGGGATTGGATGGTATACCAGCTCGTGTTGTACGAGAAGCAGCTAAAGAATTGTCAGTACCCTTGACCATTTTGTTTAATTTGAGTCTCGGGTCTGGGTTAGTCCCGAGTGGATGGAAAGAGGGGAAAATAGTTCCACTGCATAAAGGTGGTTCAACTGCTGTTGTAAATTACCGAACCGATTAGCATATCATGAATCATTGTCAAGGTCGTAGAGAAATTAGTCAAGAAAAGAATACGGGATATTGTATGGGGGACAACATGGTTTTGTGAAGGGTAGATCATGCCTCAGTAACTTGCTCACGTTTTATAACACAGTGACGGCTGAACTGGATAGTGGTAATGGGTTTACAGTGATACTACTGGACCTTGCCAAGGCCTTTGATAGGATACCACATGGAACCCTAATCAGTAAACTGGAGCAGATGGGTATAGATATAGGGTTGGTGAGATGGATAGGAGGATGGTTGAAGGAGAGATATCAAAGAGTGGTTTATTCAGGAGTGGAGTCTAAAAGACGTCTTGTGACTAGTGGAGTGCCACAGGGCTCTGTTCTTGGACCACTGCTTTTCAATTTGTTCATCAATGATATTGGAAAGGATCTGAGAGGAAGTGTTCACTTGTTTGCTGATGATGCAAAGTTGGGTAGAGCAATTGTGAGTGCACAGGATGTCAAAATTTTACAGGATGATTTGGATAGTTTGGAGGACTGGGCTAGGAAAAATGGATGTCAATTTAATGTGGCAAAGTGTAAGGTTACGCACTTTGGGGTGAAAAGAATAGCAGCAGTATATCGCATTGGTGGAACCATACTCCAGGAGATTGATGAGGCCAGGGATTTGGGAGTGTTGGTGGATAGGGAGTTGAAGTTTAGGGGGCACATTGCAAAAGTAACTAAAACAGCTCACCAAATCACTTGGCTTCTGAAAAATACTTTAACATGCAGAGACGAACAAGTTGTTGTTCCTCTGTATCGAGCCTTGATAAGACCCCATCTGGACTTCTGTGCCCAGTTATGGGCACCAGGGTTTCTTCGTGATGGGGAGGAAGTGGAGAGGGTCCAGAGACGAGTGACCAAGATGATAGCAGGTCTGTGGAATGAACCTTATGAGAATAGGTTGAAGATTTGTGGGTTGCAGAAATTGGACGATAGGCGAAGGAGGGGTGATATGATTGAGACATTCAAATTACTGAAGGGTTTTTATAAGATTGATCCAGAAGATATTTTTGAAAATATGACTGGTGGTGGGAGGACTAGGAGCCATGCATGGAAGCTGGGCAAGAGCATGGTTGACAAGGGTGTTAGAGCTAGGTTCTTTACTTGGAGAGTGGTAAATGAGTGGAATAAGCTTCCAGAGTCTGTTGTGGGTGCTACGACCGTGAATGAGTTCAAGGCAAGGTATGATAGATACTGTGTGAATGTTGAATAGTTGTTCTTGACATGATGTTGGGCCTCCCTCGATGAGTCTGTCGACTCCTTGGAGTTTCCCGGAACAATAATAATAATAATAAAAAAAGACACATTTCGACAAGTCTTAACATGGTTTTGTACACAGTTGCATGTTCTACACTGTTGTATATTAAGAATATTTTAAAATAAATGTTACATTTGTAAATTATTTTTATAACTTTATAATTTACAAGAAAACCAAAATATCCCCTAATTGTTTTGAGCAGTGTGTGTGTGTGTGTTTATAAATATATATATATATATATATATATATATATATATATTTATTATTATTATTTTTTTTTTTTTTATTCAGATGAAAATAGTGTTCACACAAGAAAGAGAAAAGATTGCAAAGAAATATAAAACATGTTTTGTACCTTTTAAAATATTCTTGTAAAGAATTTCAGTCATCAATGTGCTAAGGTTCAATGGTCTGTCCAAATAACATGGCTTCATAAATCATAAAATCCTAATCAAAAATGATGAGGTGGTGAATTCTATCTGCGAAGTCTATATGTGAATGCATATATTCTTTGGCCAGTAAAAACAAAAATAAAAATTTGGTCTGTAAAAATAAAAAAGGCCTAGAGAAAGTTCCTCTAGTTGGTTGGCAACTATTATTGAATCTATAAAATATCTTTCTTTGGGCTGCTAAGCACTACAAAAGCAAGTGCCATTTCCAACAGGCTACATAGGCACCTCTCTCCATATTTTTGTTTTTAGTTACACACAGCAGCTTAAATTTATTTAACAGTATAATTTAATTGGTGCTAAAATAAAAACAAACCTCATCAGAGAGTGAAGGGATGCAATTATTAGTTTCTTAAATGGCTACATTGGCACAGATAAGATTTTCTATCTCTCCCATACAAATACAATTAGCAGGCTCCTTAAGTTCTAGATGGACTCCCTTACTGTTTATATTAGTCCCCCCCAAAAAATGATATTAATGCCTCTAAGAAACCAGCTGTGAAACAGGTGCTGTTGACTAGATCATTAATTACATTAACATACCGCCAATAATTTCTCATGTTCATATATAGATTTAAAATAACAAATTAGAACAATTAAGAAATTAAAGAAAAAATCAATAAAAATAATGATTTTACTTACAATAAATATCAACTATCTATTAAATTATGTGCAATATTAACATGAGTATTGTGCTAACACACTCATTCTCAACCTTACTTTAAAATGTAAATCTTATAACAATGCTTAACAAGCTGACAATAATGAATTACTTCCATATTTCAATACCGATAAGCAAAAAAGCAGTACAGCACTTTAGAAAAAAAAAAAAATTCTTTCTCTAGAAAGAGACAATTAGCAGTCAGGTTATTGATAACAACAATAAATAATACAAGATTTATTATTTTGTAACAAGTAAGCAAAAATTTTTGGTAAATGAAATCAAAAGTTTCTAAGGTGTTTGAAGAGCTTACTAAATTACCATTTTAAGGATACTTGTGACATAAGACTGAATGATAAATGCACGTAAACACAAGAAAGATATTTAATTAATCAAATATTTTGGTCTGGAAATAGCAGACCATCCATCATCCTACGATTCGAAACTGACCACAACATCCTTTGGACCAGGACTCGCCTCTTACATAGTTCCCGTTATAGGTTTGAACGTTTGTTCAAGGAAAGCGTGGAGGCCTTGCTCCATTGTCCCAACCTGAATGGTAATGACTGTATATCTATATCAAATATCTGGGAAAGTCTAATCAAGATTACTCATTAATTATTTTTTTTTTTCAATCATGTCTTTACTTCAAAATATTCCGTTTCATGCTTAGTGATATAACATCATGCGGCATGTTCTATTTTAAACGATCTGTTGTTAATATTGTAGCTCGTATTTTTTATAACTATTCTTGTAATACCACTGAGGATGGTCTGTTATTTCCAGACTGACATATCTGGTTAATTAAATATCTTTCTTGTGTTTACATGCATTTATCATTCAGTCTTACTAAATTACAAAAGATACAGACTGCATGCTGTTTTTCTTTATTTTCTATTAGTAGTGCTTTAATTAAGTTTTCAACAGACTGATATTGTTTCAAAATGTTGGTTCTTCACAGACCAACAGTTTCACAATATTAACCATTGAACAGGCCTTGACATGGGCACATCTCAATAATTACATGGATGTGAAGTGTATATTAAAGTTAATATAACATTTGGATACTACTGAAATAACATGTATATGATGCTTATATTTTTGATATATTTCATCCATGTAGCCATTGAGATAGTTATTGAAAGGGGAGAATAAATATTAATCTTCATAATAAATTTAGTTTAATCCTTTATCCAAGTGTGATAAAGGATTAAATTTTGCACCTGAAAATATCTTCAGGACTGGGGTAAGGTAGTACAACACCAGGAAACTCGTAGCAAAGGTGGACCAAGCTAACATCACTCCTATCTCAGTATCTCCCATAATGCACAACACATTACCGTGGTACGAGTTTCCCGATGTTGTACTACCTTACCCCAGTCCTGAAGATATTTTCAGGTGCAAACTTTGTTTGCTCACACTTGGATGAAGGATTAAACTAAATTTATTATAGTCTAACCAAGTGAAAAATAAACCTTCAACATCTTTCTCTAAATCCAGAGTAATTTAATAAAAAGGTGGCACACCTTTTGGCAACTCCTATAGGTAAAGATGACCTTGCTAATGCTTCTCCCTCGTATCTGCTTGGGCCTGGCTCCCACTGAAGAGACCTCAATAAAGGTTGAAACTAGTCTGGATAGTGGCCCTTCCCTTAATGCATAACATTATACATATCCGCAAGGAGATGCGTTTTGCATTATGGGAGATACTGAGATAGGAGTGATGTCAGCTTGGTCCACCTTTGCTACGAGTTTCCCAGTGTTGTACTACCTTACCCCAGTCCTGAAGATATTTTCAGGCACAAACTTTGTTTGCTCACACTTGGATGAAGGATTAAATTAAATTTATTATAGTCTAACCAAATGAAAAATAAACTTTCAAAATATTAATCTTCCAATTCAATAAGGATCACTGTAAAGCAGAAGCCTCTTTACGGTCTTACCTTTATGAATTATGCATCGACTCAGAACTAACATAGCTGAAATACCTAACATCCAAGCATGAACTAATGGGGTATTATTATTCTTCCTGGTCTCTGATGAGACCCAATAGTTCAAAACAACTGTCAGGCCAATAAAACCCTTAATCAAAAGCACTAATAAAAGTGCAAATATACAGATTTTTGCAGAATTCAGATCCTAAGAAGTGCAATACTGAGATAATGCATGCTGAAAGTTTTTAACTTCATCAGCTCTGTGTATTTACAAAACTTTTACAGTTTCAGTGGGAACATTGTTTGCTCATAGAATAATAATGGATATTTATTGACCTCTATTTTAAAGCTATTTTTGAACATTATTAAGAGCATTGAAGAAAAACTATCTTTAAACTTTTATAATATATTTTTTTCTTTTTTTCAGAATTCTGAACTAAGAAAAATTAATTAATCATTCAGTCCAACTGTAAAAACTCGATGTCATGAAAAATAATAAACACTCTAGTGCATCGATTTTTACAGTAGGAACACACCTTAAAAACCTTGTATAAAGTGTATCTATGTTTCTTATGTTCAAATTTTGTATAAACACCAAAATAAGCCCAAAGGGAATCGACTCGCTCATTTTTTAAAGGCAAAAGGTACGATGTTGAAACCAAAAGTATAATAAATTTAGTTTAATCCTTTATCCAATTGTGAGCAAACAAAGTTTGCGCCTGAAAGTATCTTCAGGACTGGGGTAAGGTGATAGAACACCAGGGCAACTCGTTGCAAAGGTGGAGCAAGCTATCAACACTCCTATCTCAGTATCTCCCATAATGCAAAACACATCTCCTTGCGGATATGTCTAATGTTATGCATTAAGGGAAGGGACACAACCCAGACTAGTTTCGACCTTTATTGAGGTCTCTTCAGTGGGAGCCAGGCCCAAGTGGAGATACCAAGCAGAAGCGTCAGCAGGTCATCTCTACCTATAGGAGTTGCCAAATGGTGTGCCACCCTTTTTTTTAATAAATTACTCTGGATTTAGAGAAAGACGTTGAAAGTTTATTTTTCACTTGGTTTCTCTAAATCCAGAGTAATTTATTAAAAAAAGGGTGGCACACCATTTGGCAACTCCTATAGGTAGAGATGACCTGCTAATGCTTCTGCCTGGTATCTCCACTTGGGCCTGGCTCCCACTGAAGAGACCTCAATAAAGGTCAAAACTAGTCTGGGTTGTGGCCCTTCCCTTAATGCATAACATTAGACATATCCGCAAGGAGATGTGTTTTGCATTATGGGAGATACTGAGATAGGAGTGTTGGTAGCTTGTTCCACCTTTGCAATGAGTGCCCTGGTGTTGTACCACCTTACCCCAGTCTTGAAGATACTTTCAGGCACAAACTTTGTTTGCTCACACTCGGATAAAGGATTAAACTAAATTTATTATACTCTAACCAAGTGAAAAATAAACTTTCAACGAAACCAAAAGTAATATCATTGAGTCGGCAGTTTCTTTTGAAAAGTATTTACTAGTTCTGTAGCAGGTGACCTTCAAGGTCAGTATTGAAAGGGCGCAGTGTGCATCAATTGGAAAGTCCCGTAGGCCAAAGCCAGATTAAGGACGTCTAAAGAGAAGAATAGATTTGTCGGCGAATGTTCGAGAACTGCTAATCTCGTGATGTGTTTGGGGTTCCCATAACTACCTGCAAGACATGTATGGGGACATTTGGGGTCCAATAACCTTGAAAAAAGTGCAGGGGCAATGAAAGAGAGATGAGGCTCAGAGTTTTGTTATGAAGGGCTTCCTATTTTTCATCTTGCCTGATCTACCCACGAGAAGTCGAGGAGGAGAGGTACTATAAGTCCGGAGAGGAAAGACGGAGTCCATCCACCTGAGGCAGTTTTCCAGTGCGAAGCCAAGGATAATCTGGAGGTCAATCTAAGGAGAAATCTTGCCGTGTGAATCCAAACCTTGCCGCTCCATTCAAGTACGTGCATGCCCACTGTCATACGCAGTTTCCTCGCCAGTCAAATTCCAGACACCGGAAGAACCTATCCAGTATCCCGCTAGCTGAAGCGACTCCTCATCGGTGCCCTGAAACTCTTGTAAAGGAAGGGAAAGAAGTAAAAACCTGGAATGGAGAAGAGACCCTTGAAGCACTGGGAAAAAATAACAAACAAGGAGGGAAGACGTATGCAAGACAGTCAGAGACCCACGTGAGTCTGTAATGTTAATTTTCTGTATGTGTGTGATTTTAGATAATTCCCCTAAAGAACTGCTGAACTGATTAGTATATAAAAAAAAAGGGTAGCAATTTTTTCTTATGTGCATGAGTCACCCATAGATCTGTGCTAAACTGTAAGCAAGCCAAACATGAGAGTAGTAACTTTCCTTAAGATGAAATTGGGTTAATTTGAAATTCTTTTAATCTTTGTATGTGCTGAATTAATTTCTTGTTGAAATGTTTAATTTAGAAGGGATGAAAGTATGTCAGTATAATTGCCAATCATATAACTAAGTCTTTAAAGTTAAGAGTGAGAGCTTAGGAGTTATATGATGTGTGTGTGTGTGTGTGTGTGTGTGTGGTGCATGCTAGAAGATTAATTATGGTTGCTATGCGCACCTAAATAGTTCCTTGTTATGTGTGAAGAATTTTTAGTAATTGTGAAGTGGAACGTACTAAATTTAGTTTAACTGAGAATATATATATATATATATATATATATATGAAAGTCCCTTGAATATCATGCTTGAATACTTGTCTAAGAATAAGGATTTCTTTTGTGAATGAAGCTTTAATTACTTGCACTGTATATAATTCTTTGACCTGTTATTAAATGTTGGTTGTTTTTTTTATATACAATGTCTCTGGCTCAGTTTAATCTTTTGCAATGCAATGATCCTAAATAAAATCAGACCTGTAAGGTGGGAACCCAGAAGTTAATGATTTAAGAAGCTTAAATAGAAAATTTTTGGCCATGACTGCAAATTGTGGCTAAGTTATGATATGAGTAAATTCTTTGTTCACCAAGGGTATTAATGCTTTCTTGTGTCATAAGGGGAACAACTAAAAGAATATTACACAACCTTAATATATTAGATGTTAATATAACTATTATTAAATTTCGTGTTAATATATACATTAACAACACTGGATTGGTTCTTCAAGAAAGTAGAAAATAATAACATACTGCATTCTTTAATTTAATAGATTACAAGAAGGTATCAAATAGCTTAATATGAATTAAGTTTCTGCCAGCTTAGAAGTAAATCCAATTCCAAATTTGAGTAACTTGCCTAAATTTTACATAAAAAGAGAAAGCAATAACTTAAAACTTAGTACTTAAAAATATTAATTTACTACAAATAATTTATTTAAAAGTAATTTATTAAAATATTTATCAATTTATGACAAATATTTAAAAAAATATATAGGAAACAATATGAGATGACATATTTAAACAAATAATCAATAAGCATATTACCTTTGCCAATGCTTGTTGATGAGATAACCTTCTCTGTCTGCGAACATTTTTCTTGGCACTAACATCATTTGCAAGTTTTAAGGCAGCATTGGTGATTTTGGTTTGAATTTCATACTCTATTTCAAGCTTAGAAAGTTCTTCTTCCTAGAATAAATGATATCTCAATTAGTCAATCACAATTATCTTTTGAAGAAAAGAAAAATTAACCATTTTATTTAATCGAATGAGACTTCAAATTGCTAAGCCAAAGACATCAGGGATCACCATTATTATCCAGTAGTGATCCCTAATGAAAAAAAAAGTCATTAGACCCATGAAAACAAACAAAAATTGTATATGATGAAAGTTTTCCCAAAAAATGAAAGCTTTAATAGCATGACACTCAATATAGTCTTAACTAATGCAGAATTTCTAAGCAATCCAACTCTTCAGAAGACCATGCTTCACATCCATAGATCAAATATTTGCATGACCTTCAGTTGTATTATAGCAATGTCACTCGTGAACCATTTCTGACTATTTCATAACACGAAACAGTTGAAATCTGTCACTATCTTCCCCTCCTCCAATCCACTGTCTATATTTTCCATGGCAGCAGCCAAAGAATCAATTGCAAAACCAAACTAGAGACTTTGCTCTGGAGACCGAATATGGCAACAGCAATTTCTATCCTCTAATAAGCAAAGCAGTGGCATCTGGTCATACAATGAAAGTATATCCTGATGTCTATCTATGAAGTCTATCTACATCCTGTTGGCATTTTCCTCAATTAGGATATACTTTTGAGGAGGCAAATCTCATCCAGCACATCAGCGTTCCATTTGTGGAAACAGGTCACGCTGCAAAAAAAGTGGAGTTAGATAGCCAAAGAAGATTGATGTTGTACATCAAAAACTCATTAATGGCTTCTGCTTCTGCATTCTCTGTCCCCACCAAATACAGGCAGAATTTCTTTTATACACAGTATAAAAGTGCAAATGCTTATTATGCATTTGCACTTTTATACTGTGTCACTCATTAACAATCTTCACACCATCTGCACTTTATTAACATAAAATAAAATATACTTTTTTTTTCCAGCACCCTCTCAATGCCATCCTTACCATTCATAAATTGTCATAATAAAAATATAATTTTATAAACATCTCACTTAAGCTCACATTTAGACTAATAAACCTAGATAATTTTAAATTAAAAATAATGTATTTTTGAAATAATAATGAAATACTTATCTAATGCAGTACAAAGGAAATATATATATATATATATATATATATATATATATATATATTCATCAATTCAGCCATCAACAGATTCCACATATTTTCTATGGTTCAGTCAGCATATTTTTATAAACAAGACAAAAAAAGGAGAAAGAAGGAATGCACAGTAAAAAATAATACAACATACAAATAATTAAACTTACGTCTTTTGTTTTTGTGCACCATATCCTATCATTAAAAGAAAGTGCACCGACTCTCCTTTTCACTTGAGGCACTTGTTCTCCTGGACAAAGGGGTGTTTCTGGTGGAAGTATGCCAGTAAGTTCCTACAAATAAAATAAAACAAAAGAAAAACACTGCTTACTGATTATTAAAAGAAAGGGTAATAAATATCAATTGTTATTTTATAGTGAAGGCGGCAAATACCTTTGAAACTCTTGATCACTGAGAGTAATTAGAAGTTTATGAAAATACAAAGCATTATGGGATGCTCTGAAATAAAACTAAGTGCACAAACACTGACAAGGAATGCATAAACAGAAGTTAGTCCAAGTCAGCTGAGGATTAAGTTCCATTAAGTCTTCCACGATGATGGGCATGAAAAGAGTAATCATAATGGGAGACTAACTATCCAAATATTGACTGGGTAGCAGTAACAGAAGGAACTTGAGGTCAAAGAGTGTTAGATTTGATTACAGTGTCAGTGAGTGTTTTTTCAGTTAAAGATGCAACTATTCTGCCTCTGGTTGGTGACAGTGATCATGTGATACTCAGTTGGGAAGTGACTAAGTTTATAATGTTTCATTCAGAAAAGGTTACATGCTGAACTACAAAGCAGGAAATTATGACCAACTGAGGAATATACTAACTTCAGCATAATGGTATTGGAATGCATGGGAAGCATTAAAAAAAATACTTAATGATGCAACATCAGAATGTGTCCCGAGAGTTTGAAGAATAAACAGGGTAGGAGTCAAACGAATGTGTAATCTTATTAAGCAAGAGATTTGTAAGAAATGGATAATGTGGAAGGAATACCATATGCATAAGGACGCCTATTTTGACGCCTGTTATAAAATTATATGCAGCAGACTAGAATAGTCACAACTGTTGTACGGAAAGCTGCCCGAGTATGAAATGAAACTGGCTCTGCAAGCTAAAGACAACCCACAATAATTCTATCGATATGCTGCAAGTAAAAGAAAGAATGAATATGAAAGAATAACTTCTGAATGCAGATGATGTGAGGGTGATAGATGTAAAAGAGATTGTTCAACTAATGAGTGCCCATTTTGCTAGAAGCTATCAGCCTGGTGTAGGCAACATTGAGTTTACTGGATGAAGAAACCCAGGTGTACAAAGAGGTGGTATTAGAGCTGTAGCACAAACTAAATAATAATTCAGCAAAAGGAACTGATGGAACAGCATGGGTACTAAAAGAGCATTCAGCTGAACTGGCTATTCCTTTGACCAGGCTATATAATTTGAGTCTCAGAACAGGGAAGATTCCACAGGAATGGAAAGAATGTATGGCAATCCCATTGTACAAGGGTGGTGCAAAGACCTAAGTATCCAACTATTGACCCAATCAGCATCTCAGAAGTGGTGGTGAGGATTTTGGAAAAAATTGGTTAGGGCTCACATTCAGAAATGGAGTGACAGTAAATCTCTACTATGCAATGAACAGCATGGGTTTAATAAAGGAAGGGCATGTTTCAGTAACTTGCTCACATTGTATAATAATGTGAGCAATGTTAACACTGAATTAGACAAGGGGGATGGATACTGATACATATGGATTTTGCTAAGGCTTTTGACAGAATTCAGCATGGAAGATTGTTGCATAAAGTAGATAATATGGAATTAGATTATAAACTATTGGCATGGATAAGAGGATGGCCGACTGACAGATATCAAAAATTGGTATATGGGGGATGTGAGTCTAAGGTACCATAGAGTGGTGTACCACAAGGATCAGACCTTGGTCCACTGTTATTCAATCTGTACATTACTGATATTGGGAGGGATATGACAGGCAACATAAAGCTATTTGCTGATGATGATGATGCAAATATATGTAGGATAATCAGGAATGTTGCTGATATGCAGTACTAGAAGATAATTTGAAAAGGCTGGAATTGTGGGCATGGGAAAAATGGATGTCAGTTAATGCAAAGTTGTGCACTTTGACATGATTAAATATCCAATGTCATATTATATTGGTGAGATTATGCTAGAAGAAACTGATCAAGCTAGGGATCTTGGAGTGTTAGTAGATAGCAAGCTGAAGTTAAGCAGCCATGTTGCAAAGATTGCAAATACAACTCAAAAGTTAATTGCAATGCTGAAATGAACTACTTTCACATGTAAAGATAAAGATGTTAATTTGCCTCTTTACAAGGACTTGATAAGACCTCACTTTGACTACTGTGCATAGGTGTGGTCTTCTGGTTTCCATTATGATTCTGATACGGTGGAGAGAGAGAGAGAGAGAGTGCAAAAGAAAGTGTTAAAAATGATATAAGGATTGTGGAATACTGATTACAAAGACAGACTGAGAATTTGTAGACTGCAGACACTAGCAAACAGGAGAAAGAGGGGTGATATGATTGAGACTTATAAACTCCTGAAAGGGTCATTGCAGGATTTCAGATGATGGAATTTTTCATTTTATGGAGGGTGACGAAAGGACAAGAGGACATCCTTGGAAGCTGAGAATGAATGCTGCTAAGAGGGGATGAGGGCTAGATTTTTTCTCTCATAAGGTGGTGCATGATTGGAATGGATTGCCATTGGATGTTGTTGTATGCAAGCAGTGTGAATGAATTTTAAAAAATAAGTATGATAGCTAGTGCATGTAGTATGTGGCATCCTTCGATGAGCCCCTGACTTCACTTTCCATAGTGTGAGTTACCCGCAGTCAACCCCTGTCTAAAAATATTAAATGGAAAATTCCAGAAATAAACAATTCATAAGTTTTAAATTGCATGCCGTTCTGAGTAATGTGATGAAATGTTGGTACGTTACCCGGGCGTGAATCATCCCTTTGTCCAGCATATTTGTGGTGTACTGTATACACTACCCACCCATTAGTCACTTAGTAATTGTCTCTGTTATCAGATCAATTCATGTATTGGAGTGCTTGTATTCAATAATCCTTATTTTACTTAATGATGGTTCCTAAGTGCAAGAGTAATGATGCTGGCAATTCAGATATGCCAAACTTAAGTGAAAAAGTTCTTGACTTCATAAGGGAAACAAACAAACAAAAATCATATACTGAGGTTGCTAAGATTCCAGTAACATAACTTTTATTACAGTATATTGTCATAATTGTTCTATTTTATTATTAGTTATTGTTGTTAATCCCTCACTGTGCCTAATTTATAAATTAAACTTTATCATAGGTATGTATGTATAGGAATATAGTACAGTGTGTGTGTGTGTGTGCGCGTGCACACACACACACACACACACACACACACACACACACACACACACACACACACACACACACAGTATCTGCAGTTTCAGGCATCTGCTGATTCTTGGAACATATCCCCCCCCCCCCTCTGCAGATAAGGGAGGGACTATTGTATCCACAATTATGCAAGGTAGAAAGCCAAGGAAATGATAATAATAATAATAAATAAATACTGTAGACAACTAATACATCCATGGATAATACAAATATATGTTATCATCATCAATATTTTTTTTTTTCAGTTTGTAAAAGGATAGAGTTCACTAGCCAGTTAAAATCTGTTTGCAGATCTCAGATTAAAATCTTTGCTTCAGGAAAAAACCTTCACTGTTTAAAAAGCGGTTACAGGCAAATTCATCGAAAAACAGTTAATCAAAAGACAATTCATCGAAAAAGCAATTCGCCGAATAAACAATTCGCCAAACGACAATTTAACTAATGGCAATTCGTCGAAAATGAAATTCATCGAATGACAATTCGTCGAAAATGCAATTGATCGAAAATTTTTCGATGAATTCTTTCATAATTCATCGAAAAGTCATTTTACTTGCAAAGTATTGTTTAAAAATCTTCAGTAACAATGCGGAACGTTACTCATGATACAGATAATATATTTAAGTGGTCATTGAAACGTAATAATTATTTTCTTACATTTCAGAGCATTTGATGTAAGTGTACATCCTGCTTCATTGTACAGTTAGCGATTTATCTGTAGAGAAGACAGGAGTACCACATCCACTTATCTCCCGAATAACCTCGAAAACATGTAATTGCAGTTAATAAGGGGAGGAATAGGCTAAGAAATTCGTTCTACCAAATTTTGTCACAATAAGTCTAGTCGATTGAAATTAAAAATTTCATTAAATTTCATCCAGCCAGAGTGAAATTGCTAATATCATTTAGGAACTTCTTTACGGAAATGTCATGATACAAGTGAACCATTACGAACTAAAACTGAACGGTGCATTCAGCTTCTTTTTCGAAAACTTCTGCGAATTGCACTAAGTCTGCGAGTTATTGCATACATAATTTCGACACTATTCTTTGTAGCCCTGAATATAGCTGAACTGAAAACTGGAAGGGTTCAACATTTTTTTGTAAAAATTTCAAATACGGAATCCAAATAAAATTTTTTCATTAATAAATGTAATAAATAAATTTACTGAACGTAAATTAGTATGCCTAATGCTGAGATGACTAGGCTTTTCCTCCTGGAAATAGGCAAATCGGACAAGAAAAACAATAAGAATCGATATTGTTCTGTAATTATTCCTTAGTAAAGCAGCACTGCTATGCCAACAATCATTATATTGAGGAGGATGAGGGAAAATAGTATTAATCATTAATATTACAACTGCTATTACTAATAATAATAAATTGATTCTTTGATGTAAATATTTTTCACAATATAATAATAAAATATACAGGAATTCAGAGTAAAAATATTGGGAAACTTGAAAAAAAATTCATTCCTGAAGATTTTTCAATCACGTTTCACTTATTTACTCCTGTTTCTGTTATTCCTCAACGACAGGAGAGCCACATGCACTTATCTCCCGAATAACCTCGAAAACAAGTAATTGCAGTTAATAAGGGGAGGAATAGCTAAGAATACTGAGGAGTATATGTGTGGGTATATTTCTGGGTTTTGAGGAGGTGATCGGTGCAGTTTGTTAAAAAATAAATAAAAGGTTAAAATATTCTCTAGGAAAGGAAAATAATAAAATAAGGAATGATGAATAAAGTGTCTTAAAAAACAAACCTGTAAACCTTTTAGAAGCATACTCATCTGGTGTTATATTTAGATGAGCAGCATAATAATAAATTTAGTTTAATCCTTTATCCAAGTGTGAGCAAACAAAGTTTGCGCCTGAAAGTATCTTCAGGACTGGGGGTAAGGTTGTACTCTAACCAAGTGAAAAATAAACTTTCAACATCTTTTTAGATGAGCAGCAGTTGGAAGTCTTATTCAACTTCTGAAGGATGCCAGTGGTCGGCAGATCACAGTTAGAAAACACAGTGCTAAAGGAAATTGGAATTGGATTGAGTTGTTTTGAATTAAGGAAGAAGCAATTGGCCTTAAATCCCTGTGTGTTTTTCCAATTCGGTTCGCATGTTTTTCGGCAAGAAAAAAAACCAAGTTTCAGAGAGGAAAACCTTTCATTCTTGTATGAGACAGGCTAACTCACCTTCAGGTTAAACGTCCTGATAAAGGCACTTGACATCCTTGATAAACGTAGGATGCTGAAGTCCTTTTCAGCAGTTTCATTCAATGAGCTGTAGAATTTTTCTCTTTTTGGTTTCTGCAGTTTTGTAGAAAATAAGTTTAGGATGGAGGACTTTTTTTTAAACATTCACGCCAAGTTTTTTTGTAGTCTTCCATTTTCCAAAGATGAGATGTTTCTTAAAGTTGATTTTTCTGTTTTGGAATTTTCGAATTGGTTCGAAAATATGGCTCAACAATGCGAACAAGGAGACGATTACGAGAGTGGCATACCTAAATATGCTAGAGAAATTTGTGTTTCCCCCAGATTGAGAATGTGTAGGGCCTCATTTTCCAACATGATGGAGCAACTCCACATTATGGCGACTGCACTTATCCTACTGCTTGTGGCCACCGCACAGTCCCGATTTGATCTCGATGGATTTCTTCTTTTGCATATATTTATATTTGTGTATAAATAATTAAGTAAAAGAGTTTTTTTTAAGGGGAAGGGGCGGAAAAATATGCTACTGCACGTGGCGACAAAATTTCTAGGACTGGTCCTGGGGCCAGTCCTGGTGAATATGTTTGAGGTAGATATTGAAATCTACAAGTCGTATATTGTATGTTGGATTTCATAAGCAGGTGCATTGTCCTGCAAAAGCAACATGCCTCTGCTTAGTTTCTCGAACCGATTTTCCTTCAGTACCTCCTTCAATTCCTTCAGAGCTGCTGTAGTTTCACCTTTCTTGAGGTACGGTAAGGATTACACCATCCATATCCTAAAAGACAATGGCAAGAACTTTTCCTGCTGACTGTTTGGTTAGAAACTTCTTTGGCCATTGAGAACCTTTGTGTCTCCACTCCATTGACTGTTGTTTGTTCTCCAGGTCATAGTGACGAAGCCATGTTTCATCAACGGTTAGAATATGAGCTAAAAAATTTCACAAGGATGAAATCCCTTTATGAAATGTTCTTTTAACATCTCAACTATACCCGCCTCAGTGGATATCATTCACTACAACCAGTATGCCCCGCCAAAAAATCGCTTTCCGAACGAAATAGGATAAATAGTAGGATAATAAAAAGATATATACCTCTCAAAATAATCCAAAACAAACCAAAAAAAAAAAAAAAAATTGCACACACATCTTCGCTCCCACACGCCTTATAATTCATTTTTTGGTGAACTGTATTTTCGATGAATTGTTGTTTTTCGATCAGTTGCGTTTCGATGAATTGTCTTTTCGATTAACTGCTCATTGGTGAATTGCTTTTTCGGGGAATTGTCTTTCGATGAATTGCTTTTTCAATAGACTGATTTTCGATGAATTGTTTATTCGGTGAATTGTTGTTAGATGAATTGCCTTCGATGAATTGTCTTTCAGTAAACTGTTTTTCGATGAACTCTCCGGACACCTAAAAAGCAGCTTTATTACAAATTAATAATAATGTAAGTGACAGAGCAAAATAAACAGAAGTACAGTTTTAGCTAATTTGTCTTGAAGTTTCACTGTGCATGATAACTGCCACCTCTGAGAACCATGATGGTGTTCTCACAATTGGTTATCTGATTAGTGAAGTGTGCATTAAAGAAGTTCCAATATTGTAAAAATAAAAATATCTAATCAGTAAGAGACAGACTAAGTCTCAAACTGCATTTGAGACTTGCATCTTAGCAGCATATTAAAAATCAGACAGACTCTGTCTCTTAGTGTCAAACTTTCTCATGTACTGCTTTCAACAAAACTATATAACGTATTTTTCGATAGATAATGTGCACCTAATGTATAAAGCGCACCCCAACATTTTCATCACTCCTTTTGATGTACAGATAACGCGTGCACCAACTAGCAGTAGAGTTAGGAAGTACAGACAGAGGAATTCTTTTAAAGAATTTAATTCTTTAAATTCTTTAAAAAAGAAAAATCTCACACATTATCGATCACTGGCAACTAGCAAAAGCACATGCGTTGCTACTAGCAACGCATGTGCTTTTGCTAGTTGCCAGTGGTCGATAATGTGTGGGCTGCATCGTTCTCTTGTAACTAGTTGCATCAACAATTGAAAGGCAGGTGTACATTGTGATCTTGCAGTAAATAAACCATTCAAAGACATTTTGCAGGCTAAGTGGGAAGACTGGATGATGAATGGCATCCATGAATATAACAAAACAAGGCAGCTAAAAAGAATGTCATATAAAGATATAGTTACGTGGATTGTAGAAAGTTGGACTGCTGTAAGTGAAAACTGTGTTAGAAATGGTTTCATTAAAGCACAAGGGAATGCAACGGTGTCCAGTGACAATGATTATGAAGCTGAAGAAATACCAAATGAAATTTTTAATGGAATTGATTCTTTCAATATTTAGTCTGATGAAGAATTTTTTGGATTTGAATAGTGTAATGTTCAATAAATATTAAGTAATACTTCTACCTTAATTTTGTTATTACATTTGATTTACCTCTCATACCTTTCAAATGTATACCGCGCATGTTCATTTTTAACGAATTTAGATTTTTTTGTATAGATAATGCGCACGTTATCTATAAAAAAATACGGTAGTTATTTTTTGAAAACTGGAGCAATGAGGTGATCACAGCTGACACATACATATGCAAAATACTTGTGGTCTGAAAAAGATAAGTTGTGCTCTTGCTTGGCAACAAAGCAATCAAGAAGTAGAATGAAAGTCACTTTTAGTTCATATTAGTTTATCTTACACGTCTTATACAGATATTGTGTTTTGGTCTCTTGAATACAAATAGGTTACTTTAACATTTCAGCATCAAAATTATCTAATAATTTCACGAGGCATTTTCAGAATTCAGGATATACTAATATATATATATATCTATAGTATAATAAGCATAGTTTTTTACTGAGTCTGGTATATCATATTATAATGTACTATATTTAGATCACCTTTAGTCCCATTATGATACCACACACACAAACACATACACACAAAAAAGAAAAATCTTTTTAAATCAGTTAAAAGAAAGGCAAACCAAGAAAATTAGAACCAGGAGAATTAGAAACTTTTTTGTGATGTGTTGTGTCAATGGCAAATTGCCATGAAACTTCTCACAACTTCATGATAATAACCATAGCATAAATCCATCATCCTATAATAATATTTACAAATTATTCCCAGACACTACCTTATTTTCCCTATTATAAATATAATTATAACATTATCATAGCTGTTGCCAACTAAATGTTAAGATGGCTAAAAATAAACAACTGTTTTCTCACTTTTGTTATTTAGGCAAAATATAATACTTACAGAAATGAAAATGGGTAAGCATGAAATTCTGACAGAAAACAAACACACTTCTTTTAAAAATTAAAAGTATATTTTTAAATAAACATTATCCTAATAAAAATAACATAGCAACAAACTGAAACTTGGGCACTATAACTATCAGAATGTCTAGATAAAAGCCCCATAGCAATGCTATTCTAAATAAAATCCACAGTAGTAAACTGAACTATTACTATGATCTCTCCAACTTCACCATAGTGAGAGTCAACAGTATTAATTTATCCTTAAAATCTGCATTTCACAAATGACTTCTTTAATATTTTATCAAGTTTTACTAGATACTGAATGCAATTAATTAAAAAAAGTTTGCAAAAGAGAACTATTCATACCCCTTCCTTCAAGCAGAGTATTTTCAGTTCTTCTGTTTTTTTTCTAAGAAGTTCTTCAAGCGTTTCTTTACGAGCCTTTAATGCTACCAACATTTCTAGTTGTGCTGCCTTACTTTCCTCGTTTATATCATCTAAATAAAATGTGACAAATATTAAACATTTTAATTTAAGAAAGATTTTTAAAATTCAAATATAATTACCCACAGCTTATGATGAAATATGCAATATTGAAATTACATAATTTGTGGATTTCAGTCAATAAACCATTGTGGCTAAGCTGCATATAACTATTGAAATCAAGGGATATTTATCTATCTTGCAAAAGGCATAACCACAGGTGGTTTTAGGCACAGTCAATCACTGTAAAGGTTTTAATTAAAACGTTCATGCAGCAAACATTACCTCAGCAGCAAAAAAAAAAAAAAAAAACAGATAAATTCTAAAAATTCATGCCAAAGATAATGATTTTATTGAAATAAGAGAATGACAACCTCAGGATTCATCATATAACTCACACAATGCATCTCTTTAAATTTATTCCTTGTCAATGTATTCATCAAGCAATCAATTGCATTTACTTGATATCACCTTGAAAAAAAAATCTACTACCTCACTCCTTGCATGCCACACCTCTATTCAATTTTTAGGGGATGGTCTCATAGTACCCCTCCCTCCCCTCCATGCACTGAAAAATCTATTACCCCATAAAATCTTTTCACTTACTTATACATTTCTATCATATCTATTCATCACCACCTTTTCCTGACTGCATCAAAAATCCATTAATCATTATTCATTATCAATAAATACTCTATAGCCCTGATATAATCTTGCTTATACTTTCTCTATTTAACTTGCATTTCTCCAAAATTCAATCATATCTATGGCAAGTAGTCTTCCTGATCCATTAATTTCTTCTTCTTACTGCAGAGATCTTTTGTTGTGCTTAATGTTTTTACAATGAATTCTGTAACTTCAACTCCTTGTCCACAATCATATCATGATCCCTTGGTGTCCCTACTACTTATAGTAGAGTTTCATCAATATAACGAATAACATGTAATGATTTCAATCCAAAATACAAAGCCTTACCAACCAGTTCAGTGTTGCGAGTAAGATGATACTTAACTGGTTGGCATCCATTCTTCTGTTGCCACATGTTTAAAGGAAATGTGCTATGGAACTGAACATCCCATTAACCTGGTTGTAATAGGTCAAGTTCCTAATGAATGGATGATGGTTGAATGGAAGTATCAAACTATAGTCCAGTTTGTATTTCTTTTGTGGTTGTTAAGGTTTTAGAAAAAAAGTGAAACTCATCATCATTCTCATCTGTTTAGGATGGGTTGAGTGTTCCATGGTTTTTTTTTTTTTCCCCCTCCATTGGGTTCTGTCCTCTGCAAGCCTTGCCATCTGTTGGAATGAGGTCAAGCCTGAGTGGATCATCAATGCTTCAATGCCATCTTCTCGGTCTTACTCTGCTTCAGTCGCCTCCAACTCTTCTATAAAAGAAGGACATAAGGCAACCTTTCTTGGCACATCCTGGATATGTGCCCAAACTACTGTAACTGTCTTTTATGTCGCCTATTTTGGATGTTATCAGTGTAACCCAACTCTTCCTTTACTTTGCCTTTGGACTGGAATTTGTTCAGGGACATTCCTGTTTTATTAACCTGAACACTTTTTATAATAGAGTAACAAGAGCAGTGGATAAAGGCATTTGATAGAGCACCACATGACAAGTTAGTACTGTATTTAAGTGCAATATATGAGCTGGGTCATCAGGTTAGTGGACTGGATAGGTAATTAGCTTTCTGATAAACAGGACTTAAAAAATTCTGTACTGACTCACCAGTCAGGTAAATATCTAATTAGTTAGATATTAGCCTGGATATACTACCTTGGTCACTAATATATCCTGGATCTGGTCAATTTATAAGCTTTTATTATTGCTATGGTTAATTTTAACTCCTGTATAACTACCAGGGTTGAAGTAAATATGTTAATTACTTATGTATTGGTGTTTATTGGTCATGAAGAAAAAATGCATGCCTTTATTTTTTTATTTATTAATGACACTACTTTTTCTTTCTTTTTCACTTCTAATGTTTTTGTCTTGAATTCTTCTTCCTCTTTTCAGCCATTTTGTGTCTACTGCTAGACAAAGGCCTCCTCCAGCTCCTTCCACCTTTCTCTATTCTTGGCAATGGTTGACCAATTTTCCCTAATAAAATTTGACAATTCATAACTCCACCTTCTTTTAGGATGTCCTCGGCCTCATTTCCCTTCTTTTGGAATCCAGTTTTTTAGTATGGTGGTCCATTACTCATCTTCTCTTCTGGATATATGTCCAGCCCATTTCCATTTTAGTCTCTTGTGGCGAAGAATGATGTCAGTGATACGGTCTGGCTTCTTATCTTTTAATGTGATTCCTAGCATCAGCATCTTCATTTTTCTTTGAGTTGTTGCTAGTTTATTTGTCAGTGCTTTTGTTAGAGACCAAGTTTCACAACCATATGTGATGACTGGAAACATACACTGGTTAAATGTTTTCCTTTTAAAGAGAGTGGGACATTGTTTTGAAAAATACTTTTCAATTTCTGAATGCACTCCAGGCAAGTTGAACTGTTCTATTTATTTCCTTTTGGAGTTGACAGTTTAGATCAATAAGATGACCTAAATATGTATATGAAGAGACTCTTTCCAAGAAATTGTTTTCTATTATTATGTTTTTTTGGTGTTACAAAATGATTAAACATGATTTCAGTTTTTTCTGTTTATTTTTAGATAATTAGTTAGTTTTTTAGTTAATTGATCATATTCATGCAGTAAAAAAATAATAGAAAAAGCAGAAGAAAATCAATTACCTCTATGTTTAGCCTTTATTGGTTATGAAAAAGCATTTGATTCCATCAAAACTAATGCAATAATCAAAGCACTCCAGAATCAGGGAGTTCCTGGAGAATATATGGACCTCCTGCAGGCAATACTGCAATGCAACAATCCAACTTCACATGAGTAGCAATCAAATATCAATTGAAAAAGGTGTCCAACAAGGAGACTATCGCCCAAAATCTTTACAGCAGTTCTTCAAGAAATATTTAACAATATAAACTGGACAAACTTTGGTATGAAAATTAATAACAGAAACTTAACCTAAGATATGCTGATGATATCATAATTTTTGCAAACACCCCAGAAGACCTTAATATAATGATCAAAGACCTATATCATGAAAACAGAAAAGTTGTCTTGAATTACTTACAGAAAAAAAGCAGTTTCTTCTCTGCCATTATAAATAAATATTGGAAGCATTCAGTATAATAAGAAACCCTTAATAAAGTAAAACCTTTAGGTCTAGACATCTACTGTATTAGTGCATTCCTGAATTCTGATTGGCTCAGAAACAATATGATGTCACACGACATGGTGGCAACTCAAAAAACAATAAAAAAAACATTTAAGTTAGAATCAACAAAAAGAATAGTTTGGGAAAATGAATACTTCTTTTTCAACTTTCCAAGATTTAATACCCACTATTAATGGTCAAATTTTACATATTCCATCGCTGGGTAAGAAATAAACTAATTACCACCATCCACTAAGTGTATATATTTTTGTTAAAACAATAAAAGATAAAACAATGATTGTGTATCCTGATCCTCTTATTTGGCTACATACCATTACAATAAAATCAGTGATAATCAACAAAATAGGTATTTGTAATGACCAGTATTCCTCAACAGATGCGATAGTATTTGTATGTTTACTAACCTATTTACAAGATAAAATATCAAAATGTGAAACAGAATAAGCATTGCATAAATGAAACTGTTGATTAAAACCAAAACTCCTCCTCCTTTTTTTTTTTACTTAAAAACTAAAAATTCTAACTCATCGTGTATGAACAGAGAAGTGCATTTTTCAATCCCTGGATATCAGTTGTATATTGGGGGGAGCAGTATCAGAGTAGAAGTTACAAGTGGAGTCTCACAGCGTTCAGTACTGGGACCATTACTGTTGAATGTGTACATCAATGATAGTTTCACTGATGTGAAGTCTTCCTGTCACTGTCATATAGAAAGATATTCAGTGGTTCATAGAGGAGGCTTGGGATGGCTATTAGTAAGAGTGCTGATGCAGCTTTTCAAGAAGATTTGAATAAGTTGGAAAGGTGGGCAAATTAATGGGAATAATTGGAATTTTTTTACATGTCAGGTTTTGAAATATGGGATCAACAGATGGGATGTTCCATACTCACTTGGCAGAAGAAGTGGAGGAAGCAAGGAATCTTTGAAGTGATTGTGAACAGAAATTTAAAGTTCTGAGGACAGTGACCAGGAGAGATAAAGTGGTGGTGGTTAGGATTCCATTGTAATAAAGTGCTCAGATCTGGGATTTCAGCTGTATTTACACTGGAGACATTTTTTGTGGATGAACAAGGGAAAGAAACACGGGCAGAGGACATTCCTGGAAGTTGCAAAATGAAGTGGAGTGGTTTAAGCTGTGGATGAGCTCAAAGAGAAGTACAATACTGTTGTCTAAGGCTCTGTAAGGTGGACATCCCATGATGAATCTTATGACTCCATGGAGATTTCGAATAATAATACTGTTCATGACACTATTTCTGGTATAATACCACAATGAAAAGATGTGAAGTAATAATTGTTTTCTTCTACTAGTTTCTTGAGCACTATGCACTCTGGCAAAATAATAAAGATATTTTTAATTTGAAAACAAAAAGCAGCAGAATGATTTTACTACATAAATTGGGTGATAGAACTATTGTTAATCTGATGGCGCATATCATGTTGAGATATCATACATGGATATCTGATATGATATCCATATATCCAGGTCAGCAGCCTCTGTATACAAAATAGTACAAGTAGACTAATCATGAAAGATATTTCACATACAACTTTGTTTGCTTATACCTGGGGAAAGGATTAAAGCAAGAATGATTTTCTGTCTAGTATAATTTATTTTTCAATTTTTATTATAACCAAGTGAAATCTACTTTGATACTGAACAAACGAGGATGGGCTGGCAATTTGGGATTTAGCCGACCAAATTGTATTCTTATTGGTTAAACCAAAATAAAAAATGATGGTACAACACGACAAAATTTCATGCCGGCTGAGGCATCGCCCGGTTGAACAAGGCCCCCGTTGTTTTCACCAGGGAACCAGGGCGAACAGCGAAAAGTCAGCTACTGGAACAAATCTGAAAACAAACCCCAACTCAACATCACCAGAGTTAAAGATCGGTACTATCAACGTAAGAAGCCTGAATGGCAAAGAAATGGAGCTAGCTGAGGAATTAGATAAGTACCAGATCGACATAATAGGGGTGACTGAAACAAAAAAGACCAAAACTGGTGAGATCTTTCTGAGCAATAAATACAAAATGTTATATTCAGGCAATGACAATCAAGGAAAAGAAGGAGTAGCCATAGTATTCAACACAAAATACGAGGCTAATCTTCTTGAATGGCAGTCAGTCTCAAGTAGAGTAATGTGGGCAAATATCAGAATGGGGAACTGGACAATGAGACTTATTTGTGCCTATGGTCCCACAGAAGGTTCTACTAAGGTAGAAGTGGAGGAATTTTTTGAGGCTTTAGAAAAAGCAACTGACACAATGAAAAAGGAAAAGTTGGTCCTTGTTGTGAATCTAAATAGCAGAGTAGGAAATGATTGTGAGACATACAAAAATATTTTGGGAAAATTTGGAGAAAAGAGCAAAGCTAATAATAATGGCAAATATCTGTTGGATTTCTGCTCAGGACATGGACTGGTTATTACTAACACCATGTTCCAACATAAAAATGTGCACAAATTCACATGGAGAGAAGAGACTAGGAATAAGAAAAGTCTCATTGACTATGTTATTGTTGATAGTGATGTTTTCTCCCTGGTGCAGGACACCAAAGTGTACAGAGGATTTGAAATTGGAAGTGATCACTATTTAGTCTTGAGCAGGATAAAATTGAATTTCATATCGAAAAGAATAACATGTACGAAAGTTTTAAAGCGAATAAAAGTTGAGCAGCTCTCAGATGTGAACTGTAGACTAAAATACAGAAAGATTATTGAAAAGAAAATGAAAGAGTTTGAGAACAGGAATCAAACCTTAGAGATTCAGTGGCAAACTCTGAAGAAAACATTGATTGATTCTGCCAGAGAGGCATGTGGTGAGGTTGTGTGCAAGGATAAAAAAATCAGAACTCCCTGGTGGACACAGGAAGTTAAAGAGGCAGTGAAGGAAAAGAAGAAAGCATATCAAAAGTTCCTGGCAAATAAGTCAGGTTTTACTCTTACAGAATACAGAGACAAATGTAAGAATGCTAAACATTGTGTAAAACTAGCTAAACAAAAGTCATGGGAGGACTTTGGCAAGAATATAGAAAATAAATATCAAGAAGGTGGCAAAATATTCTGGAGGTTGTTGAAGAAGCTTAGGAATGGAGGAAAGAGTGCTGTAAAAGAAGTTAGAGATGATAAAGGTGACATGAAAACAGGAGAAAAAGATATCCTTGAAGTATGGAGTAATTACTTTGAAAAACTGCTAAATGAAACAAGCAGTGATGACAGCATAGTGATAAAAAACACTGACCAGGAATGCAGTCAGGAATACATATCAATACTTGAAGTAGAAAAAGCCATCAAAGGCTTGAAATGTGGAAAGGCAGCAGGAGTAGATGATATTCAACCAGAAATGCTGAAGTATGGTGGTATAAAAGTCTTACAGTGGCTGCACTGCATAGTTCAGAAAGCCTGGACAGAGGGACGAATTCCCGATGATTGGAGTAGAGCTCTCATAGTACCCATATATAAAAAGGGAAATAAAACTGCATGTGAGAATTACAGAGGTATTTCCCTACTGAGTGTTCCTGGCAAGATCTATGCAAGTATACTTGAGAAACGGTTGAGAAGAATTGTGGAAGGAAAGTTTGGTGAAGAACAAGCTGGATTCAGGCCAAATAGAGGCTGTCAGGATCAGATCTTCACTTTATGACAAATAGTCGAGAAAGCATGGGAATACAACAAAGATCTGTATTTAAGTTTTGTCGATTTGGAAAAGGCATATGACAAGGTGCCAAGAGAGAAGCTATTCAATACGCTGCAGTTATATGGTGTCAATGGGGCATTATATCAAGCAATACTTAGTCTTTATTTGAGTTGTAAGTCAACAGTTAGAATTGAAGGAAGTACAGGAAGATGGTTTAATGTTAAATCTGGTGTGAGACAAGGATGTACATTATCTATATGGATCACATTATGAAGGAATGTGGTATTAAACCTGATATCAAAATTGGAGATGTTAATGTCAGCTCTTTGCTTTATGCAGATGATGTTATACTTCTAAATAAATCCGCTACAAGTCTGCAAGATTATCTGACTAAATTGAATAGCTGTTGTAATAGATATGGTATGAAGGTCAGCATTAAAAAGACAAAGACAATGAAAATAGGCAGAATCATTGAAAATGTCAACTGCGTTGTGAATGGAGAACCTGTGGAACAAGTAAAACATTTCAGCTACTTAGGCACGATTTTTACTGAAGATGGTAAATTAAATATAGAAATAGACAACAGAATCAGCAAAGCTGGTATGGTGGGAAGTCAATTGAATAAATTCATATGGAATAAGAAAGAAATACGTCTGAACACTAAATCAGCTGTATACAAGCAGTGTTCAAACCAGTTTTAACTTATGGATCTGAGAGCTGGGTCAGAAGTAAAACACTTAACCAAAGACTAGAGACCGCAGATATGAGAGTCCTGAGAAAGATTAGAGGCGTCAGCATGAACAGATGGCATCAATGGCAATATCATATTAAAAATGAGGATATCAGGAAAGAACTTGACATTGTCAGCATCCAGGAATGCGTTAGCAGAGCTAATCTCAGGTGGTATGGTCACTTAAATAGAATGAGAGAGGAAAGATTAGCAAAACAAGTGTTCTCTGCCAGGTTGGCAGGAAAACGACCCAAAGGAAGACCAAGATATAGGTGGATTGATACGGTACAAAGTGCCTTAGACGATAGAAATATAAGATCTGATAATGTTGGAGTCTTGACTAGTAACGACTGATTTGGAGGAAAATTGTAGATAGGAAGTTAGTAATGATGTAATTTTTTCATGTAGTACTGTCATATCCTGTACACCCCTTGAGGGTACATGGCAGGAATTTGATGATGATGATGATGATGAAATAGTAGATTCCTGGATCAGCAATAGCTGATCCAGGAATCTAGTAATATGGTGATAGATCATTTTACTCTTGTACATGGAAAATATGTCTTCTGAATTGATTTAACCTCAGTATCTTCCTGAATCTAGTTCCCACTAATGAGACTTAAAGGTCCTGATAGCAATTCTATGTATATTGCATAACAATATACATGTCCAAAAGGAAGAGTGCTTTGCATTATGAAATACCAAGGCAACTGATGTGATGTCCAACAGCCTCTACCTAGCAATAGACTAGTCATGATGATAGTTCATGAGCAACCTCTGTTTACACCTTCGTAAAGAATTGAAACAGGAATTTTTTTTTGTCTAGTATAATTCATTTTCAGTTGAAAAGCCCTTATAAAGGTCTTAAATGGAATGCAAACCCAAGTCTTTCCAACCAAATGTGCTATGAAGGTTCTTTGGGAGTTTTCCACAAATCTTTTATTTTCCCAAATCTCAATGCACTGTTGGTCTGCCCCTCAGGGTTGCAGTTACAGAGACCACCCACCAGGATAGATTTTTCCATTGAGGATTGATAAATGGACTGGTATTCTAGCATATTCCTCTACTAAATCAATAATCAGTTTCTAACAAAGTTAAACAATCATGCTCCAAATGCATTTCATTCTATTCTTCTCAAAGATGCTCCATATGGTTCAGATTAGGACTGTTCTTGGCCAATCTACTTTACACAACCTACTATTTCTTCAAATCATATTGAAACAACCATTGCAATATGACAAATGACAGTACAACAGCATGTTGATATGCAACTGATTCATTTCTATAGAACTTCTATAGTATAGACCAGCGGTCGGCAACCTGCGGCTCTTTGAATGAATAATTGTGGCTCTTTTCGTTATCAAACAATCTATTTTTTAATAATGCAAAATGAATGTTATTTATTAAATAAAAACTAAAAACCCTAAATATAGCATTTGCAATAAATTACGGACATTTTACATTAAGTCAAGGATATTTTACAATTGAAAATAGTACATGCGATGTTGAAAAATTTAATACTTTCATGTTTGAACTCTTTGAAATCATACGTGATAATCCTTCTTTACATTCGTCTTGGATTATCGTGGATAATGCAATAATTCATAAACCCACTGATTTGTCAAATATTTGTTTTAATTATTCATGCCAATTAAAATTACTTAAGTTATGTTTTATGTTGTTTTAATTTATTAAACCAAATACGTCACGCTAGGTTAGCACATGTAGTGCTTGCCTGTCTGAATGCGCCCATTGTCTTCGCATATAGTGCAGGTGTGGTCTGTAAATCTGCTCATTTTGTTAAGATAAGTAAAAGTTTTGTTGTGGACGTTGCAGTGCATTCGTTTATTGGTAATTGTGTTAGGTAACGTGAATATTGTAACATTAAATTAAATATTAACAAAATAAAAATATTTTTATAGTATTTAAAATGTCAGCAAAGAAGAGAAAGATAGAACAAGAAAATCGGGAGTTTAAAAGCGAATGGACCGAAACCTACGCATTTGTAGCAAATACAGCAGGATTTCCAATGTGTTTAATATGCCATGAAAAGCTTTCAAACAATAAAAAATCAAATATATTAAGACATTTTTTAAATAAACACGATACATTTGACAAAGCATATCCACTGGGAGATGAAAGAAAAAAAGGCAGTAGAAGAGCTACAATGCAAAGTAAACTCAACTAAACGTTCATTTTCCAAATGGATAAAAGCATCAAGAAATACAACTATTGCTAGTTTTGTGGCCGCTCAAGAAGTTGTTAAACGAGGAAAACCTTTTAAGGATGGCGAATATGTGAAAGAATGTTTTATTAAAATGTCCGAATTTCTCTTCTGCGATTTTAAAAACAAAGCAGAAATAATTACAAAAATAAAAGACATGCCATTATCTGCTAAGATTGTAAGGGACAGAACTATAAGAATGGCAGAAGATATAACAAATCAACAGGTTACAGATCTAAATTCAACACCAGGATTCTCCATTGCCTGTGACGAATCATGTGATGTGGATGACATTGCACAGATTGTACTTATTTATAGATATGTAAACTCTCAGGGACTTCAAGAAGAATTACTCGATATACTGCCACTTACAGGACAAACTCGTGGAGAAGACATTGAATCTGCCTGTTACCACTTGCTTGAAAAGTAAGGGTATTAATATTAACAAAATAATATCTATTGCGACCGATGGGGTGCCAAGCATGAAAGATACAAAAAAAGGTTTTGTTTCTTTATTTAAAAAACAAATTTTGCATGATGTGTTTTCCTTTCACTGCATAATCCATCAAGAGATACTTTGTGCACAAACTTTTCCAAAAGAGATAACAGTAGTGATGGATTTGGTTGTAGAAATTGTTAACAAAATAATGGCAAGATTGCTACATCATCGGCAATTTTGTGAACTTCTTAAAGAAATCAATTGTGAATATTCCGATCTTCTTTTGCATAACAGAATAAGAAGGCTTTCCAGATGTGCAGTGCTGATGCGATTTGCCACCAGCATTTGAGAGGTTAAGTTGTTTCTAAGACAAAAAGACCCTGAATATGCACAGTTAGAAGATACTCATTGGTTACAAAAATTCTACTTTATGGTGGATATGACTTCCCATTTAAACGTACTAAATAAGAAACTACAAGGAAAGGGAAATACAGCAGTTTTGCTTTTAGAAGAAGTGATTTCGTTTGCACAAAATTATATTTGTTTGCAGCAGACTTAGAGAAAGGCACATTATTACATTTTCCTACGTTGAAGAAATATCAACAAGAAAAAGCTGATAATTCCATAAATTTAACCTTTTTCAAAGAAATTGTGGTAAATATGCGATCCGAATTTAATGGGAGATTTGAGGAATTTAGAAAGAACAAGGCAACTATGTCATTTTTATTGCGACCACTTGAAAATTAATCCTGCCGAATTAAATTTTTCACCTTTTGCTGGAATTGATGAGGCTGCATTTCAACTTGAGTTAGAGGACCTGAAAACCAAGGATTTGTGGAATTCAAAATTTAGAAATCTTGAAGCTGATCTGGAGGCGTTGGAAAGACAAAAATCTACCCTTGCAATATAGCACAAATGGTCTGAAATAGAAGATCTTAAACAGCAAGATCAGATTGTATTTGACATGTGGAATTGTTTACCGGACACTTACATTCAGTTAAAAACATACTCATTTGGACTTCTATCGATTTTCGGATCGACATATTTCTGCGAGCAAATATTTGCTAATATGAATTTTATTTAAGTAAGTTGAGATTGCTATAAGTAAGATGAGAAACCAACTAAACAACGCGAGTCTTTCGTCATGTTTGAAAATGAAAATTACGATTTATTCGCAGCATATTGAGAAACTATCCCAAGAAGTTCAACAGCAAAAGTTGCACTAAGAAGATATTTTAAATTAAAAAAATTAAAGAAATAGGTATGTTATTGGATTTTATACATATGTTTTTGTAAGGAGGAGGAAATCTTTGTTTTATTATTTAATATTTAAAAATATCATATAATTTCGTATGATATGACCATACAAATTGTTTAGTATATTAATATAATATTTGACGTTTACTTTCTCCATACACTTCAACAAAGGATCACAATCCAAACCAGCATCATAAAAACCACTACCATTACATTTTTAACAAAGGGATGATGGATGACACACACTGGTTAATAACTTTCTCCCAGCAGCTACATTATCCAGTATCTGATTTGAAGAGTAACATGATGGGCTGAGGTCTATTCGCATCTATAGCATGCTCCATTTACACTATGGTATCTAACAGCTACAGTCTAAAGGTAGAGAATTGCATGCTAAAAGCATGCAATTCTCTACCTTTAAACATTGCTGTATATGGCATGGTACTGGTAAGCAGCACTCCAAAAAATTAGGAGTATCTATATAATTTTTACAACACAGTGTTCATCAAGAGAAGATACAATTACATGAAAATTAAGTTACTGGTTCATTTATGGCATATTCTACATCTAATTATGGAATTTACAGTATATAGAAAGGACAAATATCAACAAAGTTTATTAACTTACAGTCTATTTTAAGTGTTGGCAAACTCTGTGAACTATCACTTCTACTTAATGCAGGATTGGAGTCGGTGGAACAAAGGGAATGTGCACTTTGTGATAATTCAGCTGCAATTTCTCCTAAGCTGCGTGATACTGACTGATTCTGTGGAGAAAAAATTCCTTAATGCATACATATTTAAAGTTATGGATTAACACGCACCCACTTTCAAATTGATTATTTGTGAATAATAATTTTTCAAAAAATATTATAAATGATGATGGAATGTAGTTTTCATATAAAGTTTAACAAACTGCATACAAAAGCTAATTAAATACTGAACATTCATTTATTATGCCAATAAACTATTGCTTTCTTTAATATTTTATATAATTATTGTGCATGTACTTTAGCTTGGTAAGCTCAAGTAAATCAGTCCAGCTAGCTGATGAACAGTGTCTCCACTTTCCAATCAAAAAAAAAAAAAAAAAAAAGTTCAAATCCCACTGTAGCACAATCGTTTTAGACAAAAATTGTCATAACCCAGTACAAGATCACGACCTCACTTACTGGAGGTGTGAAGTGGCTTAAATAAGTTCCGTGTTTGGTTTCTAAAGAAGACTTTGATTACTACATCTCAGAAAACCCACAATACTATTGCATCATAGATTTATAACTTTTTGTGAATTGGACTTGCACATAAATACACACACACACACACTTCCAGAAAAATCCGTGTAAATGAAAACTGTGTAAAAAAAGAATACGGTACATATGGGAAAAATAGAAGAATAGTTCCAGTGAAAAACCTGATACGAACAATAAGTTATTTTAAAACAAAACATGAAAATCATTGAATAAAATACTATTTAATTTTAATGGAATATTTTTTTATTTTAAATACTTATTTAATGTATATGCATATGTATCTTCCGTAAAGAAAATAGTATAGTCACTAATAAAACAGAAATTCGAAAATCCCAAATAATACACCTGCGCATATGGTTAGTTATTAAATTTTATTCGCCGTCACTTTCTGATAGTAGCCACATTCTTTTGTGTAAGACTGAAATTAAATCACTTCCATCACTTCAAACACTTTGGCCATCCTGTTCATACTGCAATAGAGAAATATTTTCTTCAGTAAAAGGAACTAAATTAGCACTAATTTTCAATAATTCTGAAGGTTGATTTTTTTTTTACCGCAATTAATTGTTGATATCCTGTTTTGACTAGATCTTTGTATAATTCTTCATATTGCACCATACAAGATTTCAGTTCACGTTTAAACTGTTTAGCTCGTTCAGTATTTGGATCATGTGTAAGAAAATGACTTTGCAATCTACTAGCCATTTGAAGCCCTTCTTTAATTAATCTTGCAGTGAGTGGATTCTCTTCATCATCACTTTTTTCTTTTTCACATATTTTGACCAAGTAGCTTTCCAGCATGCATTTAAAGTTGATGGTTTCAATTCTGATAATGCCAACTTAGCAAGTCTGATGCAACTCAAAACAGAAAATTTCTTCCACACATCAGTAGATTATTCTTATCTAGTTTATCCAAAATGTATTGGAATGTTCTTATTTAGTAAGTTTTGAAAGTAGCGAAAATGGTTGTATTAATGATGTTATATTAGGTGGCAGGAAACAAAATTCCACATTTGGGAAATTTTGTTATCCACATCTAAAACAGGATGGCCAGGCGCATTGTTTATAATCAATAAAACTTTAAAGTCCAGATTCCCCCCCCCCCCCCCCCAACCAAATAGCGTTTAATTTCTGGAACAAAACATTGAACCATTCATTAAAAATTTCTTTTGTAACCCAACCTTTTTTGTTTGTCTTCCAGGGCACTGATAATGTGTTAAAATCCACACCTTTCATTGCCTTACCCATGGTCTTAGACACGAACTGTGTTGTATGAACAAAACACAAGATGTGTAACCATTTCAAATTGTTAACAAGAAATGATTGTTTAGCAACACCTTAACTCTTAAGCAGCTTTATTTAGGTGGGCCTCCCGTAACGGACCAATTTAACTTCGAGGAAGCAGCATAGCACCCTTCTGCCTCCAGGAACCAACGACAAGTGAATATAAAGGATCATCTGTCAGCTTAACTTCGGGGAACCATAACTACAAAAATCGATTTTTTTGTTGTCGCCACAATTGTTTACATTCTGTAGCTCAGAGTAATTCCTGATATTTAAAACATCAAGGGGAGTTCTCCAAAATTCAAGTTTAAGTACATATGTACCGTTCTAGGAAATGATAATTATAATGGAAATACCTATTTATCAGAACTGAATCCAAACAGAAATTTTAAAAATAAGCACCATTTGAACAATGTTAAATCAAAATATTTATTTCATTAAATTAATATCATTTATTAATACATAGTAAAGTTTAATGGTATAACTAACACCGAGTCAAAAATACATTTATTAAACTCCCTAATATTTCACTAGTTTTCTACCCAGCATCTTCAGAGTACTGTGATAACTGTGAAAGGCACACAGCACTAAACGAAGTAATTGTAGAAACAATTTAAATTGTAACTGACACCTGTCCTTATGTGGCACCCTCTATGGGCCAGATAACTATAGAGTTAATTCAGAAAAGTCCAGATATTAGTTCTTAAAATGATAATCTCCCAGATCTTTGGTAAATTAATGCAACCCTACTTTGTTGAGGTGGCGGAGAGTGCTTC
The DNA here is from genome assembly GCF_054136105.1 of Typopeltis vanoorti. Taxonomy (NCBI): domain Eukaryota; kingdom Metazoa; phylum Arthropoda; class Arachnida; order Uropygi; family Thelyphonidae; genus Typopeltis; species Typopeltis vanoorti. The sequence continues at coordinate 74,114,082 of NC_143553.1, read as the reverse complement.
ATAGTTGATGCCGATTCTAAGAATAGCTTCTCAGACTTGTAATGACTTCTATATAATAGAGATGTTTTCCTCCATCTAATCCTATGTGAAAGAGCAGATGATCTTGGATGTCATTTTTATGTTCTTCAAGGTGTATATTAACTGATCTACCAGTCTGTCCAAAGTAGACTAACTTGCAGTACAAGGAACTTTATACACTCCTGAATGTGCAAGGGGATGTAGCTGATCTATAGGATAATGTATAAAAGCAGTTAAATGAAAGGTTTGAAAGTGGTATGAAGATTCCGTTTGCATCTGCCCCCATTCCCCAACCCATCCCTGGGGACAGATGTAATATTTATCTCTTTTATATGGGCTGTAGCCATTAGCTAAAAAGGTGTTGTGAAGATCCTGAAGCTCAGTTCTCAAGGCTGTGTCATTTGAACAAATAGCCTTAGCTTGGTAAGTAAGAGCTCTGAGAATGCCATACTGTTGGGAAGGGTGGTAGTGTGATTGTTTATGCAAATACCTACCAGTATGAGTAGGTTTTCTTGCAGACAGAGAAGTATAATGAGAGATTAGCAAGTCGAGTCACTAGTGTGTCTAAAAAGGAGAGACTATTGTTACTTCATTTTTTTTATGGTGAGGTTTATTTTAAGATGTTGGCTGTTAAGATGCCAAAAATGTACCTAACGTTCTTGACCATGAGGCCAAACAGCAGACACATCATCATCAACATAGCACAGCCAAACTGTTGGTTGTTGTGTGGCTGTGTTGAGAGCTTGGTTTTCAAAATGCTTCATATTTCATTCAACCAACTACTTTTATACATTCTCCTAAAGATCCACTACATCCTCTTGAACATCCAGGAGTGTATAAAATTCCTTGTACTGCAAGTTAGTCTACTTTGGACAGACTGGTAGATCAGTTAACATACACCTTGAAGAACGTAAACATCACAGCTGAGATCATCTGTGTAGCAAGTTGGGATTGGCAGACTATGCTTTGGATTCTCTCCGTAAGAAAACTTTATGTTAAAACAATTATTCCTTTGGTCCCTGCAAATATGTTACAGTGGGAGGTGACTCCATGAAGAAACCGAGCAAAAAAAAGTACTTGTTAGACAAATAAATTACTGTAAGATATTAATTTATGTTTTTATTAAGTTTTTTTTTTAGATTAAGGTAAATGAAACTTATGTGATAAAGTACTATTGTCTGTAAATAATGTTCAAAGGTTGGCAAATTTAAAAACTTGGCATTAATTTACTGTGCAATTACTTTCATATAGTTACTCACCTTACTATGTTTACGATCCAAATAGAACTGATGTTGAGCAATAGCCATAGACCAAATGCATTTTGTCAAGGAAGGAATAGCAGCAAACCATACATAAACAGTCACATTTCCAGCCCCAAATGTTCTACGATTTATACATGCTCTAAATAAATGAATTTTAAAAATTTTATATATGCACACATAGAAATTATTTTATATTAACCACTGTACCAGCCTTAACATACACATATATATATATATATATATATACAGTAAAACCCTGTTTTTACATTCCCGCAATTTATGTTTTCCTGCCATTTACGTCATTTTCCGTTGGTCCCGTCTTAAGGCCTCTTCTTACGATATATTGTTTTTCCGCCATTAACAACTTGATGTGGACGTTATTTCCCATGATTTGCTTTTTTTTCTCAGGTGGCAATACTGATTTTCGAATCGATTTCTGCAGAAATCTGTGCATTTCTGTTCCCAGATGGCGTTGCTTTCGGCTGTAGTTTCGCTTCTGCCATCACTGTGACCTGCATCGCTCTATATCATTAATCAATACATTACACTTGCAGCAGTAATGTAGTGATGAGCGATACCGTGATTTTTCAATCACAGTACGAATTGATATTGCAGAATTTCTGCTAAGTAATTTAGTGTGTGAAAGTTGCGGTGGTGGATGGAGAAAAAAAGACAGAAAATGTATTTCGGTAGAAGAAAAGATGGCAATTCTGTGATGTGTAGATTGGCATGCTGGAACACTGTGCATTTAGCAAAAGATCTTGGACTCTCCATGTCCACTTTGAACATGATAGTAAAAAACAGGTCAAACATTGAACTCAATGCAAAGCAATCTATCACTCTGTCAAATAAAAATAAAAAAAAATGAAAAGCAAAAACAATCAACAATTAAAGATTTTTTTAAATAGATAAATATAAGTAATTGTAAATTCATTTATTTTCAGTTATTAAATTTTGTAATCGAGTATGTAGACTCATTCTCATATACTAGCAGTAAGTCATCTTTTAGCCTTTTTTAAAATATTTTTTTACATTTCCTGCTATTTAAACTTTTTTCCTATCAGTCCCCTGCAAAGTGTAAAAAAGGGGTTTTACTGTATGTATGTATATATATATATATCCATTGAAATAAATATAGCCTTTGGATATTACAGGAATAATATGGATATGAAGCAAATATTTTTGATATATTTTATCTGCATGGCTAGTTAGGTGATTAATATTAATACTCCATTAATATAAAACAGTATCTGTAAAATGAATACTTTAATAACAGATATCCAAGTTTTCTGACAAAAGCCATATACAGTCATATCTCGATTAATGAAGAGGATGTGTTCCACGAAACTACTGTGTTAAGCTAAACTTCGCTCTCAGAAGTAAAAGTACTATGACCATAATAGGGATGTGTTCAGACATAAAGAAAATGAAAGACTTTTTTTTTGAAAAAAAGAAAAGCTTTATTAAATAAAAAGTCAATATTACATACCTAACAAGAAAGATAAAATCACATTTTAAAATAAGAATCTAAAGTTGATTGTTTATTACACTATGAATTCTGACCTGTTTTTTAAATTTCTCAAACCAACCACAAGAAGCTGCAAAGTTTCCACAATTTCTTCAGTTTGTTTAGATTTCAGGTGATTAAACAAAAATATGCTTTTTCTTGAATCGCCATTTGAGTTAAAGGCATACGAATTAATTTTGATGCTGTAACATCCGTACAATTCGAGCAGACTGTATTTTTCCTGATTGACTAAGTATGATTGTTAAAGTTGACTGCACTAATCCTAAAGAATATACCACATCGGATTTTCTTTCACCCCTTTCAACACATTGCATGATGTGTAATTTAGTTTCTAAAGAAATTGCTTTTGTATATTAATATTTACAAAATCTACAATAATGCTATCAGAGAACATACATCATTTATATATGTTCAATCATCATCAATGCACCACACTGAAACACGCCCTACAAAGTGTAAGCAATGACTAAATTATGCGGATGATGTGCGAAACTGTTAATACAGACACACCCATAGCTTGGGAGTATTGTGACGAGTCGCCGTCATTTGCCAATCGGATGATTGCTGGGCACTGACCTTAAAATTTTAATATTTTTATGTAAAATGGGGCTTGAAGTTGCGGACTTCATTATATCGAGGCCTCGTTACCAGAGGTAACATAATAAATTTAGTTTAATCCTTTATCCAAGAGTGAACAAACAAAGTTTGCACCTGAAAGTATCTTCAGGACTGGGGTAAGGATACATTTACAACACTGGGTAACTTGTTGCAAAGGTGGAACAAGCTAACATCACTATCTCAGTATCTCCCATAATGCAAAACACATCTCCTTGCGGATATGTATAATGTTATGCATTAAGGGAAGGGCCACTACCCAGACTAGTTTCGACCTTTATTGAGGTCTCTTCAGTGGGAGCCAGGCCCAAGTAGATACCAGGGAGAAGCATTAGCAAGGTCATCTCTACCTACAGGAGTTGCCAAACAGTGTGCCACCTTTTTATTAAATTACTCTGGATTTAGAGAAAGATGTTGAAAATTTATTTTTCACTTGGTTAGACTATAATAAATTTAGTTTAATCCTTTATCCAAGTGTGAGCAAACAAAGTTTGCGCCTGAAAGTATCTTCAGGACTGGGGTAAGGTGGTGCAAGGAGATGTGCTTTTGCATTATGGGAGATACTGAGAGAGAAGTGATGTTATCTTGCTCCACCTTTGCAACGAGTTTCCCAGTGTTGTACCACCTTACCCCAGTCCTGAAGATACTTTCAGGTTGAAACTTTGTTTGCTCACACTTTGATAAAGGATTAAACTAAATTTATTATAGTTTAACCAAGTGAAAAATAAACTTTCTACCAGAGGTAACGTTAACCGAGGTATGACTGTACCAGTTACAAAGCAAGAACAGAAACCAAGTAAAAAATCTTTTGGTTACATTAAGTTAGCAAGTATCATATAAAAATTATGTAAACTTTCATACTTTTTTTAAGTAATCAAAAATTATAATTTTATGTAATGTAAAGTTATATCAAAACATCAAAGTAGGATGAAGAACCAGTATTGCATTTCACCAAATCTGCTGAATACTGTTAAGAGGAAAAAATATGAGTACATTCCAATTATGTTAAAATTATTAGATAATGAAGGCACCAAAATTTAACATTTACAAAATTCACTTTACCGTCTTGGCTCGTGAACTTCTATAGAAAATTTCCTATCTCTGAAGTAGAGATTCTCCAAGTGCTTCCATGGGAAAACCTTACAAAAGATATTAACAATTTAACATGAAAGAATATTTTCTTTGCTTTTAAAGGAAAATTATGAAAAAATTACTGTACTTTGAAATAAATTCTATCTTAGTATATATGTACAGATAACATACATGAAAATCAAAAATATTTTGTAGGTAACATCATAAGTAATTTCTAAAATGTATAGAATATTCAAAATACAGTAATTTCGAAGTGACTATTGTGGCTAGATTTGACCACTGAGGGGTTTTCAAGATGAACAGATTTTGGAAAGGGACAAGAGAAGATGATGTTGTTATTATTATTATTACGTGACACCTCCAAGGAGTCCAAAGACTCATCAAGGGAGGCCACCTACTCCATAATTCTGTTGGTCACACTGAGAGAATGCCATTTGCAGTATAGTGGGTAGAAAGAATGATATAAGTGAGACATAAGCTAATATGAGTACTTTATACCTTTATAAGGAATGATAATTAGATATCACTCCAAGCCTCTTTTTTTTTTTTTTTTTTAAGACTTCTTGTTATCATGTTGGAGAAAAAAAAAAAAAAAAAAGAAGTGATAGTGGGATTTTGCTTGGAGAGTAGCATAATAATTATTATAATCATTGGGCCTTCAGTCTTACTGTGAAAGAACCCTATCAGGAAATGCATTCCAATCACTAACCCATTCTTCATTAAAAACATCTATTGCTCATTCAACCTGCTCACACTGCTTATGATTTTCAGGGATCGATCCCTGTATCACTACCATATCACCTCTCTACCTGCTATCCACCAGTCCTGATAAATGGGATTTCTTCAATCTTGTTTCATGCTAAATTCCAGAGATGCAACACCACCTTAGTTACTCATCTATGAACCCTTTCAAAATAACTTAATCCTCTTGAAAAACAGACCAAATTATTATTAGCTCAGACCTCCAAGGAGTTAAAAGACCTATCACAGAAGATCAATACTCTCCCATAAAAAAAGGATGAAACTGTCCTAAACCCATTTACAGTTTCTACATTCTCAAGCAATGAATTCCACTCACAACCATTCATACAAAAAGTCTGCTCCTCACTCCCTTGCTCAATCTTCTTATACTTCCTCTACTCCATGAAAAATCTCCTCCACATTAATTAAGTAAACTTGATGTTAATGAGGTGGTAGGACTTCGCACACCATATCAATACACATTTTAAATTAACGTTCCAAGGGTAATGGTTGTAAGACTTCTGTTTAACAGGAATCTTACAACAGGACAATCTCACATTCAGTTTTATTTCCCTTTTACAAATGGATACTGTGAGTTGTACTCTGATCATCTGGAATTCAACACTCTGACCTATGGCTGGTCTGGTTGCTCGAGTGGTTATTGGATCCACTTTTCAGCCAAAAGGCTGCAGGTTTGGATGTTCATGTTTGTCAGTGAAAATACTAGTGGTGGTGGTGGACAGAAGATGGACAGCTGTAGAGTAGATGCCCTCCTTGATGTCTTTGTACTCCTTGGAGGTGTCACATAATAATAATATTTGAGTATTTTTAGTTGAATATCATCTACTCCAGATGCCTTTTCCCATTTCATGTTTTAGATGGTATTTTCTACCTCAAGTATTGATATATACCTGGACTGCATTCCTCTTGGGTGTTTTCTACCACCATGCTATCACCACTTGAATCCATCCACAGCATTCTTTCTTCCATTTCTAAGCTTTTTCAATAGCCTTCAGAATATTTTGCTGCCTTCCTGATATTTATTTTCTGTGTGACCCAAGTCTTCACGTGACTTTGATTTAGCTAATTTTACATAGTGCTTCTATGTAAAACTTTTATATAGTTACATTTCTCTATTCTCTCAGATCAATTGCTGACTTATATGTCAGAAACTTTCAGTATATTCAATCTTCATTTCCTTAACTGTACCCTTAACTTCCTGATTCCACCATGGAGTTTTTATTTTTCTATCCTTGCAGTAAATCAACCTCACCACATGCCTCTGACTAAATCAATGTTCTTTTCCATCTGTCAATGAATCCCAAAAGTTTGGTTCTTGTTTTCAAACTCTCATTTTTTTCTTGAATAAGATTTGTGTATTTGAATTTACAGTTCTTTTAAAACTTTCTTACACACTTTTCTCTTCAGTATGATATTCCAGTTTATTCTACTCAAAAATTTAAATGGTGATCACTTCCTATTTCAAATCCTCTATATATACACTTTTGTCCTGAACTAGCGTTAAGAGATCATTATCAACAATAACATTGCTACTGTTGATAATGATATTTCACTGACATAGCCAATGAAACTTTTCTTATTTCTTATAGCTTCCTTCCATGTGAATTTGTGCACATATTTATGCTGGAAGATGGTATTAATAATGACTAGTCTATGCCATGAATAGAAATCCAGCAGGTGCCTATTATTATTAACTTCACTCTTTTTTTCCAAATATTCGCAAAAGATTTCCATATGTCTGGCATTCATTTCCTACTCTGGTGTTTAGATCTCCAACAAGGGCCAACTTTTTTTTCTTTGTATCAGCTGTCTTCTCTAATTCTTTGAAAAATTTCCTCCACTTCTTCCTTAAAACCTGCTTTGGGAATATATGCAAAAATAAGTGTCGCCATCCAATCCCATTCTGATATTTGTCCACATTACTGTACTTGATATTGTCTGCCATTTAGGAAGAGTATCATCATATTTAGTTTTGAATATTATATTATAGCTATTCCTCCTCTTCCTTGATCATTACTGCCTAAATATAACAAATTGTATTTCCTGTGTAGAAGAATCTCAGCTGTTTGTATTTTTTGTTTCAATAACATGTATTATACTTATCTGATGCTTATCCAATTATTTTGCTAGTTTCAGTTCTTTTTCAAATTCTTCTTATATTGATGGTGCCAATCTTGAATTCTGTTGATGATGAGTTGGGGTTTGTCTCAGTAGTTTGACTTTTCACTTTTCACCCTTGTTCCCAAATGAAAACAGTAGTGGCCTTGTTTAACTGGGTGAAGCCCCAGAGCTGGCATGATGTATAACATGAAATGATGTATAACATGAATTCTGTCATGTTATACATCATTTTATTTTGGCAAGCCAATAAGAATACAGTTTGGTCAACTATATTCCAAATTACCAGCCCATCCTCATTCACTTAGTGTATCCTGTTAATATCTACCTGGATGCTGAGTGAATGAGGATGGACTGGTAATTTGGAATATAGTTGACCAAACTGTATTCTTATTGGTTATTGCCAAAATAAACACAGATGGTGAGGATTGAACATTAGGCCAGACACCTCAATTGGTTCTCCACATTTCGTGAAAGTCTACTCCTTGTTATCCAGCTTTGACTCTTAAGCAACTCGCACATAAAGGGAATTTAATTAATGCAACTCACCAAAAGCTATGTTTTTTGCATATTCTACAGAAAACGTCAAGACGTTAGTAGCCTCATAGTCAAACTTAGGTTTGCTTGCTTTGCACAATGCCTCCTAACTTATCGTTATTATTGATAATAAAAGCAGATATTTCATCAAAACAAAATGACTACTTTCCTTAAACTTTATCCTAAAATAATATGCATTTATTTCTCAGCATATGTATAATCCATACATTTCTTCCAATGCACAGGTAATTTCATGAGTCCATCAAGATAAAACTGTCTTGTTGAGGAGGTGCTACCTTCATTGCTATTTCACTTTACCATCTAACACAAAATGATGCCCTCTCAAATATATCTTCAAGTTTTAGGAAGAGATGGAAGTCATTCACAAACCTTGTCTGTGTGGCAGATGACAAGAAGGTGAACCTAGTGGTGATGCCAGCAGGAATGTTGAATCACCATTCACATCTCAGAAAGCAGCAAGAATGACTTTGCCAAAAGAAAGTGCATTTTGAACTTCTTTAGTCATGGCAAACCTTTGACTATATTTTACAGACTATCTTATACCTTCAAACTTGTAATTATGCCCAGCATTCAATTCTTGATAAGATAGAACAAAAATTTGTGTTATCTGGTTTATGCTGCAGTGTAATTATCAATAAACCACATATTTTGCTACTGCCTGCTGTTTCATAGTAGGCAGTGGCAAAACAAATTGGCATCAACTGATAGAGTATTTTTTTTTTCATCATTTCATTAATATGACTGCAATGAGCCACAAAGTTTATCATTCACAGTCTCCCACCAAACCCTATCAGTCAGATTTCAGTTAGCAAGTTCAAGGTTTGACTGCAGATATGTATAACCCAATGTGAAACAGTATGGATGGCTGATCACTGATCTCTATAATAAGCAGCTTTTTCATTCAGTGATAAATATCAATTGGGATTTTTTTTTCTTTTCTTTGCAATCAGAAAGTCAGTTACTGCTATAATTCTGAGACCTCTAATGTAGTTGTGTGAAATTAAGCACCCAAAGTGGAAAGTAATGAATGAATGCAGTCTAGTCACACTGCTACATTATTATTATAAAAAAGTGTTACTATAATATTACTATAATAAAAAGTATTATTATATTATTATAATAAAGTGTTAGTGTTACTTTTTATGTATGCCCATACATAAATCCATTTTTTCAATGCAGATCAGCATGCCATTAGATAATTTTTATTTTAAATAAACAGTCCATCTAGACACATATTTGAGCCAATATTACTCTTATTTAGATCTCAATGAAAAATAAACTGATGAGATAGCATTACATGCAGGTGATTTACCACTTAAGTTGTAACATCATTATTTACTATAAAAGAAATATCAGAAATTAATTTTTTTCAAATAATATTGATAAGCTTTCTGCTAAACAACATAATCATGACAGCACAACTGGTAATAAGGAAAATGAAACAATAGGCTGAGCCCAATTGCATGCATGCAAGTGCACACACAAGCAGGTACCAATTAGATTAGTTAAAATATAATATTAGTCTCTTTCTCTATGCACACACATTATGTTTGAAAGTTTGATACGGATATATCTTTTTTTCTTTGATATCATAATATCCATTGTCTGTTTTGGTATCCATTTCTGGATGACAATGTTGGATCCTACTTCTTCTCAATCTATATTTTGGATCCGACATGATTACTATTACGATGTTCTTAACTAATTGATAAGTTTATTTCTAATTCAAATATAAAGAAAATTTATATTTAAAGACTGTGCCACTTTATATCTGAATTAGTTCAAGAATTGAAGATAAACCAACTCTCAACTACCCTTCCTTTATATGTTGTTATTATATATACTGGCCGAGAATATTTAACTTACTTCATTTACCCGCTTTGGTTCGAATATTTTATGAATGGTGCAGTAAAAGAGATTCAGGCAATATACAACTTTTGATTAACAAAAACAAACATTTAATTTTAAAATCACAAATTTTACACTTAACTTCAAATTAGTAATTAAGATATCACAAACATTATAGCTTCTCTGATAAGTACAATCATACAAACTCAGACAAGGGTAAATCTGTTATCTCTATAATACAGTCTTCTCACAGTTCCTTAAGTTCCAAAATACAATAAAAATTGCAGTAACACCTCTTCACAAACAAACACTTTTAATTTTACACTTCAGCTAATTCTCCGCAATAGTTACTGTTAGTATAAAGAAATTCTAGGATGAAACTCACACTTCTCTGTATAGAAATATTAAAGGTTGGAATAATCTTACCGATAATCTTTTTTTTTTTTCATTTACTTATACGTAAACACTTTTTATAACTGTAATCACTTAAACAGTATACGGCACTCATTAAATAAATCTTCTAAGCAATAACTGAATTAATCATCGGTCACTATACACATAAACAAACGTTCTTGCATGAAGTATCACTGATCACTCATGAATTAAGGCAATACACAATAATTCTTAACTTGAGGTTTTATATGCACAGTTGTTCATTCCTCCTGCATTCAAATAATTCTTTAGGCACTATAATTCTAAGCACAGCTAATGGTAAACTTCAACTTCACAGCCTCTACTATTCTCTAGAAACTTCGTACTTTGCTTCAAGGTTCTGTGTGTCCTTGAAAGGTCGGCGCTGAAATTAAATCTCAACTCAAGTATCGCTAGTCTATTTAATAGTCTCTCAGCTGTTTTTCGTAGCTATAATTGTTATTCTACAACTTATTAGCTAACTGCTTCTCGACTAATAGACTTAAATTAGCTGCTTGAGTGACTTGCTGACTCTCTACTATCGCACTCTGATTCCCCGAATTTTGAATGCTCCGATTCCAACCGAATGCCACTCTCTCTCTTTTCCCTCTCTAATCCATAATAATCTCTATATTTTCAGCATTCTTCCTTTTTATATCCATTCTTCCCGTCTAAATCATTCTCATGATCTCTTTAACCACACTTTCAGCTTTCTCCTTCACGCACTGTTCCAAAACTTGCACTCGCTTACTTACATGTGTCTCCATGACAACAAAACAAAACATAATAAAATTGAGCTATTGCATAACGTTAAACTTCTACAAATAGGAATAAATAGAGAATATTTACATTTCAATTAATGCGCAGTTAAATTATCAAATACAAGTTCTTATAATATTAACATAGTAATAATTAAAATAGCTTAATAATATTTAATACAGTCTTTTCATTATTAATACATATATCTTTGATTAAATAATTAGATATTAGACAAAATTAAAGTCGTTATATGAATATTAAATTGTAAAATAAGTTGTTTACATTAAATAATATTTACAAGTCTAGCCTTTGTGATGGAAGATCATGTTGGATTCTGAAGCAAATAATAATTACTCTAATCTCTACATATCCAGAATCCAACAACAAGATTGTTATTATGAACATATTGGATTTTGTGTTAATAACCAGTAAAAAACTAGTGAGAGAAATAGTTAATATCATTATCATCCTAGTATCGACTACAACATAGTCATCAAATGGGTTATGTGGCACTAATAATGACACAATAACTATTCACCATCAGGAATATTTCAGCAGCAGTCAGGCAAAACACTCTATAGAGAGGGGTAGTGTAGATAACAAATTACACAGTATAGACAGTGGAATGAGTGATGTTGTATAGCAAAGTGACCTCCTGCTATGAATCCCAGGACTTCATGGAAGTGTAACATAATAATAATGTCAGAACACCTGCTTTTCTGCTATTTAATTAGCAATCCTCCTATAATGGCCATTTTTTGGGCTTGCCTTATTACTAACTGTGTTTTGATGAATGATGGCATAGCACTTATTAACCTGAAGCTTAGTCACTATTGTCAATAAAGAAATTACTTTTATTTCATATTAATATCTGTGTTAATAAAATGTTAAGCAGAGAAATAAAATTACTAAATTTAAGATTGCTGTTTTTAATTTAATCAATAACTTACTTTTCTAGGTATTTTTCTGTCTGTGTGATCATACTGACTAATCCCTTTAAAACTAATACCTAACCACCAGGGAATGCCAGCTTTATCCTATATAAGGGGAAAAAATTGGAATAAAGTAAGCTATTAATATATTGTTATAAATATTTAACAAGTTATTCTCCTCCTACAGATGGAGAAAATATATGATGCATAAGGAGAAAAAGAAAGAAAGAATTTTTTTTTTTATTTTTTTATTATTATTAGGTACTCTTTAAGTATTGTTTAAATGCATTAAGGTTAAAAAAAAAAAAAGGAATTAATTGAAAAAAAATTCTGTCACTCAATTAAATGTAGATGAATAAAAAGTATCTAATGTTAGGATGGACCTTTTAGAACTCACCCTACTCTTAGGTATACAGTTCACTTCCCACTACTCTCTATGCAAAGCATTCCTTGCACATATGCACACCTTCCTTATAAAACTTCTAGAGATGGCCTCTTATTCTATTCCTGCCTTGCTCAACTCTATGAAAAAAATATTTTCTATATTAATCTGATACATTTGTCATGTTGTACCATCATTTTTTTATTTTGGTTTAACCAATAAGAATACAATTTGGTCGGCTAAATCCCAAATTGCCAGCCCATCCTCGTTTGTTCAGTATCCAAGTAGATACCCAACAGGGTACACCACGAGAAGGTGAGGATTGGACATTAGGTCAGAAGCCCTGGTCGGTTCTCCGCATTCCTTTAAAGGCTATGTGGAGGTCTCCTCTCAGTTATACAGCTTTGACCCTTAAGCACCCCTATTTTAATGATGTAATTTTTGTCATGTAGTACTATATCCTGTACACCCCTTGAGGGTACATGGGAAGAATTTGATGATGATCTGATACATTCCTCACTAAACCATATTACCCTCCTCCTATCTTTGAGGCTTTTCAGATGGCACTTTCTTGATCTTATCCAACATTCTAGAGACCTGACTGACACTATTTGAATCCTCTCTAAAAAGTCTTCAGCCCCTCAAAAACTAGGTGATTAACTCTGTGTAGATGTAGTCTAAATGTAGCATGATCAAGCTTTTGTATATTATAACTATATGCTCTTCATTTCTACATGTCAAATGTCCTCTTCTTCACTGAAATTATCTATTAACCCATAAATTTCAAGGTCCTTGTCTACTCTCATCCCTTCAAGGTCCTTATGTTCCCTAAATGCAATGAACTATTTCACATTATTTACACAGCATCCCAGTGTTGCATTTTACAACACTGAACTGGCAGCCCATGCATGTGTTCACACAGTCAGTCTATTCAGTTCATCCTGGGAAACTGCAACATCCATCTCATTCCTCATTGCTAGCCCCTTCCAATTAGCATCATCCAAGCAACTGTACATTCATATTTAAATCTCTTCTAATATAATTAACATAAAAGTGAATCAATAGTGGCCTCAAAATAGATCCCTGTAACACAACACAAATGACTCTCCTTTTCCAAGTATTGCTTTCCTATATGCAACTTGCAATTACTATGAATTTCCAGACAGGATCTCCAACCCAACTCAATATTCTATTATTCAACTCCTATCTGCTTGAATTTAAAACTAACTTGTCATATGGCAATCAAAGATTGTAGCAAAATATAGCTATACTACAGTATGTCTATCTGCCTCTCTTGTCCAATATATCTGTTGTTCTGCTGTAAATACATTGCTAAACATAACTTCTTAACAAATCTTTGCTAATCCTTATAGAGAATCCTGTTATCAATACAATATTTAGTCCAAAGTCCAATACTATTAACATTGCAGATATTACAGCAGGAAGGAGCAATGACAAGGGGGTCATCACTGGAAGTTATGAAAGGAAGCTGTGAGCAAGAGGGCGAGGAGTGGTTTCTTTGCATGAAGGGTGGTTGAACCGTGGAATGCAATGGAATTGCCTGATCGAGTAGTGAGAGCAAGAATGGTCAACGAGTTCAAGGAGTGGTATGATACTGTGTTTCCTAGGAAAGTCCTCACATGATGAGCCTCTTGACTCCATGGAGGCAGAATAATAATAACAACATACAGACTGGTCTGTAATTTCAAGCCTCAGTCAGTTTCCCCCATCCAATCATCACTTTTCAATTTTCAAGTCTAAAATAAATCCACTAAAATTCTTATCCTATTACTTCCTCAAAAACCACTGTCACTATTTTCCTCCACAAAGGATGGAGTGGAGGAAAATTGTGGCAGTTCTATTCTTGTCAATTATCTGATGTTATACTTATATTAATGATTTTTAGATAAATCAACTCGGTGCAATAAATCTTTCCCTTTTATTTCTTATACTTCTGGCCTTCAGAGAGAAAAAAAAAAACAGAGTAATTCATTTCTGGATCTGTAACCATTCAAACTTCTGAGCTGCAACTTCGCTACACTAATTTAACCATGGACCTCCTCTTTTGTTTTTCCCCCCAGATTTAAGTGATTCCTAAGCATCTCAAACCATATGTTCTTTACAATGGACACACACATATTCATCCATGCTTTCAGTGTTCAAGCTCCACAACCATGTTCACTTTGACTTCCTACCCCATTTACTCCTTTCACTGATCAGTGTCTCAATGTTCTCTCCTTACTCATTAATTATCACCCTTATGTTATTTTCACTCTCCCTTCACTTACTCTCCTGTTCTTTCATATCTTGCCCAAATTCTTCGGATCTCTCAAGTTTAATAATGAGAGAGAGAGAAATAGGCAAACTTTCTCTCTCATTACTCTGCCTTTTAACAAAGACTGATGCCAAAACTACTCCAATACAATCCTCATATTCCCAAAGCACACTTCTTTTTCCTCATATGGCTCTGCCAACAATATTAATGATCTGAATAACTGTATAACAACTGATTTCTTGAATTAAATTCCTTTAGCATTATTGTATTCTGACATGAACTGACAACAGCAAAAATCTTTTTAAGTAACAAAAACTTTTCTAAGGGCATTACCAACTTTTGAAAAGCTGGTAAAATGCCCTTATCTCATTACTAACCTTTATGTTTCAGCATAAATGGAGAAATAAATTCATAGTGATAGTGGAGGAGAAGGAAATATGGTAAAGGTTATCCAAAATACAATAATGGTAATCAACTGAAACCTTTCTATTAATTTCTGTGTTTTCTTCAAATTAGACCAATAGAAAATCTAGGAAACCGGATATGACCATTTAGTCTTCAATAGGATAAAAATAATGAAAAGAAAATTGTGGAAGATAAATTTTAAGCATATATATAAAAAAGAAACTTCCTGGTGAACTAAAGAAATTCTGTATAACTGAGAGGAGACCTCCACATAGCCTTTAAAGGAATGTGAAGAACCGACCAGGGCTTTTGACCTAATCTCCAATCCTCACCTTCTCTTGGTGCACCTGTTGGATACCTACCTGGATACTGAACGAACGAGTATGGGCTGGCAGTTTGGGATTTAGTCGACTAAATTGTATTCTTATTGGTTAAACCAAAATAAAAAATGATGGTACAACATGACAGAATTTCATGCCAGCTAGGGTGTCGTCTGGTTAAACAAGCCCCCCCCCCCCGTTGTTTTTGCCAGGGAAACAGAGCGAACAGCGAAAAGTCAGCTACTGGAACAAATCTGAAAACACACCCCAACTCAACTTCACAAGAGTTAAAGATCGCTACTATCGACATAGGAAGCCTAAATGGCAAAGAAATGAAGCTAGCTGAGGAATTAGATAAGTACCAGATCGACATAATAGGGGTGACTGAAACAAAAAAGACAAAAACTGGCGAGATCTTTTTGAACAATAAATACAAAATGTTATATTCAGGCAATAACAATCAAGGGGAAAAAAGGGGTAACCATAGTATTCAACACAAAATATCAGGCTAATCTTCTTGAATGGCAGGCAATCTCAAGTAGAGTGATGTGGGCAAATATGAGAATGGGGAACTGGACAATGAGACTTTTTTGTGCCTATGGTCCCACAGAAGGTTCTACTAAGGTAGAAATGGGGGAATTTGAGACTTTAGAGAAAGCAACTGACACAATGAAAAATTGGTCTTTGTTGGGGATCTAAATAGCGGAGTAGGAAATGATTGTCAGACATACAAAAATGTTTTGGGAAAATTTGGAGAAAACAGCAAACCTAATAATAATGGCAAATACCTGATGGATTTCTGCTCAGGACATGGACTGGTAATTACTAACACCATGTTCCAACATAAAAATGTGCACAAATTCACATGGAGAGAAGAGGCTAGGAATAAGAAAAGTCTCATTGACTATGTTATTGTTGATAGTGATGTTTTCTCCCTGGTGCAGGACACCAGAGTGTACAGAGGATTTGAAATTGGAAGTGATCACTATTTAGTCTTGAGCAGGATAAAATTGAATTTCATATTGAAAAGAATAACATGTAAGAAAGTTTTAAAGCGAATAAAAGTTGAGCAGCTCTCAGATGTTAACTGTAGACTAAAATACAGAAAGATTATTGAAAAGAAAATGAAAGAGTTTGAGAACAGGAATCAAACCCTTGGAGATTCAGTGGCAAACTCTGAAGAAAACATTGATTGATTCTGCCAGAGAGGCATGTGGTGAGGTTGTGCGCAAGGATAAAAAAATCAGAACTCCATGGTGGACACAGGAAGTTAAAGAGGCAGTGAAAGAAAAGAAGAAAGCATATCAAAAGTTTCTTGCAAATAAGTCAGCTTGTGCTCTTAGAGAATACAGAGACAAATATAAGAAAGCTAAACACTGTGTAAAACTAGCTAAACAAAAGTCATGGGAGGACTTTGGCAAGAATATAGAAAATAAATATCAAGAAGGTGGCAAAATATTCTGGAGGTTGTTGAAGAAGCTCAGAAATGGAGGAAAGAGTGCTGTAAAAGGAATTAGAGATGATAAAGGTGATATGAAAACTGGAGAAAAAGATATCCTTGAAGTATGGAGTAATTACTTTGAAAAATTGCTAAATGAAACTAGCAGTGATGACAGCACAGTGATAAACACTGACCAGGCATGCAATCAGGAATACATATCCATACTTGAAGTAGAAAAAGCCATCAAAAGTCTGAAATGTGGAAAGGCAGCTGGAGTAGATGATATTCAACCAGAAATGCTGAATTATGGTGGTATAAAAGTCTTACAGTAGCTGCAGTGCATAGTTAAGAAGGCCTGGACAGAGGGTCGAATTCTTGATGATTGGAGTAAAGCTCTCATAGTACCCATATATAAAATGGGAAATAAAACTGAATGTGAGAATTATAGAAGTATTTCTCTACTGAGTGTTCCTGGAAAGATTTATGCCAGTATACTTGAGAAACAGTTGAGAAGAATTGTGGAAGAGAAGCTTGGTGAAGAACAAGCTGGATTCAGGCCAAATAGAGGCTATCAGGATCAGATTTTCACTTTATGACAAATAGTTGAGAAGTCATGGGAATATAACAAAGATCTGTATTTAAGTTTTGTAGATCTAGAAAAGGCATATGACAAGGTGCCAAGAGAGAAGCTATTCAATATGTTACAGTTATATGGTGTCAATGGGGCATTATATCAAGCAATACTTAGTCTTTATTTGAGTTGCAAGTCAGCAGTTAGAATTGAAGTACAGGAAGGTGGTTTAATGTTAAATCTGGTGTGAGACAGGAATGTACATTATCCCCTCTGTTATTCATTATGTATATGGAGCACATTATGAAGGAAAGTGGTATTAAACCTGATATTAAAATTGGAGATGTTAATGTCAGCTCTTTGTTTTATGCAGACAATGTTATACTTCTAAATAAATCTGCTACAAGTCTGCAAGATTCCCTGACTAAATTGGATAACTGTTGTAATAGATATGGTATGAAGGTTAGCAATAAAAAGAGAAAGACAATGAAAATCGCTAGAATCATTGAAAATGTCAACTGCGTTTTGAACAGAGAACCTGTGGAACAAGTAAAACATTTCAGCTAATTAGACACGATTTTTAGTGAAGATGGTAAATTAAATATGGAAATAGACAACAGAATCAACAAAGCTGGTATGGCAATATTATATTAAAAATGAGGATATTAGGAAAGAACTTGACATTGTCAGCATCCAGGAATACGTTAGCAGAGTTAATCTCAGGTGGTATGGTCACTTAAATAGAATGGGAGAGGAAAGATTAGCAAAACAAATGTTCTCTGCCAGGTTGGCAGGAAAACGACCCAGAGGAAGACCAAGATATAGGTAAATTTATACTGTACAAAGTGCCTTAGACGATAGAAATATAAGATCTGATAATGTTGGGGGCTTGACAAGTAACAGACTGATTTGGAGAAAAATTGTAGATAGGAAGTTAGTAATGATGTAAATTTTTCATATAGTACTATCATATCCTGTACACCCCTTGAGGGTACAGGACAGGAATTTGATGATGATGTAAAAAAGCTCCTAATAGGCAAGTCAGCATGTTCTTATAAGAGTACAAAAATAAGTAAAAAAAAAACTAAGTTATACATGAAAGTAGATAAATAAGATTAAAACCTTGAGTAGATTCTGAATGATGCAAAATAACTTAGAATGCTTACGGAATTTTAAACTCATATACCAAAAAATATTCATATTATTCATAAATCATAAGCACTTAATGAACAAGTAACTCTCATTATACGTTCTTTCATTATCTGCGTTTTTGCATATATTTGATTTCATTTTGGTACGTAAGGACTGTCGCTGTTTCCTATCCAGGAAAACTTGTTTTGTTTTGCTATACTTGTGTTCCTATTGCTTTATTGGTCTATGCTCTATTGTTTTTAACTATAAATAACTTCTGTGCTTTGAGCAATGAAGATCTGCTGAGTATGGAAAAGCCCATCAGTAAGTAGTCAAGTTCTGTGGAGGTTGAGCCTGAGTAAACTCTCACAATGAAAGTCATGACCATGATGACATGAGTTCTAAGGTGAAAAGATATATTGAAATGTCCTTAAATGCGAATCTACAATCAGAAGGTGAAACCTGCAAGTCAGGGTTCCATTGAGAGATTCTTGAAAAAAGCAGCCTTTAACCTCCTATGGATATGATTAAGATGTGGTTGTGATATATTAATCATGAAAATAAAGAACTACTTTAATTTTTATTTATTTCATATATAGTGAATATTTTATTTACCACTCTTATGCCTTAATATGTATGAAAATTATGTGCCTTTTCGTTGGGAATCTGACTCATTTGGGAATGCAACTTCTATTATCCCATGTCATAAGCCTCCTGTTTTACACATTTTTGATGTATGAGGCAATTTTCAAGAACACAATCCCCAAATATATTAAGTCACCTGTGCACAATCAAACTTAAAATGGACATTTAGCAATTTAAAACAAAACATGCAACATATCTTCCCAGAAGTAACACAACCTTGATGAACCATTTTTGCACATCTTTATGATGTAACATGACAATAGTAATGAGACTAGTTGGTGTCCTGAATGGAAATCCTGCAGTTACTTTACTATTATTATTAGTTTTGCCTTTTCTCCAAAAGAAAAAAAAAGAAGCTTTTAACAACATTCATGGGGCCTGTGTAGCTCAGTAGAAGTGGCGTCTGCACTCTATGGCACTTGACTGCATGAAGAAAGATTTATTAAAGTTAGAGTCTAGTCACCAACTGGAGGAACATTTTTCCAAGCCTTTTTTTGACTGGTTCCCGAGTTAGTTGATCTCTGGCACAGGCAAGCAGGTTTTTTCTCCCAGAAACTCTGTTTTTTTATCCTGTAAACTCAAGAAAATCTGCAGTCAAACCCACACTATTTTCAGACATTAAAAATATTGTGTTAGGGTTAAGGACAACGAGATGTGGCACTTGCTAGCCACCTTCTTTACTGTGTACCGATTAATTAGCCTTGGGCCAGCTATTCCTGATTGGCTATCAGTAGAGAATGAACTGCCCACTCAGTCTCCAAAAGTTAGATAGGGCTAAAATGGCCTCGCCTATTCCCTATACGAGAACAACAAAAAAAAAGCATTAGCTTATTATTGATATACACCATTCATCCATCTACTGTTGTCACTGTTGCTCAGTGATGAGCCACACAAGTCCTCTCCAGGTGGTGTTTTGTATGCTTTTCTGGAGGCTTCAACTATCTAAAGATTAGTCATTCCAGATACACCAACCATCCATCCTGCTGAAGTTCTACCTGTTCCTCTTTTTCCAGGAACTTTACTTTCTATTATGTTTTGAGAAGTCGTCCTGTTTCCATCATTTCAATGTGTCCAAAGTGTTTCAAATTTCTTCAAAATCAATATCCTTAAGGAGCCTTAAAGTTCTACTAATCTTTTCAAGCACTCATCCACCTTTCATTATATGATGTCCTCAGCCTTCTGTAACAGCACATCTCAAAAAGGCAGTTATTCTTTTCTTGTCATGCTTCTTTAGGTTCCAAGTCTCAATTCAAAATTAGGAATGGCTAAAATAACAGCCAGATTTTAGACAAGTTTCTGGCTGTTGTTTTAACAATTCTTAATCTTCTTCTGAATAGCAATTCTTCATATTATTAATGGGGTTTGAACTTGCTCTCTCTCTCTCTCTCTCTCACACACACACACACAGTGAGTGGCCACTTTGCTAGGAACAGCATTTAATAATGAGTGGGGCTACTTTTTGCCTTAAGAACAGTCTGCATTTTCTGTAGCACGGATTCAACTAAGTGTCTGAAATGTTCCTCTGGGAGCTTGTCCATGCTATCACAATGGCATCGCGCAACTGTTGCAGATTGGATGGTGGCACATTGCTGCTGAGAACTGCTCATTCCACTTTATCCCAGAGATGCTATATTGTGCTGAGGTCTGGGGACTGAGCTGGCCACCGGAGTAAAGGAAACTTGCTGTCATGTTCCTTGAACCACTTCAACATGCTACATGTTTTGTGGCATGGCACATTGCCATGCTGGAAGTACCCATTTGACAATAGGTAAACTGCAGCCATTCATCAGCAATGATGTTAAGATAGGCTGTGGTATTCAGGCAGTGTTCAACTGATATCAGGGAACATAACATATGACAAGAAAACATTGCCCACATCGTTATGCCCCCACTACCAGTCTGAGCTGTTGCTACATGGCAGGAAGGGTTTGTGGTTTCATGTTGTTGCCACCATATTCTGGTTTTGCCATACAGTACAAACTGGGACTTATCAGATCAGGCAACAATTTTCCAGGCATTGGCAGTCCAATATTATGATTACATGCCTGCTAAAGCCTCATCTTCCAGTTCTTAACTACTGCATCGAGACCTGGGATAATCATCTGCTCCTGTATCCCATCAGTGACAGTGTGAGATGAACCATATACTCTAAGACAATGTTCTAACCATCGCTGTTGTACTGAGCTGTGATTTGACTGGTTGTGGCCCTCCTGTCATGTTTCACAATCCTTGCCATTCTTCTCTAACCTTGTGCTTCAATGAGCTGCTGCTGTCTACAGAACCACCATTGGTTGGCTTGAAGTTGTCTGGTTATTACACCACAACTGGTACACCCTAAATACTGTTGTGCATGAAAAGCTCAAAATAGTAGACATTTGCAAGATAATGGCATCAAGAATCACACCATGCTCAAAGTAATTTAAGTCAAGTCTTTTACCCATTCTAATGCATTAAACACAAAAAACAGAACCATCTGATGCTTATCTGCCTGATTTATATAACAAACTGCAGCCATGTCTTCAGAAATTTTCCTAAATGGGGAGGTGTTAATAATGAAGTGGTTACTAAGTTTATATCTTTTACCACAATTCTATTGTGCTACACCTTACTTTTTTTTTATCACTATTCCTTGAATAAACCATCTTGTGGTTATTGGTTCTTGATTAACAAGCTCAAAGTTGTAAGGTACCCATTTGTATCAAATCTCTCTAACCCAGTTGAAATTTATTAGAAGATAACATTGAAATACAAAGTGTCATTCTTACAGCCAAATCAAAAATATACCCTTACTGAAGCTATTAAAAAAAAAAATGCAGCTTACTCATTGTAACTCTTTTTGCCTTACTATACTCTTCTTATAACTGAAGATAACAAGCAAAACAGCTGACAAAACAATTTTTATTATTTTGCATGGTTTTAATGGCTAATTCAAAACAAAAAGATTGCCCCAACATGTATCAAATTCAAATTTTTCGAAATAAATTTCAATTTTAAAAAAAAAATCAAACTTGTTTGTTTTCAAATAAAAAAAAACGTTTTTTTTTTTTAAATCTAGAGTAACTGATCAGTTCTAAATTTGCTCCCTCCTTTACTCAAGAGTACTTGAGTGTATACTTAATATTCATCTGTGAAATAGAAAGAAAACAATGAGTAATTATTTGGACAATGGATCAAGTATTAACTAATAAATATTTATTAAACTTACTAGTTTCACCAAACTTTGCTAGCATCTTCAGGGTACAAGCACTTAGGTTAAAAACATTACACAAATATGAATAACTGTAAAATTCTAACGATTATAGTTGCAAACTGAAATAGCATTGAATGCCAGTGATACACGTATCGTGTGTACATGATTTAACTAGTTGTTGCTAAGGTACGTTCTCTAGGTTGCATTGAAGTTCATTTCTTGTGTGTTAAGAGATCTGATTAGGGTTTTTCCCTATCTCTGGGAGCATTAAACCTTGGTTCTTGTTAAGATTATCAACAGAGCGAGCTTCTTAAACATTTTGGAGTGGTAGTCTTCTTCTTCTATGTAAGGGGAACAGCTTTTATCCCACTCAATGACATGGCTAGTTATAGAAAAATGAGATGACAGGCCTGATATTGTCTTGTCTGTTATTTTTGACGTAACCAATGTGCTCCTTCTGTTTAATTTCGAGGCTTCTTGATGTCTGCCCGATATAACTTGAACCACATGACCATGGAATATTGTAAACTCCAGCATATTTATAGAAAGGATGGTTATCTTTTGGAGATCTTATGTAGTTTACGAATTGTTTCTATAGGTTTGAATGTCACTCTTATTTTGTGTGGTTTGAGGAGATTAGCGAGTGTTGGAGATGCCACTCACATACGGAATTGCGATAGTTTTGATATATTGAGTATCCTCTCACTCTCTTTGTGGTGGTTCTGAGAAAAGGATTTTGTTGACCACACAAAATAAGAGTGACATTCAAACCTATAGAAACAATTTGTAAACTACTAAGATCTCCAAAAGATAACCATCCTTTCTATAAATATGCTGGTGTTTACAATATTCCATGCTCATGTGGTTCAAGTTACATCGGGCAGACATTAAGAAGCCTCAAAATTAGACAGAAGGAGCACATTTGTTACGTCAAAAATAACAGACAAGACATATCAGGTCTGTCATCTCCTTTTTCTATAACTAACCATGTCATTGAGCGGGATAAAAGCTGTTCCCCCTTACATAGAAGAAGACTACCACTCTCGAATGTTTAAAAAAGCAGCTACAGTCACTCGCTCTGTTGATAACCTTAACAGGAACCAAGGTTTAATACTCCCAGAGATATGAAAAACCATAATTAGATCTCTTAACACACAAGAAATGAACTTCAATGCAACCTACAGAACATTCCTTAGCAACAACTAGTTAATCATGTAAATGCGATACGTGTATCACTCGCATTCAATGCTATTTCAGTTTGCAACTATAATCGTTAGAATTTACAGTTATTCATATTTGTGTAATGTTTTTAACCTAAGTGCTTGTACCCTGAAGATGTCAACAGCTAAAGTTTGGTGAAACTAGTAAGTTTAATAAATATTTATTAGTTAACACTTGATCCATTGTCCAAATAATTATTCTAGTTAGATGATTAAGAAAATAAACATTCATTAAGAAAGAAAACATGTTACAAACTGAAAACAACAATTAAAATATGACAGCAAAATGAACTACAATGCTTTATTTATTTAATTTTTAAACGATTATCAAAATATACTGACAACCTATAGTGCACTGATGTCCAAAACTTACGGATGAACACTATTTCTGAAGATTACAACTGCAAATTCAGATGAATCAGCTTGTGGCAATTTGTATAACTGACTATTTCCAGTAGAATGTGGGTACACATTCAAATTTTTGAATCACACACAAAGAGATCATGCAGTAGCACTCAACAGGATAAAAGGCAACAAACTGCACTAAGCGAATTGTGTTTAAAGGAACCTCTTTTCCTGAAGGAATAAAGTTGCAAACTTGGATGTCTTGCAATGTCTCAAAGACATCATCTAGATGATTTCACACAGGGAAGAATTATTGGAAAGCTTGAATAAGGCCACAGAATTAAGAATTACTGATATTGAAAAAGAATTTGGAATGTCACATAGTGTTGTATCTAGGTTCTAGGCAGCATTTCAAACCAATGGAATGTGTTCTGGACGTTTGCTAAGAGGTCACCTTTGTTCTACCACAGAGCATGAAGACAGATTTTTTGTTATAACAGCAAAATGTAATCAGTGCACCATGGCAGGTCAGTTTGCAAGTCAGCTTCATTCGAGCACAGGTACCTGGATATTTTGACGAACTGTGGCAAGACGCCTGTGACAAGTAGCCCTATATGCCCGAAGGCCTGTAGCATCCCTTTATCCACTGTTCATCATAAAGCATGTTTTCAATGGTGTTGTATCCATAAAAATTGAACAAGACATCAATGGGCTAATGTACTCTTTACAGATGACAGTCGTTTTCATTTTTCCTCCAATTCTAGATGACAATTGATCTGGTGTGAAAGTGGTACTACTTACCATTGAGGGAATGTTCTTGAAATGGAATAGATATGGTGGTGCTGAGGTCATGGTGTGGGGAGGCATTATGCTTAATGGCTGCACTAAGCTACAAGTGATGGAAAAAGGGACTGACTGCTGAACGATATTGCAACAAAGTTCTTCAACATCACCTTTGATTGTTCCGTGGTGCTGTAGGCAAAGAATTAATTTTTATGGATGACAATGCCACAACATATCTTACATGAACAGTGGAGATACTTCTGGAAACTGAGGATATTAATTGATTCGAGTGGCCAGCACACTATCCAGATCTCAACCTTATAGAACATGTTTGGAAAGCAACAAGGAGATGCACTGCTGCTCAAAAACTCTTGAATCACTTGATGCTTAGCATGGTATGACATTGTGAGAGATGCAATGCAGTTAGGGATGGTCATATTCCATACTGAAATATCTCTCCACACGGTTTTCTGTAAGCACTGTACATTAATTCCTTAACTACATCCTTAGAAAATTTGTAGCTTTTGCCAAAAACATATTATAAATTTCATATAAATTAAATTACAACACATTTTTTGTGTAATATAATTTATTATATGCTATGGATAAATTTGTCCACATCTGGCTGTAGTCATGAAAATTTTTTCATATAGGTAAAAATGTAGTTCATCCTTAGCTTTTGGACACCAGTGTACATGAGTAGTGTAGATGGGTGAGAAGGACCTTGTTGACATTTTGTTTGAAGAGCTGTGGATTGAATTCCTTGGCAAACATGTAACATGGAAGATTGTTCCTGAGAGAAGCAGTCCTCACATGTCATAATGCCTGTAGTTAACCAAGAGTCACATCACGGTAGTCAACCTAAAAAAAAAGAGATGGCACTTGAATCGAAAGAGGAATTATTGGTGTCAGTTTGGATGAACACTGGACATTGTATTATCTATAAAAGATAGCAGCAGAAAACGAATGCCTGCATGAGAGTGGGTGGAGGAAACTGGTAAGAGATGAGTCATTAATTAAACTAAGTGCTCTCTCTCTCTCTCTCTTCTGTATTGAGTCAAAGTAATTTAAAGGAGCTGTTATCAGAACTTTCAATCACTTTTTCATCAGCTTAAGTAGTTTAGCATGCATTAGCATAATCAGACTATAGAAAATTATAATAAAATTTTCCTACCTTTACTTCATAATAATGGACTCCATATGTGGGTAACGACTCTAAAATAGTCATATAACTGCATAAGAAAAAAAAAAAATTATAATAACCTAACCAATAGTATTAATAAACAAAAAGAATAACATTAAATGAAATAATTTTTAAAAAATTTATTATTAATTTACTCGTGAATTTTAATATCTGGCACAAAAAAAATCACATTTGACCTAGCATTGAACAAAAATTTGCAAAAGAATAAGAGCAATGATGGTGCACAGAAAAACAGTACATAAATGAAGGAAGAAATAACTTCTGAAATGCAAAATTTTTTTTCTTTCCTCTAGACAGTGAAAAAACAGAAATATTACATCCTTTAATTTTGATGGCTAGATATGATTATCATAATCAAATTTATGCTATGATACCACTGAAGATTACCTATTATTTTCAGGTTGAATTATCTGGCAAATAAGTCTTATTTTTATTTCTTTCATTTATCCTATATACTCATGGGATATATATATGATACTATCATAATGCCAACTCCACCATGGGATCCATAGAGGTCTCATGCCAGTCCCGAGCCTGGATAAAGGAGGAGGGGGGCCGGTCAGACCATAAAGAAAACACGATTTCTTTATGGAAACTTTATGGTCAGATGTTCTGACCATAAAGTTTCCATACCAGATTGTTATCTGATGCCTATATGATCAACAACTAAAACACGCCAGCTTGGATGTTGCCCAGATGAAAAAGATCCACGATTCCAATCGAACAATTAGGGTTGGATTGAAAAGTGGGACACTGAAACTAACAGAACTATTATCAGTAGGAACACTGAATGTATGGATACTTTGGATGTCAGGAAAACTAGAATTACTTCACAAGGAAATGAAGAGATATCACTGGATATACTAAAAGTGGTGGAGATGCGATAAACATCACCAGGGGAGACAAATGGATGCAAAGTCATATGGTTAGGGCATGACACCAAGCATGAAGCAGAAGTTGGTTTCCTTCTTAACAAAAAAGCTAGAAAGGCACTGTTAGGCTACAAACCAGTCAATGAACGAATCATAGCAGCAAGATTTCAAGCAAAACCTTTTAATATATCAATAGTCCAGATATATGCATCCCACATCTGACAGCACAGATGAGGACATTGACCTATTTTCCAAAGATCTGATAGAGACAATAGAAACAATACCAAAGCAAGATGTACTAATTATTAAAGGAGATTGGAATGCCAAAGTCGGAATAGATCAGGGTTTTCCAAACTGTGTTCCGTGAAAAATTATCAAAATTAATATGAGCCTAGACTGGTTTTAAATGCTGCGACAAGTTCAAACATGCATGAAAATCAGGCGCTCCTCATTTTGCTATTAAGATGGCTTAATAGCAAAATGAGGAGCGCCTGTGGTTGTCGACACCTCCGAGTGTGAGTGAAGTACGTAGGTATCTATTCTAGGAAACATGCAGTCACAAGCAAGATCAATGTGATGCGCTGCAGCCCAGCACGGCTGTAGTGTGCTCTGTCGCATTTTTGCAATGCGATACAGCCTGCTTCGCCGATAGTGTGCAATTAGTTTTACATAGAGAGACCAATGATACTTTACTCTAACCAAGGCATTCCGTTAAAATTTCAGGATTTGTGTAGCGTTCCATCTTAGGAAAAATTTGGGAAACGCTGGAATAGATGATGATTGGGAAAGCGTCATGGGAAAATATGGTTTTGGAGAAAGAAATGAATGAGGTGAAAAAATGTTAGAATTTGCTGTGGAGTACATGATGATCTGTAACATAAGTTTCCAGCAAAAGAAGTGTAGAAAATGGACACGGCAATCAAATGATGGGAAAACTAAGAACATGATCGATATGATTACGATTAAAAGAAGATGGATAACATCAGTACAGCACTGTGAAACCTTTCAAGGAGTGGATATAGATTGGAATCATAGTTCTTAGCGATTGCAAACATCAAGTTTAAATTAAAAAGTGTGGACAAAGAAAAAAAATTTGAATCTGACAGTGAAAGTAATAATGAAGGCAATAGAAGATGCAGTTGAAGAAACAGTACAAAAAGAAGAGAAGATCAAGAAGAAGTGGATTAGACAAGAAACACTGAAGTTAGTAGAGGAGAAGAAATGTTGAAGATAAGAAAAGATACATCAGAAAAAATAGAGGAGCAATACAGAAGAAAGTGTAATGAGGTGAAAAAAGCAGTCAGAATGGATTGCTTTTTTCACCTCACCAATGCACTAATATAGAATAGCACTATAGAGAGCATAAAACTAAGGAGGTACACAAAATTATTAGAACCATTAATAGAAGGCGGCAACAAGGGCCGCCTTTACCATTAGGCGCATGAGGCACAAGCTTGGGGGGCTTTACTCTATATGGGGGCCATATTTTAAAAAACCTTACTCCTCACAAATTTGGAGAAAAGAGCAAAGCTAATAATAATGGCAAATATCTGTTGGATTTCTGCTCAGGACATGGACTGGTTATTACTAACACCATGTTCCAACATAAAAATGTGCACAAATTCACATGGAGAGAAGAGGCTAGGAATAAGAAAAGTCTCTTTGACTATGTTATTGTTGATAGTGATGTTTTCTCCCTGGTGCAGGACACCAGAGTGTACAGAGGATTTGAAATTGGAAGTGATCACTATTTAGTCTTGAGCAGGATAAAATTGAATTTCATATTGAAAAGAATAACATGTAAGAAAGTTTTAAAGCGAATAAAAGTTGAGCAGCTCTCAGATGTTAACTGTAGACTAAAATACAGAAAGATTATTGAAAAGAAAATGAAAGAGTTTGAGAACAGGAATCAAACCCTTGGAGATTCAGTGGCAAACTCTGAAGAAAACATTGATTGATTCTGCCAGAGAGGCATGTGGTGAGGTTGTGCGCAAGGATAAAAAAATCTGAACTCCCTGGTGGACACAGGAAGTTAAAGAGGCAGTGAAGGAAAAGAAGAAAGCATATCAAAAATTCCTGGCAAATAAGTCAGCTTTTACTCTTACAGAATACAGAGAGAAATGTAAGAATGCTAAACATTGTGTAAAACTAGCTAAACAAAAGTCATGGGAGGACTTTGGCAAGAATATAGAAAATAAATATCAAGAAGGTGGCAAAATATTCTGGAGGGTGTTGAAGAAGCTTAGGAATGGAGGAAAGAGTGCTGTAAAAGGGGTTAGAGATGATAAATGTGACATGAAAACAGGAGAAAAAGATATCCTTGAAGTATGGAGTAATTACTTTGAAAAACTGCTAAATGAAACAAGCAGTGATGACAGCACAGTGATAAAAAACACTGAACAGGCATGCAGTCAGGAATACATATCCATAATTGAAGTAGAAAAAGCCATAAAAGGCTTGAAATGTGGAAAGGCAGCAGGAGTAGATGATAATCGACCAGAAATGCTGAATTATGGTGGTATAAAAGTCTTACAGTGTCTGCACTGCATAGTTCAGAAAGCCTGGACAGAGGGACGAATTCCCGATGATTGGAGTAGAGCTCTCATAGTACCCATATATAAAAAGGGAAATAAAACTGCATGTGAGAATTACAGAGGTATTTCCCTACTGAGTGTTCCTGGCAAGATCTATGCAAATATACTTGAGAAACGGTTGAGAAGAATTGTGGAAGGAAAGTTTGGTGAAGAACAAGCTGGATTCAGGCCAAATAGAAGCTGTCAGGATCAGATCTTCACTTTACGACAAATAGTAGAGAAAGCATGGGAATACAACAAAGATCTGTATTTAAGTTTTGTCGATTTGGAAAAGGCATATGACAAGGTGCCAAGAGAGAAGCTATTCAATACGCTGCAGTTATATGGTGTCAATGGGGCATTATATCAAGCAATACTTAGTCTTTATTTGAGTTGTAAGTCAGCAGTTAGAATTGAAGGAAGTAAACGAAGATGGTTTAATGTTAAATCTGGTGTGAGACAAGGATGTACATTATCCCCTCTGTTATTCATTATCTATATGGATCACATTATGAAGGAAAGTGGTATTAAACCTGATATCAAAATTGGAGATGTTAATGTCAGCTCTTTGCTTTATGCAGATGATGTTATACTTCTAAATAAATCCACTACAAGTCTGCAAGATTCTCTGACTGAATTGAATAGCTGTTGTAATAGATATGGTATGAAGGTCAGCAATAAAAAGAAAAAGACAATGAAAATAGGCAGAATCATTGAAAATGTCAACTGTGTTGTGAATGGAGAACCTGTGGAACAAGTAAAACATTTCAGTTACTTAGGCACGATTTTTACTGAAGATGGTATATTAAATATAGAAATAGACAACAGAATCAGCAAAGCTGGTATGGTGGGAAGTCAATTGAATAAATTCATATGGAATAAGAGAGAAATTAGTCGGAACACTAAATTAGCTGTATACAAGCAGTGTTCAAACCAGTTTTAACTTATGGATCTGAGAGCTGGGTCAGAAGTAAAACACTTAACCAAAGACTAGAGACCGCAGATATGAGAGTCCTGAGAAAGATTAGAGGCGTGAGCGTGAACAGATGACATCATTGGCAATATCATATTAAAAATGAGGATATCAGGAAAGAACTTGACATTGTCAGCATCCAGGAATGCGTTAGCAGAGCTAATCTCAGGTGGTATGGTCACTTAAATAGAATGAGAGAGGAAAGATTAGCAAAACAAGTGTTCTCTGCCAGGTTGGCAGGAAAACGACCCAAAGGAAGACCAAGATATAGGTGGATTGATACGGTACAAAGTGCCTTAGATGATAGAAATATTAGATCTGATAATGTTGGAGTCTTGACAAGTAACAGACTGATTTGGAGGAAAATTGTAGATAGGAAGTTAGTAATGATGTAAATTTTTCATGTAGTACTGTCATATCCTGTACACCCCTTGAGGGTACATTGCAGGAATTTGATGATGATGATGATACTCCTCATAAAGAACAATAAAAAAAACAGCATAGTTATAGTTGCAAAATAAAATAATTATTTTTTAATATTAAATTCATAATATAAAATCTAGAGGCTGCTGAAAAATTTGTGAGGCCTCCCGCTTCCATTTGAAATACATTGTTCTTTCCATAGAATATAAATCTAACAGGAACTCCTATATTCCATAAAATTCATGTATGTAAGTGTACCATTTCTTTGCTGGATGTATATACACGTCCAGCAAACCTGGATAATATTCTGTCCACCTGCTGAAAGAACATGGATAAGAAGTGAAGTTTGACTGTCATGTCTATTAGAAGGGGCAATAATCCTTCACGCTGAAAATAACACAACTAGATTACCTGGCGTATGTAGTAGCTACATTCAGGTGCCTACAGCAAGAAATGCAGTTGCTTGCCGTTTGCTTGGTAACCAGAATCTAAGTTACATAAGACTAAATACCTATGAGTTATCTTCATTTTTGCTGCTTGTTTTTATCGTGTAATTATAGTTTTTAATGCCAGTGCAAAATAAGAAATTCTTTCATACTTTCTTCACTTTATATTGTATCACTTTGGAAGATCAATGTCACTTTCAATTTTTTTGCTAATTATTTTAATCGCCAATACATTTTTAAAATTCTCCGAGAACTTGATTGAAGATAATTATTTTTGTCAAACAATTATTTTATAAAATCATGAAAATCCGAATTTAAAAATGAATACAGCCTCCATCTGTTCCAAATTAAGTTTTCTTTTTTATTCATAATCTTAGTTCGAAGGTTAGTTCACAGATTGTGTGAAGGTTCGCACTATTAGATCTTGAATGAGGAATTTTCATTAAAAAATTATTTCATTGAAGATTTAACAAGAATAAAATAACAACTAAAAGATACTTGTACTATAGTAAGGAAACAAATTGTAAAAAAGGTAGCATAAATGAATAACTTTAATGTGAAGTACAAAGGAAAAATGAATTTTGTTTGTGTAAATAGAAATTTCCTTTTGTAAGTTGTAGCGATCAAAATGTATTCTATGTGAAATGTACATCCAGTGTAAACAAAAGTCCAAGGGTCACGTACTAGCCACCCAGTTTAGCGCAATGCCTGAGGCGAAGGCTTATGTGGAAGGCAAATTGAGCTCGCATTCCCCGAAAAGAGTGCTCCTAGAGGAGAAGAGTTATGACGAAACAGCTTAAGGGAACAAAGGAAAGTGCCGTGTGAAGATTTCTGCAGCGAAAGCGGATGCAATGAAGATAGAATAAGTAAAGTTGAAAACTTTAAGCTTGCACGAATCTGTAAGAATTTGCGCAAGCTTCAAGCTCTCTCGAGTTTTGTTCCTGTTCTCGCTTGGATCTGAGGTTGCTGACCAATAGAAGAAAGTGTTACGATGTCGGATGGCGAGCTCTTCCCTGTGAATGCTTGATGGGTACCGGACGGGCAGTAATTGAGATGTCGGCGTCCACTGTTTCGGGCTGTTGATAGAAGTCCTACCGGAATGAGGCAGCGGAACATTATTTCCCAAAGGCGGGAATGCTGACCATAGTGACCCACAAAAGATCAAGACGAGCGCTAACATCACTAAGTGCAGAGAAAGGCCTTATCAGGTGAACAACATGACCTCCACGTGGACGCAACCTGATGGTATAGTATTAGAAGGAAAGGCGAATCAGTTTCTAGTGGAAAAGAAATTATGGACAAATACTTAGGGAAATTTGTCTGAAAACTTATACTCGTGTGTGACCAAATTAATGTGAGGTGCAAGAATTGTAGATAGAATCTGATTTAAAATTTTGTATTGTGAATGTCATGTGTATCATTGATTAACTTAGAGGCTAGAGTTTTTGATTATTTATTAGAATGTTCACTTGTATTCGCAGGTTTGATTTAGTGTTTAATTGATTAAATTCTTGTATTTGAATCTAATTGTAAGTACTCTAAGATCCTAATAAACATGTTCTGTTATGTAAACCTGAGTGTTGTCAGTGCATGAGACCAACTCGCCACTTATAAAATCTAAACCTATGTGAAAGGGAATAAGAAAGGGGAATTTAGAATGTTAGAGTCATGACTACAAGCTAGGAATTCTACAGACACTGTAGAACTTTAGTAAGATAAGATAGGCGTTAAGATTCTGGGAAGGTCTCTCTCTGAACAAGGATTCTTCTGTCCTAGGACTCTGACTGGCACAGCTTTTAAAAAACAAATTTGTCAGTGTCTGAAAAGGAGACAGCCCCAGAAAGAAGGTCTAGAGAATTCACTCTAAGTTGGTGGCTAATTTTCACTTTCATAGGGAAATTACGAAAGGGTGATTCAGAGTTTAAGGTTAGAAAATTCTGGAAGAGAGATCACAGTATAGAGAAGGAAATTACATTAAGAAAAACATTAAGCTTTTAGAGAAAGCAACCTCATAACAGGACGTTTAAATTTTGCTTTATAGAAAATCATACGTAAATCTTGAATCATATCATCATCAAATTCCTGCCATCTACCCTCAAGGGGTGTACAGGATATGATAGTACTACATGAAAAAAATTACATCATTGCTAACTTCCTATCTACAATTTTCCTGCAAATCAGTCTGTTACTTGTCAAGACTCCAACATTATCAGATCTTATATTTCTATTGTCTAAGGCACTTTGTAACGTATCACTCCACCTATATCTTGGTCTTCCTCTGGGTCATTTTGTTGCCAACCTCACAGAGAACACTTGTTTTGCTAGTCTTTCTTCCCCCATTCTGTTTAAGTGACCATACCACCTGAGATTAGTTCTGCTAATGCATTCCTGGATGCTGACAATGTCAAGTTATTTCCTAATATCCTCATTTTTAATATGATATTGCCATTGATGCCATCTGTTCACGCCTATGATCTTTCTCAGGACTCTCATATCTGCAGTCTCTAGTCTTTGGTCATGTGTTTTACTTCTGACCCATATGTTAAAACTGGTTTGAACACTGTCTTGTATACAGCTAATTTAGTGTTCTGACTAATTTCTCTCTTATCCCATATGAATTTATTCAATTGACTTCCTACCATACCAGCTTTGTTGATTCTGTTGTCTATTTCCATATTTAATTTACCATCTTCACTAAAAATCGTGCCTAAGTAACTGAAATATTTTACTTGTTCCACAGGTTCTCCATTCACAACACAGTTGACATTTTCAATGATTCTGCCTATTTTCATTGTCTTTGTCTTTTTATTGCTGACCTTCATACCATATCTATTACAATAGTTATTCAATTTAGTCAGGGAATCTTGCAGACTTGTAGCAGATTTATTTAGAAGTATAACATTATCCGCATAAAGCAAAGAGCTGACATTAACATCTCCAATTTTGATATCATGTTTAATACCACTTTCCTTCATAATGTGATCCATATAGATAATGAATAACAGAGGGGATAATGTACATCCTTGTCTCACACCAGATTTAACATTAAACCATCTTCCTGTACTTCCTTCAATTCTAACTGCTGACTTACAACTCAAATAAAGACTAAGTATTGCTTGATATAATGCCCCATTGACACCATATAACTGTAGCATATTGAATAGCTTCCCTCTTGGCACCTTGTCATATGCCTTTTACAAATCGACAAAACTTAAATACAGATCTTTGTTATATTCCCATGCTTTCTCGACTATTTGTCGTAAAGTGAAGATCTGATCCTGACAGCCTCTATTTGGCCTGAATCCAGCTTGTTCTTCACCAAGCTTTTCTTCCACAATTCTTCTCAACCATTTCTCAAGTATACTTGCATAGATCATGCTCTGATCGCTTTTTCTACTTCAAGTATGGATATGTATTCCTGACTGCATGCCTGGTCAGTGTTTTTTACCACTGTGCTGTCATCGCTGCTTGTTTCATTTAGCAGTTTTTCAAAGTAATTACTCCATACTTCAAGGATATCTTTTTCTCCTGTTTTCATGTCACCTTTATCATCTCTAACTCCTTTTACAGCACTCTTTCCTCCATTTCTAAGCTTCTTCAAAATCCTCCAGAATATCTTACCACTTTCTTGATATTTATTTTGTATGTTCTTGCCAAAGTCCTCCCATGACTTTTGTTTAGCTAGTTTTACACAGTGTTTAGCATTCTTGCATTTGTCTCTGTATTCTCTAAGAGCACAAGCTGACTTATTTGCCAGGAACTTTTGATAGGCTTTCTTCTTTTCTTTCACTGCCTCTTTAACTTCCTGTGTCCACCATGGAGTTCTGAGTTTTCTATCCTTGCAGACAACTTCACCACATGCCTCTCTCTAGCTGAATCAATCAGGGCTTTCTTCAAGGCTTGCCACTGAATCGCCAAGGTTTGATTCCTGTTCTCAAACTCTTTCATTTTTTCTTCAGTAATCTTTGTGTATTTTAGTCTACAGTTCATATTTGAGAGCTGCTCAACTTTTATTTGTTTTAAAACTTTCTTACACGTTATTGTTTTCAATATGAAATTCAGTTTTATCCTGCTCAAGACTAAATAGCGATCACTTCCAATTTCAAATCCTCTGTACACTCTGGTGTCCTGTACCATGGAGAAAACATCACTATCAACAATAACATAGTCAATGAGACTTTTCTTATTCCTTGCTTCTTCTCTCCATGTGAATTTATGCAAATTTTTATGTTGGAACATGGTGTTAGTAATAACCAGTCCATGTCCTGAGCAGAAATCCAACAAATATTTGCCATTATTATTAGCTTTGCTCTTTTCTCCAAATTTTCCCAAAATATTTTTGTATGTCTCACAATCATTTCCTACTCTGCTATGTAGATCCCCAACAAGGACCAACTTTTCCTTTTTCATTGTGTCAGTTGCTTTTTCTAAAGCCTCAAAAAATTCCTCCACTCCTACCTTAGTAGATTCTTCTGTGGGACCATAGGCACAAATAAGTCTCATTGTTCAGTTCTCCATTCTCATATTTGCCCACATCACTCTACTTGAGACTGACTGCCATTCAAGAAGATTAGCGTCTTATTTTGTGTTGAATACTATGGCTGCTACTCCTTTTCTTCGATTGTCATTTCCTGAATATAACATTTTGTATTTATTGCTCAGAAAGATCTCATCAGTTCTTGTTGTTTTTGTTTCAGTCACCCCTATTATTTTGATATGGTACTTATCTAATTCCTCAGCTAGCTTCCTTTCTCTGCTATTCAGGCTTCTTATGTTGATAGTACCGATCTTTAACTCTGGAGATGTTGGGTTGAGGTGTGTTTTCAGATTTGTTCCAGTAGTTGACTTTTTGCTGTTCGCCCTGGTTTCCTGGCGAAAACAATGGGGCCTTGTTTAACCAGGTGACGCCCCACAGGCATGAAATTTTGTCATGTTGTACCATCATTTTTTATTTTGGTTTAACCAATAAGAATACAATTTGGTTGGCTAAATCCCAAATTGCCAGCCCATACTTGTTCATTCAGTATCCAGGTAGATACCCAAAAGGGTGCACCACGAGAAGGTGAGGACTGGACATTAGGTCAGAAGCACTGGTCGGTTCTCTGCATTCCTTTAAAGGCTATGTGGATCAAAGGGTCAAAGCACCCCTGAATCATATCATGTAATGCATAATTTTTATAATGCAATCTGTAGGTTTTTGCATTTCAACTTTCTTGGTTTCCCCTTAATCACTCACTACAAATCAAAATAAATGGCAGTTATGAAGTCAGCTGTTATGTACATATTTTCAGCTAATTTTGATATTGTGCGGCAGTTTTGAAGTAGTGATATTTTCCCTACAGTTTATCTTTCGAAACATGTGTAGGTGCATGCGTCAAAATGAAATTTTATTTCCAAAATTTTCGTAACAGAATTAATTTGTCTTTAATAGCTAACTCCCCCTCTCCCAAAATTATCACTCCCCCACACACAAATACTGCTAGATAACATATGTGCACTTTCTTTTTGTTTGAATTCGTTATTTTTCCAAAGTAATTGTACCACAGAACTTTTAATGTTCCGATGCTGAAATTAAATTGTGATTATTATAAATTAGCAAATTTTGTATATTTTTTCATTTATATTATTTCCTGATAAGTATAAATCATTAAATTATGTAATATTGGGGAAATTAATGTTTAAAAAACAGTTTCATCCTACAAAAGCAATATCAGAATAAAATGTTTTGAACATCAGTAAAGCAATCAGAAAGGTGAAAAATATAATAATAAAATAAAATAAATTTTTGTGTGTATTCAGCTATTGTTAGGGACTTTTTAGTGCGTCTACTGGATGTGTTCGTTTCTCTCTTTCTCAATAATTTTTGTTAGCTTACGGACTGTTACTTGAGCAGAAAGGAGTAGGTCTATAACCCTCTCCCTCCGAAAAAAAACAAAAAAACATAAATGATTATGTAATACATATGTGCCTTTTCTTTTAAATAATTCAAATCTTTTTTTTTTTCAAGATAATTGTATCAAATTATTTATAATTTTATAAATTTATTTTATACCTGTAAAAGATATGTCAGTATTTCTATGTTAGGATGTCTGTAATCAACAATGGAAAACGAAACAAGACATTCTTGATGTATTCTGCACTACAGCTAGACAATTTAGTGTGATTTCTGGGGAAACTTTCTCTCGTCCTTCTCAATAACACTGAGCGATATTTTCTTTAGCTTTTCCTTCAGCTAAGAGGATCTAACCTGTTTCTTAACCCTTGTCCTCTCCTACCATATAATGAAAAATTTTATCAACTGATATCCTATAAAGTCCTCTCAAACATTTATAGACCTCTATCATATCACTCCACTTCCTTGGTTATACTATAAATTAAAGATTCCAAGAAATTATATTCTTGGTTTAATCCTTTATCCAGTGTAAGTGAACAAAGTTTGCATGTGAAGTAACTTCATGACTTCACACGTCTGTAAGGATATGTGCTTTGCATTATGGAATATTAAGGCAAGTGATGTGAAGTCATTAGCCTCTATGAGGACTGTTTGAAAAGTTTGGTAAATTTCCAATAGAAGGCAGCACAGTTGGTTCCTTCATACCAGTGTTAGCATGTATCATCTTTTTCATGAACCCTGGCAAACTTTTAGCCATGTGCAATGCATAGTTCTTGTTTGGCAAACATTTAAAATGACAGTGTTCTAATTTTTCATAAAAATGGAGAAAAACGAGTTTCGTGCAGTGATAAAATACCTTTATTTGGATGTCAGCGCAGATCAAAGCCGAGTTAGATGCAGCTCATGGGGACTCTGCACCATCATTAAAGACTATTTATTTTTGGATAAATGAGTTTAAATGTGGTTGTAAGTCCAGTGAAGATGAAGCACACTCCGGAAGCCCGACTGAGGTCATTAATGAAGGAAATGACTGGCATCCATGGTATCGTTATAGAAGACAGTCGAATGAAAGTGCATGGGATTGCAGGCATCTCAACTGAATGGGTGTATAATATCCTGCAAGAAAAATTGCACATGAAACAGCTGTGTGCTAAATGGGTGCACCGATTGTTGTCTGTCGATCAAAAACGCATGTGAAAAGACATTTCAATGCAGTGTTTGGTTGTTTAATAGCAATTTGCAGGATTTTTTGCATCAATCTGCGATTGTAGACAAAACTTGGATCCACCACTACACACGAGTCCAAGCAGCAGCCAAAACAGTAGACAATGCCTGGTGAAAGAGCACTGAAAAAAGCGAAGACCATTTTGTCAGCTGGGAAGGTGATAGCCACTATTTGTTTGGATTCCCAAGAATTATCATGATAGACTATTTGGAAAAGGGTAAGACAATAACAGGAGTCTATTATTTATCACTGTTGGAACGTTTAAAAGAAGAACTGAAGAAAAGCGGCCACGATTGGCACACAAAAAAGTGCTCTTTCATCAAGACAATGCACCATCTGACACATTGGCCATTGCAATGGCAAAATTGCACGAATTGAGGTTCAAATTGGTTCCACATCTACTGTATTCTCTGGACTTGGCCCAGAGTGACCTTCTTATTCCAAACTTAAAAATTTGGCTCAGATTTTGTTAATGATTATGTTAATGACTAATTTGCACAATTTGAAATCCCACTTTTTAGATGGGATGAAAAAATTGGAAACTTGCTGGACCAAATGTGTAGACCTCAATGGAGACTATGTTGAGAAATAAAGGTGATTTTTTCCAAAAAAATGTGTTTAGCTTATTTTTTTACCAAACTTTTCAAACAACCCTCATATATACAAGTGGCTCAGTCATGAAGTTACTTCATGTGCAAGCTTTGTTTGCTCACACTTGGATAAAGGATTAAACCAAGAATATAATTTCTTGGCATCTTTAATTTATAGTATAACCAAGTGAAAAAACTTCCAGAGATATAAACAAAACATCTGACTACAGAGATATGGAGCCATTTTGTTGGAACTTGTTTACATAACCAAGAGATCTGATTACTGGAGTCAGGTGACTGGGAAGAAGCAACAACAAGAAAGTGAAGGGGGAAGGGTCATTGTCCTAGTATAAAGTAAAACAACAATGTAAAAGAGTGAGACAAATTGGAGTTTAGATAGCAAAAAAAGATGCCCGAGATAAAATGAAATATGAAGTTTTCACTTTAAGAAGAAGAAATTATTAAGAAGAATCATTAAGAATAAAATATTTTCTATCTGATGTATCCTAATCAGCAAGTACCATATTTTTTGCTTTATATGATGTGCTTTTTTTGTACCTACAATGTATCTGAAAACTAGGATGCATCCTATAAGCCATATGTGTC
The DNA here is from genome assembly GCF_054136105.1 of Typopeltis vanoorti. Lineage (NCBI taxonomy): Eukaryota > Metazoa > Arthropoda > Arachnida > Uropygi > Thelyphonidae > Typopeltis > Typopeltis vanoorti. The sequence continues at coordinate 74,074,666 of NC_143553.1, read as the reverse complement.
TTATAAACCAGTGCATCTTAATCTTATATGCCAATTTCTTTTTACATATGTGCAGTTACAGTGTGCCATCGCTTATTGGTAATGGCAATCAGTTTGAATAGTTACAGTCGTTAACAGTCATGCATTTAAACTAGTAATCAATACATTTTTATATTTAATTTTTTTTTAATAACCCACAGATTCTATGAAGCACAGACATAGCTATACAATTGTGTTTAAGCATAGTGTGATTGAGTACTCAAAAACGCATGGCAGTAGTGCAGCAGAGAAGTACTTTGGGCCTCGGTCTACAGAAAAAATTGTATGAACTTGGAAGAAACATTGGAAGATGTAGTGCAGAAATTAATAGAAGTAAATTATTAAAAACACAATCTCCACAGAAAACCAGCAAAATGGCCAGAAAATGAAAATGAATTATAAACTTGGATAATGGATCAAAGAAGATCAGATTGATGTTATCTACAAAAATGATTCTTTAATGACAACAGAAAAAATCATCGATTTTACAAGGTCACCATCATGGTGCTTTAGATTTACGAAGAGAAATGATCTATGCATGCAGGCAGAAACAAAAATATCACGGAAAACAAAAGGATAATACATGCATTAAAATTTAAAATTGAAAAAAACAACTAATGTTTACATGAAAATTTTGATGCATAATTCTTGCATCTTATACTGCAAAGAATTTTTATTTCAAAAAATTCAACATGAAAAATGTGATGGGTCCGATACAACGGTATATCTTATAAGGCGAAAAATTCAGTATTTATTCACCATAGGGTAAAATGATGAATTTTTTTTTAGGAATTTGCTGAAAATGGTATTACAGAAGAATCTACAATAGAAAGTGCAATTCTAGTGAAACTCTCATGGATGCCTAAAGGAATCAGTATATTCTAATGCTTGGTTGTTATTCAGAATACAGTGTCACAAGTGATACAGATATTCTGATTTTTGCATAAAGAACCTAGCTCTTTGTTTGTCTCTCTCTCTCTCCATTTTTTTTCTTTTTTTCACGGAAAGTTAGGAAATGAAGAGAAATATTAGTTTGAAAGAACATTATATTCCCTTCTCACAGACATTTATCTTCAGAAGTAATTTTCCTTGAATCTCGCTCTCTCTCTCTCTCTCTCTCTCTGCATGTCTGTGTTTTAGATAGATCTGCGAGGATACAACGAAGTATAATAACTCGACAGAATATTATATTGCATTCTTACATATATCTGTCTTCAGGTGCAATTTTGTTGCAGCACCCCCCCCCCCCCATTTCAGGTAGTGAAATGGGGGGGTGCTGCAACATAATTGTGTTGCAGATAAGATAAAATATTAATTGAACAGAATGTTAGTACTGTAATCACATGGATGTTTTCAGAAGCAATTTTGTTTGACTCTTGGAAATGTACTTGAAATAGTTTATATGAAACTGGTGCAACAGAAAGTGGAGGAATAATGATTGCCAATTCAGTAGAGCAATGACCAGACACAGAGTTAAAACACTATGTGTGAGATAGAAGTTGAAGTGAATTTGTAAGAGAGGAATTGTCTGCAAGCTGAACTGCTCTCCTCTGGACAATGTCAAGGATTTTAAGAGAAGTTTTAGGTGTTCAACCCCAAAACATGTAAGCTGTATTCTAAGCATGGGCAGATTTGGGATTTATATATAGTTAAGAGTTGGCTGGGTGTAAAATAGCATCTTGAATGAAAGAGAATGCCTAGTTTGTTGGATGCTGAAAAAGTTATTGATATGTGTTTATGCCAGAAGAGACCAGAGGTAAACGTTAGTTCAAGCAGAGAGAGATCTGATCGTGTCTGGTGATTTGTGTATTACTGAGGGGATAAGGGTAGATGAGCTGAGATCTCCTTAGCAAGAGAAAAGGCAAGACTGTATTTTGGTAGCACTGAATGTGACAAGATTGTCCTTGCCCCATTGAAGGATAGTGTTACACCTGATATCCTGAGAATATAACATTCTCAGTTATCATGGTGTAACATGAAAAATAAATAACATAAATAAAAACCCCTGCATAAAAAGAATGATTTAATTAATAAAATATTCTTGCATTCAGTATAAATTGAGTAAAATGTAAAGGTCTATTGTTTAGTTAAGATAACAAAAGAAAAGAATGTATTAAGATGTATTATGACTAAACAAAGAATTTGTATTAAATGAGTAGCTAACTAAGAATTAATATAGTAATGTGATTAAGAATGAAAGAGTTAAGTACATAAGTGGAAAAGAATGAGTCATGGAATATGCTATGTGAGAGGCTACAGATTAAGCATTAAGTAGAATTCTGAGAAAGGTATTTGAAAGGGGTTAAGATAGAGGCTAACAAGAGAAATAACGGAATATCGCTTAGGGCCTATGCCCGGATAGAAACTTCGTTACGAGTTGCCGATCAAAATGACGTATGGCGGCAAAATGCTACCCAATTGGTAGACAGATGGAAAACAAGTAGGAAGCAGGAAAGAGAAGTAAGAAAGGGTGCCGTTAGGGAAGCAGCTATAAAAGGGTTGGTAACCCCCCCCCCCCCGTGGCTTTTTTTTTTTAAGGAGTAGGCTCTTTTGGGTTTAGGAGAAGACGGTTAGATAGTCAAGGAGGCTTTAGGCCTTTCTGCCTTTTGCCAGAGGAGAAGAAACGTTTGGATAGTCGCGGTGGTTTTTGGTTTGGTCTTCTAGTGGATTTCACGGTGTTCCTGAGTGGAGAGATATGGCTTATATCCTCATGCCACAACAAGGAATCGAAGGTGAGCGGGAAAGCTATTCCCGTATTCCTATGTAGAAAGCGAAATATACCATGGAGTCACAGGAAACTGTGAAGATGTCGATGTCCTCGTTTCGGATAGTACAGCCGACCGCGCAGATGTTTATATAGCCCTGAATTGCAAGAAGATATGCAAGCAAGTTCGTTCAGTAGAAGTAAAGGCCCGTAAGTGAAGCTAGAGAAAGGTATTGTGAAATTTGTCTTATGTTAACTAGAAGTTGTTTGTGATAGGTACCATTGTCATAATAAGGAACTGTTAAAGTGATTAGGGAGAAATAAAAATAGGACTTTAGAATTTGATAGAGAGTGTTAAAAGTAAGTTAGCCAGAATTGATAATTTGTGAATAATTAATTGTCCTAAGAATCTTGAGTGCCTACTATATTGTAAAAGGAAAGTTAATGACATAGTTGTGTGTTAATGAAGTAAATGGTTTTGTTAATGTTGAGTTTGATTAGTGTGAATTGAGTAATCAAGTAGCCTGAGGAATTTGAATGCCTAGTGTGATGTGTTGAGAATCAGAATTGTCATAAGTATGTGCTAGAGTAGTTAATGATTTTGTTAGTGTACTTGAAGTTGAATAATCTAATAGTGTGTGGTAATCTAATTTGTCCATGTTAAGTGAATTCATGTTTTTGTATGAAATTTTGTGGCAGCATGATTGTAGTAACTTTTGTCGAATCATAGCCCAACTACTTGTATTAAGCTAATTTTAGTGTGTAAGTAATTTAGTTGAGTATTTTGATATGTACCATGTTTAGAGAAATAATAAACCTTTTGTTTAATGATAAAAAAGTTGTCTGATATCGTTAATCCAATGCACCGCTTAGAAACATTCGAGCCTAATCACACGGGGAATTAATGTTAAGAAACGGGAAGTTTAAGGAATTAATGTTGAGTAACAAGAAATAGTGTCACAACTGCAATAGTTACACTTTCAGATATTTGAGTTCTTTTTCTCTGTTTATGTATAAAATATCCTGAACTAAATATCCCAAAGGGCGCAGTTAAAATACAAATACTACGGATACTACGGGGAGCAATAACTCAGATATTAGTAGAAATTTTGGTGATGTCTTGAAAGTAGAAGTTAGAAGAATATAGATGAAGGCAATTTGTAAGACAAATAAAATCGTAAGATAAGTTAAGGATATAACAATAGTATATAGATAGATGTTTAAGGCACTAGTTGTAGATCTTATAGCCTGGGATGTCACAGAGTATTGCATGGTTTTTCAAATGAGTAAGATGAATTGCAAGTACTATTGTCTGCAATGCTGTGGATAGGTCATTTATGTACAGGAGAAAGAGAGAGTCGGTGATAGGACAGAGCCTCGAGGCACTCCAGCATTGGCATTTAAGCTCAAAAAGAGGGAGCCATCAACCATCATCATAATGACAAGCGAGAAAGCTGGCTACCCAATTACAGAGGATGGCAATTCATTTATCAGATCTTCATTCCAAACACTGCTAAAAGTTCTGAAAATGTAAAAAGGGCAGCAAGTTGAAATGAAAAACCCAAGTTTTTCATCTTACGTACAAGCAAAAAAAAACAAAAAAACATCCTGATATTCCTGTATGATACTCCCATGTGTCCCATTTTGCCATATAACTGTAATGTTTGAACAGCTTTTCTCTTGGCACTTGATCATCTGCCTCTTCCAGATATACAAAAACTTAAAAAATATAGATTCATGTTAAATTTCCATGATTTTTTTTTACTATTTGTCTGAAAGTAAAAATATGATACCCACGATCCCTATTTGGTCTGAACTCAGCCGCCTGTTTTTGCCAAGTTTCTCTTCTGTATTTTTTTAACTCCCAGTCTCTTCTTAAGCATGTTTGCAGAAATCTTACATGGAACACAGCAGAAATATTCCTTTTATTTGATTTTATTTCATTTGTATAGGTGATTATAACATGAGAGATGTGCTACAATCATCTGGAATTTGGTCTTCTATTCCAGCTGCATATTTATGTTCCATGTTTCCAATGTGCTTTTCAAGCTAAAATTCTGATATGCTTTTGATTGCATTCCTCTTGGATATTTCCACCACTGTTCTGTCATTGTCATCTGTTTCATTTAGCAACTTTTCAAAGTAATTCTCCAAACATCCAGAAGTTTAGCATTCATGTCACTTTTATCATCTCTGATTTCTTTTACAGCAGCGTTTCTTTCATTTTGAAACTTTTCCTATTAGCCTCCAGAACATTTTGCATCTTCTATGACATCTGTCTTTCTATATTATTATCTAAGCGTTCCCATGACTTTTCTTTAGCCACTTTTACATGTAACTTACATTTTTCACTCTGTGTTCTTTCAGGACACCTGATAACTGGAAGAAAGGTTTCCAGGACGGCATTCTTAAATTTCTTGAATTCACCATGAAGTTCTGATTTCTTCTATCCTTGTAAACAGCTTCACTACATGCCTCCCTGCTGAATCCATTCAGGTTTTCTTCAAATTTTGTCACTGGGTATTCAGGGTTTGGTTCTTGTTTTTCAAACTCTTTCATTTTTATTTAAATATTTTGAGTTTACTTCAAAATTTCTGTCAACATTTTTCTTTTCAGTATGATATTCATTTTCAACTTGCTCAAAATTAAATGGTAGTTACTTCCTATTTCAAATTCCCTATATACTTGTATACTGAACCAGTGCAAAGATATTATTATCAGTACTAAAGAGTCAGCATGACTTATTCCTTGTGAATTCTTTCCCTGTGAATTTGTGCATCTTTATGTGGGATTTTGATATTAGTAATGAGCAGTACATGTCCCAAACAGAAATTTAGATCTTTACCATTATGATTAGCTTTGCTCATTTTCTCCAATTTTCCAAAACATTTCTATATGTCTGATATTAATTTCTTATTTTGCTCTTTAGAAGACATCGATTCTCTCTAATCACTCAAAAAATTCTTCTACTTCTTCCCTAACAGTGCCTTCTGTTAGGGAAGAAGTGGAAAATGAAAGTAGAGTACAGGCAAATATTATAGAAAATCCTCTATAATATTTGCCTGTACTCTACTTGAGACTGGCTGTCATTATAGACATTTATCTTTGTTTATTGTTGAATACCATTGCTACTCCTTCCTTTTCCTGGTCAATACTGCCAGACATAATACCTTATAGCTATATCTCTGTGTTTTGGCTTTCATCTCAGTAACAGTAATTATGTCAATATGCTTCTCTAATTCTTTCACTAATTCCACTTCTTTTTTATTGATGCTTATTTTGCTGAGGATGCCCATCTTCAATTCTGCTGTGGCTGAATTTGCTTCATAGGCAATTTTTCACTGTTTGCCCAGGTTCCCTGATAAAAACATCAGGGTGGCTTCTTTAACCAATGAAGCTCCAGTCAGCACAACATTTAATCATATTATACCCTATTTCTGCTTGTGGTTTAAGCCAAAACAGGATATAACTGGTTGGGTAAATCTCAAATTTCCAGCTCATCCTTATTTGTTCAGTATCCAAGTGGATACCTAATAGGGCACACCATAAGAAAGTGGGGACTAAACATTAAGCCAAAAGTCCTCCTAAGTTTTCTGCATTTCTTACAAGTTGGCAATTTCTTTTCAGTTATTGAGTTTTGACTCTTAAGTAACCTCTAAATATGATTATTAGTAAATAATGTAACTTATGTTAGATTTTGTGTTCCCTAAAGATACATTTAAAACAAACAAACAAAACAAATCCTAATAAGTGAAATATATTCATAGGGTACTTCAGTGTAAAAATTTAATTTGTTTAATAAGATTTTAGTTCACACTTACTTTACAATGGCTCTTCCTCTTGACTGACCAGTAAGTAACTTGTACTGTTCTGTTATCCTTTCTTCACTGCAATTAATAATCACATTCTTGTTTTTTTTTACTTTCTTTAACACAGAAAATTAAACAAAACCAAAGCATACACAAAAATAAAAAAATTCATAGTCAACTCTTAGTATAGTGAACTTGTAGGAAAGGGGAAAAAAAGTTATATTGGAAGATTTAGTATTCTGAATTTCCAACATAGCATTGGAACTTTGGAATTCTTCAGCAGTCTCTTATAGAGAGAAGGCTCATTGTAATTAATATATTTGCTCACTATATGTTGGCTATACAGAGGGTTGACTGTAATTAATATACTGTAGATGGATAAGTAATTTTTATTTACCATTTGACAAACCTCTGAACATAACTGTGCACTAACATAATTGCACTGTACTTACTAGAAAGTGACAAACAACAAAATGCTATATTAAAGAAAAGTTGGGATATCACAATCAAAGCTGACATCTTGAGAAGAAAGTTCACTGCTATCAGGCAACAAACAAAAACTACCTTTACACCCATCATTAATATTGCAACAAGCTTGATGGAATCAACAGAATAATCATGGTATCAGTAAGCAGCATGCCATATTGAACCTTCCATTCATTCATTCATGATTCTAGCATTCTACTCCTCAGTCTCTTCCTTACTGCACCTTTATACAACTTGCAGAAATGGTCTGTCATTATCCAACTTTCAACTTGCACTCAATGTATAACCCTTTTTGTACTGATCCAATAAAATCCTCTAACTTAATATCATTGTCATATCAGCTCTTGTCCGTTAAACTGCAATTTACATTCCTGTAACCTCTCCTCATAACTAACGTGGCAGAGTCCAGATGATGCTGCCTTAGGTATGGCTGGAATCTCTCCAATTTGAATATCACAATAGCAATTGCATGACAGTATCTGAGTACAATATCCAAACATGGATATTGTACTGACTAAATATTTTATACAAAGGCACAACCACCACCTTATCCCTACTTATCAATGTACTTCCTATCATAGCAGCAATTTGCTGTGCAGCCTTTGCAATACATTCAATATGCCTTCTGAACTTCAGATTGCTATTAAACATTTCATAAATCTTCTTCAACTATTGAAGCACAGCTCTTCCAACATAACACAGTACACCATCTCACACTTCAACAGTGATAAATGCAACACCTTGCACTTTTGCTTAAACATTAAAGTTACAAAGGCCTACCTTTGTCATCATCAGTAGCAGCAAACAATGAACTCCTCTGTCAATCCACATGAAATATCATTAAGAAATAACATAAACAGTAGTGGTGATTGGGAACAATACCACATAGTACACTACTGGTAAACTTTCTTTGCTGAGAAACAGCCTATCATACAAGGCTTGCTGTATCATTTAAAGAGCCAATTTCCAGTCTATCTACACAATTTGTTATCCACCCATGTCTTCTCAAGGTTCTGCTCCTACTTGTTTTTTTGACACTCCATCAAATGACCTTATCCAATATATTCTACCTCTTAACATGAAATGCAAGTAGAAAGTTAAAGCAAGACCTAACCTTCACAAACTCATGCTAACCATTATGAAGAAACTTATGTCCATCCAGTCCTACATGCCATTACTAACCAACCTATCCAGTGCCTTAAATACAACTACAAATGTACAGAACAATATATAACTGGAAATGTCTTTCCTAGAACCATTTTTGTGCAGATAATACACTAATTCTTTTTAAAGTCCTTAGGAATCCTTCCCAATGCAAGACGTTCATTAAACAACCATGTCAAGAACATAGCTGACTCTTTTGCACATCCTTTAATATAAGATGATACATTATCTAAATCAAGACCCCTATTAACATCTAACAACCTCAACACCTGATATACTTCAGATTTTTTCACTTCTAGTTGCACTAACATTTCCCTCACTTCTAGATGTTGCATGGCATCATTATCATTCACACTATCAGCATATATCAGAATAATATACAGTGCACTGATAGTGTTAGTTAGCTAGTTATTCACATGTAATGTCATTTCGATGTTGTATGGTCACTATTGTACCTCATTGGTTTTGGGATCCGCGCGGTTAGCCTAGTGGCTTTGCGCTTCGCAACCATATGACTGAGGAAGGAGTGTCCTGGGTTCGATTCCCGTTGCCGATGTGAGGAGCTTAAGGATCTTCCACAGCCATAGCCAAGTTAGCCGGTCTTGGGTGTGGGCAGCAGGGTCTTTCCCCCCAGTTTATCTGGGGTTTTTCAACCCGCAAGCAGGCAAAACGGCCCCGTGAACACACACGGATCTACAGCCATAAATACTTAACCCCCCATGAAGGGGCTCAACTCGCCCCAATAGGGATGGGGGAGAAAAGGGAGGAAACTCCATATGAATAAAAATAAATTGGTTTTGGGAGCGAATCCCTCTGCTAGAAGAAGTGGTAGAGTCACAGATGGCTCACACATCCATGCCCAAGGTAGGATTTGAACCTGCAGCTTGTTTGGAGAGCAAATACACTAATGACTTGGCCAACCAGGCTGGCTCACTGATAATGTTTATTAAATAATTCCACTACATCCTTTGCCATGGTCACACTACTACCACCATAAATGAGCCATAATTAAATTCTTTCTTTTTCTTGCCACATAATGGAAGAATTCTCTTGAATTTTCTTTGGCCTGATCAGCCAATTGCCTCTCATAATGCTTTTTCTTTTTTCATATTTTCACTTTTCTATCCTGCATTTTATAGTCCTCATGCATCTCTTCACTACCAAGTGTCTCATATCGCCTCCATAACATTCCTTCTTGCACTGCATGCCTAATTTTATGACTATTTCATATCAGCATAACTCTCGGTAGAAAAAAAAAAAAAAAATACAGTTCTACTATGCTTGTTCCAGATGCATTCTAGTTTGAAATACACACACTAACATGTTTTATCAGTGTATACTATGCTACAACTGGATAGTGAATGGGATCAACCAGTTTTCTGCAGAAATGGTCAACCTATGGTATTGATTCTAGTTTTCACGGTATTAACAACACCACACACACTTTTATCACAAAGATGTTTTATTAACGCTTATATTTCGCTGATTTTCAACTCAGCATCATCAGAGCACAACACACTTGTAAACATGACAGTGAGTGAGTGAAACAATATAATTGTAAAAGACAAAAGATCTAAAGTCCTATTTTTTGGCACCCTCTAATGGGAAAAAACAGCAGCTATCCAGGAGTTTTTCTTAGGATAACCGTCTCCCAAATTTTTGGCAAATTAATGCAACCATATTTGTTAAGGTTGGGAGAATTCTTCAAAGCCATTGCTGACTCAAAAAATAAATTTTTCAGATCTATAACGACTCCTAAATAGCACATTCGTTTTTCTCCATCTAATCCTGTGTGAAGGAGTGTCCAAAGTGTGGTCTGTCAGTCCCGACTTGCCATAGTAATAGTAGCAAATGTATCTTTCATTTTCTTCCAGGCGGATGTTCACTGATCTTCATGTTTGCCCATAATAGGCCAAGTCACAGTCACAAGGCACTTCATACACTCCTGGATGTGCTAAAGGGTGAAGTTTATCCTTAGGTGAGCGGATCAGAGTTGCCAACTTGACATGAGGTTTGAAAGTGGTGTGAAGGCCATGTTTCAACAATACTTTGGCTATCTTTTCTGATATAGGGAATAGAAATGGTCATGTTGTATTCTTGTGTATTGGGGGGGGGCAAAGTAATGGGCCTATGTAATATTTTATCTATTTTGTAGGGATTGTAGCCATTGGCTAAGAACGTATGGCGCAGGTATTGGAGTTCAGTGGTCAGAGCTGTATCATTAGAACAAATGGCTCTGGCTCTGTGTGTAACTGTTTTTAAAATGCCATACTGTTGGACTGGATGATGATGTGATTGTTTATGTAGGTATCTTCCTGTGTGCGTAGGCTTTCTGTAAATAGAAAAAGATAGTGATCCATCTGAAAGGTGGGTGACTGTGTCAAGAAATGGTAAACAGTTATTTGATTCTTTTTCTACTGTGAAGTGAATTTTGGGGTGTTGGCTGTTTAGGTAGGTGACAAAAGCATCCAAAGTGTCTTGTCCATGGGGCTAGATGGCAAACACATCATCTACATAGCGTAACCACACTTGTGGCTTGTATGTAGCTGTGGTAAGTACTTTGTTTAGAAAGTGTTCCATGTAAAAATTTGCTAACGGGGGAGGGGGGGGGAACCCATAGCAGTACCATTAATCTGTCTGTAGAATTTTCCTCCCCATGTAAAGTAACCTGCATTCATGGTAAATTGAAATAATTCAAAAATATCTGGGGGAAATTTAGACTTGATTAAATCAAGAGTGTCTATAAGTGGTACATTGGTAAATAAGGAGGTGACATTGAAACTAACCATTATGTCTGAATCTTTTAGGATTAGATTTTTAACCAGTGTTTTGAAATGGATTGAATTTTTTACAAAAGTAGAGAAGTTGCCAGTAAGGGGGACAAGCGACTTGGCTAAATGCCTGGCCAGTTTATGTGGGACTATCTATGCTATCAACTATGGGGGCATAGGGGAATATTAGTTTTGTGGATTTTTGGTAATCCATAAATACAGGGTAGTTTAATATGAATTGGTTTTATTTTCCTGATGATTTCTTTGGGCCATGATGTCACTTTTTTCAGTAATTTTCGAACTTTTTTCTTTTGAGACATCATAGGGTCTCTATGTATAATTTGATATGTGGAAATGTCACATATGAGATCTTGCATTTTTCTGTTATACTCTTCTTTATTCATGATAACTGTTGCATTTCCTTTATCGGCTTTTGTAATAATAATATTATTACTAAATAGTAAATAGTATTATTATTATTACCGTGTGACTGTGACCATTATGGGCAAATGGGAAGATCAGTGAACATCCGCCTGGAAGAACATGAAAGATACATTCGCTACTATTACTATGGCAAGTCGGGACTGGCAGACCACGCTCTGGACACTCCTTCACAGAAGATTAGATGGAGAAAAACGAATGTGCTATTTAGGAGTCGTTATAGATCTGAAAGATTATTTTTTGAGTCAGCAATGGCTTTGAAGAATTCTCCCAACCTTAACAAATATGGTTGCATTAATTTGCCAAAAATTTGGGAGACGGTTATCCTAAGAAAAACTCCTGGATAGCTGCTGTTTTTTCCCATTAGAGGGCGCCAAAAAATAGGACTTTAGATCTTTTGTCTTTTACAATTATATTGTTTCACTCACTCACTGTCGTGTTTACAAGTGTGTTGTGCTCTGATGATGCCGAGTTGAAAATCAGCGAAATATATAAGCGTTAATAAAACATCTTTGTGATAAAAGTGTGTGTGGTGTTGTTAATACCGTGAAAAATAAGTCATGAATAACCATCAACACCTAAGCTTATCTGTTAGATTGATTCTAGTTGCTACAGAGCTTTCCATAATCATCTAATGCTGTCCAGAGGAAAGTAATTTGGCTCATAGATGTCACATCAACTTCTATTTCATAGATGCAGTGTTTCAACTTTGTGTCTATTCTACAAGTATTTCAATGGTCATTGCTCCACTGAACTGGAAACCACTATTTCTCTACTTTTTGTTTCATCTGTTCAGTATCTCTTTACTGTGCAACTGCAAGCACACTGAAACTGCTTTTCTTCTTCCTCTTTTATTCAATCTACCTCCATGTACTGGAACAGCCTACCACAAGAAGCATTTCCTAACTACAACCTGAACTCTTCAAAAGAAATATCAATAAACTTCTAAGGCCTCACCTGCACCCAAGACATGGCACTAATGTGCTTATAGGTCGATTTACTTGATGTGTATGGAATCAATATAAAAAATAAAAAAATAAAATAAATCTGCCTTATAATTCCACATATTCCCTCTTGACAATAATCTCCTGTTTGACCAAAGCAATACTTAATGATCAATCTCACCAACAAATGGATTGGTTTTACTTCATTCGGAACCATATCCTGTAAGGAGATTACCAAATCCAACATACTAAAACCTAATTCACATTTCTTCCAGTGCATGCTAGCGTTCAGAAACTCAACAAATTCATGCTTATCTTTCTATACCCTGTCTCGTTCTTCTAATTCTAATGTCAGTTTTTTAAGAAGTATCTATTCAATACTTCTTAAAAAACTGACAATAGCATGTGCATAGTTTCTGACAGTATTAACTATCAAATAACAAGATAAGCTATGAATTTAATATACCTGCTGATATTATTAAATATTTATTTATTAGTACTATGTTTAATTTATACAAAGTTGTTTAATTGAATGCTGATATTATTAAATATTTATTTATTAGTACTATGTTTAATTTATACAAAGTTGTTTAATTTTACTTCATAATGCAACCACATAATTTTGTCCACGAATGTGCAGTGCAGCTAGTGTTCCCTTGACATGCGTAAAATATGCCTCTGCCACTAATGTGTTTACACTAGCCATGTAGAAATAAACCACATATAAGATTAAGCATTCAATCTGGAAAAAGAAGGCTGTACAAAAAAGTAAGCACAAGATGAAAGGTAATAATCAGTTATGAGGATTGCAACAGGTCAGGAAGGCAACTCAATTGGTAAAGACAGCAAAAATGTGGAAAGAATATAAATTAGTCCATCAAACCAAGAAAAATCCTAGAGAGTTCTTTTGATATATGGCAAGTGATATGTAGAATGAGTACTCCATAAGTACCTAACCAGAGTATTTCACCCACATTAATGTGACATCATGAGGAGCCTGATGTGGAGGAAGAACTGCCAATGGTCATCAGGAGGTATATAAGGAATTAAGTAAACTTGATGTTAACAAGGCAGTAAGTAGGACTTGACAACATATCATAAATTAAAGATACCAAGAAATTATATACTTGGTTTAATCCTTTATCCAAGTGTAAGCAAACAAGTTTGCACCTGAACTATTTTCAGGTGACACACACACACACACACACACACCACCACTATTCATGGAGTAGTGGTGGTGTGTGTGTGTGTGTGTGTGTGTGTGTGTTGGGGGGGGGGGGTTATAGCAGGCAACATCCATCATCTCATGGCTTCAAATCTCTGACACTCATTTTTTGTAATATTATTATTATGTGACACCTCCAAGGAGTCCAAGGCCTCATTGTGGGAAGGCACTCTGCTCCATACATCTGTCTCTCCTACTACACACAACTACCATCAATGCCATCTAACGCCAGTACTAATTCAATTTTTTATCTGTAAATTGCATGCGTTCTGAAGGCCGATTTGTCTGTACATGGGATAAAAAACCCTGCTACCTCTGTATGAGATCAGCTGACTCACCTTCAAATGAAAAAGTCCATATAAAAATTCCTCTCGTAATGACGAGAATCAAACTTAAGTTTTTTTCTAATTGAAGGGCACAATATTCTCAATCTTCCATCTGTACTATGGAGGCATGAGTTCTACGGTCAAGTTTTGAGAAGGGTGAAAAACTCGTGTTTCCAGGAGAAAAAAAAAATCCTACTTGCCAAATTCCAGAGATTGACCAACTAGAGAGAACTGGTTGAAGAAAGGCTTGGAAAGAGGTTCTTCAAGTTTCCTACTAGGTTTATTCAATTATATAAATGATCAGACAATGTATTAAAATTCATGTGAAAAAATAAAATAAATCATGAGAGAGAGAGAGAACAAAATAGAAAACTCACCAAACTGTTAGAGAAGGATGCTCTTGCAATGTGCTAGTTGGTATTACAGGTAATTTTTTCAACTGAAGTTTTGTTGTTAGATCACTAAAAAAAAAAAAAAAGAGAGAGAGAGAGAGAGAGAGAGAAAAGTTTTAATATAATTTTTAATAAGCTTTAATTTAAGATCCTTAACTTAATCATCCATAATTCAAGATAAGCCTTAATACTTAATAACATAATAGTACAAAGACATTTCTATAATACCTTTATACTATAAACAGTACAACCTTATTTCAGAAAGAAAAATAAGTAAACTTCTTTCAATAAATACAGAATTACTTTAAATATGTTAATAGCCACCGAAATAAGCAGAATTTTGTAGGTTTTGAAAAAATTCAACTTTTTTAAGACAAAATTATCAGAATTATTACCATAAAGCAAGTGACTGATAAATTTTTATAAAATGCAACATTTTATAAAAATTCTTTGCAAAGTATGTGGTTCGAACGCTGCCTGTTTATTGTTGTCATTTGTAGTGATGAACAGTGGCGGCTCGTACATAAGCACTGCAACACTTCAGCACCCCCAAGGAAAAAATGAAAAAATTAAATTTTGTTTGCATTTATAAATAATAACAATGCTTACAACATTATATAAATGCGATACAAGATGTTAAAAGTTACATCTTATGTTTTGACATTGATTGAATAACTAATAATTGGAATTGTTCGATTAACTCTTTAGATTATGAAACAAAAGGCAGTGCGATCTAACGCAATGTCAGAATTATCACGTTAGGCCAATTGCAGCTAGCCTCGCCGATATTCGTTTGTGCTTCTCATTGCACATTACAAGTAATTCCGACACTGCTCATTTGGGCAGTGTATTGTATGCGTGCATGCGTTATTTCTGTGAGATATGAAACTTTTATTATTAGTGTGTGTTCGTGGTGAAAGTGAACTACTGTTTGTAAATATTATTTTATTTTGTTAAATAGCATATAATTATTTATTTATTATAGATACAAGGCTGAATTATGATGAGTGTCACTGTTGTAAATATGAAAAGAGTTATATTTTTCAATTATTGTTACACAAAACAAATGCACTGTGATCTAACGCAGTGTTAGAATTACCGTGACAATTGCAGCTAGACTCGCCGATATTCATTTACGCTTGTCATTGCATGTTACAAGTGATTCCGACACTGCTCATTTGGGCAGTGTATTGTATGCTTGCGTGCGTTATTTCTGTGAGATACAAAACTTTTATTATTGGTAAGTTTTAAAAGAGGTAAACCGTGAGTAGACATATTGGTACACAATAAATAACGGAAAAAACTCACGTAGAAAGATTATTTATTAGTATAATTTTCGCCTTCAGTACATCTTCAGTAATGTACTGAAGATGCCTGTGACACACAGGCGAAAATTATACTAATAAATAATCTTTCTACGTGAGTTTTTTCCATTATTTATTGTGTGTACCGATACTTTTATTATTGGTGTTTGTTCGTGGTGAGGGTGAAATATTTTTAATAAAGCAATTTTTTAATATGTAAATTTATTTATTAATAAATTGGTTACTGATTAGGAAAAAATGATTTTTTTTTATTTTGTATATGCAGCACCCACACTTAAAATTTTCACCGGCTGCCACTGGTGCAGAAAAACAAATTAATTGATTCACTAATTTTTCTAGGTAATATAGATTATCTTTTGCACTGATATCACATTTATTTATTTATGCTTATGGCTACATGAAACTGGTAAGTGAGTGAAGAGTACAATCACAATTTCCAGCAACAAACAATGAAAATCTTAACATATAAAAGTTCATTACATAAAAGGCACAACCAGCTTTCTAAGTCTTTCCTTTCTTTTTTTTTTTTTTTTTTTTTTTTTTTTAAATAAAGCAAAATTAACTTGTCATAATCAAACCAGGGACAATTATCGTCCTACTGTAACAGGTATGACAAGGCTCCATGTTCTCACAACACAAATGTAGCTGTATCCTAGGTCTAATTAGAGAGCAGTTGTGTCTTGTGTGAGAAAACTTGATCTACTAGAGGGGGGGGGGGGGCCCATTTCGCATTATATCATCTTCTAACATGAGGAGGATTATGATACCATGACAAGGATTATGAGAGTGACTACGAGAATAACTTCTTCGTGGTGAGACAGGACTGTGATCTTCTGTTTCCTCCATAACCATTGCGACAACTGATATAACATTTATATTCATGGATAAAAAATAATAATAAATAATGATCATGATTTTTTTTCTGTCTGAAGAAGACACAAAAAATATCATTGCTACCTATATATGAGGTGTGATAATTTAATTCCTGGAATGCACCTGTAAAAACCTACGTTCAGAACTATACATTAGTGGCCACTTGCGCCTTTGCAGTAGTCCCCTTGTGCATTTATACATTGGTTTAGACCGTGTTTCCATTTTTGGAAACAGGCCTCGAACTCTTTTTCCAGAATACTCGAGTTCCTTTATCACATTATGCTGGATATCAACGATGTCAGAAAATCTTCATCCTTTTAGCGCAGCTTTTAATTTTGGAAACAGCCAGAAATCACAGGGAGCTAAGTTGGGTGAATAAGCAGGATGATCTAATTCAGCAATTGATTTTTTGGGCAGAAACTCTCTCACGATGAGCACACTATGGCTTGGAGCACTGTCATAATGGATGATCCACTTGTCAGGCCACAATTCAGGTCTTTTTCTCTGAACAGAATCTTGAAATCTTTTCAGCACCTCTAAATAGCATTGTTGGTTGACCGTGTGTCCCTGTTCAATGAATTCATAGTGGACTATTCCCCTTGTGATCAAAGAAACACACCAGCATGGTCTTGAATTGTGAATGTGACATGCATGCTTTTTTTTTTTTTTTGAATGTGGTGAACTTGGAGTTTTCCACTACATGCTGTACTGTTTTGTTTTTGGATCATATTGGAAGCACCAGGTTTTGTCACCTGTAATTACTCTCTGAAAGGTGCTTATTTACAGAAAGATCAGTCACAACTTGAAGCTGCTGCTGTTTCTGTTCATCCATCAAGATTCGAGGCACAAACTTATCAGAAATCTTTTGCATACCCAATTCTTCAGTTAAAATTACCCTGACTGTTTTTCATTTCATTTGCAATTTATCAGCCATTAATCGCACACATAATCGTCTGTCAGACTGTACCAAATCTCTCACTGTGTTCCCATTTGTGTCTGTCATTTTTGTTTTTGGCTGTTCACTTCTGGGGTCATTGTCATTCACATCTTCTCTCCTACCTTTGAATCTCTTATGCCACTTAAAGACACTTGACTTTTTCGGAGCATCCACACCATATGCTACTTTCAACAGCTACAATGTTTCTGTAGCAGTTTCGCCAATTTACACACACAAAATTTGATGTTGACATGCTGCTCCAAATTCTGATCACATTCTTATGCCTAAGTTTACACACGGATCTCTATTGTTTTTGCAATAGCCGACTAGCAAATGGCTCTATCAGCTCAAGGTTTATGCACGCATTAGTTAAAACAAATCATCACATGGATGACGCTATGCAGGTGTTCTTGGAATTAAATTGTCACACACCTTGTATGCACACCTATTTAACACTAAGAAGCTCGCTGGAGGGGGGCTAGATGGGTGAAGCAAGAAGGTTTTCATATTTCCCGTTATCTGTAGAAGAAAATTTATGGATGGGGTATTATTGAGCTATAAGCCAGCTCTGATCTTGGCAGGAGGATAACAGCAATAGCAGAGTCTCAGTTAAAACTTCATTGGCTACAGCATTGCCATCCATTACCCTCTCTGAGTACCCATTTTAGTTGCCTCATACGACATGCATGGACTATGTGCTATTCTTATCCTGGCCACCACACAGGGTAAGAAGTTTGTCTTCTCCAGCAGTCACATAAACCCCCCCTGCCCCCATACACACACATGCACTAGCCTGGTTGGCTTGGTTAGCATATTCATTTTCCAACCAACAGGCTGTGGGTTTAAATCATTTTGTGTGGGAGTGAACATTTTGTGAATGTCAGGTGGTAGAAGATGAATTCCATCACCCTACTTACTGGAGGCCTGAAGTGACTTGAAAAAAAAAAGTTTAGAGCAGGGTTTTCAAAGCATCTACAACTCAGCCCAAAATTAATATCAGTGTTTTAGTAGTATATTAGTACTATAGACTAAATGCCCTCCACGAGTATGATTCACATAAAAATAAAATACAAAGATGATATGGATTTTCTTCAATGGATATTCATTTTTCCTTTCTCAAAAAACTTCTTCCT
Source organism: Typopeltis vanoorti (assembly GCF_054136105.1). NCBI lineage: Eukaryota > Metazoa > Arthropoda > Arachnida > Uropygi > Thelyphonidae > Typopeltis > Typopeltis vanoorti. Next base: position 74,056,118 of record NC_143553.1, on the reverse strand, counting down.
CATCCATCAGGTGATGGGTTGAGACCCTTATGAATAAGAAATCTTTGCCATCTGGCACAATCTCTGGCTATTTCACCCATCCCTCTGAAGCTCAATAATTGTGAGCTTTCCTTCAAGTGTGAGGTGTCCAACCATTTTAATTGCTGTTTAATAATGATCTCCATGTTATCTTCGCTACAGTTTACTTTGTGTTTGACTTGACTTGTTCATTTGTTTTGTATTTTGACCAGTAAGTCTTATTTATTATTCTTACACATTTCATTTCAAATGCTCTTACTTTTCTGCATTTTTTTCTGACATGGCTTTTCTTCAATAAATATTCATTATTCCTTCCTCAAAAGACAGACAGAATTAACCCTCTTGTCATCAAGAACAGGTTTACAAGGAGGCTAGCTTTTTGGCCATAACAGGTCAACTGGGAACAATAAATAACAGAAGATGAAATAATATAATAAACTTTACAAGATACATTAGTACAATAAAGATAAACTGCTACAGTCCCATAACTGTTTACAAGTGTGTGACTTATATATTTACTCTAAGTCATTCATATAAACACACACACAAAGGGAGTACCAAAAATAACTGGAATCTGAAGTTGGCACACATGCATTTTCTAGTTATGGATGATGCCACTAGGCATTGTAAGTATGCAATTTTCCACACCAGTCTGACAAGTGGCATCATCCTGTGTGAACTGGTTCATTGTTCTGGCTGTTTTTTTGTTAGTGCTTACAAGCAAGTTTGGTGATTTTGTGATGGCTTACCACAAGAAACAGAGTGTGCATGAAAGTTTGTTTTCTTTTGGATAAAACTGCAGCTGAAACTATTGTTATGCTTTGGCAAACCTTTAAGGATGACACTTCAATTAAAATGAAGGTATACAAGTGGTTTCCCCATTTCAAAAATGGGGACATGTCAGTTGAAGACCCACCACAATCTCGCTGACCTTCAACAAGCAGAAATGATGACATCAAAAAGGTTCACCAAGTAATCAATGAAAATCATTGAAAGACCACTGAGAAAGTTTCTCAAGATACGAATTTGTCATGGAGTAAATGCTAGCAAATTAACAGATTTGCAAATGAAATGTCTGTAATAGTTCTTGACGAAAAACAACATGGTGGCTGTTCTCCTCCCTACTCGACTGATCTCTATCCACGTGACATTTTTTTTTATTCCCACAGATAAAAACCACACAAGGGCAGCGATTTGTTGATATGGATGAAGTGAAAGAAAAGTCGCTGGAGGCCATAAACAGTATTATAGTTGAACAGTTCTAGAACTGCTTCCACCAGTAGAAAAAATGTTGGGACAAGTGCATTGACTCACATGGAAAATACTCTGAAGGAAACTAGAATATGGTATTATAAACTTTAATAAAAATTTTTTTTTAATAATTCCAGTTATTTTTGGATACCCCCCCCCTCATACATATATATATAAAAATGTGATTCCTGCCCATGTAAATTAAATACATCAGTACTAGGTGCAGACTAAGGGTTTGAGTATCCAATCCTGCTCAATAAAACCAAACATGTAATTTTTCAAGCCACTTCAATCCTACCAAAAACAAAGTGAGATCCAAACCACAACTAAGAGGGAAGACATTATCTGCTATACAGATCAGGTTACAAATTTAAGAACAACATGACTGGGGTGGACAAAATACAGTAGTCAGTGATACTTCTTTTGCCAACCATTTACAAGTTTCCTGAAAGCATATTGAATTTCTTTATTTTCTTTCTTTCTTGTTTTTTTTGAAAAATATTACTCCTTAAATTAACGAGAATGAAATTAATAATTAATGAGTGTATTACCTTTCATAAATATTCTCACTAAATCATAAACTGTTGACCTTTATTAGTGCAGCTTTCATTTAAAACAACTATTTTTTTGTTGTTGTTGTTTTGGGGAGGAACATTTTAAAAATTATATACATATATTTTTCATCTGATCTGATCCTGTGGCTTCCTCTCTTTGAGAGGGGTTGCAGCTGATTACTAGGGAGATAATGATGCAAGGTGGTTACCCGTTGCCTTCCTTGCATATTTTTCATGGCATGGAATAATTTTTTTTCTTACTTTCCTTACAGTGACACCAATATTTCCAGAATACAGATTTATGGAACCCTTACTCTGACATAATTTCATAAATTTACTATAATCAATATTCAGTGTATATTCCACCTTTGGGTGAAAAAGACAATTTTGATTTCATGATGATAGGAATCTTTATATGGGCTTTCTCAATTGAAGGTGAATGAGCTAATCTTATATGGAGATGGCATGGTTTTTTCCTGGAAACTCAGATTTTATGTTCCACAAAACAGACAAACCAGAGAAAACACATGATAGCTATGTTGCTGATGGCAGATAGTATAGTTCAGATAGTGCATTGTAGGCAGAGGATCATGTAATTATAAGGTGGCTTCCTCATTATAAGTCCTCAGATTCCATGGAGAATTGAAAATTATTAGTATTATTATTCAGGCCTCCACGGAGTCAAAAGGCTCATCGCAGGAGGCCCATTCGTGCTCTCACCACACTATGAGGCAATGCATTCCACAGTTCAACCATCCTCCATGCAAAAAAAATGCGCACAATTTCCAGGGATGGCCCCTTGTCCTCACTCCTTCCCTCTGTTCCACTAAGTGAAAGAACTCCCCCGTGTCAACCCTGTAACTACCTCTCAACAGTTTAAAAGTTTGAATCATATCACCTCTTCTTCTATCCACCAAACTCTGCAGTCCACATTCCCTCAGCCTGTCTTCATAAATAACATTGTACAGTCCTGAAAACATCTTTGTTATCCACCTCGGCACCCCTTCCACAATAATTATTTAACCTCTTCAAATCCTGGGAACCAAATTTGAGAACAATAGTCCAAGTGTGGTCTGATTGAGGCTTTATACAATTGAATGACAACTCTTATCTCTGCAGGTCAGCATCCTTCTCAGTATTGCAGCAATCCTTTGGGTTACCTTCACCACCTTTGCAATAGGTTCCCTGAATTTCAGGTTTCTATCAATCACCCCCCCCCAGATCCCTTGTATCCCAAACTTCAAGACTACATTTTGCTGCATTAAACTGATACCCTCATTCATTTGCCCATCTTTTCAGTTTATTCAAATCCTCTTGCAGGGCTACCACATCTGCACTATTACTAATAACCAATTTATGTGAAACTTAACTCACTAGAAATAGGTATAAGTACTGCTTAGACCAGATGCACCTATATAAAGTAACCTTTAAAAACGAAATTAATTCTTGACTGGCAAGATTTTCAGCAACAATTCATAAACTTTGCAAAACGATTTTATTTATTTAAAACTTATATCTTACATAGGTTTTACCCAGTGGCATAGCTAGCGCTTTTGCCGCCCCTCTCAATACACACCAAAAATACTACAAAAAGTCAAAACAACGTATATGGAAATAAATTAAAACACTATGTTTATTTTAGTTGATATAAAGGTTAAACAATAGAGGTCCCAGTACGGAGCCCTGTGGGGCCCCACTTGTAACCTTCTGCCTCCTTGATACTGCTCCCCCATACACACTCTCACAGATAATATTGCCCTCATCTGCACAAAGCTGTATTATGGTCCCTCACTAATTTCTCCAAGATCTTAACAACTAATGACGACTTTTATAGCTGGAGAGAAGGTCCTGCAAAAAATCACAAATTTCTACTATTCCCATACCAGATCTTAAGACATTATGATAAGCATATTACTGTTATTTGAAAAACACCAGAAGGCAATTTATGTGAAATTTAACTCACTAGAAATAGGTATAAGTACTGCTTAGACCAGATGCACTTATATAAAGTAACCTTTAAAAACGAAATTAATTCTTGACTGACAAGATTTTCAGCAACAATTCATAAACTTTGCAAAATGATTTTATTTATTTAGAACTTATATCTTACATAGGTTTTACCCAGTGGCGTAGCTAGCGCTTTTGCCGCCCCTCTCAATACACACCAAAAATACTACAAAAAGTCAAAACAACGTACATGGAAATAAATTAAAACACTATGTTTATGTTTAGTTGTAAGTATAGTTGTTAAAAACTAATTATTAATTAAATAATAAAAATTACTAAGTTAACATATATAAAAGAATCATTGAAAAATAAAATTGTGTCTTACGTGAAAAGTACCGCCAGAGGTGGACCCCCCCTCTTCTATGCCACTGGTTTAACCATGAAAATTGAACAATAACTTTTAAAATGTAAGTTTGCACTTACATTTACTGAATGCACTCTACTCTATACAATAAGGGTTTTGGCATCCTTGATACAGACGTGTTGTTGACAAACAGAAAATCATCAAAAAGCTATATTACTGACTAGTTGTACCTTTTATGATGGGATGTCTCTACACAATTGCCACCAGAATGTGATAAACAATAACCCTTACTGGATAGAATTAAGAAGAGACAACAGTATTTCTCATTTAATGCAGATTAAATGAGAAAGATAAGAATATTTAGTTATGATTTTATAAACTGGAACATGTTATCAATCTTTGAGTAAAGCATTACACAGAAATTTATAAAGTTGAAGATCAGAAAATGCCAAACTAAGAAAAGAAATTATTACCAAATCTGATTACAAGAGACTAAGAGGTTATGCTAATTGGAAGAAATTTTGGATGTCCTTTATAAACAGATATTAGAAAATTTAAACTACAGTAATCCATCAATTATTCAACCACAGTGTGAGAGCAATTTGCTGGTAAAATAACTGACCAGCAAATCTCATGTAAACATTCTATTTTATATAAATATCGCTAGCTATTGGAGCACAATTACGTTATGCTATACCATAAGTCAGATGAAACACCAAGTCATTCAAGGATCAATGAATTGGAGGTTTATTGGTTTCATTTATTTTATTGATTTCATTTATTTGTTCACTTCAGACAAAGATGTCAATATCAAAATTAAAATAGTACAACAAATTAATGAGTTGATCATAAAGTTACTGCAATTTCCACATTTTGTAAGATATCCCAGACTTGCAACTTCTTCTCAACTTATATTCTCAATATACCTTCTACAGTTATAGAAGTACAAAATAATCAATCAATAACAAAGAGAATCTGAATTTGAGTAAGTAATTACACAATCATTACTTACTCTATGTAATCTCCATGAGTTGCCTGAAGTACTAGAGCTGCTAAGCAGAAAGCCACCTCACTACTCACCTCTACAGTGCCCTAAGAAATATAAAAATTGGTTTTATCACCAAAAATAAACTAACTCAGTATAAACTAGTACTTATTTAATTAATTTATTTATATAAATTTGAAGATTAAGATAAAACTTGCCTGGTATATAAGGCTTAGGCAGATTGCTAAAACGAGAGAAAAATAATGACTACTTTCTCATTAGAAATATGAATGTAGGCTGTTGAAATATGACAGATGGTTCAAATAGAATCATAGTGTGTTATCATGCCTCCATGTCAGCAGGAACTCATTAAGCAAGAATTGCCTCTATACTACAAACCCCCAAAAATTAAAAATTAGATTTATACTTCTCATCCTATTATCATTACTATTTAAGATTGGTCATATTAATGCAATTTACTAATGTTTACAAATACTTATCAACAAATTAAGATGTGTAATTTCTTATTAAATTGAGAAATTATAAGCTATTATGGATATTGCTGATTAACTAAGTCAGCAGTGGGCAGATCCCAGCTCTCGACTTTTGAGGCAGGTTTGGTTTTTATTGTGTTTATCATAAAAGACAAACATTCATGATACTTTTTTTTTTTTTTTTTTTCCACAGACATATTTAAATTATTTAGAAAATATCTCGTGGCCAGCGAACATCTGAAAAGCATCCTATGCAGCTTTTGGGTTTATGAAACTCGCCACCCCTGGACATTCACAGCTATACATTCAGCCACAAAGCATATTCCCTTTTCCCAAAAGAGACAAAATTTTTCCATATATTCGGGACATCTACAAATGGATCAAAATATATTCTCAAACATTCGAATTACAAAACTGTGTTTGCCACAAGTTAAAAACTGCAAACCTTAAGAAAACAAAACTCTACAATATGTTATTTATAAATGTAACAGATGCAATATACGACCCAGATGTAATAATACTACTGTATTTATATTTGATCCACCATCCATTCTTCAAAATCACGTTTAACTGAATGTCAAACAGGACTGCAATATCTCCATACTTAATCATCAAACCATAAAGAAAAAAAATAATAATAATACAAAACAGAATGCTGGCAATATTAACAAAAATCCTATCTGAAGTATAGTTACATGTCATACATTAAAACATGTAACTATCCGTGGAATCAAATGACTCATTTCAAGAAGTTCATCCAAAATGCCACAATAACTGTCATACTACATCTTAAATTTATAGACAACTCTCTCTCCCTCCCTCCCCTCTCTCTATGTACGTGGGCTGTTCAATAAGTAATAAGACTAATTTTACTGTGGTAAAACCACTCATCACAATACTAATTTCTGTGGAATAAAGAAATGTTGCTGTCTGTATTAACAAAAGAGGTTGATAGATGGCATATACGGGCTGATGTGCCAGAGTGTCACGTGACTAAACGCAAGCTTGTTTCGGCGCGACCAGTCTTCGAAATGAAAGCATCCTTGGAACAGCGTTATGCGATTAAATTTTGTGTGCATTTGCAAAAATCAGCATAGGACACTTTTAACATGATACGCAAAGCTTTCCACGATGAAGCAATGTCGAGGGCAAGTGTTTTTCGCTGGCATAAAACTTTTAAGGAAGGAAGGCAAAATGTGGAAGATCTTGAATGTGAGGGAAGACCTTCAACGTCCATCACAGAGATAATGATCAACACAGCAGCAATTATCATCAAGCACGTCAAAAGGAAGCGTCCATTGCTGAAGAATGGTTTCTTATTGCACCACGATATTGCAAGGCCACATATTGCTGGTTGTGTAGTGGACATTTTGCAGAAGAACAACACAGATATCCTACCACACCCTCCATACAGTCCTGATCTCGCACAGTGCGATTTCTGGCTGTTTCCTCAGCTCAAGAAACCACTAAGAGGCCACCATTTCGAAAGCAACAAAGCATGTGTAAAAGCTGCGGAGGCGGTTTTGAAAGAACTCTCAAATAAACGGACTTTCACATGTGTTTAAGAAGTGGACGCAACGTTGGGACAAATGCATCGTGTCTCACGGTAGTTACTTCGAAAAAGACCATGTAAATGATGACGATTAAAGGTAATCTGTTTTCTGTATAAATATAGTCTTATTACTTATTGAACAGCCTACGTATAAATTTAAGATGTAGTATGACAGTTATTGTGACATTTTGGATGAACTTGCTGAAATGAGTCATTTGATTCTATGGATATGTGCTGCATTAATAATGATACATAGAAGCAAACACATACACACAAAATTAGATTTTGATGAAGTTATGCCAAAGTAATGCAGACTATAGCAAAAATCTATGCAAACTGCACAAATACCAGTGGGATGTGTAGGCAATATCTATGAGATCAATAAAACCCTCGCTTTTTTAAGGCTAAAATATCAGTATTCATGTCCGTTTCTACATCCTTTTACACTCTCTTATTCTACTAGCAGCTACCCAATAACTTAAAAACTGTACTTCTATACCCAATATATCACACCCCCTGCTTTCTGAAAAAAGAAAAGACAAATCTAAACAATTTGTTTTAATCGTTTAGATTTTTTAATGCAAATACCACTCATGAAAGGCTGAAAACTTATATTACATTAGCACCGTGGGTTGGATAGAGAACAAACAAAATTAAGAATACTTATTTCATCTTTAGGTTTGGTGGCTAGGAAGAATCTTGACTATGATGTCCTTTTGAATACATCTTCCATATGTTTGTGCTATGCATTTCTAGAGTTCGTCCAGTTTTACTTATGTAATTTCTCCACAAAATCACCATACAGTATTAACTTCTAGTTTTTAATTCAGTGGATGCAGGTTTTTAAAGAACTTCAAAACATGAAAGTTTGTTTAGACCTAAAAGATATGTGTATTTTCTGACTTCAAAATTTTCTCCATGCTTGAAAATGGTAGGGCAATCAAACCTTTGAAGTAAGGGTTCATTTTGTATGGTTGCAGTTCTTTACAGAATAACAATCTTTTAATTAACTGCACATTTATAATCATTTTTAGTAAAGGAAGATCTAGTTCTTCCAGTGCACTTCACTGTTCCACTTATTTTTTATGTGTCTGTCCAATTTTACACAAATTATGGACTCTACAACTGTGTTATAAATAATTATTTTAATTTCCCAATGTTTCAACCTTCATATTAAGGTCATCATCTGGAGTATATATATATATATACACACACACACACACACACACACACACACACACACACACACACATAAGCTAAATTACATTCAACACAATATGCTGAGGAGACAATGATTTGATCAACGGTTATTCTACTGGCCTGACCTCTAGTGAAAATAAAATAAAATTACAATAAATAAATCAAAGCTATACTCTATTTAAGACAACATCAGAGAAACATTCTTTCACATAGATAGTTTTGTTACAGTAAAAATGATGTCCTAATTTAATATGACAATTGTTATTTAAGTTAAGGGATATTACATCCCATATTGTTTCATAGCTGAATAAGAAACTCAAAGAATTTCATGCCGAATATAGAAAATATATAAAGTTCGGCGAGTCCAAGCGTAATTATTCTAATATAACAAAATCTAATATAAACGATTGTTATATTAGATTTAGGATCCTGGATTATCTATGGTCCTATTTATAATTAACTCTTAGAGAGAAAGATTAAGTGGGTATAATATGCCTTCCATATGCTTGGGATTTTTAGACCATCATTATTGTTAATATTAGGGTGATTGTTAAGAATCTTACATGCCTCCTTAAATTTACATTCATACCATGTTTTGGTGTGATGCGTTTCCAATCAATTCTATGTAAAGTGTTCAGGGCATAATCAGAAAGACCAGCTTGACCATAGTTATTATATTTAATATGTCATTTACTAAATACACTAAAAACAGGGTTTGAAGATTTGCTCCAATGAACAAGCACTTAAAGATGAATTAAAAGTCAGTGGCGCACCCAGAGAGGGGGCCAAGGGGCCCTGGCTCCCCCCAAAAAGAGAAAGGAAATAAACACTAGAAAATTTTCCAAAAATCTTTTCCTAATTAAAATTCTATTTTTTTTTTTTTTTTTTTTTATTTATGTGGATTTCTATACTACTTGTTATGTATTGGCAATCACTGCAGATGCTCAAGTCATTGGTCATGTGCAATGCGTAGTGTCTATTCGTAAATCGTCTACTCAACTCGCCCCCCCCCACCCCAAGATTAAATCTTGAGTGCTTGGGCCCCCGCTCCAAGATTAAATCCTGAGTGCGCCACTGTTAAAAGTTATCAGCAATACCTTCCTAAAAAAATGGTTACAGCCAAAATACTATCAACAAAATTCTGAATTCTCAAAATAAATTATTATTATTATCTGAGACATCCAGGGAGTCAAGGACTCATCGAGGGAGGCTGTAAATTACCCAACCCAGCTATCATATCTTCCCTTAAATTCATTTACACTAGATGCACTCACTACCCCCTAAGGGCAAATAATTTCCCTTGCTCACTGCTCTCTGGGAGAAAAACATAGCTCTTACCCCTTCTTGACTGAGAACAACCTTAACTTTCATGGATGCCCCCCCCCATGTTCTCTCCCCGCCTTCCATATAAAGAAAAATTTCATCATTTGAAATGCTATAACACCCACTCAAAAGTTTATAGACCTCTATTATATCACCCCTCTTTCTTCTGTTAACTAGTCTGCAATCTGTCCTCATAATCTAAATCCCATAATCCAGATATAATCTTTGTAACCATTCTTTGCACCCTTTCCACAGCTTCTTTATCCCCCTTGGAACCTGGGAGACCAAATCTGGGCACAGTAATCCAGGTGTGGTCTTATCAAAGCCTTATAAAGAGGAAAAATTACTTCCTTATCCTTACATGTCAAGGTTCGCTTCAACATAGCAATTATCCTCTGAGTTGTAGTTGCAATTTTTGCTATGTGACCTTTGAACTTTAAATTCTTATCCACCAATACACCAAGATCCCTTATCTCTTCGGTTTCTTGTCTGCTGCTGGAACTCTAATAAATAAAGAATTATTTGTTCTGATTTACTGCAAATTCCTAGTGTGGTCATACACCCATGAAGGATAGGAGCTATTTCTTTCCTTCTTCAATCAGCTAAAATCATCAATCAAATTTAATTATGCTAGATAAGAAATTATATTCTTGTTTTAATCCTTTACCTAAGCAAACAAAGTATGTGTATGAAGTACCTTCATGACTAATCCATTTGTATATAGAGGCTTGTATATTTTGCATCAACTGCTTCAGTATCTCATAATACACTGCACACTTTTGTCATGCAAATTGAGCAACATTATTCCCCTCTCATCTTAATTCTTATAACAAAATAATCAGATAGTAATTTCAGCTGAAAAATAATACATAACATGCTGTTGGATGCAAAAAAAAGATATGTCTAATCACAACAATGAAGCATATGCTGAGCAAAAAGTATTATCTCAGGCAACACATCGCTAAAAGAAGAAACCGACACCTAGATTCTGCTTTTATCAAAAATTGTTATAATGCATAGCTGATTAAAAATATTGTTTTTTGAGAAAGGATCCATGACTGGTCACAGGAGACCACTCCATACTACATCAATCCCCAACCCGGCTTGCTCTGTGTGAGAGAGTTCTCTGGCTGGTCTGCCCGGTTTTCACAGGTTGAAAAACAGGGAGGTTGAAAAATCATGTATCATATTAGCCTGTCTCGTGTCTTTGTATGAGACCTGCTAATTCACTTTCAATTGAAAAGTCCTTAAAATATTCTTCATGTCTTAGAAAGGGGTTGCTAACAATCCCAAACACAGACTTTGCTCTACCAGAATTATTTTACGGGCTAAACAAATTAAGTAAACTGTTAATTATGAGTCATTATTTTAATGTTTTATATTCCAAAATTCTTTACTAATAAAGTTGGCAATGAAATCAATTAGCTTTGTATTTTATAATCATAATTTTCATACTGCATTTCAGAACATGCAGCCTAGAAGTTAACTCCAGCTTCGTTACTGCGTATGAATATCACATATGTATATTAAAATGTTTAAATACGCATTATATGACACATACAGGACCTCCTTATTCATTGGGCGAAATGGGCTATAGCCCTGGAGCACCATTGATCGAAGGGTGCTTAAGAACCGAGTACCTTTTTTCTATTGTATTTTTATAAATACAAATAAACTATTATATTATAAATATTGATGAATTAAATAAAAATGTGCAATGTCGATATATTTTAAAATAATTTTTTTTGCACTGAAATTTATTTAATTAATTATATGTATTATTTAATTATTGTTCAATCCAATGCGATTAAGGTGCCAATTTTTTTTTAGCCCAGGACATGTACAACGCCGAAAAATAACTTTAAGAATGACTAAGATGTTATGATACTCATGTAGCTGTACCTCACGTGCATTTAATTTTTTTTGCGAATTTTTATTTTTGATTTCTCTTCAAATTATTTATTATGTTTCTATCATTATTATTGTATGTGTTGTGGTTTAAATAAAAACGAGGGCAAAATATTTCTGTCTCCCCACACCATAAAAAAAAGTGAAAAAAAAAAAAAAAAAACCTCAGAATCAGGCCTGGTTCTGACAGTTGGCAATCCTAAATACAAATCGCTAATTTGTTTTACTGAGTTTAATCAATTTTTTTTTTCTTAATAATAGTTTATTATCTCTCAAATAATTACATGAATATACTAATATTTAGGTTGCAACTTTATAATATACTAATATTATAAAGTTGCATTGTATATATACTAATATATACAATGCAACTTTTTCTTGCAAAATGGTTCAGTAAGAATTATAATTACTCTTAATATCTTTATCATTTGCAGAATTTCTCATTGACACAAGAGTAAAAAGTGTGTATTATTAATAATAATCATAGTAATACTTTACACTTAACTCACAAGTTAAACAATATTACTTATGTTGCAGTTTACATAATAATAATTTTTTTAATTTAAATATATAATTTTAAGCTTAAATATATAACTGAAGTATTATTATCACATTTTCTGTTTACTACTAGAATTCATTACAGAATGTGAAATGAATAATGTTAGATAAATACTACTACTGGGATGCAACTCAACTACACCCTCGAAGCTTTGTAATTAGCTTATCTGAGGGTGATACTGGTTATATATATATATATTTGTTATTGATTTGGTTGCTGTGTTGGAAATAGGCAGATCTTTGGGAGGTCAAATGAATGATCTGAAAGGTCTGATCAAAGTGAAATTGTCGATATATCCTGTGTTATTGCATCTGTCTTGATGGTTCACATTCTTTTTTATTGTGGGCTTCTTTTTGAACTATTTAGGAGGCCTTTTTCTTCACAGTGGCAGCCTTTCTATGTCTTCTGTGCTTTTAATTTGTATCGGCTTTGAAGTTTGCGACTTCCTTATGAATATCTTGGCATCGCTGGTCCAATAAAATTGGTAATTTTTTTCCATTTTTGCTTTTCTTGTTTGGTACAACAGATTCTGGTTGAATGGTGTTAATTATTCGGATAGGAAGATTGGTGTATTGTCTTGCTGTGCGTTCAAGTCCTTGGCAACTGGTTTTTTCTGCCTGCTGGCTTTTATGAGATTGTCTCTTGCGGACTTGCTCTTAAGACGAATTAAACCAAGGCTCGCCACGACCTGGTGCAGGTCGTGGCGAGCCTTGGTTTTTGCTTTTCCTAGGAATCCGATTTACGGTCTGAATGTCGTTAAGCTGTAGGGGGATATCAATTACATGGCCTAATTTTAAAACCATGTCTCTGAGGTTTTCTGTAGGTGCAGTTTCAGGAAGACCGTTTATGACAAGATCTTTTTTTTATGTTGTTGCTGATTTAAACGTTCGTATTGTAGTTTTAGAGAATTAAGTTCTTGTCAGAGTTCGGATGTCTCTTTCATCAAATTGTGTTGCCTGTCATTTAGTGTGTTAATGCTCATTTTAATGTCTTTTACCATTTGCAACACTTCTATAACTGCTAAATTATTATGTTTTAACAAATCTTCATATTCGCTAGATTTTTTTGTTATTTGTTCGTTCTGTTTCTTAAAGAGTTCTTGCACAAGGTCTACTAAGCAGGCTTTTATGGTCTCTAGACCGTTTCCTATTAGTATATTAGTATATTTAAAGAGTTGAAATTATAGGACTCACCTGCATTTTTTTGTCTGTTCAGTTCGTCGTCTGATTTTGCCTCCGGTATAATCGGCTGCGTCGTAGGTGGCTGCTTTAGGTGCGTTTCTTTGTTCTTCCTACAGAGTACGCACTTCCATTTCTCGCGTGTTACATCGGATTCGTATTTATGTTGCCCGGTTGTTTCTGAAAAGCCGGCACATTTTAAGTGTAGAATCCTACTGCATATCGTACAAGTTATATTATTTCCGTTGGACGATAAATCCTCCAGGCATTTGATACACTTCATGACTCACCTTTCTTCCCTTAGGCAGTCTGGCGTTCTTAAAACGGGTAATATTTAATATAAGTTATACTTAAAATGGTAATATTTAACACTAACGAATCAATTTAAAAATAATTCTCTATTGTAAGCAAAGAAAATGAGTTTCTCCAATTGCCACAACAAACGAGCATAGTTAAAAAAGATTTTTAGACTCGTTTCCATCTTGGAAAACAGATATTTATATGACTATTAAAATCTTAACATAGCTACAGGGTTCGAGATATTTTCTTCTTTAGAAATTAAAGAAATGAAGAACATCGTCTTAAAAAAAATGTGCTCCCATATCATCCTTATATTTATTCATTAATGCAGTTAAAGTGACTAATTTATTACATCGTGAATCATACTTTAAAAACACGTTGCCCTCAGACCGGGCCAAGAGGAACATCTGCATATCATAAACATAAAAATAGTAAATTTATTAAATGAGAAGGGGGAAAATGAAATATTCAAAATCAATCTCATGGTACACTGAATTTTATATAATAATTAATGGATTATGTATTGTCTATTTTATTGCACATTCAAACATCGCCAGCCTATCAACAGAACACCCAGATATACGCAGTGATAATTAAATTCGGTCATCTTTCATATTTTTCCAACTTTAATTCATATGTTTTACACACATTTTTGACGTTGGGAAGGTATATTCGTCCAGTCCCCTCGTAATACACATACCGGTATATACAACTTTGAAGATTTCGGGAATTAGCACAATTTTTAACTTTTCGGTATTTAAAAAACGATGCACAATGGGAGAAAAAAAAAACAACAACAAAAAACAAAGTCAATAACAAACTATGTATTTTCCACCTGTAACAAAACAGGATCTGAAAGAAGCACTCTTACAGCTAAAACCAAAGACCACTCCAGGAATAGACAAAATAAGACTCACAGACCTTTTAACAAACTTTTGCTATCCGGTTTTGAAATTGTAGATTAATAGCTGTGAATCAGTTATAACTGATGATCGGATTATGACAGGTGACTAAGACTTGCTATAATGTGCAACGGCATTTATTAAATATTGGCCGTTCGCTTAGCGTTCCAAAGCATCCATCACTGCTGAAAATAGTTCTTACATACATCAAGATACGGCAGTGACTCTTAGTGATAGTAATTATTATTATCTGAGACCTCCAGGGAGTCAAGGACTCATCGACTGTAAATTACCCAAGCCAGCTCTCATACCTTCCCTTAAATTCATTAATACTAGATGCACTCACTACCCCTAAGGGGAATTAATTCCACTCACTCACTGCTCTCTGGGAGAAAAACCTAGTTCTTACCCCTTTCTTGACTGAGAACAACCTTAACTTCCATGGATGCCCCGGCTCTCTTCCCGCCTTCCTTATAACGAAAATTTTCATCATTTGAAATGCTATAACACACACACATTCAAAATTTATAGATCTCTATCACCCCTCTTTCTCCTGTTAACCAGAGTCTGCAATCTGCCCTCATAATCTAAATCCCATAATCCGAATATAATCTATGTAACTCTTCTTTGCCCTTTCCACAGCTTCTTTATCCCCTTGGAACCGGGGAGACCAAATCTGCGCACAGTAATCCAGGTGGTCTTATAAAGAGGCAAAATTACTTATCCTTACATGTCATGGTTCGCTTCAACATAGCAATTATCCTCTGAGTTGTATTTGCAACTTTTGCTGTGACCTTTGAACTTTATATTCTTATCCAGCAATAACACACCAAGATCCCCTGTCTCTTCAGTTTCTTGTGGCACAACCGTAATGCAGGGAATCACTTCCCCCTCCTATTACGAGAATTATTAGAATCCAAATTCGATCTACTGTAGCATTTTATTTATTTTATTATATATAGTTTTATTCAATAGGTGTTTAGCAAATCTGAAGTGTTAAATCCAGTTAATAATAAAGAACTAAGAACCTTGAAAATTAGCAATCATTTTATTTTAGGAGAAAAGCAGGGCCTGTGCGGTGGCACAGGGCCCCCGCAAAGCGCAAAAAATTGAAAAAATAAAATTAATTTTTTTAAAATTATTATATAAATTAATATTATAATTATTATATTAAAAAATATTATTATATAGAAAAATATATGCATATCATTTTACAACCAACTATTGTTGTAGTAAGCGAAATAAGATCGTAGCGCTAGAGCGGTAGTATTTGAAACTACTCTAAGATATATAACAATATCGTACAACACAGGTGGCGAACCTATGGCACGCCCGAGAATTTTGCTGGCACCTCGACGATTTACATATGGTATCCTTTTATACACTTATAAATTATTCAACCTTTTTTTTTTTTTTTTAATTGTTACAATACGTACAAGTTAAATTTTGTTTTACAGGAGAGAGCAGCTATGAAGCCATGAATTCTATTGGTGTGGTATTACCAAAAGATCACGCGACCCTTTAAAGACAAATGGAACCGACAATTTTTGAGTTGAAATGCTAATTCTCTTCAACCGAATTCCATAGCATCTGTCATAACAACATTCACTATATATTTCTTAGTTTTAAGACATTCACAACGGGGTGTCGTTTATCGTTCCGACAGAACTTCTCATTACCGGGGGGGGGGCCTCTAATCACACAAAGTTTCAACCCTTGGTTGATTTTTATTGCCTTGTTTGCGTTTGAGCTGGAAGGGGAACTCACACAAGCATTATATGGCATGTTTCAATTCGTGGTAGAATTTTGTTTCAAGTAAGCCTTTGTGATCTGTCATAATGACATCGAGAATTTCAAATGCAATCTAACAAATACTTATTTCATGTAATTGAAAAATTAGACAAGCGTTTTAGTTAGATACCGTGTTTCAGGTGCAATATATGGTTTTGCTTGTATCTACACAGCCTAGTTTCTGTGAGAGGGGTACATGTGATTCATTAGTTAGCACCTTTTTATTCCGACTGTCTCTAATTGCACTATTTGTTGAGAAATATATTACACAGACTGCAAAAGCCTCTGTACCTTATTCAGGGATACAATAAAACTTTTTTTTTTTTCCTTGCATCTACAGTATATAATGGCTGTTGGGGAAGGCGTGTTGTTTTTGTGTGGGAGATATATATGCAAAACGTTTTAATGTCTTTTTCGTAAAGTGGTTCAGAGGTGCCAATTATATTCGACGGTAAGCGTTCGCCGACAAGTCGACATCCTTCTGCTGCTTCCCCTGCTCCGCTGACTTCTATGGTGAGTTACAATGCATAAATATTTTTCTCACTACTGTTTTTTTTTTTTTAAACCAACATCATTAAAATCAATTTAATAATACAATAATCAATGTTATACCGAATAATATTATAAAATTTTTGGTGATCAGAATGGGATATGTCAATGAAACTTACCACAAGTTAATTTAATGATGTTGGCCTGAGGAAACTACAATATTGTAGCATTAGTCCTGTGATTGATAACTAATTTAAATGCGTACTTTTATATTTCTCAACAAGCTACGCCGTATACATAAGTGTACTAATACTCTTTATGATTATTCCATTATTAATTATTAATACTTATTTATTAAAATAAATAGCCAAAAGGCTTCACATCGGCGATACAAAATTATATAAATTAAGTGGATATTAAATCCAACTTTAATATCCACTTTATTAAATATGAACTTTAAAAAAATGGGAACGGTATTTATGAGTAAGATTGTTGGGACTGGGCCCTCTAATACAATAAAAAAAAAAAAAAACTAGCGATGGCTATATTATCAATTTTCTCCTCTACATATGCTTGTGAGTCATTATTTTTCGAAATGAATTTTATAAAAGACAGTTTAAGAAATAGAATGACTAAAAAATAAGGGGATAAACATCCTTTGTTGTTTTATAGCCAGAAGCGAAACTAAAGATCGATAACTACGATCTATAAGTTTCATGCCGAAAAACTATCGGCGAAGGCAATTCGAAGTAAAGGTGGAGCAAGCTCCCTCACTATTCTTGATATTTTCTCATAATGTAAAACACAGCTCCTAGGAGATGTAATACTGTTATTACATTATGAGGAGAGGTCTCAATTTCTTTTTTGAGGTCTCACTGATGAGACCTCAAAAAAGGTTGAAACCGGTCTGGGTAGTGACCTCTCCTCATAATGTAATGACATTCTGCATGGAAATAGTTTCCAGACATTTTCAAATTCAGTACAGTTTTACTTCTATTACTTATAATTTGGAACATAGGTTGTTTCTTAAGGTCCCTTTGAAAATTTCAAAGGGACCTTAAGTAGGAATAAAATGAACGGGGTTGTGCGTAGTGATGGGGGAAGGTTTCGTTTCTTCCGCAGATTTTTCTTCAAGTTGCATCATTCAATATCGATTTGGACTTTGGAATACGGTGATTTCTTATGTTGCCCAAGTCTCTCTCTCTCTCCTGAGATGCGCAGCACAATCGGGCCAAAATGAAGGAGGAAAAGAGAAAGTAAAACGCCACGTGTGTTTTACTTTCTTCCTCTACAAATTGTACCGTTCAATAGGATTTGACCAGTTATTCGTCATCTCTACCCAGTTGCTCGAATAATAATAATAACTCCTGTGTAAAAAAAAAAAAAGTAAGCTAAGTAATAAGAAAATCAGGAGGTTAGCTGAATTTATAAGCGGCTACGTGGACGAGAAAGGTTTTAATTCGTGTGATACTGAATTCCCTTATGTATTCCCGCAACAATACCGCTGATAAAATCATCTCAGAAGCGCATATGTCGTTATAACCATTTTTAAAAACTGCATTATGTATTATTATTATTATATAACTCCAGGGAGTCCAAAGACTCATCGAGGGAGGGCACCTACTCAACAACTCTCCGTCTCCACCAACCGCGTATTATAAACAGTGTTTCGTAAAATGCAATAGATTTCTCAGACGGAAGTCGAAAGTCCTCCCCAAATCCTATAAAACAGATAAGACCGCCGAAGAACATAAGTAGTTGAACAAACATAATACACTGCTTTCATAGCTTTAGTTTCTTCAGCTGTAATTCTAACCAATGCCAATTAGATTCGTTTTGTCAGTCTATTCGTAAGCATAAGACAGCGCCTCTGTGGTGCATTCGCAAGGACGTCATGATACTTGTTGTTCTACTGAAAAAGACCTAATCCCATGCTAGAACACTATAATCTTAATAATCGCTTTTGAACTAAAGGGTAAAAAGGTGAGTTAGCCAGTTCCATAGATGTGGTAGGGTTTTTGCTCCAGCAAGAGGCAAACCAGCCGGAACACACACAGACAAAATTCGGACACGAACGATTTACTAGCTCCACAGACTTAGTCGATTCGGGCGCAATTACGACCAGCAGTGCAGAATTATTAATATGCTGTTGTTGTTTTTTTTGCCAAAAGAAATGATCCAACTGAGACCAAAACTGAATGATTTAAGCAAACTTGTATGTATAGCCTAAAGCCCAAATCTTAATTAAATTCCATCCATCCATCCAGAATGGAGAGGTTGCTATATATAAAATCTCAGTGTTTCACTCATTTGAGATGCTGGAAAACAGAAGGGCCCTTAAGTCTCGTAATTTTTGGAAGGATTTCAAAATCGAATTTCAATAAAATCCGTCCAACCACAGTCCAGGAATAGCTTGCATAACGATGGTCAAACAAATTAACAAGTGTTGCTGTGGTAAAGAATGATGGCGCTATGAGAGGTGCAAATATGAAACACTTCTATAACTGTTCCTGATAATTTCCATACTCGTTTTTATTAGAAATTTTATGCATAAAGCAATTATTAGACGTACTACAGCATTGCTTGAATCTCTTGTGATCGTTATCTGTCCACAGATATTCAAACAAACAAACAATAGTGCTCTCTAGTTGGACAGATTTTGACGAAAGTTATTATTTGGAATCCGTAATATATGTCGGGACACTGAGTTTTGTTTAAATCGACACATTTCAATATCTAAATTATGCAAAACGGTACACTGCGTGAACAAATATAATTGTAAATTGATTTCTAAACCTTTTCGATAATCAAAACGTGTGAAACTGGTGCATTCTTATAACATTCAATTATTCAACATACTATAAAGGTTTTATTAAAACACTTAAGGAATAGAACAACGTAGTTAAGGATATAAATTAAATTAAACTTTAATAAATATTTCCGATATTTCGGCAATGTCACATTGCCATCTTCTAAAGGAACTTACAAAAAAAGCACGTGCACGTAGGCACTACAAACACAGTGTTTGTAGCGCCTACGTGCACGTGCTTTTTTTTTTTTTAAGTTCCTTTAGAAGATGGCAATGTGACATTGCCGAAATATCGGAAATATTTATTAAAGTTTAATTTAATTTATATCCTTAACTACGTTGTTCTATTCCTTAAGTGTTTTAATAATGCATAACCAACGTATAAGCCTGTCTACGAGAATACTATAAAGGTATTACTGAATGAATGAATTTCAAGTAAATTAAATCCACGTTTGTAACCAGGCAAAGCTGAGGCTGTGAGTAATTTATTGCGTGCAATAAACCAAATTGTGTCAGTATTATCGTTAATAATGTACTTGAAATATTTAAGTATTTGTTATCTGCTTTTCCTGCAGCAGCTCAAGGCCAGAAGAAAGTAATGTGCTGGGTTTAAAATGCTACTATTATTATTACGTGACACCTCCAAGGAGTGCAAGCACTCATCGTGGAAAAGCACGATGCACAACTCACGGTCTCTCCTACTTAATCCTCCAACTACAACACAAAAAGCCATATACTGTCCTCCACCAGTATTTTTTGTCTAAAATTTGTGTGTTCTCATGACCAATTTGCCTGTCTGCGGATGAAAAATTCGAGTTTCCAGGAGAAAAAAAAAATCCGGCTAACTTTCCTTCAACTGGAAAAAAAAACCCTATAAAGATTCCGATCTTTACGAAGAGAATCGAAATCAGATATTCTTCAATCGAAGGGCGCAATGTCCTGTTGTTCTTCCAGTTGCGCTATGTTCCCCCAGCGCAATGACTTGACTGTTCATAACATCACACTGCACCAGGAATCTTTTTCTTTACAGTGTCATACCTTCTAAATTACCTCCTCTTAAGCAAAAAAAAAAGTGACATCACTAAAAAAGAGTGATCCGGTCAAAAGTCTGTATATGTTGATTTGGCTATTTCTAGGCTCCATTCTTGAGATTTTTTCAGGTTTATTTGTAACTCGATTCATAATAAAATTCTAAATATTATCCACCCCTTTATATATAACTGTGACGAAACTATATAGCGATAAAATATAATTTTAAGTAAAAAAGTTTGATCACCCATTATATTAAAAAAAGGCTTCTAAAGTTCTTCGCTTATTTGAAAAGTGCTCTTTACTAGTTTTGAAAATTAGTTCCAGTGCATTTATTTGATTTTTTAAAAAAAATTAAGTTTTAATAAATAAATCTGAACTTTTTTTTTTCATGAATCTATCCATGAAAAATTGTAAATCATTATGCAAACCACCATTTAGCAGTGGATGGACTGAGGATTAGTTAACCGGGAATCCTGTTCTGGATATCAAATGTAATATTTCACGCCAATTCCAATACTCAAGGTGGTGGTCTCACACCCAGCGATCAAAATCATATACCACCTAAAGACTTTCAGAACATCTACGGCACAATGGGTTTTGGAGATACAGCCCATTGGTTAGACAGCGGAGACGTTATTCCTTGTGCCATCAAGACCAGCTTTTATGTTTATTAAACTGCCCCCCCCCCCAAAAAAAAAATAAATAAAATTGCACCAGCTTTCATGCTGACACGTGCATCCTTCACTTTGCATCAATTTCTCTTTTACTTAAGTTAAAAAGAAAAGAACTGAAACCATGTGAATACACTTTTACTTATGCATAACAGGTGCTGCAAAATCACGTATGTTAATGGATAGGTAAAAAAAAAAAAAAGAAGTTGAAAAGTGCTGTGAAACTGCGATTAAAATTAAATAAGCCACTAAACCGATAGTATTGCATTGCAACAGCAAGCACGAGATGTCACAACACATCGGTGATAGTTCGCATACAACATAAGATTATTTCATTTTATGACTCATAAATGTTGAATTATCCTGTTGCTGGGTAAGAGCCGAAAACGGTTCGGTAATGAGCTCGAGACTTGTGTACACCTTCCTTCAAAAGTGCTTTATGGCTTTCTCCACTCATATCAAGTTCCCGGATATTTCTGCTAAACGCAGAATAGAGATCGAAATTCTACTATGGCTTGGATGAAATGCACGATAATCAAATACGGTAAAGGACAGACATGATAATGACTCGTTCGTACTACTACCAGATGAAAGCAGACATTAAATGTAGTTGATTGTCGGAGGAGAATACAGCACAAAATAATCCAGAAATGCAACAAGCAAGTCAAAGGAAGTAAAGTAATTTTCAAATTTATAACTTTGCCTCATTCAAAATTGTCTGTTCTCTCTCTCTCACTCACTCACACGAGGGGGGGGGGGGGTAGATTAAATGTGATTCCGATCAAGTGTTAGTCAGAAAGGGAGATAGATGATTAAAATTCTCATATTAAAGTGCAGAGAACATGCATTTGCTGCCTAGAACGAGTTAAGAGCAATTAGCAGGAGGAGGAACAGAAGAAATTTTCGTGCATTCTGGAGTTCCGTTCCAACCCTTTATAATAACGCTTACAATTAATAATAAATCCAATTGACCATTAGGCTTAAGTCTGTTTCACTACGTACCTGAAAAAAACGGAAAAATTCCAACTACATGTCTCCTGAAAGGAATGAAAGGTCAGCTAGAGGACGGAACGACAGGCATTATCCGGTCACAAAAGCAGATACCGAGATCACTGTCGAAACCGGGAGCGAATGTGATCGGAAAGAACCGCCCTCGACAAGCAAACCACCGTAGAAGATATCTGCGAGCAGGGAAGTTCGAACGGAGGCACTCACGTGCAGCAGACGATACGGAGACTAGTCCACTGCCTCACTGGGCCCGGGTAAGGAAAGCTAGCGAACTATCGCCTACACCGCTTTATCAAGACACGGGGTATTTAGGCGGTCAGTGATCCTCTCTTACTTCGACATCCTCCTATAGTTTTCCGAGTTTCGGAATCATTCACTGCATCGATGTGCTTCTAATGTTAAACGCACTGTTTCTCCAAATAATTTAATAACGAACGAAGATTATAGGAAGGAAGCTGCTTGTGTTGTGCCGGTACGAGTCTTTTAAATCGATCTGAACCCTAAGACTTGCGCCCTATCGTCCTTTTTATCAGTTAACATAAGATCACGAAAATTCTGGCTTGCATGAAAATAGCAAAATGTTTATAAACAGAATATTTGTGTCAATTGCGACTCTGAAGAACGATCATTAATCACATTTTGCATTCCTTTATATTACAACGCAAAAGTACTTTCAGGGAGGGGGGCAACGTGCCATATACAATATAGTCGCATATAGTTGTTTTTCTTATTTAAATAATAGCAGCCCTGCACTGTAGGCTAGCATTGCTTTAAACAAACATCCATGTCGTATTGGAATTCGAACTCAGGTCATTTGTAGCGCAGTGACAGCTTTTTATCAACCCTACACACACGAGAGATCCACAAAATCTATAACATATACTGTATTGGTGCAAGTGATTAGGGGGAACGGCGTGTTTCTTGAGTAGTTGGATGAATTCATTTAGGAAAACAGTGTGCAGAAGATTGTCCCAAAGAATAGCGATGGATGGCATGAAAAAGGAGGAAAAGTTGGCTCGATAGGTTTGCCGCTGAAATGCACAGGGATGTCGAACCGAATCTCTCGAGTTCCTGCATGAGTAGAAGTTCGGTGATATTTTTTGGTTTGTGCAGTCGTAAAGTTCTTCACAAGTACAATGATCACGTGACGAGAACCTATATTAAAAACTTTATTAAAACACAATAGCTCGACTAGTTTCGTCTGCCGACAAGTACACTTCGTCAGGAGCGTGCTTACAAGAGTAAATAGCTACAGATGTATCACAGTACTCGATTAAAAAGAATAAAAGAAAATTTAAAAATAAATAATAATGAATCCAGGCGTATTTAGCTGGTTTCCGCCCAATATGATACATATCATAGCCAACGTCTGCAAATGTGAGATTTTTGATGATCGAATACAGAACTTGGTAGAGAATTATGCCTTGGTTCTTATTGCGCTGGGTGCGAGTGGGTAGCATACTGGAAGCTTCTTTCATTTTTCTAACAAAACATACATTTTATTTTTTTTGTGGGGGGGGGGGGGAAGAAGGGGCAAAGTACTAGATGACCTTCATTGGTTGTGTGAAAAGCTAAACCAGATCAGTGTTTTTTTTTTTGTTGTTGTTGTTTTTTCCCCAACATCTTTCCAATGCTCTGACATATGTATTTCTCTGGAACGACAAATGCCGCATGAAGAGTGAATCTTGTAGAGACATCTGGCTTCTTAAGGGGAGGATGAAGAGATTTTGGTGGATGTAAGATGTTCGTGATCTCATATATAAGATATAGATTCTTACAGTTAAATTTCGAATTAGATTGGTTCGTTATTTAGATGACGCTAAAGTAACCGAGACTACAAGGCGAGTGTATTATGTTTATAAATTGTATATTCTTCTGGAGGATTTTTTCTGTTTAATGGGGAAGGGAGGGGCTGTGTTACATCTTTGTAACAGAGCTCATCCTCCTGTTATAAGATGAGCTAACTCTTCTTCAGCTGACAGATACTACTTATAAAGGTTCCTCTAGTCCTAGATGGCATTTTGAAACACTGGTGCTTCCTTCCTTCCAAAGGGCAAGTATCTGGGCCACAGAATATGGGCGACTTCATTTCCGATAGGATTCATTCACAGAATTGTTTTTAATAATTATACAATCTGTGTTGATCATTATTTAATTTATTCATCTAAAAGGCCAAAATGAAAAGAAATAATAGAAATCACACGCTACTCGTGAATATAACAAATCTCATAAATGAAGAAAAGGACTTCAATACCGATCCATTTTGTGCCTGGCTTTAATAAGAATTTCGGAAATAAAAGACTGCACTATTTATAAACTGTTTTTCATTATTCTGGAAGTTGATTCGCGCTTTTATTTTATGGGTATATTAGAAGTTAAAATATTCTTTACGTTTAGATGCCAAGTCTGTATGAAAACCGTACGCGTAAGATTTCGGTAGGGCGAGAGAAAAGCAGGAATAAATAGCAAAAATTGCGACCACCATCACTTAACACTAAATGAAATAGATTTCTTGGATTTTTGTTCCCTTTATCAAAACTGAGGCGATTTTTAGTAAACCATAAGGATTAGGTTAGTTGGAATTACAAAGCAATAAAGGCGAATGTGTTAATTAACTGCGTGTGTCGTCGGATCAATTTGCCCATTTCACTTGATCAAAAATCCTGCTACCGCAACATGACGACTAGCGCTCACCTTCAGCTGAAAAGTCCTTATTGAGATTACTGGTGTCCTAGACCGGAAACTAATCCAGGACTTTCCAAATGAAGTGCATCTTTTGCACTCACTTAAGTTCTCAGTCAGTAAACTACGAGAAAATCCTACTAGACCAAATAAGAATGACAAAATTCACTTTAGCATGAACCACGATTACCGCAAAACGAGTTGGGCAATAAGTACATGCTATCACTTATTATACTTAGCAGCTCCATGTAGGTTGTCAATAATCATAGGTTTTATATACTGTAATCATGTTATGTTTATGTATCCCTCCCCTCCCAAAAAAAACTTCGAATATTGACTAACAGTGTCTATTAGTGTTGGTTACCTTGTTGCTGATGATACATGTATGTTTACTAGAGAAGCGATACAGGTTTATCTTGAGAAATGTGTTCAAATATAGTGGTCACCTTCTTTCTCTTACTACTCTCCTCTTTCACTTATTTTAATTAAAGGCTGTTTATTTATACCTCATTAAAAAACTGTCATCGTATTTTCTTATAAACTGAACTAGAAATCTAGAGCAGAAAAGACTTCACTTTCTCTTATGCCTATCGAGTTTTCAATTGCAAGATCTTTACATATGACGTTACAAATTCCAAGAAAATATAAAAGTCAATTCCTGACTGAGATATTAGCAGTATTTGAACTTTCGAAAGATTTTGAACGTCATTCTATATGATTTTAAGTATAAGATGCATTCAGGAAGGAATATATTTACTTACACTTGTTGAAAGTCCACCTTTTTATGGGATTCTGTAGTGTGCAACATGATATAAACGATGTTCTTTGAATTAGTGAGGTGACTCGTGTATATTGTTTAAAAAAATATAAAAAATTCAAGCTAATGATTCCGGTGATTTTCTGGATAATGATAAAATTTATAGTCAGGTGCTTTTAAAGTATTAATTTTGTATTTTTTGTAGTTTTTGCTATTTATGTTTTACAATATTCTGTGTTAGGGTTGAGTGTCGTACCTATCGACTCTCGAGAGCACAATGACACAAGTGCTGATTTATCGACAAATGGACTGTTCGCCGTATAAAAATATAACAAGAACACAAAATAAATAAATAAATAAGTGCAATGACAGTATTGGTAAAGCTTTATTAAAAGCGGAATATGTTTAATGAGCTACACAAAATCAGCTGCTGAATGATTGAAATGTGGAAGGGATAGCGTTGATATTACGACACCGCAATCCTAGAAAGGCTTTTGGTTCAGTTTGGTTCAGTTTACTTTGAGGTGGCCAAGGTCATCAATGAAACCAGTGTATTCAACGGCAGCGATCTTTTTTGCGGATGAAAAAAACAAAAAAAATGTGTATGCGACTGAATAATAATACTCTATCTGGACTGTAATCTGGTGAGCAGTTCTATCAAAAACGGGATGGATCTGTCTCCTACGTGATCAGAAAATTCAATAAGCTGTCGATGATACATGAATCCAATTGTTCTTGATAGAACTGCTCACCAAAGTTACAAGCAACGTGAAATCAATCGTCAGAAATATTGTTCAGCAATAGACGACAGAATGCAGTTCATCCAGAGACTGAACATCTCACTAATGATAATAATCATGGCCTCCCGTTAATATACTATTAATACTTGGATCATCCAACGACAGTTAGAAAGGTGCCTCATTACAGAGGGGAGACGGAAAATTATAACTACACAACTATCCACAGACATAAAGCGTTTGCATCTTCATACATTAGCTGTTTGGAGATTGAAGCAACAGTGTTCGCATCTCAAGGATGCGTTTGACTATATCACGTCCGCAGAAGTTTCCAGAAAAGCTAAAATGTATCCACAACGAGATCAGGTGGAGATAACATTAAGTAATATATAAAATCGATGGTTTTAAGGAAGAAATCCAATCTTGATTTTTCCAACTCCCAATTTTAATCCCATCGCAGACCTCAAATATTTTTGGAGGAGAAATACTAAAGGTTAGACCAAGTGCTATGTTCTCGGAATTAACTAGCTACACTGTTTTTGAAGAAGTGGCGAAAGCTTTTTGTTCAGCAAACATCTCTTTAAGGACAAACATTATGGCAGGAGCAACTAAGGCTGTATTATGTTGTTAATTGGGGATTCTCAGGAAATAAATACTGAGTTTCCAAAAGGACAACTCCTCCTCCTCTCAATGTATGATCCTACTAACTTCAGTTGAAAAGCTTTGTATCCTCATGTCCTAGACTAGATTCGAATTTCGGAGTCGATTTTCCAATCGAAGGGCAGTGTCGCGTTCTCGCGGTGCGTATATTTGCAGATATGAAATATTCGTTAGGATTTTGGTGGTCACATCGAATATTTAAAGTTTCTTTTATTTATTTTTTCCTTCAATGAAAGCATAATCTTCTTTGAGTGCTGAGATATATACAGCATATAAATTAGGATAAGAGATGCGAATCCCTTTTATACTTTAAAATTTACTTAGGATAAAAAGGTTTTGAAATCACTTTTAATATATTAAC
The DNA here is from genome assembly GCF_054136105.1 of Typopeltis vanoorti. Taxonomy (NCBI): domain Eukaryota; kingdom Metazoa; phylum Arthropoda; class Arachnida; order Uropygi; family Thelyphonidae; genus Typopeltis; species Typopeltis vanoorti. The sequence continues at coordinate 74,028,586 of NC_143553.1, read as the reverse complement.
ATTCACATACAATATTAGAGATTTTTTATAAAACATTAAAATTTAATAATACCAGTTGCTTATAATATGGGAAACACTTGTGTAGTGTTCCCCATGTGGACAATAATTCCTTCTAAATATACACGCTAATTCAGGAATGTGACCATAGGCCAAAAAACTATCTGGTTCCTCTCGGAATGATCAAATGAAGGGTATAATCAACTGAAAAATCGCACATGGGGGGTCGCTGAATCGTTCTTATACAAGAAAGATGGACAACAGCTTTTGTCACTTTAGATTGTTGTTAATTAGAATTATTGTCGAAGCATCTAAGACTGCAAAGACCAGTGTATTTGTTAACTGCGTGTTCTTCTGGCCGATTTGTCTGTTTTGCGGTACAAAAATCCAAGGGAAAAACTCCTACCACAACACAAGACCAGCTAATTCGTTTTCAGTTAAAAAAAAAAACAACAACAACTGAAATATGATCACAGAAGTTGAATTTGAGAGTAACTACTAGGAAATTCGTGGCTAGGACAAGACAGACTATTTTAAATTTCAAACAACAAATCTTCGCGCACAGATATGATGCTAATTATATTATGCATAAATTGAATCCATCTTTTGCTAACTTCAAAAATTGAAGTCAACAAAATATGTTGGTCAGATCAGTATTATTGTCGATGGCACTGGACAAACTAGTAATCTGAGATCTGAAGTTTATGCACTTCTCAACAGACGAGTTTGGTGGACATGAAGTGCTCACGTTCCATATTGATCCCCGCTTCCACTCGCACGGCTGATTACTTTTGTGCTGTCAACTTTCAGAGTTGGAATTATGTCCAAATTTTTTTAAAAGCGCAGGATCTAATTTCAGTTTAAAAAACAAAAACTGTACTGTTATCAAGTCTGTAAAATTTCACTGCATTTTTAACATAAATACAGAGCAAATATTTAAATGAAATGCATTTTGTCTGCTTTTTCCCCTCTTCTTCATAATTCTGATGTATAACAATGAAGCAAGCAGTTTTTACTAAGTATATGTCGGCTGTTCAGTCCTGAGGTTTCGTTTCTCACCAAAAATATTCCTTACTGTCGTTGATAATCCTTGCATCTGCTGGATTAGCCAAGGATCTTCGATGAAAAGTAATATTTGCGGTTGTAGTCCAGCAACGTCTTGATGTAGTGCCGTGATCTGTCACAAACTCATTATTATCTCAACACCAAAATATTACAATTACGCTCGTTTTACATGAATGCAACGATATGCTTATCTGAAAGCAAGTTTTCAATGAAACTGCAACAAAAATGAGATGAAATAATTATTTTCTAACTGTAAGCAATTTACGTAAATAGGATAACCCACAATATGTGAATTAATTAAGCTCTTTAGTTCAAAAAAAAGTTATTGTCCATGATCTAAGAAATGGTAAAATTAAATGAAGAAATTCTATTTAATGCACTGATTTTTATGCGCTAATTTCGATACAGAAGAATAACGAATGCACTTTTTTTTTTCTTTTTTTTTTTTTAAACGATGACCATTTTGAAGCAGTAATACGGAACAGTTTCGGTGTGAGGATTCCTCATACATAAAAAAAGTCTTTTCTTCGCAAAGCTTTGTAGTGCCGTGATCCGTCACAAACTCCTCATTATCTCAACACCAAAATATTACAATTACGCTCGTTCTACACGGATGCAACGATATGCTTACCTGAGCCTAGTGCACGGAACACTTCGTGGGTTCAAGGGAGTTCATAAGCATGTGTGTCCCTTCTTTTAAACTAATTTGGGGACAGAGAAAGAAGACTAATTGCTAGATAAATACCTTCAGGAGTTCAGTTTAATGACATTATTATTAATAATATTAAAAACGCATACTGAAAACTACTTCAAGTAATCAAAACATATCATACCGTAAAATAGGGATAGAGAACGAATAAAGACGTAGCTCTCTGCTAAAGAAACTCAGAGAAAATTTCTTGAGAAAATATTATACCACATCTTGCCAAGAGTTAATGAACTTACAGAAGTAGGGCAAGGCGTCGTGGGATACGAAATCGATACTGACATCAAACAGCATTTCGTTGAACTTGTTTTTGAGTGATATTTGTCTTGCACAACTTTGTTTCACACTATTCACTCAAAACATAAAGAGATCTACTAATGAACTACCGTAAAAAAACACGTTTGTCTTTACTTTTTTTGTGATAAAAAGTGTATTTTACTTACAGACACGATATTTCAAGGTGGGGGATTTGAACACTGCAAAATCTGGCATTGTATAATTCGACACACAAAGAACGCATTTTCTTTCTCTTCATGTAAGAGGAAAGAAAATATTCATTATTCAAATTAAGGGGATATTAAATCCCACATTGTTTTAAAACCGAATAAGAAACTCAAAGATTGGAATCAGAGAGTTTCATGCCGAATATAGTAAACTATAAAGTATCGGCGGCCACTAGCGTGAGCTAATGCAAGTAGTCCTAGTACGTAGTACAATCTCAGGCAACTCGTTGCAAAGGTGGGGAAAGTTCTGATCGCTAATCTTGGTATTTTCCATAATGTAAAAACACATTTCCTAGGAAATGTATGCTGTTATTACATTATGGTGGGAGGTCACTACCCAGACCGGTTTCGATCTTATGAATAAGTAAAGCCGTCTCTAAAAATTCGGACGATCCCTAGGCCACTCAATCGTGGGCGAAAGACCGTCCATCTCAGCGTTGGCTCCACTCAGTGATGGCCTTCCACCCACACGCCACCACCGAGCAGAACCGCTCAAATTCCGAAGAAAAGCATTCACCGACAAAGGAAAACACTTTCCCCGGAGACTCAAATTGCTCCCATAAGGCAAAAACCTTAAGAGAGCGAACTCATCCATCTCAGAAGACCGTCCATCTCAGCGTTGGCTCCACTCAGTGATGGCCTTCCACCCACACGCCACCACTGAGCAGAACCGCTCAAATTCCGAAGAAAAGCATTCACCGACAAAGCCCCTCACCGGGCCGGGCCGGAAAACACTTTCCCCGGAGACTCAAATTGCTCCCATAAGGCAAAAACCTTAAGAGAGCGAACTCATATTAGCATCTCACCGGTTTCAGCCTTTTTTTGAGGCTTCATCAGTGAGTAGCTAGACCAAATAGATACCAAAGGGTATAGCGAAAAGAACTTATATACTCTGCTATACGAGTTGTCAAACAGGTGTAACCATTAAGTTACTTAAATATAAAGAGCCAATAGGCTTCATTTCGGCGATATAAACATTATTCAAATTAAGGTGATATTAAATCCCACATTGTTTTAAAACCGAATAATGTTTATATCGCCGAAATGAAGCCTATTGGCTCTTTATATTTAAGAAAATATTCAGTTTATAATTTTTAAAATGATCTGCATAATACAGTTTCATTCCTCAATTTGCGTCTAGAGAATTTTTATAAACAAGATTATTCAATAACATTGCTACTATTTAAAATTTGCTACTACTATTCAAACATTAACGATGTTCCTGGAAGCACTTCAAATCAAGACGGAGAAGGCTGAGGTTTAGGATTCAGACTCCAAGAAAAATATTGAGAAATCAGCCACAGTAGAAAGTGATAACATCTTAAATGTGTTCTGTAAATACATAGACATCCAAAAGGATAACGATACAGAAGCATAGGATAAAATGAGCAAAGTTGTAGTGTCATGCGTTTTAAATGAATATTAGAAATAATACGCCCTGAGCAGCTGAAAGAGACACGCAACCACTCTGCTTTGATAAAATAATACTTTGGCCTGGGTCAGTGGCACTTCAGCATTAAACAATCCTTGAATTTTGAAGAATGACTGTTACAATTCCTATATGAGGTTATGCAGCTGTTCATTCCACAGCAAGTGAACAAATATCCGTGATTTACTGGGAGAGCTGCACCAAAATACAAGCTGAAGATCAAAATAGCACTCAGAGGCAATATAACGTGACAAAACTTCCTTCATCTGTAGTATAAATGGCCAATGTCTGCCTATTGATCTTTAGTATGCAACCTATTTTTTAAAAATATCATGTTTGCAATGTAACGCACGTACCGAGCATACATCTTTGATTAAGTACCTTTTGTCAAGTCTTGCACTTATACAAAACTTCATTTAAATACGTATCGTTTTCCAGTAAATTCGCTTTGATATTAGAAAGAAATTTCTACAACCATAATTAGTTACGTATTGATTTGATATCTGAGATGGTAAATTATTCATCTTTTATGTTTTGCGACATCCTTTTAATCATATTGATGAAGGTTTTGTTTTCCTTTATAAGTGGATGCAAAAACTTCGTAAGAATCTTCTCCTTAAGTGACATGTCTGCAACTATTTCTTAAAACAGGAATAAATCATTTATCAGCGCCAACTTCAGTCTTATCCCCATTTCTTGTGCGATGATATCTGCAAGTAATATACTTATTGTTCATCATTACTTTCACGTATAGTCCAGAGCATTTCCATAAACCTTGCACAATTATTTAACTGTCAGTAAACTGGATTCCAAAAGTCAATTAGTAAACCAAAGAATTTCCAAGAATCCAGCACACAATTACAAAAAATGTCACAAACAAACTCTTCGGATGACAAACTACCATACATCCCTTCCCCGTTTTCTCGATCGGCGTAAAGGCAATCGATAAGTTAGAAAGGAGCACCTTATAAAACTAGAAAACAGTAATGGCATAAAATGAACTGCGAACCAAAGCAAAAAAAGATGATTATTTAATGCCGGTTTAAGAACAGTGCACGACAAAATAAATGATAATAAATAAATCCGTACTTTCTTTTCACTGAGTAAAATATGAATACGGTTTGAGTAAACAAATATTCAACAAGTTTTACAACACTAAACAACAGGTATTATCTTTTTTATTTGTCGAAAAAAAAAATTAAAATTACCCCCTTCCCAAAACAGAATTAAAAAAGACCTCTGTTTCACAGGGAATATACAGCTGACTGATCAGATAGGCTAAATCAACTAAGACTTTTTGTGACGAGTGTTTTGTCTGTAAATAGCCTGTTATCTTTAGCCTGCTACGCGCGATGAAGGAAAACATTCAGCAAAATTTTGTCAAGCCGAGTTTCAAAAACTGACGATAAGTAAAAAATATGGAAAACAGTTAGTTACTCATTTAAACAGTCTTAAAAGTTATTCAAATAGTTCAACAGTAATCAGTTTCAATTCGTTATTCATGAAAAGTGGGATAATTAATTAGGCAAACTTTTCTAGGCTTGGACTTTTAAATGCGTAGAAGAACATTAGAAGAGGTGTTAGAGGAAGCGAAAAAAACGAACAAAAAATATACAAGAACATATGCTAGTAATTCGATACAAGTAGGGCGTTCAAAGAATCTTAGAAATGTATCCGGTTGTTGCTAATTAAAGATTAAACTTTTTTTCCCCTTAAAGCAATCTGCACATAATCATTTCCTCACAGACTAAATAGGCAAGATAACTCCTACCCCAACATTGTCGCAATTCAGTGACAAAAATCAAGAGACAAGTCTCGAAAAACACATTTATATATAAAAAAAAATTAAAAGATAATCAGTAACTTTATTAAAGGAATCTTGCTAGTGAAACCTTATAAAATACTTTGCGTTCTTCAGAAAGTTCGAATCCACCTATTTGCAAAGAAAGGAAGATCTGTCGGTCCACGGAGAAATCCAGCAGGTGAAGTGGAGTAGTTCATACATGTCACGATAAAGTGAAATTACCACTTCCTGCTCTAATTAAGTAGAGGAACTATTAGTGGGCCATTCTTCCCTTGTAGCTTCCAATATTTACTTTTGGAAGCTACGTATCGATTGTTGTAATGATCTGAGAGCAGCTTCTGAAATTACTGCGAGTTCTTGTAAATTTATATTCCATTTCTTTCCAATTTTTTTTTATTCGAACCATAACCAGTTACAAAATCATAATCTAATCCATTGCTTCATCCCCTCCCCCCCAAAAAATAAGATCACTGGACAAAAACTTTTTTATCCAGTCATCTCGATTGTGGTCTAAATCGAACTATGTTTGGTGGCATCAAGTAATACATTAAATGCCAGTAAAAGAAGACAGGAGTGAAATTAAAAAGGAAGTGACGGGGCAATTTTTAATGAACATTCTAAATATCTAATTTCATCAAATTCTATCCAGTTAGAAAGAAACTGTTCCTATCATTTCAAATCGTTTTGCCAATAACAAATACGGAAATAATCTGAAAAAGTCATTACAAAAGTGCGTCTGACAAAAGCATTCCTGTATAGTAATCTCATTCATTATTAAAGAGTGAACTTACAACCGTTTTTGGTTTATTAAACAGCTCATTTTTATTTATATGAATCCCATACACAATTGTGTTATTACATCTGCTCCTGCTTTTATATATTTAGAGAAAAGTGGAGGAATTGAGATCGTCTGTTAAGCGGACTGCACTCTTCGGAATTGCAACAAGCATCCTTAAGACATAATTCTGAATTTTGTCACTAAAATTATTCCATTTAAATCAAAAGTCAAATATATTGACACATTTCAGTAGAGATCGCATATAATTTTTTTTTTTTTATTCGCTGGATCCCTAAGAAGACATCACACGTTGACGCATGATTCATTTTTCTTGTTGTTTTAAAGAATCGAGCTTGGAGAAAAAATTTTTTATTTAATAAATGGATAATACACACACACGCCAGTTTTTATTTTTTTAAATGAAACATGGATGCAAAAAATGGTTAAAAATCTAACGGGATTTCTCCAGAATTAGTTATATCAAAATCGTGGAACAACACACGACTTGTCCAGCCTATGGCCATAGTAGAAATGGTTTTAATGCATCGTAGGAATAATTTCTCCTATTTCTGATAAAAAAATAAATAAATAAAATAATAATAAATTGTGATACTGTGCTATACTCCTTTAAAGCATTGTTCGTTAATGATCAGGTGTATATTTATTCAATATCACCCTCTTCAAATTAGATACTTATACACGTTATTCTGCATGGGGAAATCATCATTCTAGAAGATAAAGGCATACTAAAACTACCTATGTACAGGCATAATTGTGCAGAACAATATTTTAGACCCTAGCAGTCTTTTCTTAAATGCCCTATCAAAAGGACCTAATCCATAACACGAGAAGCAACCCCTACATCATTATACTATCATCTGCAAACTTTATTCTTCGAACAAACACAAGGTAAAAAACACGTTCTCCAGACATCCTCTATAACCAAACACATCCATCAGGCTGCAAGAGTGTGTAATGTGACTCGTCGCTTCAGGATAGATTTCAGTTTCTCCACAGCCGTTCTTGTGTGCCTTGGCAATACCAATCGATGACGTACATTCGCTCTTGTCAACAGAAGCTTGTGGGCCGCAGCTCTTCCGTGAAAATTCATGGCATACAGCTCCCTACATGTCATGGACACACGGGAATTGCCTGTAGATGATCACATCTAAAAGCACGGATTCCCTGTTCAACCTTCTGAAGGATTTGTTTGCATTGTGACCGAAGAAATAAGGTATATTATTATTATTATTAGTGTATTATTCTGTTAACTGCGCGAGTTCTCAGGACGGTTTGTCCGTTCACCGTATGATAAATTATTCTACCAGCGTAGGAGAGTGGCCAACTCGCCTTATAAAGGTTTTTGCGTCCTAGACACGTTCGAACTCAAGACTTTCCAACTAAATGGCATTTGGCTCCTGTAGCTAGTATTTTAGTTAGAATAAGCACATGCATTCACAGTAAAGAAGTATAATTATAAGTAAAATTTAGATGCGGATGTTTCGGCTTATCTCAAACTAACGTCAGCGTTAATGAATGAATAATGGAAAATTCAAAAACAAAGTCAGTGCATGGAGAATGGTTTCTTTTCATGTGTAATTATTGTGAGAATATCTTTATTAAAAGTTACTGCACTAATAAGATCCCCTCCCCTCAGTTTTTATGACATTTTCCATATTTTTGGAATAAAAGGTCCCCCTGAGATTGAGATTCAGATAACAAAGAACTTTGTCTCACACACACACACAATTCTCCATGCAGTGACATTTATGAATTTTCCATTTAATGATCATTCGCTAAAAATGTATCTAATTTTTACTTTTAATTAAACTTCTTTACTGTGGATACGTGTTCTTATGGATTTTACAATTACCACTCAAACATAAAACAACCAGTATTTTTTTTTTTTTTATGTTGCGCACATACACTAGAGTTAATCAATCTATAGTACGTTAGTACTGTGTGTAGTGGGTTGGAAAGGAGAAACTTATTTACCTTTGATTTAAAAGCCTGTGAAGGGGAAAACCGTTCCATAATACAGTAGTTGCAGGGATGAAAGAAGAAGAAAAGAAACTTGTTCTGTGGATTTCAAGGTTGTGAAGGGATGTTGGGCGGCAGCTGCACGTGTTCCAACAGACTTAGTACTGAGTGGGGGAATTATTGATGCTATTTCAGATGAACATTTGCCATTGAAATATTTATAGAATACACATAATGCAGAAACCAAACGTCTGTGCGAAAGAGGGTGGAATGAATTGGTAAGACATGGGTTATTAATCAATGTAATTGCCTTCCTCTGTATTGAGTCAACCTTATTCAGGAAGCTCTTGGGGGAGGGGGCCTCCCCACTACTGAATTGAATAGTTGGGCGAATTTGTGATTTGTATAAGGTTAAAACAGCTGTTCAGAGGTGAAGTAACGTCTTGAGCAAAAGGCAAAAGAGAAATTAATCTTTTTTTTTTCTTTTTTGAAGCTGAGGATGCAATGGTTGTGATGTGTTTATGCTAGGAGAGGCTTGATGTCAGGGTAATTCGAAGAAGAGAAATCTCAAATTGTCTGGGAATTTGGGTATTCAAAAATAATAATGGGGAAAAAATGGGTTTTGCTAGCATTGAAATTAACGAGGTTATAAGGATGATAGTTCGGAGATCAGAACTGAGGGCGGCGGTTGATGTTCTGCAGATTGAAGTGATTTGTGTAAAGTTTGTTAAATGAAAGGGAGGAGTGCAATATGCTGTCATCTGCAAAACTGTGCAAGTATTTAACTTGGTGTCGTATATTGAACTGTTTCATCTGTACATAAGTCCATAAAAATTTATACCAAGTAGGACTTGGGAACATTTAATCGTTTTCTCAAATGGCATAAGGGATAACCCCCCCCCCCCCCACCAGGAAACTATTCATTCTTCAACATAAAAGATCGAAATGTATTCCCAATGAATCGCTCTCTTTTACAGCCAACAAAATCTGCATAATAAATGTCATTCTCTGCAATCACGGGGGGGGGGGGATTCGCTGTGACATTCGTTAAAACAGCGTACATCATATAATGATGTTAAATCGATGATTATGCAGAATTATCATGAGGATGCACAATCTTCATGGATGCGCGCAAATTTTGTTTGTTTTGCTACTTATTTTATGTATTTCTCAGCAAATGTTTGTCAAGTGTGATAGGAGTTACTGCAACAGCATTTGCGTGGCAAAGAATCGGGAGCGAATCATAGCTAACATCTTATATTCGTGTAGGACGCTTTTCGTGAAACTAGTTGACTTTCTGGAAAACAGAAGTGTGTATCAAATCTTAGTGGAGGAAAAGAAACTATAAATGTAAACAGGCCAAGGGAAAAATTTTACCCAGTCTGTAATACAGGGGTTCAAAAGAGTTAATAGTAAGGATATAAAGTATGTTTAGAAAACTGCGTCTCCAGCTTTTTTTTTTTTTTTTAATAAGTGAGGCTATATATACTCTAAGACTCTCTTTATGCCGAGTCTCCGGTAGTTCCGAATTACTCGTATGTATATAAGAAGGATTTCAACATTGTCTGTATCCTACTTTGATGTTGCTTCATTACGATACTTTCGTTCAAAGTACAAAACGTGCTTGGTAGGATATCTGAAGACCCAGTTGTCTTCAGATATATCAACTAATTTATATGATTATCGATCCACTGGCGCCCATCTGACATTTTAAACTTCCTCTGTAGTATTTCTTCCTCGTCACTCAGGTTCTTCATCAAGCAAAAAAGGAGTAACTGGCCGGAGTATAGACATATAAATTGTCTCATGGCATTAATTGCTTCGTGCTTACAACAAAAATCAAACAGGATATTAACACTTCTCAATCTCCCGATTGGAGAAGAGTAAATATCCAGCGTTGAGTTGCAGAAGTAAACACGTAACAGATATGTGAAAAAATAGCAATGCACATCTTTTGCGTTCATGTAAAAGTAGCAGCCAAACAAATTGTATTGAAAAAAAGTAAGATTCAACTACAAGTAGTATGAACACCAGCGATAATATTATAACTATCTGTAACGGAATGAAACTATTCAATCTGAAAAGAAGTCGTTCGGGAAATTAGTGCTCAAACACTCTTTCTTCGGCAATACATCTGGAGAGATCTTAGAAATTCAATCACGGATTTTTAACTCAGTAGTAACTCATTATTTTGTATCACATCCCTTACAGAGCGATTCCACTACAAATATTTACCAAGACAAATGAAAATCAATCAACACTAAATATCAAGTTCAAGTCGCAAAAGAATCGGTGTCGATCTATAAATAAAACTCAGCATGAAGTGGGAGCGGGAAGAGAGAGTCTACCACTGACGGTTCCACATCGTGTGGTCACGCAATGACCATAATCTGTATAACAAGAAAGAGGACAATTTCTCCCTAGAGAACTAAGCACAAACTGAAACCATCAAACACTATTTCACTAGAATACCTTTCAATGAATGGAAGCTAAATTGATAAGATGCATGTAAATTATATTCCTCCTAAGTTCTTCGTTACAATATTACATTTCGTTATTAGAAAAAAAAAAATTCAATGTATTATAAATTTCGTCAAAAAGCATAATACAATAAACTGCAATCGCTGGTTTGGTTCCTCAGAAGGTTCAAAAATTGCATTCAATCACACATGCACTGTTCTTATTCATATCTCAAAAATATCATACCTGGCCTGTGAACTACTAGCGTACACATCTACAGGAGTTAGCAATGGAAGTGTCAACGTTTAGGATATCAGCAGAGCAGCGCAGTGTTTACAAGAATGATTTGCTCCTAACCAATGAAGGCCATATTCCCATTATTAGGTGAAAATACATGGTTTGTTGGGAATTTACTTTTCATTCTACTTGCGCTTAAACTTAGAGGCATACGCTGTTTAGTATTTCAATTCATGTTGCTTCTTCTCGGGCTTTATACGGCCTGAAATTGGTGACTCGTGGCACTGGCTTCATTTGTTGTATTTGGGTCAAAGCAACTATGGTCAGATCTGAGGCGTGAGTCGTATATATACTAATTGCTTTATGATTTCTCGCAGTCTGTTACGTGCAGAAGTCCAGTTTCAGCGAGGGAAAAAAAAATAGTATTATCCTGGAAAATGGTATCATGAAATGGACTTATCATGGTGTCAGACTATACTCGTCTACGGTCATGCTGAACCGAGACTTAAGGGCTTTACTATTATTTGAGCGCAATGGCTTTCACATACGCTTGGATCATCTCTTTATTCACCATTAGGCATGAACTGAATTAATTATGTTTCGCAAACTAATCCTTTTGTTTGAAGGAATCGCGAAAAGCCTAAAACAAGTTAACCAGACTCGATGGTGCAACCACAAGTTTGGGAGCGAAAAAGCTGTTGCTATTAGCAGCAGAAATGATTAGTTTACGGTTCAAATATTCTGGCCAACTTTTCATCAATGAACTGAATAAGAGGCTGATTAGAGTAATGATTGTGGTCTACTTATCGCTATGGAATATAAAGCTTAGGTTGCTTTTGTCTAGATCTGATAATAACCGCACATCCCGTTTCCCCTTATTTATGTTTTATCAAATTAAAGTGATGCGCACATTATGAGTCACTTTCTCAATCTGCAATCCCCGCTACAAATGTGGCGTAATACATATAATATTATTTATCATTTTTTTTTCACCCTTCAGTTCAATCACTGTAAGAAGATTTATATGATGTGTATTTGGAATCACAATTATACATCTATTCATAGACGCTGAATAATGGGATTGAGAAGCAAACCAGTTTGTCTATGTTCTTCTCTTAACATGGGAAATAGTCAAATCTATTTCAATCGTCATTTATTTTTTCTTTTTGAAATACGCGTGCATAAATACTTAATGCATCAAAATACATTAAATAAATCGCTGCAGTCACTCTTTGCAAACTAAGCGAGCTGCAGAGGGGCAACGAAAATTTCCGAGGAAAACCTTCACAGAAGTAAAAGCAAGGTCAAATCATTCCATTCAGTGACTAGATAGAACAGCATTAGAGAGTACTGACTAGACACATTCATGTCGAGAGCTGCAGGAAGCGTCTGTCAGGCAGGCTTCTGTATAGCGTATAATGTGTGGCCAAAGTGAACTTCATCCTTTTATTTATTTATTTTTTAATATGTCGACGCTGTTATATAAATATAGCCCCCTCCATATCATTATTATACCATTTACTGGAAGAAAAAAAGGGAGAATGATATGTTCTCTTTACAGAATCTTGGTGAAGTTTGTGCCGACCGCTTCTTTACAGCAGTCAGCTTGCCGAGTAGATAGCGTCGCTCTTAACACTGCTTTAAATAAGTAGCTCATCAATAAAGAAGAACTCCTGGATTATCTAATCTTTAGCCCATCCATGGTACTAGCGTACTATTCGTTACAGCATTTCATGGATAGTATTATTAAAAAAAATAAAATAATAAAAGCGTTCTTCCCTATTTCCTCCAAAAATTTAGTGAGTCAATGTCACAGTCTGGAACATCCACTACAAATGTGACAGTAACATTGCCAAATATACTGCTTGGAAAGAAGTCAATGAACACCCCATGGGCAAGTGCATCGTGCCATGTAACGAGTGACGTGTTTGTAGCCGGTATAAATTAGAGGAATATAATACTCCCAAGTCTGTGCAAGTGTGTTAGAGTGAAATGGTTGCGAAAAAGGAACTCACGGAGCTTGAAAGAGGCGCTGTGATAGGGTGTCATGTTGCAGGCCTATCTGTTCGGCAAATTGTTGACAAATCGGGTCATCCCAGGTCAACAATCAGTGATACCATACTGAGATGGAAGGGCAGAGAGAGTCAACTGCAAGTGCTACCTGCAGTGGACGACTCACCGAACCTGACCGTAGGGGTGCAACGAAGAATAATATGTAAAAATCGCCATTCGTCGGTCGACACGTTGAATGCGGAGTTCCGGGCATCGACTGGAACAGGAATCTGCAAAAACATTCAGAAGCAAGGCTCACAACATGAGTTCCCATAGTAGAACCATGGAAACCCACATGGTAGCAAGTAGGTTTCCATGGCAGCAATTTGAAAATATATAAATTAAATTTATATATTTAGTTATTACTGTATTTATGTATCATAAGTGATTACAAAAATGTTGCATTAAATACATTCTTAATACACATTGTACAATAATTTTATTTTGCTGCTTTTTTTTTTTTTAACTCATATACAAATGAACAAATTCAATTCAAAGCCTTGGTATATTCTATGATACATATTCATATTCAAGAAATTTCTAATTGTCCTTTTCACTGTAAAGGATAAAAGGACCTTTTTCTTGTAGATCGAAAATAAAACAATAATGATTAGAATTAGTTCATTATAATAAAAAAAAAACAGACACGCGATTTATTAAAAACGTCTCCGAGGGGTAGATATTACAATATTCAGTATACGGCCTACTTTAGTGCATACTTCTTAAGTATAGAAATGAATTAAGTATATTGAATTTTAATATTTTATTTAAAAAAAAAACAGTAACAATATCAAAAAATCAGGATTTATTAAAATAAGGATTATAATAAAACAGTTAAACTGTTTTACGGGAAACACAATTCGGCAGCATGGCAAGAAAGTATATATTCTGGGAAGAGCATACTTTGTACGGATATCTAAAAATCTGACTGAACTTTTTTTTAAGTAAGGATTTAATTTAATTAACTAACAACTGATTGTGAATATGCTCTGAAAAATTAAAATGACAACTACAAAAATTAGAATTTTATTTAAAATATTTTTGCGGAACCCCAAAAAGTGTTCCGTGGAACACAGTTTGAATATCACTGCACTAGATGACGTAACAATTGCACTGGAAGGAAAACAAGGTAGCTACTCTATTTAGGCAGTTATGTATTTTCAGTAACGTTTTCTACCAGCAGATATCGTTTTTGTAGTATAACAGCTGGTCATCCGCAAAGCGTGTGGGAATTTATCACCATTTGACTTATCGGCTGTAGATGAGTGTATAAATTTATGTATATCAAAACTTTATTTTTCGGACCAGTTATCTCCCAGTGTATATGAGTGGGAGATAACTTGTGCCTCTCCGAAAACAGGCTTTCAGCAGGGTCGCCATAAGAGCTTTACAGGGGCCCCTTTATAACTGTTGTAGGTTCCTGAGCCCACAAACTTTTGAGGCATCCCGCATTGGAGTTTCGTAGCGTAATTGTTAAGCTGTTATTCAACTGCGATGTACAGTGGCAGATAAGTACTCAGATGAACAAAACCAGTACACAATACACCAGCATTTCTCTTTCAAACGGTGGCTGATAAACCCTTGAGAACTGGTGAGGATATTCATAAGGATCTGCGAGTTATATCCAAAATTTCATCAAGCGAGTACCTTTTTAACAGTCTCTTTATGGAAATCCTTTGTATCTGTACCCCAAAAAAGATTCTTGTCCTTTAATTTTCGGTCCCTCCCCCAAGCAAAGTACGTAACTCCGAAGTAACCGGCTTTCTGATTAATCAACTCCACTTAATTACATTTATCTCAAGCGAGAGTACCCAATATGTGAAAATTTTGTCAAAATTCAATTTATAAATAAACACATTTAATACTGGTAACCATCAGAATTAAATAACTATAGTGATGTATATAATTTATATAATCTTTTTACGGTGCATTATTTTAAAAATAAAAAGCTTTTGTTGGGTGTTAACATGATTTATTTTATTTGTAAAACGAGTATTCTTGCATTCCTCAATAGTTAGAGAAGTGCTGTCTCAATCTCGAGAATTTTTGAACCAAAATAAGCCAGACGGAGTACGACAATTTAATGAGATTTTGTAGGTTCCAGCAGAGATCCCCAAGTTAAAGATTTTGAAACCGTATGATATAAAAATTTAACTACAGGACAGGTGGCATTTTCTTTCAAATGACACTTTTATTTCAGTGTAAATTCCGCTCCATCCAAAAATAAATATTTTACTGTTCCCTGCCATGACATAAAATAAAAGATGTTCAGAATTGCTTCATTATTAATGAAGCAACAACATATGCGCGATTTATTAAGCTTGTTCTGTGCACCTAAAACAGTATAGAACACTCAAAATTCGTTAATATTTGAAGTGGATAATTCATTAGGCAATAATTAGTTGGTTTTAAAATCACAACGGAATCCGTTTTTAATTCAGTTTTAAAAAAGCTGCACTGGAAAATTACGAAATAAATAAAAAAAAATTAAAGTTTTAGAAGCGAAAATTTCACTTACCCTATAAACGACTGATTGAGCTTGTAGGTAAAAGGCTTCTACTGTAGTAGATCCTCGAAGTTGGGTGATATGCTCAACGAAATACCTATAAGATATAAAAATAAAAACTAAGAAATCATGTAACTTTCTTTACATGGTGACATTCAGTCAATAGCAATCATGTTTCTGGATTTAAAAAAATTTTTAAAAAAATAAATAAATAAATATATATATATATATATATATATATATATATATATATATATATAACGTGCACCGTTTCACCAGAACAATGCTATTAGTCAAGTGTGATAAAGAAACACAAACAAAACATGCGAATCGCTCATTTGTTTCTAAAGTTTTTGAAGAAAGGTCACCAACCTTCAAACATTTGTGCGTGCAACAATAGACAGCGGGGCGAATTATGAATCGCCTACTTCATTTTCTTAAGATATACGGAAACAAAAGAAGAATCGACAAAAAAAAAAAAAGCTTTCCCATAACCAATTATGGAGACGATGAAAAGGAAGGTCGAAGGATGAAATCTGGAGCTTTAGTGCGTCATTAAGGAAACACACATTAAGTAGGTCGCAGCTGGGTCACGTCTGATTCAGTAAGGGAGCAAAAGTGCATTAGAGGCTTGCTGCGGTAGCGTATGGAACGGAGAAAATGCCGTGCCGGCATACTTACCGCCAGTTGAGACGAGAAAGAGAGGAACAAAACACCTTTCTGCTCCATTAGTTCTCTTCCGTCTACTATTTTTCACGAGCCCACGCATCTTAAGAAGCTACAGTTACTATCTGTGGCATTATGGATGTCTTCATTGCAGTAAATGATGATGGCGGTAGTCTACGCTACGAATCGCTGCATGTGGCTGATTGAAGTCATTAAGTTTCACGTGGGCACGGATGTGTAGGAGTGATATTTGTACACACCTACTCTTAAGTTCAGTGAGGCGGGCCTCTTATTTCTTTCGGATGATTTTTACTACCGATAAAGATCCTTGAAACTGCTGATTTAGCATTAAACAAATTATTTTCTTCCATTAATCTGCTGTTAGATGTATTTAACGCAAAGTGGCTGTTATTCACGATTGCCGTATTGCAATTAGAGCTCCTCTCCGTGCATACATATCTGGAGCTCGTCAAAAGAAAGCATCCATTAATAATAATAATTGAATTGAATAATTAAAAAAAAATCCAAGTTCCGGTTGTAAAGATACTTACTCTGAAGAATACCCTTCCTTCAGAATTCATTTATAAACATTCGAAAAGAATAAGTGGAAATAGATATTTAAATCGTGTAATGGAAAGAACGGTCAACCAAACAAACTGTTTTTTTTTAAAAATAAATTAATAAACGAAATTATTATTCATCAATTATAAGGAAAGCTAGCATCAAGATAAAGCAAAACTATCAAAAAGACACCTTCAAAAACCTTTTGAAACACGGAATATTATCCTCTGATAAAATATGACCACGATGTGGGGCATCGAATTCTTATTCAGATTCATTTTTTTTATTTATTAAGATTCAACTGATTTTGAAAGGCCAAAAACCGGAACTTTTTTCTTTTTTTTTTATCAGTCACAAATAATAGCCATGATTTCTGGAACCTTACTAAAATTATTTGTCACATCCACCCCTCAATCCTATTTCCTGCTTTGCATTAACAATCTACATCGGTGGTCATCTAATGACAGACTGCCAGGATTTCCCCCATTCCTCTAGTGATTTGAACGTAACTCAATAATTTATACAATGTTAATTATTTTAGTTTCGCATTTTGTGTGTGTGTGTGTGTGCGCGTGCGCTGCTTATTTCAATGTACGGCATTTAAAAAAAAAAATCAAAATTATTCTTCAGTATTTTTTCGTAGGTTTAAGGAACCTGTATCTCCTCTGTAGATAATTCCAGACTTGCTATATGACGATATCTTAGGAAATTCTGCCCCTATTATTAGCGTGTTACATCGACTTGAAGCGTCCGCATCTAAAGGGCTTTAGGTATCTTCAATGCTTAAGCAATGGATCGGCATCATCTGGTGCATTCGGACTGTAATAGCCTTGTCCTGAGATAAAAAAAAAAAAAAAAGAGCGAATACTATTCATATCACTAGATAAGATCGTTCCTGTTTATTGCGCATCTGAACCAGCACAAAAATTCCTCCGATTATGGTGAAAAGAATACGCATTTAGTTCTGAACTATTTGGCTGTCATTAATTTATTTAACAACACTTTCATCCTTCTCTATTTAATTTTAGAATATGCATCTTGGATGATTATGGAATATTCCTTTTTTTTTTTTGTCTTACTGATTAAGATGCATTTTAAGTATTTCATTTTAAATTGCTATTGTCTGCTTAAAAAAAAAAAAATGCCTGCTCTTCAAGCTGTAAGAGATTGATAGTTGTAACCTACTAACAGTTACCATTGTAACTTTCTTGGGGAAAAAACTCCGTTTAACTCCACAATCCAAGATGCTCAATACCAGCTAAAAGTGAAAATAAAGTTCTCTTTCCTCCCTTCAAGCGAATCGTTCTTGCTCTGGATTACTGCTGCTAATATAATAATAGTCTTCACCTCATTCGTGTTTATATAACAGTATCATGCTTCAAATTTGCAATATATTAATTTTTCTTGTATGCAATAATCAACACTGCAGATGCATTCAACGTATTGCTCTCACTTCGATTTAAAAAAAAAAATGTGATGAAATATACTAACGGTGCTCTATCTGGAAATCAACCTTTCAATAGATAATAATCAGTATCGATTATTATCAATACTGATGATTATCTACCACCAATCAACTACTATTGGAGACATAGTAGTTGCTTTCGATATTTTTAATGCGTTTAGTGGACTTTTGGTAATTTAGGCCTTTTGAAAGAAGCGACTGTCTTATGGCTTGCTTTATATACGCATGAAAAAAATCCCTTTAGTAATTCGCCAAATGCTGCTATCCATAAACTTTTATACAAATACTGAGGCTACTAAACAGTAAAACAGCATCCGCTGCAGCACCAATAGGCGAATAGCCATGAAATATGTTAATTTCGTTTTTTTTTTCCCATTCGTTTCATATTATTTAAATTGTTGAACACGTTCATAGACAATCACGCGATACCGTGTGCTCTCATCGAGCGGTCGTTCACGCGTTATCGCGTGGACGTCGCTAACTAAATAGAACAATAAAAAAAAATTTGGCCACCACACGAAATTCCAATTTTCAGCTTGGCAATGAACGTGTTAAAAAATATTTATACGAGAGGCAACATTAATGTTAACGGTAAAAATAATACGATACGTACTTCACCAAAAAATACAGAATTAGAGTTCCCTGAGGATTTTTCTTGGGAAAGTCGTGCTCTAAAACCCTTCTATCCAGCTGAAGCCAAATGTAGTGTCCTCTGAAAAGAAAATAAGACGGGTAAAATTGTTATTAATTTGATTCAGAATGATATAAGTACTTGTACAAACTAAGCATTTTAAGTGGGAGCACCTTATTAATGGATTCCAGTAATTAAATGTAAAAGGGAAGTGACTGGATATTTTAGTAGATTCCAAACAGCAAGCTTCATTAAACTCCACCAAGCTACATAGGAATTGTTTCGAATCACTTTTCAGATAAAAATGACTACATTCGAAGCCAGGATTGAACTGAATGGACTCTATTCTGGATGTATGAATTATCAACTGTAATAAAATTCGATATTTTTAGGATGCCAGCTATAATTTACTGTACTTTGTCCATACAAACGATTGAAACGAATCTGAGACAGCTCAACAACCTTTTGTTGTAAGGATTCCCAATACCAAATTTTAATAACATTCGTCTAGCCAGAGCCGAAGAATAACTAGCACGGTACGTCCAGACTAACATTCCTGATATCCCTGAGTTCCGATTTTGTTTGGTACTTATCAGCATCTAACAGAATCGGGGTTGATAAAGTTGGTAAGAAGCACCGGCACATAACACGTGGCGGAGCTTTTCACCATATGAATATCTGAGTAAAGAAACATTTTTGAAAGCTTTTGAGAAAAGGGAGAAACCAATAAGTTCGATTTTCACATTACTTTTCAAAAACACTCGCTGATGTTCAAGGTGACTTATACCTCAACACAAGAATTAGTTAAGTTTATAGAAGTAAGAAAATAAGGTCCTTCGGAAGTAAAAATTGGAAAACACAACTTTAGAGCATTATTTATTAACCACTTGGAGATGTAGGAATTTCAGTCGCTCCACGACGAGAGGCTGAAGCGATGAAAAGTTTATATAACAAAAATAAATTGCACGGGCGCGCGCACACACACACAAAAACCGTTTTACTGTTTGTCTAAGAAAGACAAAGAGTAAAGTTGTCTATTTTCTAGAATATGTCTATTGTCTCTCAACAAATAGACTTAATCTATATCTATTGGTTGATATTTCTATATCAACAAATAAACAGTACATCAAATTTCTGCCTGTACGTACTTTTGTTTTGCTTAAGGATAAAACTGAAATTTTATAAATATATAAACAATTCATACGCTATCGTACAGAAGAAAAATCCTTTCTGTTCGTGTGCGCGCTAAGGATTCCTTATTGGTGTTAATATCAACAAGGAATAACTGGTAAATATTCCCAAACAAATATAAGGAAACGAAAGAAAAAATATTTACTAACAATGGACGAATGAAATCGATCTTTCTTTTCCTAAACAAAGCAATGTCCCGGTGAGATAGATATCCAATAATAGCAGAGAGACATGCACACACGCATCAACTGGGAAATCGCCTGACACCATCTCTGCAAGGTTCAGCTTCTCGGTATACGCATGCATGTGTTGCTGATAACACCAATAACAGTGATTCGAAAAAGAGACAAATGAATGCATCTTTTGTAACTGCTTCCATGGCCGTGCCCTCTATCGTCCGCCCGACATCCGACCCGGAAGTTCAAGAATAAAGAACCATGTGAAAACACTGATTGGTCTTTCGCTGGCATTAGACTGCTGTCTCATAGCTCCCTAGGGAGTGTGCTTAGCTGCATGAAACCGTACACCAGAAAGATTCTTCTCAGAGAGTTAAAAAAATAAATAAATAAAACAAAAAGAAAGAAAGCAGGTATTGAATGCTGCTTTTATCACCGACCGCTATCACTTTCCTGTATCAGATAAAAGGAAAGTAGGACAAAGCAAGTCCAAATAAACTTCGATATAGAGCAAAAGAGTATTCAAGTACAATGGCGCACGGGAAAGTTAAATTGCAAGATGTCAAGTGCGCCGAAATACCACCGTGATATTTGCTTTATAAGAAATAATTGGTAAACATTCTACATTGAATGTTTTCTTCTATGAGCAAGAAAAAAATAATGATGTCCATTTGCTAACATAATGGAAAATAAAATAAATGCCAAAATTAACCGATATCATTAAAACCAGTGTCCTGCTTATTTAGTGAACTAAAATGGCTTCAAAAAGTTCATGCAATGGACTTTTTCAAGCCACTTTAGTTCGCTAAAATAGAATACAAAAGAATATATAAAATTAATAAAAATAGAAACAAAAATCCGCAGCACACCCATTGTATTACTATAAGGTTAAAAGTCACTAAATTTTAACTTTGAAATTCATGAGTTATTTAAAGTATGAATTATTTTGCATGCATTTATTGCTAGCAATTAAATAATTATTATAAAAACATAGTATTATGGGAAAATAGTTCCGACCGTTCAGTGAAAAATATAATGTTCGTTTTCTTTAAGTGTCAGCACCCAATTATACATTAAACCGAGCGAGTTTTACTATTCTGAATGGACAGTGAAACTGTTGTAATTAACAGTAAGATATCGGGAATACATTAATTGAAAATATTTTAATAGGTTTTAAAAAGGAAAACATCTACATATTTTGTTGCCAATTTTCTGATATCATCGGGATTAAAAAACAAAATCAGAAACCAATATGTAAAAAAAACATGGTAATCTAAAGAACGAATGCCTTATTCTGCACATTAAAAAAATGTCATTCATCAGATTATTATTATTACGGCCGACTCCAGGGAGTCCTTAGACTTATCGAGGTAGGCCCTAAACATCATGTCCACACAACTATTCGACATTCTCACAGTATCTATCATACCTTGCCTTGAACTCACTCACCGTCATAGCACTCACAACAGACTCTGGCAGCTTATTCCACTCTTTTACCACTCTAAAAGTAAAGAATCCAGCTCTAACACCCTTGCTAACCACACTCTTTCCCAGCTTCCATAGGTGTCCCCTAGTTCTCCCACCACCAGTCCTGATCTCAAAAATATCCTCTGAATTAATCCTATATAAACCCTTTAGCAATTTGTATGTCTCAATCATATCTCCCCTTTTCCGCATATTAACTAATTTCTGAAACTCACAAATCTTCAACCTGTTCTCATATGGTTCATTCCATAGACCTGCTATCATCTTAGTCACTCGCCTCTGGATCCTCTCCACCTCCTCCCCATCAAGAAGAAACCTAGGTGACCAAATCTGGGCACAGTAGTCGAGATGAGGTCTTATCAAGGCTCGGTACAGAGGTACAATAACTTGCTTGTCTCTGCTCGTCAAAGTATTTTTCAACAACCAAATGAGTCGATGAGCTGATTTAGCCACTTTTGCAATGTTTCCCCCTAAACTTCATCTCCCTATCCACCAACACTCCCAAGTCCCTGGCCTCATCAATCTCCTGGAGTACAGTTCCACCAATGTAGTATACTGCTGCTAATCTTTTCACCCCAAAATGCATAACCTTACATTTTGTCACATTAAATTAACATCCATTCTCCTTAGCCCAGAACTCCAATCTATCCAAGTCGTCCTGCAAGATTTTGACATCTTCTGCATTCACTATTGCCCAACCCAACTTTGCATCATCAGCGAACAAATGAACTGTTCCTCTTAGATCCTTCCCTATATCGTTAATGAACAAATTAAACAGCAGTGGTCCAAGAACAGAACCCTGCAGCACACCACTAGTCACAGGCCGTCTTTTGAACTCTACTCCTGAATAAACTACTCTCTGATATCTCTCCATCAACCACCCACCTATCCATCTCACCAACCCTGTATCCATTCCCATATGTAGTAGTTTACGGATTAGAATTCCATGTGGTATCCTGTCAAATGCCTTAGCCAGGTCCAGCAGTATCACTGTAAACCCATTTCCCTTATCCAGTTCAGCCGTCACCTTGTTATAAAACTTGAGCAAGTTACTGAGGCATGATCTACCCTTCACAAAGCCATGCTGTCCCCCGTACCGTATCTCATTTTCATCAATCCATTCCTGTATTTTTCCCTTTACTACTTTCTCCAAGACCTTGACAACGACTCCTGTTATGCTGATCGGTCGGTAATTTGCAACAGTAGTCTTGGATCCTCCTTTATGCAGTGGAACTATTTTCCCCTCTTTCCACACCTTCGGGACTAAACCAGACCCGAGACTCAGATTAAACAACATGGTCAAGGTCACTGATAATTCTTTAGCCGCTTCACGCATGACCCGTGCCGGTATACTATCCAATCTCACAGATGTATTCAGATTAAGGTTCTGTAATAGACTATTCACCTCCACTTCATTCATCACAATTCCCGTATAAACTAATGGTTCCTTCATTTTGTCAATGTCACCACCTGGATGATATACTCTAGCAAAGTGCTCGCTCAGTAATTCCACTATATCGACTGATTCAGTGACCTCCTTACCATCGTCATTCCTTAAAATCATTTTGCCGTGTACAGTTTTTTTTTTTTTTTTGCTTGCAGCATATTGAAAGAACTGTTTGGTATTCTCTTTAGCTTGCATAGCTAGTTTCCTTTCATAATCCGCTTTTGCTTTTTTTTACCACACTCATCAGATCTAATCTAAATTACAGCAATCACCTAAAAGCGACTTTGTTCTTATCTTTGGATTTTTTTAAATAACTGTTTTGGTGTTTTGGTTTTTAGTGGTTTTTTTTTTTTTTTATCTGACGATGTCAGATAATTTTAAAGACGTTCTCTTTAAAATCTATTAAAGGTATTTTGATCTATTTTCCCTGCTTTGTTTTATGCGAATTCCGCATATGAAATGTCGTAAACTTATAGTAAGTTATTACTAGGTAATACGATGACATCTGATTCGAGATTTTTTTAATTCTTGTATTGTTTTTTTACTGTTGTTACTGAGTTCTCAGAAATTATGAGGAGGATTTAAATTCTCAGCAACTAAAACAATGTGAGCCAAGTAGCCGTTTCTAAACCGAATCCAAGTTCATAAATTTCTCAGTGCTTGGGTAACTCCTCTCCTCTTCCACCCATGTGAAATGGTTTATTTATTTAGCGTATGGCATGATAAAAAAAGACAAATGACATCAAAATATATAATACATATTTGTGCAGACAAGATAAATGAAGCATGGTTATTCTGAGACGTCAGTTTTGTTTAGATGAGATAAACTAGCTGTTCAGATTACCCTAAAACAACCAAGTCTGTGGTGATGAGTGAGTATTGTGTTTGTAACGGACGTATGTTCTCTCACCAGTTTGTATGTGATGCGGAATGAAAAACCCGAGATTCCGCCTGGGAAGGAAAACCCTGCCACCTCTGAGACTGAATGAAACAGGCAAACCAATCGATCGGTTGAACCATGCGACCTGAAGTATTATCTGTAGAGAGGGCAAAGAACCTTCCGTGATTGTGCTGAAATTTTCAGACGAAAGGAACAACAATGTTTCAAATTTAATCAAAATCCGTTCAAGGTTGCAATTTATAAAGATGCTTGCAAATAAGTTCCCTCCCGGTCATTTTTCGCTAATTTAAAACTGCTTTTCCTTCATTAAGATGATCTGGTGCTTTACTGATATAACATTAGCTATTATATCATAGACAAGCTAATGCGATACCAATAATATTCCTAGACCAGGAGTTACAGCGGCTTGGATTTTAATCTTGTCAATTCTCGCTGTTATAATTCTTAGATAATGAAATGATAGCATTTATAAGGTAATCCGAACAACATTGCACATATTTAAATCTGCTGATTCCCATCCCAAATGCAAACTAATGCCACTACACAATAATGACGACGACAGGTCTCCCATCAAATGACCGAAACAGTCATCAAGTCTTGTTTCCTCTCCTGATTCGGTGTGACATTTCCTCCTTGCACTCGTGACAGATATCCGCGTGTCCTTAAAAAAGAAATTCTTCTTACCATTTGAGAAAGTCGACGAAAGAGAAATTGTATTTCTATCAAAACGGAGATTTTATTGAGTACACTGAAAACTTTCTAAAATAACTACATAACACTGCTGTGGAACAGACTTAAGAGAATTATGTATAGCAGGAATGCCATAGATAATTTTAACTTTAAATGTATGCATATGCGTACATACTGTATATTAAGGAAGGATGTTTCTCGATGTCATATAACTTCTTGCAAGCATGCCTGGATTGCAGAGAACGAATTTTTGAACATCAGTAATTCCTTAAAAAAAAATCCAGTGATCATGCAAGAAAATACAGATATAGACTTACGAAGTCAAACTAAGAAGCGCCTTACATCTTATTAAATTAATCAATGCTTTCTTTAAATTAGCTGTATACAAAACAGTGTTCGAACCAATATTAACTTATGGATTTGAGAGCTGGGTCAGAAGTAAAACACTTGACCAAAGACTAGAGACAGCAGATATCAGAGTCCCGAGAAAGATTAGAGGCGTGAAGAGAGCATCAATGGCAATATCATATTAAAAAACAAGGATATTAGGAAAGAACTCGACATTATTAGCATCCAGGAATGCGTTAGCAGAGCAAATCTCAGGTGGATGGTCACTTAAACAGAATGGGCAAGGAAAGATTAGCAAAACAAGTGTTCTCTGCCAGGTTGGCAGGAAAACGACCCAGAGGAAGACCAAGATATAGGTGGACTGATACGGTATACAAAGTGCCTTAGACGATAGAAATATAAGATCTGATAATGTTGGAGTCTTGACAAGTAACAGACTGATTTGGAGGAAAATTGTAGATAGGAAGTTAGTAATGATGTGAATTTTTCATGTAGTACTATCATATCCTGTAGACCTCCTTGAGGGTACATGGCAGGAATTTGATGATGATGCTTTCTTTGTGTATATTTATTTTTGTTCGTTTATATTTATCTATAATTTGACAATCTTTCACGGGCAAGATTATCATATAAATAAACTAGAACCCTATATTTTATTCTAAAATAAGCAAACAAAAGCTTTCACTTAAAATATCTTCAATGACCTAGCTATCTGTATAATAAGAGCAGCTGATCATTTCTAGAAGTTGTTCTAAATATCCCCTAATACACTTCCTGGGGAAGAAGTACATATTGACTCGTGGTTGCTTTACAAACTGTTATCGAGTAGTCTCACAGTAAAAATATGGTTATGAACTATTTTCTATTTGTGTATGATAAATATAACTTCTTGTAAGTAAACTTATCTCAGTCAAAATCGTAATTTTTTCTTAAAAAAATAAACAAAAATAAAAAAAACTGGGTTTAATTTGGTGGTAAACACCACACTGGCGAACATTAGGGTAAGTAACGTAGTTGAAATTAAAAAAAATAGCCGAATCACCAATCAGAACATCAATACTTTAATATCAACTTCATTGCAGCAGCAATTTTTTTATTTACTTTTAATCATTTATTAAATGAATTACTTCAAGCTCTTCATGCTTTCTTCCCAACTAAATGACAGGACTATAGTTGCTGTTGATCACGTTCTTGTGTGTCTTCCCGCTATTTTTTTTCATGATTTTCTAAATTGTTTTTATATCAGCAATTATACAGGCACGCCGCCGATTACTCATTAGTCATTAAGCATCAATCTTTTACCCGTGTCATCACCACCCAAGGGCGTTTGAAGGCATTGCATTGTAAATAGTATCACCGGTAAATGCTTTAAAGGGGTTGTTCTTCTAGATGACAATGTAGCCATTTTTTTTTTTTTCTTTCGAAAATAGGTGTATGTGTTTGTGCATGGGTGTAAGCTGTAAGTTCGACAAGGTAGAATATAATACACAATCTTCCCTCTAAGAACCTTGAAGACGGGTTTTGCAACTGAACAGTATCTATAAGCTTCATATCGGTTCGCCAGTCTTCATAAACAAATCGAGGACGTATACTGTGGATTACACTTTAGACTTCCAGGAAAAATTGTGCTGCAATTTTTATTTTTGTTAAAATTGGACAAAAATAATAATAATTTTCCCTTTCCACAAAGACCAAAATGCAGTTTTCACTGCATCAGTGACTGAAGTATGCAGAAAATCACCATTGTCAAAATTATTCTTTGACAATGACGTTTATAACCGCTCCTTTGAAATATTATTCGAGCCGGGTGACCGTAATCTCGCACTAATCTTCTTTAATTGAGGCCTCTTTAATTGAGACCTTCTTTTAAGACTTCGAGGAAAAATTGTGCTGCAATTTTTATTTTCCTTAAAATTGGAGAAAAATAATGATTCTCTAATTCCTTGGACAGGAAAGAGCAGCGTACAACTACTCAGATTAACGAAGAACGCAGTTTGTTCGCCAAAATGGTCGCTGACCTTCGATAGAAGATGGCACCTTAAGAAGAAGAAGAATATCATGAACACATCTACAATGTTATGGTACATTTTCTAACTTGTCTGCTATATCAATTTCACACATGTGTATGCGAGGGATTGCAAAACTTCAACAATGCTGAGTGCGAGCTACAAACTAAGAAGACAGCAGGTGTTTTCTTTTTGAATAGCTGGAAGTTGTAGTCTTTGGGGAATATCGTGTGGAAGCTTTGAAAAAGAAACGTTGTTGGATTATGAATGGTTGTTGACAATCTGGCAACTAAGACTTATGAGTCCGGTACATTACGTCTACTAATGATAAATTTTCATTTTGGGAGGAGAAATTGCCGCCTCAACACAGTACTGGCTAACTTACCTTCAGTGAAAAGCCCTTGAAGTTCCTCTCGTCTTGGATCAAACCCAGATCTTCCCAACCGAAGAACAAATATCGTGTGTCGTCATCGTGATTGCACTACATTTATCCGGAGCAAAACAAGACCATTACATACAGATATGAGATTAGTGTGGCAAACAGCGAGTTTGATGCACTTGCCTTAATGTTTTTTTTTTCTTTTCGTGTTCTGTTTCACTCCTCTTATTAATTAAAGTACGGATAAAAACTAGCTGATTTTTTTATTCCTACTATTAAGATTTCAACACGTCAGCACGTGCTCAGTAGAATTTTAATAATCTTGCATATGAAGGATTGTAAGCATGAGTTGTCATATACTGCAGATGGATAAGGAAGAGAAAAGAACTTTACTAATATTAGATTAAAATGATCATGGTTGCATTTGCGAGTAATATGGATAAGTTATTCCAAATGTGAAATTACTGGATAATACGAAAAGTTATTTCAAAGAATGGAGGGAGAGGGAAGATGAAGGAACGAATAAAAACGCAAGTCGGGAAATGAAGCTGGACACCATGAGTCGGTAGAAACTAGTTTTTGCTTACTTATGCTATGAAGAAACTAGCAGAATTATAGATCAGCTATGATCAGCTGGATTCATCTGAAAAATGTCCATATAAGAATTAAGAGAAAAAGGAATTTTTTCTCTTAAAAAGGCTAGAAATTCAGCAATTGTAATGGAGAGGGATGATTTAGTATACTTAGATGTAAGGCCTCTACCCTACATGGAATTTATACAAAGCAAACAGTTGTTCATGAGAAATTAATGCGTAGACTGAATGAAATTTAATTTCTGCAAGTCGAAACAGCTAACGGATGTCGATATTTCTGTCAGCCAGCTGTGTGGATAAAGCATTCGCTTGTAACCAATACACGAATACGAATTAGACATTTTCTAGCTGGAAATTTATTAAGATGATCGTGATAAAACAGCATCAGATGATTTTTATCATCCTATGTGACATTAGCTCTTTATTACGGGTTTGAAGATGTAGCAAAATCATTTTTCAGAATAAAGTTTCCAGCTTATTCTAAATGGCATCTGTCAGTACTACCAGTTTACAACCACGGCAGATATTTTTGTGATGTTCTGTTCTTACAATGGAGGCAGTGTCTGCAAGAAATAAAATACACACTGCATAATAATTAACTAGATGCTTGGATGAGTTATGTGATTAACAAGTAACCCATCGCAATAATGTGCTAGTTTCAACTTTTTGTGGGGGTAGGATTATCATAAAATAAAATAACAAAGCAATGTTAGAGGAAACAAAGTGGATAAGAAAACTCGCTTTATAATAATGATCTGTATAATGATCTTATACGACTTTTGACAAACGAAAATGATTGGACAGCAATTAAGGAGAGATTATAGCGCAAGTTAAGTGAGGATACAGCAATCGCACCAACGAGTTATCGTTAGATTAACTTGTTAAAGAGGTAATTTAAGAATATGATACGTTTGTGTGTAATATCTGTGAATTACATGCGCTTTAAAGGCGAGTTAGCATATTTAGATTGCTAACTCGCCTTTAAATAAAAGAAATCTTGACTAAATGAACACATTTGATGATCAGATTAACATACTTATATAAGAAAATGGGGGAGGGGGAAGGCTGAACGATGGAATAGAATAATTGTTTAAATTCATGAGAGAAATAGTAAGCACTCATACCGTCATCTAACAGAGCTAACAAATAAAAAAATATACATTTATTGATTAATATAGTATGGTATAGTAATTTTCATGCTGAACATATTCTATTTTTCTTCTTTTTCCCTTACAGTTGTGGAATCTATTACTCTCCACATAACAAATGAAACATGCGAGTGTAATATATATACATATTTCGTGTACTGCATCAAAACGAAAGTGTGTTGAAAAGAATGCAAATTTTGAGGTTAAATTTTTATCTGTAGCTGTTAATAACAGCTCTGGCTACGTTTCAAATGAATAATAAAGTTACAAAGTAGTGAAAAGTCGATGCCGATACTGTAATTATTAAGGTATGTGGGCGAAGCTACTTCTCCAATCACTAATCAGTATTTTTAAAACGACCAATAAAGCATAAAATATAAAGAAGAATCAGGGGCGAATGCTGCTCTTGAAATTCACGCTTGTCATTCAGGAAGTGAGAGGTATGATTGAAGTCTGATTAGCGGAATAATGAATTACTGACCATTTAAAACTATATATTTAGAAATGTATGTACCTTACGGTTCTTCTTTATGAACTGGTCAATAACATCGTCATAAAAAGTTGGTTGAAACTTAATTTTCCCAAGCAACACGCATACCTGTAAAGGCTGGCTGAAGCTCACTGGCTAGAGCTACTTTGACTGCGTATGGCTTGTGTTTAAGACGATGTGAAGGGAGCGGAAATGGCTATGCGCACGCATGAAATCATAGTGCTGCAGCGAAGACCTGGAGGCTCCCACAACCGAGCAAGCCAAGGTAGCTTTAACTAGACGAGTAAACATCGGCCTTCGATACACAACGCAAAGCTCAATTATTGCAGCGCAAGCATAACAGGTCTTCTGTCTACAAAAATAAAAGCCTAAATGGAATGCTTATAAATGCATGCATTTATTAACAAATAAATAGTACTTCTTTCTCAATTAATGAGCTTGGGCAGCAAGCATAGAGAATTCGCCCCTGCGAAGAATAACTCATTAGAGTTGGCATAACTGGGAGAGGTAAGGAACATATCAGTGAGAAAGGAAACAGTAGAGGGAAGAAACTAGAAGTGTGACAGTGACATTGATTAGAGAAAGTTACGCAAGGAATCGGTGTGGTACCTTCTTCATACATAGCAATTATGGGTTTGAAGATTTCACCATGTGAAAAATAAATATACTCGTATATAGCCGCGAATTGAGAAAAAAGGCTTGGAAGCTTCCGTTTGGTAATTTAAGTTTTATAATATCCCATATTATGAATCCATCATTTCAAAAGCCAAATATGAGGCCCTTTTCGAAACTTAGTTTCGAAAATGATTTGAGACCTTATGGAAATACAAC
The DNA here is from genome assembly GCF_054136105.1 of Typopeltis vanoorti. Lineage (NCBI taxonomy): Eukaryota > Metazoa > Arthropoda > Arachnida > Uropygi > Thelyphonidae > Typopeltis > Typopeltis vanoorti. Next base: position 73,998,061 of record NC_143553.1, on the reverse strand, counting down.
ATTTGGCATCGGAGTTGTCTTGGTTTGCACTACTTAAAAGACACGGACTTTGCCCAGGAGCCCATGTGTTTGCCGTTTAATGGTGCTATTAAGATTTCAATAGCCTGACAACAGTTTCGAACTGTTGGTTCTCAAGTAAAGACCAGGCATAAACCTTACGAGGGTCAAAATTATCTTCTTAATATTACAGTAATCCTACATCAGAAACTTGTATTCTGCATATGCGGAATACTGGCTGCTGGGCAGAGTTCCTGACCAGACTTGAGACTTGACTTTTGAGAGCACATACCAAGAAAAGTCTGATGCCGATGGTTGTATTCTCATAACTTATCAAGTCAACTGTTTTAAGAAAAAAAAAATATATCACTTTCAACATATTCTTCTGTTTTCATATCGAAAGATACTAAAGTGCAATTGTAATAATGTTGTTTTTTTTTCCCTTCCTAAAATTCTTTTGCATCTAGTTAGCAAGATGACTACGGGAGTGAGAATATATTTTAGATAAGACCAAGGCATCTTACTGGAAATCGAAAAACCGGTATGATGAGGAAGCACACGATTGTTATGTTAATTTTATATACATATTGGTATTACCTCCCAGTGGAAGATAATTTACTATTATCTTCCACTGGGAGGCATAAGGCCATCTATGGCGAGGAATGAACTCCATCAATTTGTGAAGGGGGGGGGGGGAACAGCGCACAAGCAGGTAAACCAATCCCCACAATCATAGTCCAACTAGCTGATTCTGGAAAGAAAAACTAATAATCATAAATAAATAAATAACCGAACAGCAGGTGAACTGTATATTGGCTAATCATCACTGTGATCAAACCAATACGTATATCACAAAAGTCACTAACCATGCACCGATTGGCTTGCGTAAGTTCATTCTCAGCTCTTCTGCTTCTCTTAATACTCGGACATCTTTTTTCTACACACATTTATATCCAAACACCTGCGTTGTCATGTTCAACGCAGCTAAATTAGACAGTCGTTAAGATAAACTTTAATCAGCTTATCCTCCACCCATAATATCTAGCTAATTATTTTTTAAATTACATAAATTCATCGCTTCTATAATCCGTTATTAGCCATTCCACATTTTCTACATTAATAGTAAAAAAAATGGATTTTTAGAATATTTTCATCCTCTCCTTCAATATCTTTCTATTATATCCTCTACTGGAGCCTGGTTCATCTGAGTACTTCAAACACTTGCTATCTTATATACATATTATTATAGTGCTATTTATTAGCTTTCAAGAGATTAACAGAATTTTGGGACCCACAGTGTGTGGGTGGGAGTGGGATCAGCGGGATGAAAAAAGTGAGCACAATTATTGTCCTAAAAAACTATACTAAAAATAGGATTTTTATGACAATACTATCCGTGAAAAGTTGCAAGTGAGTTGGCTGGAAATTAGATAATTCGGGAACCCTTCTCCTGAGAATACATGTGAAACCGTTTTTCAAGTCACTCTAACTTTCCAATAGAGGGGTGATGACTTCCATCACAAGGCAACGAAAATCATCTAGCACCTAAAAACATTCACAAATCTTCAAGCGAGAGTGGGTGTCGAAGCTGCAGCAACCTGTAGGTTGAGAGGTGGGAGAACCAAAGCTGATGAGTGTAGAATAAAATAACTAGAAATCTAAATATCAGAAATTATAAATGCATGAAAAATATAACTACACCGAAATCATTTTATTACTCCTCCCAATTTTCTAATGAATAGCAACTGCAATCTGTCTCCAATGTTTTGAGTGCACTGGTAAGAAAACTCGCAAGTGCCTCTTAAGAATTGTGGAACGTTATCGACAGACCATATCGTACAAAATGATCGTCATGTGATATCCTTAATATTTTTTTTTTCTAACAGATGAAGCTCGTTACATTAGTGGAATCAATGACTCGTGTTCCTTCGTCAAGTTTACATTTTCAGTAAATTATAATATTTTTGTAGACAGGAAAATAATACAACGGAAATATTTATTTCTGGTGTATAATTTCTTATATAATAAATAAATATTTATTAACGTCATTTTAAATACTGGTTAGCAAGAGTCATGAAAGCAAAATTGTTCATGCATGCTCTTCTTCTATGCGCCTGAAAAAATCTTGGTGATGGCAACGAGAAGCATGCGAATTAATATTCGAAACTTCTCACATCAATGAAAACCTGAAAACCATAATACAATTACTTTCTAATGATGCACCATGCACGAGTTGTAAAAATGAAGTCATGAAATTTACGACCAAAAACAAACGAAACTTTGGAGGGTGTGGAGAAAATTTTCTAAGAGAGATGAAACAGGCAAAGTAACTCTTTCTTCCTTCAAGATACCTCAATCTTACATGTATAATGGAAGTGTATTCGGAAAGCACCAACTCTTATAATATATATAATGATCTTTTTAAACAAAATATACTCAAACTTCCCGAACATTTTGTACAATACTCTGGTGACTGAGCTATTTCAGCCACAACACAAAGACGCAATTCTGGACCCATGCGGCAGAATCAAATAGTATTAAGTAATATTCTGTAATCTGCCATAAGTACACTGCCATGATCGCAGACAGGAGACATTTGCCTCTCCCCCCCCCCAACCACCACCACCAAGGGAGATCACATGTTGGCAGTTTCTGATTCAATTGATATCAGAAATACTGGTTTCTAACATCAATTGATATCAGAAATACTGGTTTCTAATATCAATTGATATCAGAAACCAGTAAAAATGTATAGCATATGCATGCTTATACATTTTTACTGGCATACGTTAGCATTTGTTCTCTTAGCGAAATGACCCATCCTTCTTGTACTCACCTAGTGAGGTACCGATGAAAAAACATTCTGAAGGGGAAAAAAAAAACTTATGGACAATGAATTACTCGTATATGCGCGGTTAAAAGAATGTTATATTCTTCTTACATAATTACCAAAAACTAATCGCGCAGTTAGTCTAGTGGCTTTGCGCTTCGCAACCATATGCCTGGGAAAGGAGTGTCCTAGGTTCGATTCCCGTCGCCGACGTGAGGAGCTTAAGGATCTTCC